>NC_045696.1:46024282-46637174 GCF_009834535.1 Camelus ferus
TATGTCCACTCGTGTGTTTGTCTTCACAAGCCAAAATTCTATAGTATATAAAGTTGGTTTTCTGTTTGTTGATGTGTTTTTCCATACATTGGAAAAAAATTTTTTTTGTGCTTTTAAAACTTCTTCAAAAATGTTTTTAAATTTTTGTGGGGGAGGGGTAATTAGGTTTATATATTTATTTATTTTAATGGAGATACTGGGGATAGAACCCAGGACCTCATGCATGCAAATCATATGCTCTACCACTGAGCTATACCCTGCCCACTTCAAAAATGTTTTTAAAGTCTACCTAATCACTTACTAATGAAAAGGTCACCATTTTTCTAACAATATATTTATTTTTGGAGACTTTGGTAGTTCCAGATTATTTATATAAATAATATTGCAATGAACAGAATTGCAATTTACAGAAGTCTTTATCTGCAAAGTTACTGTTGTATCTCTGGTTATTTTCTTGCAATTTCTACCCTAATATATTTAACTTGAAAGATTTTCTAAAAACCACACAATGCCAAAGAAAATCAAAATGCAAAACTGTGTAAAATATTCTTTGGAAGGCTGTGTAATTCATTTTCTATTAACTCAATAAATTTCCAACTGAAAAAATAACTGTCAAAAAATTTAATTTCATTTTGGGTAATAAAATTATGTTCAATTTAATATGATTTTTGTTCAAGTAAGAAGATAACTTTAATGCCACTCATTTAAACTAAAATATATGTTATGCAGCAAAACATTGCAACTGGTATTTTTCTCTCACATCAGAGAATGAGATCTTTTGTCAAGTTATTCAGAGAAAGAGTCAGGTCAATGTAGCCTTCCTCATAAGACTAAACATTTATTTTCTTATGCTATTTATGATACTGTGCTAGTTGACAGCAGATTAAAAACTAAACTTACAATGTCCACTGCCACAAGCCTATGTCATTAGCAAGCAGGCTCCAGAACCCATCCATAGCTATGCTTCTACTTACCCACAGGTCTTGTTGACCTAGGTCCAGCTATAATAGAAACTTACAATCCTATTCCCATCTGACATTTCAGTCACAACCCCCGTCTGAGAAGAGAGGTAAAGGACTAATCTGTGTTACTTAGAAGAAAATGTTTTAAAAGCTTGTCAGAATTTAAATTACGTATTATTTGAATAGTAACAAAGTCCATAATGCAACTACAAAAATAATCATCAACCACTTACCCAGAGAGAATATTAATTTTATCATATGTAGCCTAAAGAATACTAATTTAATTTAAATGCCTGTGAATAGTTTTGAGAAAGAAATCTGTTAAGAAGAAGAAAGAATAATTGAAACTGGAAAGTGAAAAGATAACAGTGCTGATATCTTGTTTGTCAGTTTGTGCTAAAACACAATTGTCATAATGGATTATTGTGAATCTAAGAAAACAACTAAATATAATCTCTGTGTAAAAATGGCTTATTGTCTTTCACGCTGTGTGAAGACAAAGGCACCTCTACTAACCTCAAAGAGGTTTTAAATTTGATCATAAATGAGCACTTTACAGAATTTTCTATTCAATTTCATTATACTTGTCAATGTGCCAAAAAATGGAATAGCACACTCAAAACATTATATATTAAAATGTATTAATTTTCCATCAAATATTTATTAAGAACTTACTATATGTACTTTAAAAAATGCTTAACATTAAGGTCTCGGAGGGCTTAAAATATACTGTGGAAGTAAATTATTTCACTATTATTATAATCATGAATTTGAGCACTGTAACTTGGAAAATACATCCGTCTAATCAGATCAGTTTTAGATTAAAGCCTTTCAGAAGACTTCAAATAAATATTCTTCAATAACTTACTAGAAAGCCTATTTGAATAATGACCTTGATGACCAAAATTATGTTTTGGAATATCTAATGTAATAGCACCTTTTCCACCAGAGAGAAAACCCCCAGCTATTTCAAGTTTTCTGCCATTATTAGAGTCAAGGAGAGTTAGCAGGAGATAAATACAAAACAAAACAAAAGGGGGTTCTTGGTTCCATTTCTAAAAATCTAATTTATCTGAAGGAATCTGTAATTTGCAGGAGGCAGAGATTGAGTTTGTTCAGGAAATGCAAAGCAGATTAAGCAAATGAAGATTTCTGAGCAGCTGGTTTGTGGTCACACAGCATCAGGGTACAGTGCAGTAAATAGGAGATAACAAAGCTGTGGTCCTTGCTCTTAAGAAGCTTTCGATGTATTAGGATAGATCAAGTTGCAAAAGTTTAGAGAAAGGGCAAAAGTTTAGGACAAGTAGCCAAAACAGTTTCATTCAGCCATAAAGAGTGGGCAGTATCTGTAGAGATGAAAAGAAAAAGGTGAGGAAGACAGGTAAGAGAAATGGCATGAGAAGTACTCTGCGGTGATGATGAACAAGGCAAGTTCAGGGGGCTGAGAGGATCGGTCTGACAAGTGGAAGCTGCCATGCTACATCCCATGATTACAGAAGCAGACATCATCCAGACAGGAGGCAGAAAGGGCAGAAGAAGGTTGTTGAAGATTTATAGACTGTTTGAATGCATGTGTAGGGAGGGTGGGTATCCATGTAAACTGAAAGTTGAGGGTCCTACTTCACATGTTGGCAAATAAATAATGAGACAACCCCCCCGCCATGGTGCTTTGAAGCAAAACAGTCAAGCTTCTACTTCCATTCAGTATTTTTTTTCACATATATTTGTTAAGCCACCTGAATTTTTATTAAATATCTACATGGACAGGCGCATAGCCAAATAAACAAGTCTAATATCTTTCCTCCAGGCACCCATAGCACCATCTTGCGGGTCCAGGAATCTCTAATACTCTAATTCTATCAGAAACCTGTTGCTTCTGTCTGTGGTCCTGTCCACTGTCCCTAGTGACAAACATGAGGCTTCAGTTCACAGGTGAAATCTAGACTTTCCAATGATAGCCTCTTTTCATCACTCTGCCCCTCATCTCAATAAACCTTCAACATGCAGTGAGAAGACTGCCACCTCTCCCAACCCCAGGGCTACATGCAAGTAAGGGTGTTCAAACAGCCACTTGGCTTCAAGCCTGATCATCACTTGGCTGGATTGGGATAGTTTTTAACAACTATCAATTCATAAAATTCAACCCACCTTCCACCCCTGACCAATGGATGAGGTACAAGACCAGTCTATTCCCCAGCTGTTATTTTTTACCAACATTGTTACTTTAGTAGACTTGTAGACTTCCCCTAACCCAGGATTTACACACAATCGCTCAAATCCATCCCAGCAGGATTGTAACATTTAATCTCAGATATAAAAGGCTGCCAATCTGATCTCTCCTCTCCACTTCATTAGCACCAAAGTTCATATAAATTTACGCACACTTTTCCAAATGCTCTTCAGTTGGCACATCTCAATAGTTCCATTAAAAAAAAATTAAATCCCACTTCACCAGATGCTTGTTATAGTTAGGAAGAGATAAATATTTCAGTTGGTAGCTAGAGACAGAGCAAGAGAAAAGAGAAAGACAGACAGATACAGACTATGGAAGTCTTAGGTTGTTATTACACTGACTCTTTTCTATCATGTGCTTCAACAGTACAATTTTAGACTAAATGCAACTAATTTAGTGACTATAGAATGAGTCCCTAATTGACTGGAGCGATAGCATGTTGAATAAAAACATTTACTGTAGCTTCATAAAAAACTGGCATTTACCTCTTAAGTGTTCCCAAATGGATGTTTGAATAGACCTGACATATTTTAAGGTAATTTATTCCTCGGGCTTAATGTGTGGATATTTTCAATTATGACAGAACATTACAAAATATTAAATACTTGTTTACTGATCTTCTCAGGATACTGACAAATTAAGGAATAGGATGTTTACATGTTTCCTTAGATTAGAACAAAAATAAATAATCCAATTCAAAGAGTGAGAAAAATTGGCAAATCAATGTTTTAAGCAGAACCATGCTTTCTGCTCAAAATCCAAAATATCAATTAAAATGATACTTTAGAATGGTACATTCAACTATCAATATAGTTGAGTGCAACAGTCTACAAGTCACCAAAGACTTAACCTATTTTATGACATTTAAACAGTCAAACTTAACATTAAAATAGTAAGTGAGTGTTCAATTTAGGTTCAAGTGAATGTTCAATTTAGGCTACTTTAGTCCCTTCAGTGCAAATTGAATTCAGCTATGGAAGAAGAGTCTCAACTGTTTCCAGCTTCTGAGAACACATTAGGCCACTTAATATAACATCCCAGTGCACTGTTTGCTTTTTGATAGCAAACAAGATAGACTGATTGACTGAGTCACTCACAGGTATTCATTCCCTCAACAAACATTTACTGAAGGATTACCATGTCAGACACTGGGATAGAGGATTTTCCCACATCACTTAATTGAAATTCAACAAGTATTCTCATCTTATAATGAAGATTAAGTGAGCTAATATTTGGACAGTTTTTAAAACACTGTGTGGTACATAGTAAGGGCTATATAAATGTTTGTTAAATAAATTATGTCGAGGAGTCGGTTGTAATATGATCTTTATACAAGATTTTGGTTGTTCCATTTCTCCTGTCTCAAAGGTTTCTATGTGCATAAGAGATAGCAGGAGAGTCCTCAAATTCCACCCAGGAAGCAGCTGGCACATGTACATGAGATACCCAAGTCAATATGTGCCTGTATGAAAATCACCTGATGGGAAATTTCTCTGGAGAAATAAAAATTCTGTAAGGCTAGCATAACAGGTTTTACATTGCCTTTAAACATTTATTTAGCATGTACTTATGAAACACTATAAGAGAGGTTCTGTTCTAATTGCTTTATGTGTAATTGAATTCTCATTAACTTCTCATGTCCCTATGATACTATCATTATCCCACTTTACAGATGTGGAAACTGAGGCACAGAAAGGCTGAGCACCTTGCCAAGGTCATACAGGTAGTAAGAGGCAGAGCCTAAATTCATACACAGGCAGCCTGGCTCCAGAATCTAAGTTCCTAACCCCTAAGTTAGAATGTGGTCCTATAAAGGGGCCAGTATTTATAAAGACCCTCACAGGCTCTGTCCCCAAGTCAGAACTGTTCTGTGTGCCTTGGTTTACTTGTCATGGACCACCACACTGGGGAAAAAAGATAAGCACAGATTTTACCTTACAGAAAGAGACAGTAGAGGGACCCTTAGAAATACATCCCCCTGAACCATACAGAAGGTCAAAAAGGAGAATTGAGGTGACAGAGGAGAGTCCAGAGTTTAAGTGAGTCTTAAACTTTACATAGTCATAACTAATCACTTTTGGTATTCAAACATATTTTGCAAGAAGAGTTGGAACCCAGCAAGTATCGGCAAAGAACAGAGTAGGCATACCAATATCCTCCTCAACTGAACAAAGGAAATCCCAATCTCTTTGCCCTCTTCCTAGCCCCCTGCCCTCAATTAATCCACTACAAATAAGGGTAGTAAATACCGACAACATGAAACATGACTTTTCCCTGTGAGATAAACTGCAACGACTGTGGTGGAATGCTTTAGAAAGCTGTCTTCAACTTAGAAATCCTTCCTAAGGAAACATAGCAAAGGAAGCAGGTTTTTCTCAAATAGCCAAACATGAAGATAAACTTTGAAATATGATCATGTATCCCCCTTTCCAGAAGACTCTAAAGAGACATTTCAGCAACTTATCAGGGAGAAATAAAACTGGAGATCTGCCAATAATTTCTCTAGATCCATCCCAATACCCTCCAACGACACAGCAAAGCTTGTTTCTCAGGTATTCCCCCAGTTTCGCTCTGATTAGTGAAATAAGAGTTTAAAAGAGTGCAGAAGCTTTCTAGAATGTTTGCAGTCACAGATCCTGCCAAATGCTGCTTCCTCATTAGCTGAGCACGTTTTGGGCCACTGAAGCTGGAGTGTCAGTTCCTGGTTTAACGATGATTCAGTAAACAGAGAGACTTCAATATGCTTTCTGCCCAAAATGTTCAAAACAGACACAGAGGCTTCCCAGGCCTGATGCCTGGGCCTCCCACAAGCTCTCAGCCTAACCACTCTATCAGTCATGATTATTTGGTGCCCCCCTCTGGCCTCACTGCAGCAATTTAATTTAGCTCCTCTAAGAAACTGGTAAGAATTCCTAAACAAAAGTCCAGGATGGAGGAATCTGCCTATGAGAAAAGCCTTGTTTTTTCTGCCCTTGTAATTATTCCAATTCTCCAAGGCAAAGGAAAAGCTGGTGGAGATGACTGCATGCTTTTAAACTCATAGTGTAGTTAAGATGACATAATTTTACTTCATATGTTTTTAAATATTTTCCAAGAGGACAGAGAACTATATCAGTTTTTCACAGTTAAGTAGGCTACCTGGGCTCTGCTCAGAAGAGTAAGGCAATTTACTTAGGTGAAATCACTCTATAAAACTCAGACAGCCTTAGGACACTGTGCAATTAGAATCTGTATTTTAAAAAAAACTCAGGTTAACCTTATTTACGAAGGTCATACAATCCTATTATTTCAAACTATTCACCAGCCTTCACCCAAGTCCTCTAGACATAAGTTGTGTCCAGTCATAGAAAGCTCCCAGTATCCCCAAGTGAGTTTCTTCTCTATATCCACGGCCTGCACTGTGGCCACTCCCTTTTGGGTGACCATGTTCTTTCTGGTAGGTCAACATGCTCTGATTGCTTTTGGGGATAGCGCATACACTGGTTTCCAGCTTATGTAATGAAGGAGTTGCTAGGGGGCAGGGCACTCATGTCCCCAGTTGCTGAGGTTAGAGCTCAGCCAGTGCAGGTGCCAGAGATGAGGATACGAGAGCAGGCCCCGTGGGATTTCCCGACAGCACTGAGGGTGGTGGATTCTGACGGAGCAGAACAGCAATAGGAAGTCAAGCTCTAAAAGCAAGACGGTGAAGAGCCACGGAGACTCCTTGTGGGTGACAGGAAGGTGACTGTGGAGGAAGTCTTTGTACAGGGCTCTCGGTGTCAGTGCCAGTTCCTGACGTAGCAGGTGTGAAGAAGACAAGCATGACACACACGGGGAGGATTACAGGGCATCCCTGATTTCTTTCTTTCTTGCCCTTCATTCAGAGTTTGGAAATTCAGGGCCTTCCTGGATTGGAACATGCAAATGAATCTTTTGTCTAAGTCATAAAAAATAAAACTGAAAAAGTTGCCAAGGAAAAAAGATCAGTTAAAATTCAGTGTTGGGATTAGGAACAAATCAAGGGCACAACCATAATATCTTTCTGAAAACCTCTGAAGCAATTAAGTTTATATTCAGTAAATATTCTCATTTGGAAAAAATGGACCAAGGAAGACAGAAATAAAATTAATCACAGTGAGGACTTGCTTTAGTCCTAGATCCTACAGAAACCAATTATTTAGTCCTTCAAGAGAAGGCCAGATGGGCAGGAGGCGCCCTATGCACCATGCTCTAAACATTTTAAGTATCATAGTTTAGAAGCCAAAGATGGTCTACTGAAAACAGTTTTATTCTCCCTCAATACCATCTGTAAGGCAATACCTGGTAAAATTATCCAAGTAAATGACAAGGTGATAAATAGTAATCTCCAGTGGTGACAGAAGTGACATTTCCTCACCACAAAAAATATTTGCTTTGTCAGATGAGACTAACTGAATTGGGAATCTACTGATGCAGAAATCACATAACAAAATTCCCTTTCACAGCACTTATCACATCGTGTTAGACTTGTTTGTTAATATCTTTACTTATTTTCATAAATGGTATAATATTTGCCTTTTCTTCCCCAATGGCTTTCACAGGGTTTGATGTATAATAGGCCCTCACATAATGTTTTTCTTTTAATTCAATTGAATGTCCCTTTTAAGGCCATTTTGCCCACTGATTTAATAAGGGAATGGTAGATACCAAGTATAAGTTCTGACCTTTCACAGCTAGGTATTTTTTTAAAAAATGGATGAGGGTCCAATTTGGGAAATAATATGTTATTTTAGATCAAACGGTTTAGTGCTGTTTCAGAAAAAAAGTTAGGGATTCTGGGCCAAGCAGAAAACTGTAAGTGTCCTTTCAATGATCCTATTTTAGCACGCACCCTCAAAGAGGAGCAAAATAAATTACTTCACGTTTGTTAAATGAAAAAGTAAAAATATAAAGCTATTTAAGACTAACCATATAAAGAGGAAAACCATTCTGAGACTCAGTCTTAGGTTTTAACAAGGATTTCAAAACAGTTTTCCAATACTTGTAAGTCTCCTCTAGAAAACATGAGATGAGAATCTAACAATTTACTCCAAAGTATACATGTGGAAATTGACACAGAAACACCATTTATTGGAGCTACGATTGAGACAGCTGGCCCATTTAATCAGACAACTGGTTTGAGTTTATCTGGTTTCCACCTGCATAGTCTAGCACAGCAGGACAGACAAGCCCCCAACACAGATTAAAAGAATACTTTAGTCCTATCTGACTCAGTGATCCTCTTCTGACATTGTGTCAATACTGAGGGGATAATAATGAGTCAAATGGTTTCAGTTAACTCATCTCCTGCCCTCCTTTTTACCCAGCAAGTAATATAATTCACCTGTCTTATGTGCAAAAAGGAAACAGCCCTGAATCATGAGCAGGTCTGGGAGCACACCCAGTGATACTTCTTGGAACAGACCTGTCATATCCAATAGGCACATCCTTTCCTAATGACCACAGCCCCTCAGTGTACAGACCATGCATTCGCCTATCTAAGACATATGCCAGTGGGAGTGCAGATATTCTTAGGAATGATAACAACTATAAAATCATGTTTGATTTGCTTCTATTTTTTGGCTTCCTGTTTTATGATGCTTATACCAAATCAACCATTGCCTTTTGTAGGAGAAAAAGACATCTGTAAGATTGATGACTCCCTTATCTCACTGCCCTCTCTCTATGCTGAAATTAATAAGAAGAAAAGAAACTTTAACTCATTAAAATTCTTCACGCAAACAAAGTCTCTCCCCGCTCTCTACTTCACACACTTTATCGCCTGCGAACGACTGTGGACTTACAAGTTTCCAATCTAACTTCCTCAGGAGAATCGAGTCTGTTGACGGTGTGGAAACTTCCCTCTCTCTTTAGACATTGTAAGCAGTTCTGAAGATGCAACAAATCTCATTTGGGAGCAGCACACCATCACCCACATATTAACTTGTCACCCTGAGTAATAAAGTTCACAAACTCCATTTCATTTTTTTCTTCACCATGTTGCCTGATAATATAAAAAGGTGTCACATCCCTTTGATTTGTAGCTCGCGTGTTTCTGAAATAGCCTCTTCACAAACAACCTGATGAAGTCAAGAAAGTTGGATGACTTTTTCCTTAATGCTCAGGTCTATTTCCCAGTAAATATTCATGTGCATCAACATAAAAGTGTTCAATGAGGTGCAATCTTGGTAATTGCACAAACAGGAAAAAGTCAAAGCATGATTGTTCTGAGCAGGGCAGGAATTTCTAGACTCACTGTCTCTGTTAAAAGCAGTGGCCCCAAATTACATAGCCAGGTATGGCATTTCCATACCTTTGAATTACCAACAAAGATATCAAAGAATGTCACATTTGTTATATATAATTGAAAAATGGCTATCTGCTTTTCCACAGCTTTCTTTAATTAAGGTGTCTTCTGTGATATGCAAAATGTGTTCATACCTGATCCATTTTAACAACCTGTTTTCTAATTAACATATTTGTGATTCACCTTTAGATGCTTCACTGACATTCTTTCTTTTGCCACCACTGTATGGGGAGAAAAAGAATAGCAATCAGTCACAAATGCTGTTTGGATTTCTAGTAACCATGTTTCTAGATAAATAATGGAGACTCTTTGTGGATGTGTGTTTTGAGATCATCAGCTATTCTCATCATTACTGAGCAGCTTAAGTCTTTTCAGAGTAGTGTTTAATAGCTAGGGAAACCACAGCCTCTTTCAAAGATTTGGTAAAATATTGATGCTTCTCCCCTGAAATAAAAGATCATAAACACAATTTTTTGCCTATAATTCAAGGGATTCAAAGACTTCTAAAGTAATCAACCAAAGATGATTTCAGGTTAAGAATCTCTGCTCTAGAGTTATGACTATGCTCGTTTTTGTAACACCATGGTGGCAGTGTGGAGAATGGGTTGGAATAAGCCAAGAAAGGCTGCAGTGAAGGAGTGGAAAGTACTTGCCATTTTCATCAGAATCAGTGAGCAGTGAGGGTGGTTTGACCAACAGGCAACAGAAAGTGAGAAAATGAAAAAACAAAATCAACAAAACCCAGAGATTGAAAGAGTTTGTTTGTTTTTTATATCTATATGGAAAGAAAAGAAAAAAAGACCTCCTTCCTCAGTAATGTCTGACATCAAAAAGAAGGATGGGGTGGGGGGAATGGATCAAGCAGAAAACCGGTCCTTTGAAAATGTTAAGGCTTTTACTGTTGTATCTTTATTTTACACAAAATAACCCTAGAAAACTAGTAAAAAAAAAAAAAAAAAAAAAAGAAAGAAAGAAAGAAAGAAAGAAAGAAAATTCCTGCACAGAATATTTTTTAAGTGATTAGGTATTTTTGCAGTGTGATTTTTCTAGATTACATAAGAAAGCTAGTTTCCAGTTCATGCATTGGCTATGTTCTATAGAAATGGTGGCTTATGTTACCAACAACACACTCTATCATACTTACAGTGAATAAAAGGACAAATTAAAAAGAAAATCTATACATAAAGAGGTTAGATCCATAGGCTCTCCCATCCATAGGCCTCACAGATTTGTGGTTATCCCTCCCACTACCAACCTCCCATCACTACCACCTTCCTAAAGGTGAGAGGTTTATTCTTTGGAGAAACTGGATCTGAAGGTCCCCGGCTTAAGACACTAGACATAACCGGGGGGGGGGGGGGGGGGGTGAAACTGACAACAGGACCGAAGAAGGGGAGTTTCCTCTCCCTAATGCTAGAACGCCAGGAGCCAGGCATTAAATCCCTACCCCAGGGCAGGATATAAAAGGTTTCTTCCCTAGGGGGGAGAAAAAGGATTGTCCCAAAGAAAAGACACACAAATTCAAGGGCTCCTAATGAAAAGGCTATGTTCTCTCAGATTACCCTATAATAAGTCATCAGCAGATAAATCTCTCTTACCCAAGGCTTAAAGTTTCAATTAACTTTCTATCACCTCACTCAATATAAATGGACAGCCAAGTATCACCAGCATTTGAAAGAATCCCCTAATGGGAAAAATAAGCAGAACAAAATAGGAATACAGAAGAAATAAAGGTGATGCAGGGTATAATAAAGCATAAAAAAAAACAAATTATCATTAACATTCTCTGAGAAATGAGTTTACACTAATAACAAAGAACAGAGAGCTATTGAAAAGGAACAATGGGAGACAAAAGGCTCTTTAAAATTAGAAATAGGACAGCTAAAATTTAAACCAAATCAATAAAAGGAAAAGGGAAAGATTCCATTTTGTTTCAAATATTACGCCTTTTTTGGTTTTGTCTGGCAACTAACAAGTCAAATATACCTGTGAGATAAGAGAAAATATATATGTTGGTCCCTGCCCACACACAGTTCCTGGCACTGAGCTGCTAAAACTCCTTTGTAGTTTCCTAAGTAATGAGAGCACTAGGAGCATCGCTTGTTCTTAACACTCAGTCTTTGACCCTGGTTCCTGACATAGAGCTCCTGAAACTCTTATAATTTCTTGGGTGAAAGGAGTGTCTTTTGTTTTAAGAGGATACTCTGGGTGGGCTCCTGAATGGCTCCTGGATGAGGGCGGGTCACTGGAAAGACCAAGCCAGGATTAGAAGCTTGGAATCTTCAGCCCTACCTCTCACTCTCTAGGAGGGTAGAGAGGCTGGAAATGAAGTTAATAACTGAACATGCCTATGTGAGGAAGCCGCCATAAAATCCAATAGCTTGGGGTTCAGGGAGCTTCCAGGTCAGTGAACACCTACCCAAGGGAGAAGCACCCCAGCTCCATGGGGACAGAAGCTCCTGTGCTCCAGACCCTCCCTGACCTTGCACTATTTGTCTCTTCATCTGGCTGTTCATCTGTATCTTTTATTATAGCAATTAATAAACTGGTAAACACAAGTAACTGTTTTCCTAAGTTCTGTGAACTGCTCAGTTAAAATTAATCAAACCCAAAGAGAAAGCTGTGGGAAACTCTGATTTACAGCCCGTGAATCAGAAGCATAGGTGACAACCTGGATTGGTCTCTGTAGTGAGGTGGGAACAGTCTTGTGGGACTGAGGCTCTGAACCTGTGGGATCTGATGCTATCTCCAGACAGTGTCAGAATTAAGTACCTTGTAGGACACCCAGGTGGTGTCACAGAGAACTGCCTGGTTGCGGGGAGACCCACACATTTTGTGCCCAGATGTGTCCTGAGTGTGACAGTAGGGTGGGAGTAAAGGAGAAATACAGGAGGTACAATGGGGTTTTTTCTTAAGCAACACCCCTCTCTACCTGTCACTATCAACTGCACATTTCATACATTATAGGAAGAGAGTCTCAGGTCAGTAGATTATATTTCTATAATTTGGAACTCTAGTTCTCTGGCCCATGTGCCAAGTGAAATCCTTACGAAAATATTCTGTACTCAATTCTACATGCTTGCTTCACTGCCTGGATTGTAAGCTTCAGGAGAACAAAAGTCAAACTTCCTTGGTTGATACCTAGCATTTCACAGTACCTGGTTCATTCGGGGGCATAATCGGGTAATGTTAAAAAATCCTTTCTGAAAATATTCTTAAGGATTCCAAACATCTCTAAATCTTTAAGGACAGAAGAAAAGGCTGAGAGATATGCAAATGAGTGTTAAACATATGATGAAGGATTTACTAAAAGAAAAAGAAAACTAATGACTACTTTTGAGTTAAATAATGACAATAAATTAGATGAGTAAAAATAAAACATTTTATTTCAAGGTGAAAACAATGGAAACATTTGGAAACACTAGACTAACTTAATCAGCAAAGTATTTATGATATTTGTCAAATATAGCATTAAGATAGATGCTCTGGGTTTTTCTCACACTGTACAACCGATATTTATCAGTGGCCTACGATGTGCTAAACACTATGCTAGGTGTGTATGACTTGAAGAGATGTAAAGACGAATAAAATAGTGTCTCTCTTCAAAGAACACAAAGTGTAGCAGAACCAGATGAAAGTAGAATGTGGTAATCCCTTTGCCTTTGGCATATGCAGATACATTTCAGCCTACAGCAAAAACTGGGTTGGAATAGGATTTTAGAAGAAGTCAGTTTAAGCAGACTCTTGAAGAACAAATCAGGAAGACTAAGGAGAAAGAGACATTCTGAGCTAGAGTGATAAACCAATCCTGTTTGCCTGGCAAGGAGAGGTTGCGGGGTCAGGGAAACTTTCAGGGTTAAAACCAGGTAAATTCTAGGCACACTAGGACAATTCTGGTCACACTGTCTGATGCAGAAGGAACAACCTAGTTGAAAGGTAAAAGAAGATGTAGCTATTTGGAGACCTAAAAAATTCCCGAGTATACATAAAGGAGACAGCAACAAATGAAAATTCAGGAAGCTAGTCATTCTAAGGGTCATTTTGTGCTGTGCAAAAGAGTTTGGAGTATAATTTTAAATCAATGGAGAACCACTGATGGGTATTGCTCAAAGGAGTGAAATGTTCTGATTTGTCTTTGGAAAGATCATTCTGACGTTCCTGTGAAAGATAAATTAGAAATCTAAGACAAGAGGAAAGTGACCTGATTAGGAAACTGCTGTATTAATTTATGGAATAAAAAAGACAAAGAGGAATATGGCAGCTTTAACAAAGGATATAGAGGGAAAGATAAATTCAAGAAATATGTAGGCAGTCAAAACAATGGGATTGAAACACATATGAAGGATCAGTAAGGACTCCCATGTTCCTGGTTTAATAAGCTCAACAGATGGAAGTTTCATTCATCAAGGATGGAAACACAAAAGAAAGAACCGATTTTGAGGTGGAGATGCTTGGAAAGGGGAAGATGATGAATTCTGTTTGCTTGTTGAATGTCGGAGCCCCACAGAGGATCTTAATCAAAGCAGCAGCAGGTATTTTCAATATAATTCTGATGCCCACAACTGAGCTTTAAGATGGAGACAAATAGAACCTTCAACTTAGAGTGGTGTCAAGGAATGAAGGGATGAAGAGTTTCAAAAAGGAAGTGACAGGTCCGTTTGAAGGCTAAAGAGAGATCAAAATAATAAGTCTGAAATGTGTCCAAAGAACTTGGTGATTTGGAGTAAATTAGAGACCTTTTCCAGAGCAGGACTGGTGTGGAGACGGTGACTATAACTTTATGACAGTGAGTAAAAATGTCAAAAAACAGGGAAAGATATTATAGGTTCATTTTTCAAGAATTTTGGCTAAAACAATATAACATTTGGCTCCTGCCTCCAAAAAGTGACATTCTGTTGGAAATTACGATTCACCTAGATCCTGCCAACAAACTCAGCATTTTTAGGCATCCCCAACACTCTCTATCATACCTTTGGCTATAAAACTCTGCAATCAATAAAAATGTGTTTAATGAGAGACCCCCTCAAAAAGCTATCAATTTTTGCATTGTATTAATGTATAGCATAAATCAAAATTATGGCTACAATAAGCTTCACTTTTGCTAAGAAAAACTGGCAATGCTTAAGGCTTATCCAAGACAGTGAGAACTGGTCTCTACTACGGAAAGCAGTCCGTGAACAGCTCTAGAGGCAAAAATGGATTTCCCAAGTGATTTATTCAGCTTAAATTTCTAAAAACTCGTACAGTACAACAAACTCTTTGGAGTCCTAGTCAAAAAAACAATCTGGAATCTGTAAAAATTGAAGCAATTGCCCTTTTTTTCTAGAGATAGCAGCTCCAGGTATCAAATGGGATTTGTTTTCTCCAACCTGACTCACCAGAATACTTTCAGTAAACCATCCCCAAATGAGCCCTTATTGTCAAAGTGTAGAAGTCTGAATAGTCTAGTGCATGCTGCAATAACAAATAACCCCAAGTTTTGATGACTTAAACAGGTAAGTTTTTTTCTTACTCATTGATATGTCCATAATAGGTCAGCCAGGGATTCCTTTCATCTCAGTCACTGAGAAACCAAGACTTATAAAACAGCCACCATTTCAAACATTACGGAGTAAAACAGATCTAGTGAGCCCTGCAATCAGCCAGAGTAACAAACATCACCTTTGCTCGTAGTTAGCTAGAACTAGTCACATGATCCAAATCCAGATGTAAGATACGTAAGAGGGCCACAGAATTACGGAATTCAATCCTACCATGAGCCCAAAAGATGAAGTGACAGATATACTGAGAGAATTTTATTAATGACTACTGCAAAAATTATACTGATTAAACCCATCCCTTCCCACGAGGTATATAAACATACATATATGTATGTATGTATAGCAATGAGAAATGTATGATACAGTTTGAAGTTTTATAAGATTCCTGGGTGGGGACCACCTTTGAGTATTGTTTCTATGTCACCCCATTAACACTTTACTTTAATTATCCACTCAGATGTCCTAATCAAACCAGAAACCCTCAAGAAATCATGGCAGAGTTTTAAATGTTACCCTAAATGGGGTAATTTGCACACACAAAAAGAATAATCACACCCAAGGAAATGTTATATCTTTTTAAATCATATAACAGAAAAATAAAATTATTTTCTATAAGAATAATTGGATACTATGCCATCCAGGAAATGAAATTTCCACATTTCACTGGCAAATGAGTACCCTTCTTTGATAAAGGGATAATCAAGGTTTATTTTTCACTTGGGAAGAGAAAAAGAGAATGATAGTGTTTATGGACTGGTACTGCCATAAGCCTTCTCCTTGAACAGTTCCCTCTACCTGTATTTTTAATTGATTGGCTCCTTTCCAGACATCTTTAGACTATGTAGTAGAAGAAATGCAATGTTTTCACCTTGACATTATAGTAAGAATTTCTTTATATCTTTGTATTTTTTCTCCTAAGCCTGTTGCTTCTCAAAGTCAGTCAAGCTTTTTTTTTCTTTTCTGCAATCAGATAATTCTTCAATAAATTCAGAATCCTTAGCAGCCTGCAAATTCATCATAAAATGAAATTATTAATGGCATATTTGGAAATTCCATTTGTATGACCACACCAACATTTGTTTGTATATGAAACTTTATTTCTGTGTAACTCCTTCCAATCTCTCTTGTTCACTTGTTTTCTTTCTCATCCCATTCACAGTTATTTTTGAAACAACTAAGTCCCACTGATAGTTTCATGATAGCATTGGTTTTCTCCCTACTAATTTATTCAGAGCTAAGGAGTATGAAACAATCCTCTTCCTAAAGATAAACCTGACTTCTAGAACAAAGCTTCTTTTTTATGTTTTTTCCTTCTAAACCAGGACATTTCTCTGAGCATATCAAGGGAACAAGTTTCTAGAGTCAGTTTTCCCTCTTCTTTTGAACTTGTAAACTGAACCAGCTCTCCACCAAGCTGCCCATTTGGTAATAGATGTTTATGGTACTTAAATTCTTGTGGATTTCAGGCATAGTTTAAATTTGCAAAAATCCCTCAAGCTAACATTGAATAAACAATTTGGCCAAGTAGCTCTTCTTAAGAGTGGACTTATATTCAAAATACACAAAATGACCAAAGTTAAACCCTGACCCCAACATTAAAAAGTTAAATAGGTTGGTTCCCCACATGTGCATATTCACATGGGGTGATGCTAATGACACCTTAGGTGATGCCCAAGCTTTAAGGCCCCTCACCTGCCCAAGGCCCAGATTAAGTCCCTAGCACTGTCATATGCATAATATTTATTCTTTTTCTCAAAGAGGGGCCCAAAACTGTATAAGGCCCACAAATCTGGATCTACCCCTACACAGACTATTAAAATTGATGCAACTCCCCCTTGGTAATTACAAAACAGAAAAAAAGAAATAGTCAATTAGGGAGAGCAGCTTTTCTCAATTTTGAAAGAATATTCTCTAAAATGAGCAAAATGACTGGCATGCTGATACCTGAAAATACGTTACTGAATGAACAAACTTAAGTTCTAAAAGAGTAGATATTTTAAAGAACTAGTTCCCATGGAAACTGATACAACAAAAAAAAATTTATATATACAGATAAGCTGAATTCATTTATATCGCCTTTAATGTGAATAGATGGCAAATTCCCTCTTCTTTCTCTCCCCTTGATGCTGATTTAAGGACTGCAAAATCTTCTGAAACAGCAATCCATTGAAGGCCAAGGCCTAGACCGAAACAGCGCTAGGCAAAGCAGCAGGAGCAGCTTCAGTGAAATCACTAAGACGGAATGCCCACCAAGAGCTGTAAGAGAAGGTAACCTCTAAAACAGTGGTTCTTAACCCTGGAAAGTCAGAGTCTCCCTTTGAGACTTTAATACACAGTATGGATGCTCCATCCAGAAAAATGCATATTCAGGTTTTGCATATGATTTCAGGGGGTTCTTGGAACTTGCTAACAAACTTTTGATTTATCATCTATAAATTATTATATATTATATTCTTTGGTTCCAATGGAAACTTATCTAGCAGCCACATCAATATTTTGGCTATTTGTTGTATACGAAAGACACACGTTCCCTCTAAATCACCCTTATATATAACTTACTACAAACAATCCTGACATGTAGCTATGACCTAGGTGTTCAATTGTATTTATGTGTTTACTTATCTAACAGCAATGATCTCTCTTTTAGTTTTAACTGTAAGAAATTAGTTCTGTAACACAAGTGAGCCTGAAAGAAAGAGGACAGGGCAGGGGAGGCAAAAAGCATAACAGGATGCACGCTGCTCAGAGATGGAAGAAAAGGCAAGACTGCCGAGACCAGCCTGCCTCATGGAATCTCTTTGATGTGTCTGTTGAGATCTCTGTGATAATAAAATTTTTCAAGTTTCTCTGTGTACTGGAGGTGAGAGGAGATAAAATTAAAAGCTCAATTAACTAAACAAATTAATTCTTTTGACAGGACTTCGTCTCTCCCCTCCCTGGGCCTTCAGTCACCTACCTGGTCTCCGTAATGAGCACTGAGGGGTCTACACCCTGGAGTTAGTTCGTGCTCTAACAAAAAGCATCTAGGATGGTTTCTCCCAGTAGTTTGCATGTCATGTCTGCCACCCAGGTGTCTATTTGGTTTCTAACTTGATGGGGCCCAAGTGCTTATGCTGCTGGGTATAGACTGACCTATTCTCTACCCCCTGCCCTCCTGTTCTCATCATTTTAATGATTTCTCTCCTTACCTTGTTCTACAATAACTATGTCCTCTTGGCCCCTGCCAAGTTAGCAGCTCCCTTGCTTTGGATCCTAATCCTGGATTCTGTCCCCGGATCTCTAAACGCCTACTTGATTTCAGCTCACTTCTTTGACTCCCAGTGCTACCAGCTTGTGGACAGACACACTCGGTCCTATTCATACTCACCCAGGGGCACACGCTCACATTCACAATCAGCCACACCTAGGCCCCCGTTTTCACACCATCACCCCCATCCCGTCCCCCCATTAATGATCCCTCAGCACAACTCACGCTTACTCACACAGTGATTCACAGCAATCCCGTTTCCTCGCATTCCTCCTCACTTTCACTCACACTCCTTCGCCTTCACGACCAGTCACCCCCGCTGACTTCCATTCCATCCTGCTCAGCCTCACTCAGCTTCAGCCCCCTACGCACACTAGTCAGCTCTCTCATCCACACTCAGTCCACGATCAAGACATCAGCAGATTTGGTGTCTGGGGAGAGCCACGTGCCTGGTTCACAGACGGTGTGTTTTTGCTGTGTCCTCACGTAGTGGAAGGACAAGGAGCTCTCTGCGAACTCTTATAAGAGCACTAATCTCACTCATGAGATTATAAGGACTATAACTAATATTACTAGTTATAAGGACACTAATCTCACTCATCTCATGGGTGATGAGCACCTCCCAAGGGTCCCACCTCCTATTACACTGGGGGTTAGCTTTTAATGTATAAATTTGGGAAACATTCCATCCATAGCACAAGTGTACTGCTAGACTCACACTCAGTCCCATACACTCCTATACAGGAATACCCAGCGCCAGTCACATGCACTCACCCACACTCACTCACAGTCCCACGCATGTGGGCACACACACCCAGCTACACACACACACACACACACACACGTGCACACACACAATGCCAAGTCCCACTTCCACACAAACTCACAAACTGAGTCCTTCTCACTCACACTCACACAAACACCCAGTCCCACTCCTTCACCCAGAATCCCGCCCACTTAGCCCTGCCCCCCTCCTCTCTCACACTCACCTAACTGCCCTCTCCCCACCCAAGCCGACACGCAGACCCAAGGTCACTGACTCCTCCAGCGGCTTCCTCACCCAAAGGTCTGCTCCACCCAACAGTGTTCTTCTCTTCCACAACTGTTACTTCTCAACTAGACAGGAACAGAGATTGACCAGTAATACAGTCGCCTCCTTTTTGTAAGGTTTTCTTGAGTGCTCTCCCTCTTTATTTAAGTGCTAAGGGAACAGGCCTCCAACCTGTCCTAAGGGTTTAGGTTTTAAATGACTTAAAAATCTGCCTTGAGATAAAGTTGAATTCAGTTAGGAAGACAACACCCATGCCACAGATCAATAGAGAGAACTGAATTTGGGGAACTGGTTCACAAAAGAGCTGGAAGCACTAAGGAGCTTTTAGGAGACAGTGAGGCAGTTCCAGAGATAAAATTACCGGGAGCCACTATCACCCGTAAGGCCTAAAAGGCAATGGGAAGAAGTGGTGTATTAGTCAGGGGTTTCCAGAGAAACAGAACCAAGAGAAGGTGTGTAGGGAGAGGGAGGAGAGAGATGAGACTGATTTAAGGAACGGGCTTATGCGATTGTAAGGGCTGGCAAGTAAGAAATCTGAAGGGCTGGCTGGCAGCTGGAAATTGAGGTAAGATATGCTGCAGCCTTGAGGCAGAATAGCTTCTTTGGGAAACTTCGGTTTTTGCTCTCAAGGACTGGATGAGGCCCACCTACATTTTGGAGGATAATCTGCTTTACTTAGTCAACTGATGGTAAATATTAATCACATCCAGAAAAATCTTCACAGCAACATCTGGTGTTTAGCACCACAGCCTAGGCAAGTTGACATAAATTTGACCATCACAGACGGTGTTACTGGAGCTCAGGGTAGAGGTCATCAGTAAGAGCTAGAACCACAAAGGAGACACAGCCAGTGCCGGACACCGAGGCAGGGAGAAAGGGAAAACACTCCAGTTGCTCCCTCTTCCTGCTCTCCGGTCTGTTCCAGTGCCTCACATTGGCCTAACTTAAGCAACACTAGTTGGCAAGAGATCTGGGAAATGTCATTTGCAAGGGTCAACCCCTTGGTACAGAAGAGAGCAGGGAAGGGTAGGGGTGGATCTAAAAGTGTCAGGAAGGACTAGCACAGTAGAGGTACGAGTTCTGGGGCTATGAAGCGTTAGATTTCTGAAATGAGGTCCAGTTTGACCCTGAAAAAGCATGTGTATCTGAACTGAAAATAGTGAGCAAACGTGAAGCAACCTCTGCCGTCTCTTCTCGGCAGACTGGAGCTACCTACCCTCAAAGAACCTCCGGAGCCTGGGCTGGAAACAGGCTGTGAGATACCCGGAAACAACGGCATTAGTGAACTAACCACACTCCAGTTCCCTCTACCCCTGGGGTGTAAGAGGACCGAAATGCTTTTGAACCAAATAAGCCTCCTCTGGGGCCATCCTTGATTTCACTGACAGCTGGAGGAAATGATCCCTCAAATTACTATTCCCCCAGTGCCCATCAGAATGCTGGGAATACAGGAGATATGTAATTAAAATGAATGAATACTTCTTGAGTTTTGTTTTTCTTTAATGTATCAAGAAGCTTGCTCAGCCCTCTCCACTAATTCTATTACCTTCCGAGTCATCCTGGAAAGACTAAGATATGTTCGATATTTGGAGGACGTATTTATCAATCTATGTTCTGCAGTTTCATTTTGATGAAGTAAAGATCCCTTTTATCATTAAAATGTCTTTTCCAAGAGGGGGACTTAATTATGCTGTTGACTATACAGACACATTTATGTTCAGGTAAATAAATGCAAACAGGACAGCAGAAGATCACCAAGGAGAATGTCTTCTCCTTCAAACTCCAGACGTATAGAAAAGAATGCAACAGAATCTTACAGATGATAAGGAACCCAGTTTCCTATGCAATGCAAAAATTTCTACATAGGATCTTAGAAAGTGATCATCTGTCCTTTCATTCATAATACTCAAAATTCAACTTTTTAATTCATAAAATTAAGAAAAAAACTTATGGACTTACTATGGACCTATTATGCTCCAGGCCCTCCTCTGTGTGTCTAGGTACAGAAATGCATGTGAATTACAAGGTCCCCCCTCTCATGAAGATTTCGTTCATAGTGAGGAGGAGGGGAAAAGAGAAAGTAAAAGAAGCAAAGAAAAGAAAATAATTTCATATCATGATAAATGCTTAGAATGGGGGTTGAGAAATGCTTTTGGAGACAGTGATATGGAGACTGAAAAGTGAGAACCGTATGAAACTTCATGGGTGGAAGATCCAAGGCAAATGTGATAGCCCTGAGACGGGAATGAGCTTGACATGTTGAAGTGAGGGCGTGCCAGAAAGCCGCAGAGCAAGTCTTCCCTGGAGTGTTAGAAATGTGTACGAGCATGTCTGATGGTCACATGATAGCTGGGGGGTGTTGCTGCTATTTCCTGAACAGGGGCCAAGGATGCTAAATATCTAGCACTATTCGAAACAGTCTGATCCAGAAATTTCCCACCCAAAATACCAGGACTTCCTTTGAGCAACCCTGACAGAGAACAGTGAGTGAAAGAGAAATTGATAAAGAGGAAGTCAGAGAACTAGACAGGGGAACATCAGAGAGGGCTTCAGGGCCAGAGTGAGAGTGAAGAAGTGCAAACAAAGTCATCAAAGGCCCTGTAAGCAAAGGGATGCTTTCAAAAGTCCTAGAGACAGGAAGCATAACGCCTTCATGCAATGTTCTGTTCCACCACAGAGGCATGATTTAGAGGATTCTTTTTATACTTGAGTCTTATTTTTATAATTTCCTCTGAAATTCCTACAACCACAAAGGGAAGCCCTAGAAAATGTTCCCTCTTTGTCTGATTCCCCACTTTCAGATTCCATCACACCCTGGTCTGGGACCAGTTCTGCACTCATCAGAGGGAATTCCACAACTCACAGGTCCATATCTCAAGTGAAAATGAAACAATTTTCTCACTTCCTTGTTGTCCCCACTTTATTCTTGTCCCTATTTCTTCTTAGGAACTGGCTGCTGGGACTCATCCCACCATGTTCTATTCCAGATAATTACTTCTACTCAGATAGAGGGCCTGCAATTGATAGCTGCCAAGAACATTCATTCTCCTACAACTAGACCCACTTGGTTTTTGACCACACTTTCAGCATTCAGATCCTGCCCATGAACCTTAGGCCCACAGCAGATGTTCTATTACTTCCAACCAGACTTTCCTAATGCCCACCATATGGCTACCTGGCTGCATACCCATGTGTTGTCTTGTTGCCAGACCTGTCTGTGCTCATGCCGTGCCCATCTGCTAAGACCACCCATAGGGAAGCAGGCCACTGTCGCAAGACAAGTGACTTGGGAATCAAACCTGGGTGTGAATCTTGATACCATAGTTTAGTAACTGTGGAATTCTCTGTAATTCTTTTTAAGAAGTCTTAGTTTTCTAAGCAGTGATGGTAGTGATGAATAATGATACCTGCCTCAAAGCTCTGTAATAAGTAAATGAACATGACATTAGCATTTAAATGCAGCCATTGTAAGCTTTATTTAACGGTCATCACTGGACCTTCCTAATAAAGGCCAAAGGCTTACACCCATCACCAGCACATTGGATTCTGTGCCCTCAACAGCCCTTTGTCCTCCCTGAGCTCTGCTCCATGCCATTGAGTGTGCCTGCCTGCAGGTTCTGGTCCCCTGTCATCAAAGAACTGAACTGTAAGCACAACTCTAAATCAGTCTATCTGCTCAGTAAACCAAGTCACAAAAGACTATTGAGCAGGAGTGGGTGGGTGTACACAGGAAGAGGTCGATGCTTAGAGGTATTCTTGGAATGTTAAAAAGGTAGGGCAATTGTTGAGGATAAAGCTAAACGGGAGGATTGAGACAGGAGAAAATAGCAGG
This sequence comes from Camelus ferus, assembly GCF_009834535.1. NCBI lineage: Eukaryota > Metazoa > Chordata > Mammalia > Artiodactyla > Camelidae > Camelus > Camelus ferus. The sequence continues at coordinate 46,047,452 of NC_045696.1, forward strand.
GAGTGGGAAGCGAGAACAAAGAAACTCTCATCCTCAATTATCCTGACACCTCTGGGTTTGGCCTACATTAGCAGGATCTCTGTTTAGATCCTGATTTTGCTTTGGCTGTAGAGGCCTCTCCTGGGGGGCCTGCAGGGGAATTTCATCACCCATCCTCCCACTTCTCTCTCTCTCCAGTGGTTTTCACTGACGAGGAGGAAGGGAACTACCCAATAAAACTAGGTCCCTTCCATACAACACAGCTGCTTTTCTTCATAGAGATTTACTGTTGACAAGTAATTTATGCTGCTTCCAATTACTAAGTGCTATCACTGAGGGATGGAGGAGGAAAGAACTAGAGACTAGATTGCCTGGGAGTGTTCCTAGTGTCGTTTGTTGTAACAGGTGGCCTGAAGAACTGCTGCCTTGAAGCTGGGCCACAGCTGCTCTCCGCTGGCTGGACTGATGCAGAAACCTCACCGAACCTGCAGCAGGCATGACCCAGGCGCACCAAGGGAACAGCTGCCTCTGCGTTCACCAGGGGAAGGAAGCGGGCACGGATTTGAAAAGAGAATATTCTAAGAACCAGAGTGCAAAGGGATGGTTTGATTCCACTTAATTTTATTATTTGTTATAAACAGTTTATAAAAACACACTGAGTGAATTATGATGTATCTTTAGAGGGTTTTCACTAGTGTTGCCGACCAGTGCATCTCAGACTGTGATGTGCATACAAACCACCTGGGGACTTGGTTACACTTCAGATTCAGTGGTCGGGTGTGTGCCTGGGATTCTGCATTTCTGACAAGTTCCAGGAGATGCCAGGTCTGCTGGTCCGACAGATGACACCAAGTAAAAGGCCATCAACTACACAGCACTTCAGAATATGAGACTGGTAAAAACACTGTTCAGCTGTCAAATGTTAGAGATGGTCTATTAGTAGGGAATGAAAATAAACTACATACTGATGAGATTTTTAAAGGAAACTGAATGACTGAAGAAGTCTTTAATATTAATGATTTAAAACTTACTCTTTTGACCTCTTAGACTTCTACTCATATACTTGGGCTTAAAAGTACCCATTACAATTATGTAAGAAATGGCTTAGTGTATGAATATTTCAATTTCTGAGAAATTTAACTACAGCCTTTTCTATATTATTTTGACCATACAATCAAGCAACCAAGGGATTCTTTAAATTATTGAATTCAGCAATTTAACTATATTCAAAGTTTTAGAAAGGCTTTTTCCTCCACTTTGGCAAAATGTTTAATTCTGAGGTATTACAAGTCAGTAGAAGTTGAGACAAGTATCAGTGGGGATGCACTACATAGACGAGGTGCTGAGAAGAAGTGCAAGGATGATTCATCACGTGTGCCTTAGCTGATAGAAAAAGACTATTTGGCAATATTAAACCTATGTTTAAACCTTTGATCCTCTCCCTGTTCCCCAATGCCACCATCACTGCTCCAAAAACAAGAGGAGATGAAAAAAGTAAGTTCCTATGAGTCAGGAGAAGGAACATGAGAGCCTGGCACTGCCACTGTGGGGAGCTGGTGAGAGGAAGAAAGGGACAGAGCAAGTGTTGCCCTGCCCTCCCTTTCAGCCAATGCCAGAGACATGGTAAAGAGACTGCAGGTCGAGTCAAAAGTCAGCATGGCCCCATTTGTGTCTGAGACAGTGAGGTGATGATTTAACCAGCCCTCCTCAGATCAGCAAGGGATGGCCACTGCAGTGAGAAGAGATGGGGTGTCATTGTTGGTCAGAGTTAGAAGGCCTGCACCTGACTCTCTGGAGGCTTCCTGTTCCTGAGGGCATGAACAGTAGAGGTTTCCACAAGCAGCATGGAGGGTGCAGAAGATAGTTGATAATGCTGGCTGGCAAGAAAGGTCGATGGCCCAGAGGCGGGAAGTGGCAGGAAAGACCAGAGTTGAGAATCAAATCAGTGCAAGCAGATTTCAGGGAGGCCCACAGGGCCACCAGAGGCAAGGGGAGGCTGGGTCTTCAGGGTAGTCCCTGGGGACGTGACCGAGCCAGAGGGACGAGACCTCAACCTGAGCCGACCTGAGCAGCAGGTAAGGAAAACTGCTGCCAGAGGAGAGGATGCAGTGCCGGGACCTGCTCACGGCTCCTGGGCTCCCACCATTCTTCCCCAGCACCATCGGGCAAGTCACATCCGCCTCCACACACCCCAACAGAGTTCTGGAAAAAAAATGTGAGTGGGAGGTAAAAATCTGAAAGATCAGGACTTGATCTAAGAGACTCTGCTTTACCTTAAGAATCTGTATAAATTACTGAACTAGAATGACAAAATTTGGGCGTTTTGTTCCCACCTCCCTCACTATCTAGATAAAAGGGGGTTCCTAAGGACGATCAAATCTACAAAAAAAAAAAGTTATCTTTCCTCCACACAGCTCCACATAGTGTGCATTTAATCCTCGAGCCTGCTTCACCCCTAGTAAATCATCACATTTCAGTCAGTGGGCCACCTCATTCTGAGGTGGAGGCACTGAGTTTTGGGTCTCCAATCTATCACAGCTCTCCCCAGCTCTGGCCATCTGTGGGCTGAGTTCTAATCATGGCCTCCGCCACCGCTAACTGTTAGGAACCTTCCTGCCGTAAACCTGAGGGAACCCCATAGCCTGAGTCCACTCCAGGATTTGCCCTGGCTTTGAAAATGTGTGTGACAATTTCCTGAGTGTGTTCAGGAAATAGAATCAAAAGAGCAGGAGCTTTGGAAACTCTGTGTTGGATTCTGCTTCAGGCATTTATCATCTGTCTCTGGCTGTGGAAAAGCTACTTTTCCTTTCGAGCCTCCTTCTGTAAAGTGGAGCTATTAATATCTACTTTTAGGACTATTATAAGGATTAACAATAAATCAATAAATCAGGGTCATAATATGTTATTCTAGTTCCTTCCACTGTGTCCAGAGCCTTGTAATAGCCTATTCAACTGGGACCACAGACCTCTGCTCCTCTCACCACAGAGAGTTTATTCCTTGTTACTACCAGCTCTCTATGCATTTTCCTTCTTCTCGAATAGATGTCATGGGTGCTCTGTGTTGACACTCAGAATCCACTTCAGGACCAAAGGATGCATTTCCCCCACTGATGACAGACACTGTCAGTTCTCTCTCGGATTTCCTTAGCCAAAATTACACCCTCTTCCTGGAGGGGCAACCTTCTAGTGGACACAGAAGGATAAAGGCCAGTCTCCCTGGCCCAAGCCAGGGAAACTGTGGGAGGTCATCCCACCTTCAGACCAAGGCTAGCCAAGAAAGACTTTGTGGTGGCTGAACCACAGTCCACTTTTCCTTCAGCCCAGTCCTGCTTCCCTGTCTTTCACCTATAGATACTGATCCTAAGAGCCCTCCCCAGTAAGCATTCTACATGCCGGTCTTGGGCTCAGAGTTGGCCTTTTGGAGAACCCATCTGGTGACAAGAGGTTACCACAATCCTTCACTCAAAACCACTTAACTAGCTATTATTGTTGACACTGTGAAATCATCTTAACACAAAATTGGGTAAAGTAAACACGCATAACCCTTTTGGCCACTATTTTTGGATGGCTGCTACCTGTTAAAGCCGATGTAATCCCTGAGTCCTGGTCTTTCCTTCCTATTGGCCTTCCACAGTCTGCTCACCAGCCAAACACGTCCAGGGTGGCCACTACTTACACAGTGGCTTTAGGATACTTGCCACACTGGAGTGCTGGCTAACACAACTATAGCCTTTAGCCTTTCTTTGACCCAGAACAGAAATTCGCAACCACAAGAAGGTTTTTATATCATTGTCTCCAATCGATATGAATAAACTATGTCTAGCTATAGGAAACTGTCAATTCCCCTATACAGACTAAGCACCTGCTCCTATTGTTGCCCTGCTATATACAAACAGACCATTTTGCAAAATTAGTAGGACAGATATGTTCCAGAAGCTGCAATACAAGCAGTACCCAATGTGGAGATAGGCTGTGTTCCCTAAGTTAATTGGCAAGTTGGCTATTTGGAACTCAGAATTATCGCAGAAGCAGTGTTATAAATGATGGCCAGATTCACAGTATTGTGCGCAAGACCGGGTAAACTCACAATGTAATTAAAATGATATGGCCTTTAATAATGGACTGCTCTTTAGGGGAAAAATATCTTTCACAGGGCATAAGATGTAAACTATGTGGCACAAGGAACATGCATCTCTCTCTCTCTCTCTCACTCACACAGCTGTACTCTCTTCTATGCCACACATTTGCTGTAATCACCCATTTTCAAGATGGCAACAGGCAATGAACCTGGCCCTTGTCCTCTGTCTCCTCTAGAACTTGAACACAAATATAATGTAGACTTGGTGGACTCTGGCTTCTAGCAGATGATAAGCAAATTACAGAGGCTTCAAGAACGTTTCTGGATCCCTGGATCATGAGGAGAACACTCCCTGGCACTACACTGTACACCTGTAGTTTGAGAGTTCTAGTACGTTTGCAAAGGAATAAATCCCAAAGGAACAATATTATTTCCTATGTATAAGCCCAACAGAGAATGGCTGAGGCCAGAAAACCTATCCTCTAGTTTTAATGTATCCTACAACAATTCTATCTTACCACACATATGCAAAAGAATATCCTCCTAAAATGATATTTTTACAAGGTCTCCTGAAGCAGAAAAATATATCTGTAGCCAAAAGGGCATTTTCTCAAAATGCAATCCCTTGCTCAACAGCATCAGCATCACAAACAAACTTGTTAGAAATGCTAATTTTGGATACTACCCCATACCTATATTAAGTCAGAAACTCTGGGTTTGGTGCCTGGCAATCTGTGTTTTAACAAGCCCTCCAGGTTATTCTGCATACACTAAAGTTTGAGAACCACTGACCCAGTGGTTTTGAAAAAATGATGTAGGAAAATCAAGATGAATTTCTTTTTAAAAAGAAATGACTAGTAACACTGTCAATGTAATTATTCTACATATAGCATAAAATATTATTCTTATGAGATACCCAAGAATTCAACTCAAAAAAATGTTTATTCCATGTCTCGTATGTGTAGGCTACTATTTTGTCTGCTAAGGAAAATTAAAATGAGAGTGGGTTAAATGGTGAGTGGAGTACAAATCAAAAAACTTTCAACCTTATGAGGTTGAAGGGGAAAAGGTAACTAGAACTAACAAATACCAGAGAGATTATTTGTAATTTTACAGAAAATGAAAAATAAAATGTTATGGGGAAAAGAAAAAAAAATAACTTTAGAAGAAGAAATCAGAAAAAGTTTTGTGGCAACATCAGAGTCAGACCTTGAAAGACAGGTATACATTTTGAAAACAGAAGCCATGTTGGGAAGAGGGGGGATGGAGGCCCATGGATTTGGTGAAGAGCAGTTTCCCAGGAAAGGAGAACACATGAGCAAAAACTAAGGTGTACAAAAGCATGATACAAATCTTGCTCTAAGGTGTGTCATAAATGCGTCTAGTTGTGATTAAATAAATTCTCAACTCTCGGGACAGCTGGGTGAACAGTGGAGTAGCCAGAGACCAAAGGCCAATTACCACTGTCAGAAGTAATTGTGCACAGCTACACCAGCGTGACTTACTAATGTTATTCCATGCATACTATGACACCAAAGAACTTGCTTAGGGAATCAAGATAAATGCATAGAGTTTAGTCACTGAGTAGCTAAGGAGAAGGGGTGGGAAGGTTATGTGTACCATATTCAGTAGACTGGATCTTATTTAGAAGGTGACAGTGTGCTTGGACTCCCCCCCCACCCAAAAAAGGCATGATTTGCCCTGGCTTGTAAAATGATCATACACAATATGTAGGTAGATTTAGACTGAAAACAGATGGAATCAAGAAAATCAGTTAGGATTTTACCAAATTAGGGCAGACAGGAAGTATTAAGAGCCTAAACTATTGTGGATCAGAATAGGAAAGGAAAGAGTTGCAAGATAATTAGTTCAATTCACTAATTGATTGTCTATGACACAGAAAATACATTTTGTCACTTTAGAGAAAACAAAAATGGCAAAGACTATCCTTTGTTTTAAATAAATTAAAATCTGTTAGGCAGAGTTATAAGACCACTATAAAATTATGATAAACAGTAAAATAATTATAATAAAGGAAGCATACAGTGTTATAAAGGTTTAAATAATCACAAGGTCACTTTTATATGGAGGAGTCAGTAGTTATTTCACGGATAAAGTACTGGTTTAAAGTACATGGATAAAGGACGAAAAGTGAGTATGTACAACAAAATATTGAGTATAGTACTCAAAAACTGAAATAATCTCTGCATGACAAAAGAAACTTCCTAACCCTACTGCAAAGCCCACCCCGTTGACAAAAATTCTGCATACTATGGATTCAGTAACCGTATTTCCTATATAATGACAATAATCAATCTTCTCTATTTAGGAGAAATAGTAAGACTTGTGGGACCCAGAAAAAAGAGAAATTTTGGAATAAATATCAAAGAAAATTGAGAGATGATACAATATAGAACAAAACTTGTATTAAGAACAAATGGAGGCCTAAGAATGGATAGGCCCGTTTAGGAAAAAAAAAAATGGTAAAATATTAACAGATAACAAAGACCAAAGACCTATTCAACTTTTGTATTTCTTCCATTTTCATCACTGAAATGAATGATACTCTTGAAACCCTTGTAAAACACTAGATGGAAGAATAGTCCTGGAATGATTAAAGAAAAAAGATACTTACATAATAAAATAAGAGTATATTTAATGATGCAAGTCTCCATATTAATATTATACTCCAAAGCATAAAACACAGAATTCATATAGTTTTTAAGAATCTCAAATGATGGAATAGAAGCAAATTTCTTAAATGAGTATAACAGTTCCAGAAACTATCTGAGGTTTGACTTTGACTTGGAGAAGACCTCAAAGGGGGCTTATTAGATGGTTAAGGAAAATAAGAAAAAAAAGAAGATAATTCCTGAAAACAATATGAAATACAGTCTTCTCAAATGTATGGTTTTAATTTTTACTGAACTATGAATTAATATAATAATTAAATCCTCCTTTAGGATTTTCAAAACATCTTGACAGCCATAACACCAATGACCGAGGAAAAATATCTTATAGGGTAGGCAGCAATAGAGAGGCAATTATTCCTATGTCACAGGGCAGTTCTTAGAATTAAAACAGATAGTACATACTACATAAGATGACATAGATTTCATTTCTCTTTGCTCTTCCCCATTAAGAACAAATATAGCCCAGGAAATAATGCAAGAGGTAAGCAAAAAAGAACCCTGAAACGTGTAAAGAGAAAGAGAAACTGATTATGGAATCCAGGACTGGAGGAATACAGCAGTAGTGTTTCTCATGACCTCCAATTCAACAAAAGAAGGCAACCCATTTCCCAACATTCAGCTTATCAACAGAAGGTGTCCCATATAGATTCATTTTTTCCCCACATCAAATGGGAGTCCCAACACTAAGTGAGCCCAGAAATAACTGGCAGAGGAGATCAGACAGAAACCCCACTGACAATTAAAGACAAGAGAGAGCACTCTCCTCTGCTGGGCGTGAGACTGCCCTCTCCCACTGAGAGTCATCAGATGGTACTAGCAAGGTGGAATCCCACCACATCAAATGACCCAGCTCAGGAAGCCTCCTAGTACCAACAGGTTAGAGAATCTTCTCTTCTAGATACTACCAAATCAGCAATGACATAAAACATCTAAACTACACAATAAATCAAAAGGATTCTAATTTATATACATAGATCCCTTCCACTCAACAACACAAAAAGCTTTTTTAAAGTGCCCATGGAAGCTTTATCAAGACAAACCATATCCTAGGTCACAAAATAAATCTCAAGAAATTTAAAATAATTAAAATCATAAAATAAATTCTTTGACCACAATAAAATCAAACCAAAAACTGATAACAGAAAATCAACATAAAATCTCTAAATATGTGGAAATTAAATGACTCATGTCTCAATAATCCATAAGCCAAAGAGGAACTCTCAAAGGAAATTTTAAAAAATACAAATAACTGAATAAAAATCAGGATACAATATATAAAAATATGTAGAATACAACTAAAATTTTCCTGAGAGGAAAATTTATAGCACTAAATGCCTACATTAGAAAAGAGAAAAGGCTTAAAATTAATAACCTAAGTTGTTACTTCAAAAACTAAACAAGGTCCTACTGTGTAGCACAGGGAACTATAGTCAATAATTTGTAATAGCCTATAATGAAAAAGCGTATGAAAAGGAATACATATAACTAAATCATTATGCTGTACACCAGAAATTAACACAACATTGTAAACCAACTATACTTCAATGAACAAAAAAAGAGAAACATAAGCAGAAAACAAGCAAAAGGAAGATAATAAAGATAAAAGCAAAGGGGAGGGGAATAGCCCAGTGGTAGAACATGTGCTCAGGCATGCACCAGATGCTGGGTTCAATCCCCAGTACCTCCATTAAGAAGAATAATAATAAGTAAAGATAAGAGCAGAAATTATTAAAACTGGAAACAGGAAAACAACAGAGAATAATCAATTAAGCAAAAAACTACCTATTCAAAAAAATCATAAAATTGGCAAACCTCTAGCAAAACTAGTGAGACAGAAGATACAAATCCATTATAAAAAATGAAATAAGATATCACAACAGATTCTGCAACCACTTAAAAATGATACAGGAATACTACAAGCAACTTTATGTTCATATTTTCAACAAGTTAGATGAAACGTACCAACTCCCTGAAAATCACAAACTACCAAATATCTATTAAGATGATGTAAATAATCTCAATAGTCCTATAATCATTAAAGATACTGAATTCATAACTTGAAACTTCCAAAATATAAATCTCCAGCCAAATGGTTCCACTGGAGAACTCTATTAAATGCTTAAAGAAGAAATATACATTCTCTTCCAGAAGACAAAAGAGGGAACACTTCTAAGCTTATTTTATGAGGCCAGTATTACCCAAATATCAAAATTAGACAGACAGGTCAAAAAGCAAAAACTGCAAACCAGTGTCTCTTATGAACCAAAATGCAAAAATGCTCAAAAATGTTGGCAAATCAAATTAAGCAATGTATAAAATGAATTAAACACCATGACCAACTGGGATTTATTCCAGATATAAAAAACTGTCTCAACATTTGAAACTCAATTAACGTAATCCATACTAACAGCTAAAGAAGAAAAAAAAATTCTCAGCAAGTTAGTAATGGGGAAAACTGCCTTAACTTGATAAAGAGCATCTACAAGAAACCTATAGCTAATAACATACTTAATAGTAAAACACTGAATGCTTTCCTCCTAAGATTAAGAACAAGGCAAAGATAGATTTAAAAAAAAAAAAAGGTCCTACCGTATAGAACAAGGAACTATATTCAATATCTTGTAGTAACCTATAAAGAAAAAAAAATATATATATATACATATATATATGCCTGAATCACTATGCTGTATACAAGAAACTAACACAACATTGTAAATCAACTATACTTCAAAAAAAAAAAAAAAAGAAGGCAAAGCTATCCACTCTCACTTCTCTTAGTCAATGTAGTCCTAGCTACTGAAGTAAGACAAAAAAAGGAATAAAAGGCATACAGTTTGGAAAGTAAGGACCAAATTTACTTATTTGCAGATTACATAATTTTCTGTGTAGGAAATCAGAAGGAACCTACAAAAACACTTGTAGAACTAATAACTGAATTCAGCAAGATCAGTTTACAAAAATTAATAGTATTTCTGTATAGTAACAATGAATATGCTGACTAGGATTTAAAAACACAGTACCTTTTACAATCACTTCAAAGACACTGAAATACTAGGAATAATCTTACCAAAACATACACAGGATCTGTATGTTTAAAATTACAAAATGCTGATGAAAGAAATCAAAGATCTAAATAAATAGAGAGACTTACCACGTTCATGGATTGAAGATTTAATGAAGATGTCAATTCTCCCTAAATTGATTTATAGATCTAAAACATTCTATCAAAATCTTAGTAAGGCGTTTTATACATAGACAAGCTTATCTTTATATTTTATGGAAAAATACAGGTCCTAGAATAACTAAAACAATTTTCCAGCTTAATTAAGATATAACTGACATACAGCACTGTGTAAGTTTAAGGTGTATAGCATAATGATTTGAATGATATGGGTCATGAAATGATGACCACAATTTAAGTTCAGTGAATATTATCTTATATAGATACAAAATTTAAAAAGAAACAAAATTTTTTTTCTTGTTATGAGAACTTTTAGGATTTACTCACTTAACAATGTTCGTGTATAACATACAGTCCGTGTTAATTATATTAATTAGTATCGTACATGCCAGGGCTGGATCCCCGTGCTCATAGTCTAGAGAACTCCAAAACGGCACTTGCCAGGAGCAGTGTTTTTGTAGTAGAACAAGCTCCCCAAAACGGCTATTGCCAGCATCTGTGTCCCTCAGGGGAGTCGCGGTGGCCTTATGTCTTTTCTAGGAGGCTTCTCCAAGATCAGCAAGTGGGTCTAATTCAAGCTACTTTCAAATTACTGTCTTGGCTCTGGGTCCCAGAGTGTGTGAAAGTTTGCACAGGAGCTTTAAGAGTGGAATCTCTATTTCCCACAGCCTCTGGGTCTCCCATGCTCAAGTCCCACTGGCTTTCAAAACCAGAAATTCCTGGAGCTCATATTCCCGGTGCAGGAGCCCTGGACTGGGGAGCGAGATGTGGGGCTCAGACCCCTTGCTCCTTGGGGAGAACCAGTGCAATTTTGATTATTCTCCCATTTGTGGGTCACTTGCCTCAGGATGGGGGTCCTGACATATCTCTGCCCCTCTTACCCATCTCATTCTGGCTCCTTCTTTATATCTTTACTTGTGAAATTTTTTTTTCAGCTAGTCTGCAGGTCACTGTCATCAATAGTTTCTCTGTGAAGAGTTGTAATGTTGGTGTGCCTATGGGAGATGAACTCAGGGTCTTCTTACCTGCCATCTTGGCCACTCCTGTCTGACTAAAATAATTTTGAATAGAAAAATAAAGTAAGAAGAATTACTCCTACAAACATTATATATGGTACATCTACATGATCAAGAGAGAGTGGTACTGGTGAAGCAACAGACAAGAGCTAAGTGGAATGAACAGAGAACCCACAGATAGATCCACATAAATAAACCGAATTGATTTTCACAGTGGTGCAAAAGCAACTCAATGGGGGAAAAAGCATTTTAACAAATGGTATGGAGCAACTGGACATCCATAGGCCAAAAAATAAAATAAAATAACCCACAAAGCAAAACCAAACAAACAAACAAACAAAACACCTGAACTTCAACCTAAACCACACACCTTGTCCAAAATTAACTAAAAGGTATCATGGACTTAAACATAAGATGATAAACTATAAAACTTTTAGGGGAAAAAACAGAGAAAATCATCTAGACCTAGAGCTAGGTGAAGAGTTCTTAGACTGAATACCAAAAGCACAACCCATAAAAGAAAAATATTGATAAATTGGACTTCATCAAAGCTAAGAATTTTTGCTCTGCCAAGATCCTGTTAAGAGGCTGAAAAGACAAGATATTGAGAGAAAAATGTCCAAACCAACAAAAGACTAGCAGTTAGAATGTATAAAGAATTCTCAACCAAAACAATAAACAAACCATTTAGAAAATAGGCAAGACATTTCACTGAAAAAGATATACAGATGGCAAATAACACATGAAATGGTATTCAAATCATTAACCATTAAGAAAAATACAAGTTAAAACTGCAATGAGATTAGTACACATCTATCAGAATGGCTAAAATTTTTAAAAATAGTCCCAATACCAAATATAGGCAAGGATATGGAGAAACTAGATCAGTCATACATTACTGACATGAAACTCTGAAAAACAGTTTGGTGGTCTCTTCAAAAACTAAATGTGCAATTACCACACAATAGCAATTGCATTTGTGGGCATTTACCTCAGAGAAATTAAAATGCATGCTTATGCAAAAACCTGTACACAATTGTTTGTGTTCTAATAGCCTAAAAGTGGAAACAACCCAGATGTCTTTTAATACGTTAATGGATGAACAAATTGTGGTACATCCATACCATATAATACTTCTCAGCAATAAAAAGAACAAACTCTTGATACACACAACAATTTAGAATTTTATACAGATTACTTAGGGGGAAAAAAAGGCCAGTCCCCAAAAGTTTACATACTGTTATGATTCCATTTATTTAACATTCATGAAATGACAAAATTATAGAAACGGAGAACAGATCAGTGGTTGCCAGGACTTGAGGACGGGGTTGGAGAGGGGAAGCAGGGAGGAAGGGGATATGTCTATATAAGAGCAACACAAGGGATCTTTCAGGTGATGAAAATGTGCCATCTTCGGACTGTGACAGTGGAGACACACAGGTGATAAAATTGCATAGAATTCAACACACAAACCGAAAGGAGTGCAAATAAAACTGGGGAAATCTGAAAAGATAGATTAAGTGCATCAATATCAACTTATTGGTTATGATAATTTTGGAAGATATTACCACTGGGGAAAAACTGAGTAAATGTTACATGAGATCTCTCTGCATCATTTTATACAACTGCTTATGATAAAATCTATAGTTACCTTAAAATAAAATGTATAATTGGGGAAGGGGGTATAGCTCAGTGATAGAGCACATGCTCACCATGCACAAAGTCCTGGGTTCAATTCCTAGTACCTCCATTTTTTTAAATGTTCAATTTTTTAAAACATTTTTTACTGAGTTACAGTCATTTTACACTGTTGTGTCAAATTCCAGTGTAGAGCACAATTTTTCAGTTATATGAAAAAAATGTTCAATTTTTTAAAAATACAAAATACATATAAACTGCTTAGCACAACGCCTGCTTTAAGGGGAAAAAAAAAAGAGTAAACTGTTACTGTTTTTCACCAGCATGTGCAATTCTGGAAACAATTTAAGACAACAGACGGTATCAGAAGATCTTGATGAGAATGATCCATCATACCTCTGGAAACTATGTTATTATTTGGGGATGGAAGAAATTAGAAATACATATCACAGAGTAAAGAAGACTAAAGAAAACAAGTCAGTCATTAAAAGCATCAAAATAGTAGAAGCTGCATACTCTATTAACTCCTAGGGTCATTTTGAGACCACTGCAAGAGAAGTTTTACCTCGGTATAAAAATTACAACCACTCAAGCTGCCTCTTAACTGAAAAGCTGATCTCAAACAATGTGCAATAACCCCACCAGGTTCATTAGGTAGAGACTCAAATCAGAGATTTCTTGCTACAAACTCCAGGGAACACATTTGGGATCCTGGCTCAAAGCCCATCTTTCAGAGATGCCCGGAGAGGATTTGTGCTTAGAGTCAGAACTTGAAACTTTAAAGGTCACTTCCAATCACAATTCTGTGATACTTCATGACAGAATTCAGAAAACCTTGGCAAAGCTACAGAGATGAACCTAATATTAAAAAGTAAGGAAAGGATGCATGGGGGTAGGAATGAAACTTTTGATAAAATGAGCTGTCTTTTAAAGTGAAATATTAATGAGCTTTTAAATATCATATCTCATTTCAATATCATATATTCAAATTATGAAATTACTGGAACCAAAAGAGATTGGTTACAATGTTAGCCTCTTGAAAAGTGACCAGCTACTGGAGGAACAATAAATAAATAACAGCAGTTTCGCTCATAAAGGGATTGGTGATCAGTTAGTGAGTGACCACATAGCCTTTCACGATCTTGTAATAAAAGTAGCTACACAGGCATAAATCAACATTATGGTCAGGCCTTGAAGCCCACAGTATCTCATCAGACTATCTAATGGGCCTATTTATTAGCTGCCTAAAGGAGCTGATAGCATGCATGAATGTTTTAGTCATGTTTCAGCACCCAGGACTACATAATCACACCCCAGCAATTCACCACAATTAAGCAAATGGGTATTCTCTCACTTTAAAAGCTGGTCTATTAGTAGCTCTTAATATTTATTACCCAAGTATATGTATTACTAGATCCTAGAACTAATAAAGATGGTTTTAATGTTTCCAACTAATATTTTCAATATTCACCAAGGTAATCAATTTGTCCAATTTTGAGCAGCATAGCTCTATAAATGAGATATCTGGCATGGAACCTGATTTAAAATACATTCTTTTCTCAAGTGATTGAATATTGTAATGAAAGTTTATAATTTGCAGTATATTATAGAAGGAAGTGAATTGAATTCCTCTATCAAAATTACTCATGGTTCAAAATCTTTTGTGCTCTAATACATAGAAACTGGCAGACAAATGCCATTACATTAGATATGCTGTCATCCAGAACATCTGAAGAATGCTATTTATCCAGTCTTACCAATTTAAACTTACTCTACGACCACAGCTGAGTACAAATACCAGGCCATGGCCATCACATTAATACCATGAGGCTATCCCAAATGCCATTTCTGGAAATAAGTGGGGGAGAATTTTACTGGGTCCAGGCTATTTCACTTGAAGGCAATTGTCAAAATCAATTTGTGTATAACTTAGATTCCTAACTTGATTTGTAATCTGGTTAATACCTACAATGCTTGCAGATTAGACAATTGATTAAGAAGTGCTGATTTAGTCTCAGAAAAATGGACCTTTCAAATAAATCACATTATTACTTTCCACAAAAATTAACACACGTTATTTCCAAAATACATAAATTATTCAGTAGAAGTAATAAAGGAGAGAGCACCCTTTTTGTGAAAAGCAATTTCAATGATGTTTCTTACGATAATTTTGTGACACTTAGGAAAGCTCTGACTTATCAAAACATACAGGTTACACATTTACACTAAAAGATTTCACTACTGTATGTACAGTTCAGTTTATATAAAGAAAGACATTACTCATGAAATCTCATACTGGTTCACTTTTCAAATTGTCTCTAATGTAAATGCAGTTAATTGTTTTTTAAAATTGTTTTTTAAATTTATGGCTCATTTCACCTACCAAGACTGTGTATGATACTTATAAACCTGATTACAAGCTAAACTTCCTTGAACTAAGACTTTCGTGTGCTCTGTCCCAAAATATGGAAACCAATTTCTGTTCTGAACTTAAAAACTGGAAACCTAAGGAATAAAAATAACTGGAAGACCTCAAATCATGGGTTTCTTATCAACTTCAATTTACCATTCTACTTTTGAAATTGAATACAAATTTTATAATTAGCTACAAATTGATTTTATTTGTTTTTAGTCACCCAAAAGATATCACTAGAATTAATAATTTTTTAATTATAGTAAAAGTGGCATTTTACATCAGAGAATAGCTACCAAGTTTTTAAAAAATACTATTTAGAAGTCTCCCAACTTGGTCAGGTGACCTCTGTCCCTTCCCCACCATAAATACTCACAGCACCAGATTAAAGGCAAGCATCCTTTCAGCCTTACACTCACACTGTTTATCATTTGGAACATTTACATCATCCTCTCATTTAACAACACCCTACCTATGGTTTCAGTTTCTTCCCTAGAACCGGAATCCAGAGGGCTTCATCTCACTCACCTCCTGCCATTATCACTGCCATGGTTCCTTTTCCTATACTTATTCTATATATTTATCAATCCAACCATCTATCACTCCTAGAATACACCATACACTTTGTCTCTGAATTATGGACTGGACCCTTAGCACTACTGCCACGTGACGCTGGTTAACTCCCTATAGCAGACGTTCCAAATATCTCTTCAAGACCCATCTCACTGTAACCCACCCTGGTCTCAACAGAAAACCTTGTCTGTTACTGCACAGAAGGAGTAAGGCTAGCAAACATGAAGTTTCTCAGATGTCTGGCCTGTCGCATCTCCTTTCTACAAATCTCTGAGGGAAAGTTGGCCTTTATACTGTTCAAGGTTAACTGAACTGCACATGCTCTTGCGCTGACCCCTTCCTATCTGTTCAGTTCTCTGCTGCACATGTTATTCTATCTTGTATGTTCCCTGTCTGCCTCTTGTTCTGCCTCCACAAACACAGTCAAGTAGAAAAGCCTTGCTTCAGTTCTCTCCTACTCACCATGCACCACCGCCATCTCTTGACAACTATGTTCCTTGAAAGAACGGTTATATTTAGTTACCATTCATTATACCCACATCCTCCCCTGCAATTGTTTTCAATTCACTAAAGTCATTTTTTGCTTTGGCCAGGGTGGAAAATGACTTATCCCATCATCTAATACCATGGGTTCTTTTCATTGTGCATCTTACTTGTCCTCTCTATGAATATTAACATTGTAGAAGACTCTTTTCCACTTGGGACTCTTCCTTGGACTTGCAAACACCACCTTCCCTTGGTTCTTCATTTCCCTCTTTGATAATTCTTTCTCCATCCCTTCTCTAGGCTCCTGTTATTTCCCTCAGCCCCTAAGTGTTACTGGGCCACCAGAAGTCTATCCTTGGTTTTCTTCCTGTCATTCTTGGAGAATATCATTAACTTCTATGCCTCCATTTACCATATACATGGCTCCCAGATTTATTCTCTCATTTATTCACCAAATATTTTCCTGAGCATCTTCTCTGCACTGGGCTTTCTGCTGGGCGCTGTGTGTTAGGTTATCTGCTATCATCTGGCTCTTCCAAAGGCATCTCATATACAACATCTCAAAAGCAATATTTTGTCCTAAATTGCACTTGCCTCTAGATTTCTTTTCTTGGGTATTGATACCACCCAGCCTTCCAGGCCAAACACAGAATTATCCTATTTCCTTCTTTCTCATGACTGGCAGTCAGTGACCAGTCAATTTAATCCCCTTTATGTTTGTTACCTGTCATTTCTTCTTCACTCCTGCAGTACCTTGTTATTTGTTACATTGTTCCTGAAACTTGCTGTGGCTCTCTACTTTCACAACCTTGCAATCCATCCTCCACAGTACTATTTTGAAAAAAAAATCAATCTAATATGTCGCTTACTAATCACATTGCTTAATGAAGACCTCAGAGAAACAGTAAACAGTAAACCCCTCGGCACAGTATAGAAGACTTTTCACTGCTAAACCTAGGAAGTGACAGCTACACTTTATCAGTGCTTACTATGTGCCTGACCTTGTGCTAAGCACTAAAAACACGTTCTATTATTTACTGTCAATATTCTGCAGGGAAGGAGGTGAAACTGTTGGGATGGTTAATTTTATGTGTCAACTTGACTGGGCCACAGGATGCCCAGATTTACCTGGCTAAACATTTTTTCTGGGTTTTGTCTGTATGAGTGTTTCTAGAAGGAAACAGCATTGGAATCTGTAGACTAAGTGAAGCAGATTGCCCTCCCCAGTGTGCGTAAGCACTACCTAATCCACTGAGAGCCTGAATTGTACAAAAAGACCGAGTGAGGGAAATTCTTTCTCTCTGACTGACTGCTGAGGTGGGGCGATGGTCTTGTCCTGCCCTCAGACTAGGACTTGCACGATCAGCACTCCTGGTTCTCAGGCCTCTGGACTCAGTGGAACTACACCACTGGCTTTCCTGGGTCTCCAGCTTTCAGATAGCAGATCGTGGGACTTAGCCTCCATAATTGCATGAGCTAATTCTTCATAATCTATCAATCAAGCAGTCAATCAGTTCCACATTGGTTCTGTATCTCTGAAGAACCCTGATTAATACAATTGCTATTCCCATTTTTAAAAATAATGAAACTTGAAACAATCAGAGAAATCAAATAATTGCTTAAGTCACAGCTACTAAGTGACAGTGACGGGATTCACCCAAATCTATCGTCTCCCAGGCCCATGCTCTTAACTATAAAGCTGCACCGCCGCTCTCCTTGCTCCAGGTCCACCCCTTCCTAGTAGTCTCCACTCTAGCCATGCCAGCTCTTTTAGAAGACCCAACATGCTTGTCCAGGCCTCCGTATGAAATGTCTTTTCTTACTTTGGGAAAACACTGAGTCATCTTGAACATTCAGCACAAATACCATGTCCTTTGTAGTTTAAAAATCTGCTCTGAAAGCAATTCCCAAAGAGAGACTGCTAAAATGCCACTAACTGGGACAGACTTTGTTATAATGTCATAACTTCCTAAAGTGAATGATATTAGGGGACAGCTCTCGTTTGGTACAAAAAGGGAAAGAACATTTTTTTAAATGAGCCTCATTAATTTATATTTATGTCTCATAAAGTATTTAGGTAATAATTTTGGCCCAGAAGTCTTGGCAGATGGTAACAGGACTGGTAAAGAGCCTTCCAAAATCAACAAATACACATTTATACATTTATTTGAGGGCAGTATATTTAAGTGAAGGAACACTGACATTTGCATCAGACCCACCAGGATTTGAAATTATTTCTACCACTTATCATATATGTATGTATCCTAGAATATGATGTTTAAACCTCTGAGCCTCAGTATCCCCATTTTTTAAATAAGAGAAAAACAAGTATGCAAAAGGGCTTTTATCAGGATTAAATGGGAAAATGCTTATAAAGATCAAACCATGGTTCCTGGGGAAATAAATGTTAGCTGCCTTCCAGTCCCCACTTCTCTTTTCTTCAGTGCTGCTACTCAAAAATGTCAGAACCAACTACAGTACAGACTCTTTAATGAGATTTCATTTGGACCAACTGAGATATTTGTCACATCCATTATTTTACTTTACCCTGACAATCTGGACCACTATATTTAGGTACCACAGACAGCAGGAAATGAAGGGATCATTTGAAGAAACATGGTAGATCTTTTATGAACACCTGCCAGAATTAAATATCACAACTGATCTACTCATAGTCAGTTAATAACTGCATTGCTATCGAGGAAAGGCCTCCTGCTTAATAGAAGCATTTAAGTTAACCCAAACACCCTTCTAGCAAGAAACAACAGAGGGGACTAGAAAGACACTGGTGAGTGATATTTAAGCCACTCATACAGTGTTCTTCTGTACAGAGCCCTGTAGAGTCTGCATTATAAGCACAGAGCTGTCCTCCATGAGCACACAGTATGAAACAGGAAAAAGAGCATGATCTAGAGCATGAGAGAGAGGGAGAGAGAGAGACGGATTTCCCAGCTTTGCCCCTGAACTTGAAAGCAGTCAGGGTGGTAACAACAGAGAGGACTTCTGGCAGAAGTGGTGGAATCTTCAGGAGCTCAGAACACCAAATTGAGACTAGTATGACTGTGGCAGCTGCAAGCCACACACAAATAGAATGTTGGCAAGTCGAGCGGAGAACAGAGCCAGGAATAATACCGAGTAGCAGCAGAGCCTCTAAAACCTGACCATTCCTCCACATGTCTTAAACATATGTTCAGCCCAGCAGAGGTCATGGTGACATCTGAAAAGCCCCTTTGGATACTATCAGAAGTGGCATTTGTGAAAGCCTCTTCGTGCCTTCCTATGCCAATAAGGGAAATGTGCCTGAGGGAATGCAGCATATAAACCCAGAGGATGAGAGAGCTAGAACCGAGAGGCCAGGATATTTCCTTTAGGCCAGACCACCTGTCCCACTCACATGGCCTCTGGAAACCAGCACCTTATCACCACACTATCCCACTTCCCAACAAGGTACCTAGGAATGCTCAACTGCCACTGGAACATCTCAGATTTCAGCTCTCCAAACAAAACACACCATTTGTCTCACATAGTGTATCTCAATAAAGAGTATGTAGAAGGAGGAATTTGTTATTTCTAAACCATATGATCAAAAAAAAAATCAATTCCTGTTATTGGCAAATAGAGCAGGGAAGCCACAGGAGTAACTGCACTGAAAGCTGACTATTACCCATGTCTCTACAAGTCTACTGAATGATCATGTTCCTTATTTGGCCCCATTTTTTTGCTAAAATATTTTATAAAATAACAACACATCTGTATCTATACAAGGGCATTACAATTATACAGCTCTGGCTCTACAAATACATTTTAAAATCTTAGTTCCTTTAAAACACTTAGAAAAAATAACTTGAAATAACTTTCAAGAAACAAAGGTTTTAAAAAATAGAAGTAATCATTCCATTCAACAATTTGAAATAAAGTGAATGTCTCATAAAAATTCACAACTGTAAATAACACCAAGACAGTACCCATATTTCTGAATGAAAGATCAAGGGCCATATTTCAATACATTAGAACACAGGATAATTTTTTCAAAAACAGATTCAAGGATCTGAAAATTTATCTTGCTAATTTCATAAATGAAAAGTTCCTCTTCAGAGTATTTTATAAGGTACAGTAAATTCAGTTATTATACAAACTATTGGAAACCCAAGCCTCTGGCCTCTTGCCAGCCCCATGTCATTGTTCCATTCATTGTTGGATGGTTCTCACCCGAAATTTAGTCTCTAAAGTCAAAGACAGCGCAATTTACTTTAAAAACCTAGTAGAGTGTCAGGCTGATGCTGAAAAACTGGAAGAAGGTTCCCTGTGGAGACAAAGACATGAGAATAAAATCAAATCCACAGAAGAAAGTTCTCAAAAGTGGTTCTGTGAATGTCACTGCAAGAATAAAAGGCAGTTTAATGTTTTCTTGAAATAAGCCCCAAAATTAGAAGATGTATGCCCTAAGAGAAAAGATACTCAAATGTATATTTATTTCACTAGAATTTTTAAGGGGAGGAGGTTTTCATTATAAATTGTTTCTTGGGTTACAAAACGACATAAATTTATCAAACACATTTCCAATTATGTGCTAAATTTACCTTTCACATTTCAAAAAGTGCTCCTAGTCCTCATATTCTAAAATCTGATAACCAAATATCAGCATTTTCAGGACTTTGATGATTGATTGATTGATTGATTTTTTTTTTCCATTTTAACTTCTCTAAGTCCTTCAAAACTGAAAAGACAGTATACCCTAGTGCTTAAAGCTGTAACAGTCAGGTTTCCAGACCCAGCTCTGCCATGGAGTAAAAATGGAGTCCTTCAGCAGGCGACTTTATTCTCTACTTCAATCCCCTCACCTTTAAAATTGAGTAGTAATAGCAAGAAGCTCATCTGGCTGTTGCGAGGATTTTACACTGGTTAAAAGATGCATTCACAACATACTATCCATTATTATTATGAATGTTAATTTCTTTCATCTGGTCTTAAATGGGTGGCATTTTCTGAGGACTCAATCCCTTCTACTTTTATCCACTTTTACCTATTAGCACCATAGTTTAAACTGGTTGTATGTCAAAAAAGAATTAGTTCCAACCCATCATTTGGAGAATGATGCAAGAGCTGAGAAATAAAGCAGAGAGCTGAGTCCAATGGGCAGAACCTGCTCTAACCAGATAACAGTACAGGCAGAGGGGGAAGAATGTGATTAAGAGGGCTGTTGGGTTAAAGAGAAGAGCCACACAGGTCTGAATAGCAATATTAGTAGGCAAGAAGTCCTCTTTTCCTGATATTCCTCCAAATAAACAATGAAGGGTTTTTTTCCACTTTTAGAGATCTATGAATGGCTTAGAAAAATGTCACATTTGTCACATTTGATCATATTGCAGTATTGGCTACTAAGCAAAACAGTTTCCAATAACTGACAAGATAACTCTAGAGGTTCTCAAGCAAACTTTCTCTCCTCAGAGCTACAAAATTTTTCTGTATTTTCACTGTCATATGATTCATAAATGTTTTAATTATATTAAAGATATATCTATCTATATCTATATCTATATATACATAGATATAGATATAGATATATTTTACTTTTAGGCTAAATCTCCTATGGAGAGTAGTACGTTTTCTCCACATCTTGTCAGGATGGTAGGAACAGCAACCACTGAAAATTCTGCCCACAAATACTCATAAACCTAACACCACTCCTATACACACCCTTCAACGTTGTCAAAGCTCTTTTACTTATATTATCTCATTGCCTTCACAGCAACCAAACAGAAGGGAGGGAAATCTATTTTCCCAATAAATGAAGAAACTGAAGCCCAGAGAGATTGTTTCTCTGATCTCTGATGCTTCTTTCCATCACTGACCCTGGGTCTTATTTCTAGGCTACCCCACAACCACTATACATTTGGCGACGCTATTAACATGGCTTGTGTGTGTTCTCTCCAGCTCTCATCTTGATGACAAAATTTTCTGGCCTAGGACTCATTAAATTCTAACTCAGTGCCAGAGTTCCCAAATAAAATTGTCATGGGTAACTTAACCTCAGTCTTCCTACCACCTCATGGTTACTTATGTGCATGTCATCTGCCCCAGTGAATTAGATTAGAAACTAAAATAACAATAACAATAATAATAATAACTGCAAGGCAGAAGTATGATAAACCTTTTATTTACAATATATTTTATCCTCACAACAATGTTGCAAAGTAAGTTATCTATATATATATTTTTATTTTATACACAAGGAAACTGGGTCTCAGGGAAGCTATAGAGACATGGTGATAATGTCAGAATTGAAAGCCAGTTTTGGCTGGTTTCAAAATCCATTGTCTTTTCATGATGACACACTTTTTAAATCTCTGAATTCCCGACATCCAGCATGATGCCTACCACATGGTTATAAATCATTAAGAGTATGTTAATAGAGGGGAAGGCCTAGCTCAGTGGTAGAGCATGTGCTTAGCATGTACAAGGTCCTGGGTTCAAACCCCAGTACCTTCATTAAAGAAGAAAGAGTGGAAAAAAAGAGTGTGTTAATAACTAAAGTAAAAGCCAAAAAGACATGTACTTTCTCCTAACCTGATTGGAAATCTCAGCTTTCCTGTTCAATGCTCACTCCCAGTTTTCTCTCCAGTAGATGCTGCTCCCCTCCACTCCTCTGAATTCAGTGGGCTGGAGGAGTTGGCACTGCATAGACCCCATTGCTGCTTCCCAACAAGTGCCCATCCCCAGCTTGCAGCACACTTTCTGAGGCATGCTTGAGCATCTGTGTACTTTCCTACATCTTTATCATCATCATCTGGTGACCTCCAGGACACATTCCCAAGCTCTTTAAAACCTTTAGCACCCAAGGGAAAATCTTCTGCAGCCCAACATCTGCTATCTCATCTTTCATAACCTTCTCAATGTCAAACAACTACAACTGTGATCCACTCAACATCTGCCATCTCATCATTCATGACCTTCTCAACGTCAAACAACTACAACTGTGATCCACTTTAGCCACTCTGCATCTTATCATTTCTTAGAACTGCTCCCCCTACCCCACCCCCCGCCTTCAAGGTTATGATCTTTGCATTTCCTTTCTCTGGCTATAATTACCCTTACTTCCACCACCAATCTCTCTGTGATTGAACCCTTTTTTCCCTCCACTCTTTTGTCAATAACCCTCACAATCTCCTGCCTCTCTCATACCATTACTCTTTTCTTCTCCCTCCTGTCTCTTCCCTCTATAACAAATATAATTACTCTTCCATAACCTACAAAGTCTTTCCCACAAGCAGACTTAAATTCAAATTATTCCTCTATGTCTGCATTTACTACTTGTCCATTTACTTGGAACTTACCAGCTGGATAAATCCACAACTAGTAATTAGCCTCAGCAGTAACAGAGCTATACACAAAGACTCGTGTATAAGAATGCAATTACGAGTTCTGCATGCTTCTGTAATAATGCTTCAGGTACCAGGAATAAAGCAATAATATAACAATATATCTTTGCTTTAGCAATTGGTTATCCAAATACAAAGCAATCACCATTAAATACACTCTATTCTGTTTTCTTAACTGTCATGAAGAAAACCTGCTTTTGATGTTTCCCAAGGACCAATATCATATTTTCAAAATTTCTGATCAAAGAAGGTATATGCTCTCTCTCAAATATAGCTTACCATAAAAGTAAAAAATATATAAATTTATGCCAATAAAAATATCTGGTTTACTGCTATTTTCTTACTCATATTTAGCAAGAATTCTTTTCAAAAGCAGGCAGTTGTGATTTTAGTACATTCTGTAAAGATGTACTTCTAAAGATGAGGAGCAAAGTATTCAAAATTCTTAAGGTTTAGGGTAAAATATGGTTTCTGTTAACTAAATAAGGTGAAGCTTTTAATTTGAGATACAAAAATTTTAAATTCTGATTTGAATATTCTACACTTATGTAGATTTATTTATATTTATTTTATTTGCTTATATTATGAGGTAAACACAGAGCTAAGAGTGCTATGAATAAGGAAGCTTTATTAGTCAAGTTACTATAAAACACCAGTTCCTTTAGGATAATATCAAATTCAAAAAAGGAGCTCATTTATATCCGTAAACATAAAACTCTCTTGCCTGGCTTGTCTGCCATCAAATAAATACCATCCATCCTAGGTGAACATCTAAGAATAGAGAATAGCAAAACTAGCGACCTCTCTTCTCTGAGATTGGATCCATTTTCCTCTTCTCTCTGATCTACCTCCAGGGGGCAGTACAATTCTGATGAAGAGCTCTGGAGTCAGACTGCCCCAGCTGAAATCCCTGCTCTGTCAGTTTCAGTTATATAAATTAGGACAAGTTAGTTAACATAAGCCTTAGTCTCTCATACATAAAATGAAGAGAAAAATAGAACCTATTTCATAGGATAGTTTATAAGAATGAAATGAGAAATGGCCAGTATATAAGTTCTCCATCAATACTTGCTAGCTATTATTTTATGTTATCATTATATTAGCCTTTCCTGTGATATCATCACTATACATAACTTATTCAACTAATATATTTTAAGCACATAATATTTATTAGGCAATGTAGGTAATAACGCTAAAAACATAACCCAACCCATCTTCTCCATAAAATCAGTCTAGCAAGGGAAAACAGAAATGTAAATTATAAACGGAACAATGCAGTAAGACCAAAGTACTTCAAGTGTCTTTACCCTCAACAGTATAAGTAAGGGGTGGAGGGGCTTCTGGTCATCGCTGATAGAAGAATAGATAGATAAAACTGAGTTGAAAATGAAAAGGCCCATCCACTAATCTCCTGCTTTCCCCTCCCCTAGTCAGGCACCATCCCTAGACGTTTGGACAATCACACATGACCTAGACTCAGCCAATTAGGTGCTCTTAACCAGTCCTTTGATTGCTGAGAAAGAGAGAGAGATGTCAAGTTGCTCAAATAGCCAGAGAATATTCCTGGCCCACACAGAAAAGGGCAGGGTCTAGCTGTGTGGTGGTAAGTGCCCAGGGGCATTGATGTCAATGGTAGCAGGAACAGTGACCAGTTC
This sequence comes from Camelus ferus, assembly GCF_009834535.1. Classification (NCBI taxonomy): domain Eukaryota; kingdom Metazoa; phylum Chordata; class Mammalia; order Artiodactyla; family Camelidae; genus Camelus; species Camelus ferus. Next base: position 46,072,543 of record NC_045696.1, read on the forward strand.
TAAGTAGTGGAGGGAACTCAGCTATGTCCCCAGCTGCTCCTCTTTTGGTTCCCACTCTCTTTCTGAATCAGATCTCTAGCCCTCTAGCCAATTTGTGAGAAATCCAATATCCTTCCAACAAATTATTTCTCTGCCTAAGTTGGACAAAGGTTATCTGTTATTTGAAACCAAGAAACCCAATTGGTACCTTGAATCATCAAGTAAAACTTTCCAGCTTCACTGGGACTGTGGCTCTGGCTTTCCAACTGGCCCCTAATCACCATTTTCTTCTATGTTAACTAAGATACTATTTTGCTGCCTTTTTCAGTATAAACAGACTTTATTGTGAAACGTTATCTTAGCAAAATGCATATCAAGGAAAGTATTGTCTAAATTTTCACTTCGCAAAAGAACCAATTGTTCCTACTTGCCACGCACACAAAAAATCTTCCATGATTCATCCCTTCCACATAAGATTCTCTTGTTCTTTTAATTTTATGATAAACAATGAAGAAAGCAAAAGATACTGGGAAGAATAATCTAAGGTAATAGAGAAATAAATCATTTATTGGTTTCTTAAAAGCCAACAACCCACTCCAATCTTTGCTTTCTTAAAATTAGGTTGATCAAGTTGGCATTTAAAAAAAAATCAAATTATCAGTAATTAGACACTTGAAGCAGAAGCTTAAATTATAGGAACATCTCTTAGCCTGTGGACCACTGTCATTGTTGGAGGATAAACAGATGAAAAACATTGAGTTGAACATGCCCACCCCTTCAGGCAGCCTCAAGGATACCCAGATGGGAAGCCACACTTTGAGAGTCACTTATGTGAACACTGTACAGAGAAATATCCTGGTACCCTGAACTACTGAAAAAAGAAAGATTAGCTTTGCTTTGCTATTTGAACTGTAGGGTATACAGGCAACAAAACTTAATTGAGAACATTTAAGAAGACCTTTTCACTTTCATATCCCCAAATTTCTTCCTCTCCCTCTTTATCACTTCTCAGCTGTCTCCAGATTTTAGCTAGGAGGTCAGAGTTAAACCCTCAGGAATGTGTCTCTCTATAGGCAGAAACTTGATTCCCTCTCAAAAAACTCTTGGTAGACCTTGGGAAAACTGCAGTTGCTATCACATGTACAGAGACAGCTTTTGCAGTCTTTGGGCTTTAAATGTCTGTTTGTTGGACTGCCAAAAGGTTACTGCTCCCTGGAGAACTGAGCCAGTTCCTCTAAACCCCTCCCACTGACTCATATGTTTGTCTGGCTACAGCTGCTAAAAAAGATGGGAATTTAAAAGCTGCTACACAAGTGCAAAAGCAATAACCAAAACAGTGGCAATATCCTCAGGTCTCAAACAGAAAATATCCTTACTGAGAAAGGCAAAGTGTCGGGGAAGGGACGTTAGCAAAGAAACAGTGAAATACAGAAGGGATAAAGATGAAAAGGAACAGGAAGGAAATCACTGGTTCTCAGGGCTGGAAAGTATTTTGCTCTGTGACCTTGCTAATGGCAGTCTCATGGATGTACTTTCTTCTGTCTGTGAATAAATTTTCTTTGACCCAGATTTACATGGATAACTTGTCCACTATCACAGTGTTATAATCATATTCTCCAGCAATGCTCAGAGAACTTTTTAAAATTTATTAGTTGTTTTATTATTATTATTATTATTATTATTATTATTATTATTATTATTATTATTATTATTATTATTATTATTATTTCATTGTTACTTCTGGCCTAACAATATTCCAATGAGATAGGACAGAAGGTTTTTCCTACATAAAGTAAAGATTCCTTAGCTCTCAAATCACTGTACACAAATCCGTGTTTCATTCAGAAGAGCCCAGAAAAAACTGTCAAGTCAGCACCAACACTTTGCAGGACTCTGACTCCATTTCTGCAGCTCTACTCTCCCTGCTCCCTTCCACACTCTCGCCCTTGAGTTCTCAAGTTTTCCCATATTTTTCATCAAACAGGAAATGATCTAATAAGCACTGATGTAATGTGTGAAAGAGAGAAAGTGCTGCCATTCTCGGCAATTCCTCCACCTTCAAAAAGAGACAAAAGGAAATTGCTAAGAATGGGACTTTTATTACTAAGTGTGAGAGTTAACTGGAGATGGGAAACCTTCCCTGAAACCCCTCAAATCACACTGCTGAGACATACTGAAGGTACAGTTCTCTAAAAAAATTCCCCAAATCTTTTCCACTGATGCCTATTATGTCACAAATCCTGCATAACCCATTTGATCCAAAAACAGTTTTAACACTGCAAAATAAAGTCCATGCCCACAGATTAGAGATGTCATCTTTATAGGGTTTGTTAGAGAAACCTCTGCCTTACCAGAAGCTGTCTCCTCCAAAGCCTTTCTTCATCTGTTATCAAAAACAGGGGTGTTCTTTCTTAAGACTGATTCAGCCTAAGACAGCACTTTAGAATTCCACTGTATCTCATTTTCTTGTTGTGGTTGGAACCCTGTCACCACCTACAGTTTTGTATGAAAGTCTCTGGTAATAGGTACATCCATGGACAACTCCATTTGATTTTATTTTTAGATCTTACTTAGGTGGGTCTTGCTTAGGTATCACATCTCCATGGATTCATTTTCTGTCAGTTTCTCAGTATATTTCCACAAAGATCTGAAACTATTTATAACCAGCTTCACTTCCTGGAAAGTTTTTGCTATTCCAAGGAAACTTCTAAAGTTTTAGAACATCAGTTTGGAACTGGCCACTTCGGCAGTGATCCTTTTTTTTTTTTTTTTTTTTTGAGGGGAAACGTTTCAAAAACTCACATTTAAATTATCCTAACTAAATTGCTTATTTTATTTTGTGAAAGTGTGCCTCCCCAGCAAAACTGTCAACTCTTAGAAGACAAGAAATATGCCTACCATTCGTTAGTGAGTTAGCTTATATAATCATCACTCCTTCCAGTGCCTAGCACAGCTCCCAGGCACACAGTGGGAACACAACAGCATTCTGATAACTGACCTTGAACTAGGTAGCTCAATATTTAAGGCTGTGTTTGCAATGACCAACATTTTTGTATATACAGACAAATGAAAATGGAGATGGTTAAAACAGACAGGGCTATGAAATACAAGCTGTCACTTTGTCTCTTAGCTATGAAATGTGTAAATGTAGAGCTGAGGGGAGGAATTACATTATTCACTGTGTAGACACAGACTAATTATACTCTGACTGGTTACTGAATAGTTATGCATCTGAGGAGCTGGGCCCCTTGTGCTTAAAATCACCAGTGAACACATACAACAAACATTTGGAAAGTGTTTAAATCACTAGTTTAATCATTCATCATTTACACTACCCACTAGGATCTGTGTTTCAGGAACCAAATCTCTGTTCCCTTTCTATTTTCAGCACTAGTCCAGCTCCTGACTTAGGATATGCAATTTGATACATTTGTTCACTGCTATTGAAGAACTAGATTGCGTTGCTTGGGGGAATTGCGGTCTTCAGTAAAGCCGTATTGGACCAGAAGAACAATGATATATGAAAGATAGAAAGCTGGGAGCTGAACAAAACAACATCATTTTTTTATTTTATGTACTGGACATGTATAACTTCATAATGGAAAATAAAAAGCACTTATAAAAGAATAATTATCAGTGCCTTGTGCTCCCCTGATGAACCAGAGGGCTGATGATTCAAGAGGTGAAGATCATGGCATAGGAGAAAGTACCATCTCCACTGCACTGAGACAGAACTTTGTTTGCCAGGCTTCCTGCTAACAGAGCAACGACAGAGTACTTTATTCTCCTCCCTCATTGCCCCTCACCTGTCATCCTCACAAATTATTTGTGGAAATGAACGAGAGCAACCAGGGAATAGCTTCTGATCTCTTTCCATCACTAGCAACAAGCATCCCCCAAATCCTGTTCATACTAAATTCTGAACTGGCAGTGGAATAGGCTTAAAACCTGATGTAACACTTGAGATATGAGATTTCAAAGAAGGGAGTTTTTCTCCAGCTGTGCTGCATCTCCCCATCTGCCAAAATGCTCATGGTTTGACTCTGTGCATTACGAGTTACATTCCTCCCTCTTAAAACTATGAGAACCATGTGCCAGAACTCATTAAGAAATTACCCAGTAAACACCCTGGCTCCCAAGTTATTTTCTGACACCAAGTAACTTTCTTTGATCAGTAGAAATAGTGTATTACATTCAGTATAAACCTTTAAGTAGGAGCCACTGACAAGAAATTCCAACAGATGAAAAGACCAGAATTTCCAAGTTGACCCACAATTGCTTCTTGATCCCACAGTACACTGTGATTCAAAGAGCTTAATTCATTACTATTTAATTTTGAAAATGTTTCTACACCCAGTTAAAAATATCCTCTTTCATTTTTCTCTCCTTGAACCTCACAGAGTATCACTGTTCTATAACTTGAAACTATACCTTGGGATTATTTTATTATAGTTCGAAAGTAGATTTCCAGGGATCAGTAGCCTGCCACTTGTTATTTAATGGTACACAGCACACAAATGGTGCTGTGTGTGCAACCTCCCCACCCCAATCCCACCCTCATTTCCACAGGTTAAAATAAGCAGTGAGTATAGATAAGAAGAGAAAAATGTCCATCAGCAAAGGACAATCTGGACAGAACATTTGACAGGGAGCAAGGGTAGCTTTTGTTAAGAGAGGCTATGAGGAGTTTATTTGTGTTTTCTTTAGAGAACAGAGATATTTTTAGTGTCAATTTGTATGATAACTTTCTTCTATTTTACTGGCTACTTTCCCTAGAGTTCCTGAGCAGAACAAACCCCAAAATTATGGTGCTCAATAGGACAACCCTGATAAGCTTAGTAACGAATACAACTCTTACAGCAGCATTCAAACTTTTGAGTAGAAAACACAGAAACAAACTTGTAGTGCCTGTATCAGAATCATGTGGAGAGTTTGGTGCAATTCCTCAAGCTCACACCCACCCCCAGGACACTCTGAAATGCACTCATCTTCGCCCACCTGCACCCCCATTAAGAACCATTGCTCTCATAGTTACCGCCCACCCTTGATACCATAACTCAGTCCCTCACTGTTTTGACCACCTATTAACTAGCTTTAAGCCATCATTATTATATAGGAACAGGGCTGAGAAAAGGGATCTTGGGGCTGGACACATGTAGCTCATTCATAAGAAGTTTTTGTTACATTAAAGCCACAAGACTTGCAGGAGAATTTCCTGGCCCACCTGGTGTAGCACACTGGGATGATGTACATTTGCTACAGCTGTGGCCAGACCTTGTTTCCCCTTAAAATGGTCAAGCACAGCACACAGACTCCCTGATCTGCGGCCTCCAGCAGTGAGCAGCCTCTTCTGTTCACTCCAGAGTGCTGCACAAATACCCACAGCTCCATGTGTGCCTAGAGGTTTGGGAAGTTGTAAATTTCAGGAACTACAAATGTTACCAGGTATTTGTGTCACTGCATGTCTCAAAGACTAATTTCCAAAGAAAAGAAAACAAAACATTGACTATAACTACAGCATCCTATGCAAAAGAATAAAGATACTTGGGGCTATTGGAATCCTTTCTTCATCTTTTACCTTAAAACCACTTTGAAATGCTAAGTGAAAGAAGCTAGACACAAAAGATCATATAATATATGATTCCATTTATGTGAAATGTCCAGAAAAGACATGTCCATACAAACAGAAAGTAGATTAGTGGTTGCCTGGGGCAGGGGTAGGAACAGATTGACTGCAAACGGTCATGAGGAATCTTTTGAGGATGAAGGAAATGTTCTAAAATTGGACTATGTTGATGCCTACACAACTCTGCAAATTTACTAAAAATCATTGAACAGTGTACTTTAAATGAAGTGAATTTCACAATATGTAAATTATGTCAATAAATCTCTTAGGAAACACTTTCAAGTAATACTAAACAATTTACAATTTTAGCCATATTACATAGATTTCTAAACAACAGAAATATATCTGCTATAAAAAGTAGGTAGCAATATTGATATCCTATCTTTTTCATTTAAAAAAGAAGGTATATTCTAAAGAATGAAAAAAGCATTTAATCTTGAATATGCACAACAAATGACTAGAAGGAAATACAAGGAATGCTGTTTCGGGTGAAATTAGAGTTTCCTTACACGGAAATTTTCACTTCTTAATTTACATATTTTTATACTATTAGATATTTTTATAAGCAAATATTTTCTTTATTTAAAGATATACAAGTTATCCTTAATATCTGTGCTTTTCTTTGGTCCTCAAACAGACATGTCACCAAGGTTCTTAGAAAACAAATTATTTGTAATTAAATATTTCAATTCAAAAATAAAAAGATAAAGTATCTGCTGGTTCTGGAAACATGTGATTAAAGAGTTAATGCATACTCTCTTTGTAAAACTGCACTATAGTTATGTTTTACAGAGTGTGCAATGTCTTCTATTAATGGTATATAGATAACTTTAGGTCAGAGGTCGGCAAAATTTTTTCTTAAAGAGCCAAATAATAAATATGCTAGTCTTTGTGGGCCATTCTGTCTCTGTCTCAACTACTCTGCTGTTGTAGGTCACAAGCAACCACAGACAATTCATTGATGAATAGACTTGATTGTGTTTGCTGATCCCTGTATTAGACGGTAGATTGGATCATTTTTTTTAACACTTGCCTGAATAAGTATTAGAAAAATACGACTAGCACACCAAGTCTATGAATTCGTAAGTGTTATTGCTTAGGATAAGACTAAATATATGCAAGTTTTTAAAAGATTAGAAATTTAAAGAAAATATTAAGTAGATAATGCAACAGAAGATACCTGAGTATGACAAAAATCATGAAATATATCTGCAAATGATAAACATTTGGGAAAACTACACTTGAGTATAAACATCAATTTTCTGATTAACAATAAACAGTAGAAGAAGAAAATCTCTCCAGATCAGGTAACTCTTAAAATCCAATCCAGTAGTTAAGCCAAAGCTCCTTGAAAGAAATATCAAAATGCAGACCAAAAAATCCCCCAAAGTAGTGGTCCTTAGTATTTACTGGATCACAGAAATTATGGATGCACTACCCAGAAAAAAAAATACGTACTTAAAAACTAAGCTCCTTAGAGCACATCCAAATTCAGAAACTTCAAAAGAGCATCACACGTACACAACAGCATCATTCCCAGGTTTTTTCCAGGCACTCCAGTGCACATGACCCGTGCTCGGCGCTGAACTCAGCAAATCAAACAGACAGACCAAGAATACAGTGCCCTGTGGGAACCAGTGCCCTCCTCGCATACCAATTGTGATGACACAGGAAACTGTCCAGTGTCAGAATAAAGTACTGTTGCTGCCAAGGACCGCCCTCATTCAATTCAACATGCTGTAATCCAGGTCAGAAAAAGAACAGGTGTCTAAACCTCTTGACTCTCCCTCCACTTTCCTAAACACAGCCATAATTTCCAAACTGGTAACTTAACCACCATTAAGGTTTTTTTTTTTCCTACTTGGGAAAATCAGAAGTGAGAAAGGCATATGAGGGTAAATGGTAGCAGGGAAAAGGAGTTAAGACTTTTGAGCACCTACATGCTAGGTACTCTACATATGTTGTTTTACTGAGTGCTTACAACAAATCCACAAGGTAGATATAATTATTTTCATTTTAGAGCAAAAGAAATGGAAATATCTGTCCAGATTTATCTCCTCTGTCTCCTTAAGATGAAACTTTCGTATCAGTAATATTGAAAAGTAAATTGTGATCTGTAAATATATCATATTATTTCATGTATCCCTGTTAGATTTCCTTAGGCTGCTGGAATGTTCTTTCTACATCTAAATTCAACTACATTGTACTTGGCTTTAAGACTCAGCTTAAGTATGACTTTCCCTGAGAAGCCTTCCCTAACACCCTCCCCCATTTCCAATTCACACCTGCCTTGGTTTTAGTTCTACAGGCACTACCATTCCACATAGTTCCAAGGTACACTACAGCAATCACTGGTTAATTTGCCAGTCTCCCCTAGTAGACTAAAATCGCTGAAAACACAGAGATCATTCCTATCTGACTTCTCTCCTCAGAGCTTTAATAGTATGCCTGGCACAAAGTAAGAACTCCATAATCTGCAGAATACATAAATAAACAAATGAACTGCATTGCCTAATGTCCTACAGCATGTAAATTCTAGAACCAGGATTTGAAACTAGTCTTCCTTTCCATTATACCATAATGTGACTATAAAAAAATCAATTAATTATTAACTACTTTAGCCTTAGGATATTAAACGATAGTCTGTCACTGACTCAATTGCTCCAAATTGGCTTCAGAATCCTTCAAAAGTACTATAAACAAGTTTTTGAGGGACAAATAAAAAGTTTTAAAATGTCTCAAATCTAGTGGAACTTAAAATTCTGTTATGTAGAAAAGCTAACTTTTTCTCAGAATTAAATTGCTAAAGAACTAGGAGGTGCCAGTGTGGTACTCAAAAATAAAACCATCAAAGTCAAGTAACTCTGCATTGTTGTGAGGTCCCTCTAGCCCTACAGCAGGCCACAGTACTCCTGTCGTCCTATTTTTAACAAACCCTCAGGAAGGTCCCAAGGTGGAAGCTGTTTCATATCAAACTGCCCCTTTGAGATTTCCCTTGAGAAGTTCACAATCCCTTAGCACCCAGGAATCTATATATACACCTGCTGTCTGACTGGGAAACAAGCAGAGCTCACACTGAATACCAAGTTGTTACTCCTGCTTCTCTGCAGGATTTTTCAGATAGTTCTGTGGAATGGAATGTGGTGGGGCCTGGAGGCCTTTATCAAAGTGAATCTGCATCCTGCATCCAGCTGCCACTGACACGACCACCATGCTGAGCCCTGTGTCCCAAACAGAAGTTTCGGGACTGACACTAACAGCAATGAGAAGCAGTTGCAAGGTTATAAACGAAACAGTGATCGGACTGACGCTGAAATACTCTAGTTGTATCACTGTCATTGTCGTCGTCATCATTACTGTTATTGTCATTATTACTTTTACAGTAATGTTTTCTCATGCACATTCCATATGCTTCCAGAATGGGAGAGAGTTACAGTTGGTATGCATGCAGTGACCTTGAGCAGACATGAGAGATGCATCAGAAGGTTGAAGCAACACCTATCACGTGTGTCATGAGGGGAAAACGACAGACAGATGTTGCTTTAGACTACCGCAGTCTACTGAACTGACAAAGTTAAAAAGTACTCGTTGCACATCTACTGTGTGCAGAGCATTGTGCCAGATGCCGCTGTATCTATCTTTAGAGAGAAATGAAGAGTTCTGTTAACTTCTCAGGCAAGATCTCTGGGGAAATTTTTTCAGGAATATCACCATTGTCTAAGACAGGTCCTATGCTTTCCTGCTTCAATTTTTAAAGACATAGTTAGAAGATTCATAAATAGTTAAATATAAAGAATCACCTGCTAATTTTTGCAGAGAATATGCTTTTTTCCAGTGACTAAAATAATATCTACTCTCTATGGCATTGGCTTTTGAGTATCTAGGTATTTGAGAAACCCAATTATTAATCAGAAGGCTATATGTACAGCACAAATCCAGAAATAAAACAGAAACGGCTAATTTTTTAATGAAGTATAGTTGATTTACAATGTGTTAGTTTCAGGTGTACAGCAAGGTGATTCAGTTATATACATATTCATACATTATTTTTCAGATTATTTTAATAGGTTATTACAAGATATTGAATATAGCACCCTGTGCTATACAGTAGGTCCTTGTTGTTTATCTATTTCATATGTAGAAGTGTGGATCTGTTAATTCCAAACTCCTAATTTATCCCTCCCCCCACCTTTCTCTTTTGATAACCATAAATTTGTCTCTTATGTCTGTGAATCTGTTTCTGTATTGTAAAAAGTTCATTCGTATCATTTTTTTAGATTCCATATATAGGTGGTATCATACGAAATTTGTCTTTCTCTTTCTGGCTTACTTCATTTAGTATGATAATCTCTAGGTCCACCCATGTTGTTGCAAATGGCATTATTTCATTCTTTTCTATGGCTGAGTAGTATTTCATTGTATACATACCACATCTTTAGCCATTCATCTGTTGACATTTAGATTGTGTTCATGTTTTGGCTGCTATGAACATTAGGATACATGTATCTTTTGGAATTAAGAGTTTTCATCTTTTCCAGATATATGCCCAGGAGTGGGACTGGCTGGATCATATGGTAAGTCTATTTTTAGTTTTTTAAGGAACCTCCATACTGTTCTCCATAATGGCTACATCAATTTACATTCCCACTAACAGTGCAGGAGGGTTCCCTTTTCTCCACACCCTTTCCACATTTATTATTTGTAAGCTTTTTGATGATGGCCATTTTGACTGGTGTCAAGTAATATCTCACTCTTAGAACTGGTTAACTTTAAAGAATATTGTACAAAATGTTGAATAATTTCTGCCCCCAATTCATCTACAGACCACTAAAACTGAGAATCTCTCTTCTTTGACTATAGATGTCAACTCCGTCCAATCAAACAGCCTTTGTTAAAAGTGACCACAAATATCATTTCACCACATAACATAAGTTGCAGTACAATTAAATAAATTACAGTTTTCATTTATAGTCCCATTATGCCTCCTTGAGGATACACCCAGTTCAAGACTATAACAGCAACACATTTAGAAACCAACTCTTAGGACCAATAACGGCAACAGATGTAATGAATTCATTTAATGAACATCTATTGCGTATATGTGCAGGATATTGCTCTAGGAACTAATCATTCAAGCAAAGATATTGTTGAGAAAACAAACAGGTAACAGATAAATACAGACAGTGTGGTGGCTGCTCTGATAGAATGAAGTACTTTGGAAGTGCATCTAATCCAATATGTGCAGTCAAGAAGCTTTTCTGGTCTTGAAGAAAGAGTATGAAATAACCAGTTGAAAAATCATGCTAAACTCATCCACAGTGAGATAATTTTAAAAAAGTTTCCATTCAATGGGCGGTCTTTTTTCTGGCTTTGACCCCCACAGGCAGTCCCTGTGGAAGATACCATTAGCAGGAAATACCCTGTTCACCCACAGGCCTAAAATCTAATTAATATAATAAATACACATTTAAAATGATGCGTCAGCAACAGAAAACTTGTGATTAAGCCCTAGATCTGCCACTTACTAGTTGTATGATTTGGGACAAGTCAGTGCCTCAAAGTCTCAAGTTTATCATCTGTATAAACTTCACCTGTTGCTGTAAAGATGAAGTCAAATAATGCAACTAATGCACTTAGGCCAAGCCTGAGAACTCAGAAAATGTTGGCTATTACAAAAACATCATTAACATGACTAATCTTATAATGAGTGTACAAATATTCAAAAGAGCAAGCACTCATTTTCAAATGTGGTTATTTTTAAAAGATTTAGCAGAGACACTGAAGTTTGAGATAACACTTGAAGGCAGCACAAAAAAGGTTCTACATGGTGGAATGAACAGCAATAAGGAAAGTCAAAATAATCATGATTTGTCAAGGGGTAATGAGGAGACAATTTGACTTGGAGCAGAGTATGTATAAGGAAATGAGAGAAATAGGACTTGAAAGGTAAGCTGGGGCCAGATTACAAAAGTCCTTCAATACCAGACAAACAAGTTTGAGCTTTGTCCTGTACATGTTGGGGACTGAAAGTTTTTGTTAAGTAAAGTAAAATGACCAAAGCAGTGCTTTATAAGAAAAAAACTGGAAAGGAAGAGACAAGTTAGACAAACCAGCTATGATGTGATTGCAGCACTCCTGCTGTATAGCAGTGAGGACATACCTTGGAGCAGTGACAAGTAGAAAAACGGAGACATGAAGCATTTTGAAGGATAAATAAACAAGACATATTCACTGAATGCAAGTATTGGTCACGGTTCTAATCCAAAAAATGTTGTCAGGGCACATTTTCTTAATGAGTCCATAAGTCTCTGAATTCAGGTTATGAAATTCCAGAGATAGGTTGATTCTTCCAGATAGTTTAATGGCTGATAAGGGTATTTTGCTCACCAAGAGTATTAAATCAGTGTTGGTGCTCATAATAATGTGATCTGCATTTGTACCCCCATGTTCACAGCAGCATTATTCGCATTAGCCAAAAGGTGGAAGCAACCCAAATGTCCACCAATGGTTGAATAGATAAACAAATGTGATATATACATACAATGGAATACTATTCAACCCTAAAAAGGAATGGAATTCTGATTTCTGCTACAATACAGATGAACCTTAAAGACATTATGTTAAGTGAAACAAGCTGAACACAAAAAGACAATAATACTACGATTCCACTTATATGAGGTACCTAGAGTTCTCAAATTCACAGAGACAGAAAGTAGAATGGCAGTTGCCAGGGACTTGGGGAAAGGAGATTGGGGAGTTATTGTTTAATGGGTACAGACTTTCAATTTGAGATGATGAAAAAGTTCCAGAGATAGACATCAGTGATGGTTGCACAACAATGTGAATATACTTAATGCCATTTAACTGTATACTTAAGAATGGTTGAGATGGTAAATTTTGTGTTATCTACGTTTTACCACAATTTTAAAAAAATAGTAATAATGTAGATCTAATCCCCTGAGAAACAGCATGCTCACTCAAAACAAGAGAAAGGTAAAGCTTGCCAACCCACTTAGCCTAGCTGCTCAGCCAAAAGAGACATCCCTGCCTCCCCAGGTCACACACCATTAGTTGGCTTGTCCAACTGGAGAAATGAAGAGGAAAAAACGTCAACCATCATCTACATCAAAATGATAATGGTAGCACAGTGGTGCATGCCTCGCTGCTTTCCAACTGCCCCAGTCTGATACAAAAGGCAAAAAGGAGAAGTCACTTCACCAGTCAAAGCAATCCTTCACCTCGGTACTTCCACTTGATGACAAACTTCCTGGGGAAAGGAAAAGTAACTTGCCTATCTCTGTGCCCTGAAGTCCAGAGCCATAACAAATGCTCCAGAGACACATTCACTGAGATTTGAGGGACTGCAATTACTTAATATACATCTATCAATTACAATTTTCCCAAATGGATACTATGTTCAGCACTATACCAGACGGGATGCAAATACAGAAGTATACGATACGGCCCCTGCCTTTAAAGACCATATAATCTACTTGAGGGGACAAGAATCATACAATGACATAATAATGAACAATACAAGACAGAATATAATTAGGTGCTAAATTGTGTAGTACAGATTATAAGTACTCTAGGAGGTCATAAAAATGTCTAACACCTTGTTGAAATGAATAATGGGTCAGGAAATCTTTACTCACTGCCCACTTGCAGGAGCAAGCAGAGAAACATAAAAAATGAAACAAAAGCTTTTTAAAAGTATCCATCATATTTATTTTTATGTGTAACACACCTTCTCTACCAAACAATCCCTTTCTTAGCTTTTTTTCCCAAATTTGCTTTTTTTCTCAGCCTTGTTTACAAGTAATTAGAAAATGTCTCAAAGGAAAATTAAGTGTGCCAACAACCATTTGAAAGAATGTATAAATTACCACGAAACAGAGGTACTCAGTAAAAAATTAGTAAATACAGCCTTTAAAAAAAAAATAAACGTTTCATTCAAAGTTTGATTTGTTTGTACAAAGCCAAAAAATAGCTATACAGACTATCCTCCATCCCAGAGGAGGGCTAATGAGAACTAAGGACAATTTTATTCATTTAGCTTCTAATTCAGACCATCTGCTTTAAAAATGAGAATTTTACATCCTTCTGCATGTCATAGATCAAAAGAGACAGGGATTTTGTTTCTGTAAAGACTCAAACTGTGAATGTGTATATTTTTTTGTTCTGGCCGACTTCAAACATTGAAAGCTGTATGGCTACATAGCTCAAGCAGAGAACTGAAGATGCAAGACTTTAAATTCTATTTCCTGGGCTCCCAGTACCTGTAATCTCTCTCCATCACTTTCTTCATCTCTTCTCCCTAAGTAGCAATCAAATATATTCTGCTCCATTAGAACAGAATAAATATACAGCCACCTGGTATTTCTCATTCAATTACCAGCCCCACATAACACTGGCAAGACTTAGGTGTGCTTTGGGTAACATATTGCTGCATAACAAACCACATCAGTATCTGTGGCTCAAAACAACAATTCTGTTTCATTCATGATTTTGTGGATCAGGAATAAGGAGGGCTCAGCTGGGTGGTTTGTCTCGCCTACCTGGTGCCAGCTGGTAGCTGAGGCCAGAGGATCAGCAGTCAAGATGGTTTCCTCAACTAAATATCTTGCACCTCTCTGGTACTTCATTCTCTCTCTCTCTCTCTCTCTCTCTCTCTCTCTCTCTCTCTCTCTCTCTCTCTCTCTCTCTCTCTCTCTCTTCTCTCTGCCTCCCTCCCTTCTTCTTCTTCTCCCTCTCCCCCTCCTCCTCCTTCTTCATTTTCTTCTTCTTCTCTCTATCTCTCTTTCTCTCCACTAGGTATTTCATCCTATATACCATGGAAGGGTGAGAACTAGCGTACGGCAAGAGAAGGGCCTTGGACACAGATTTTAATAAGGCATTCATTCCCAAGTGCTGCCTCTATACCTACTGACCCCCGAGAGTGAGTGCCTTCTTAAGAGTGAATCTCCCAGAGTGCAGAATGTAAGGAGGTGCTCACTTTCAGTATCATGCAAGTACACCCGAGAGTAAATGCCTCCTTAAATTTTGCACCCTGGGAAACCCACTTGCCTCACCCCAGCCCTGGTCCTGCCTCTAGGGCCTCTTCATGTGGCTTGGAAACACCAAACTGAGACACACCACAGCGTAGTGGTCTCAGGGGAGGCACACCTCCTACATCGTGGCTATCTTCCAAGAGGTAAGGGAGCCAATACTGCTGGGACAAGAGAAGTCTATGCATGTAACTGGTATAGTGGCACATTCATTCTACTCTACTGGTCAAAGCAGCTGCTGGTTCAGCCCAAATTCATGGGCTCTGCCAACAATTGATGAAGATACAGAAAGTTCTCATTGCAGAAGAGCAAGGGTATGAGAGACACTGTTGGAGCCATCTTTGGAAAATATAGTCTTCCCCATCTTCCTTTATAAACTTTCCTTTAAGTTACTCCTGGAATATTATAACATACTCCTAATTAATATCCTAGCCTCTAAACTTCATCTTCAGTCCAGTATACTAAAGTATACTGCTTGCTACCAGGCCTTCGTGTAATAACTATCTTATCAGTACCCTTGCTTAAACTTTCCAAAGATTGCCCTGGCTTATAAATAAAACCCACGCTCTTCTACCTGTCATTTAAAGTGTTCATGATTTAGTGCCATCTCACTTTTTGTTGGTTAAATTGTATTCCCCCAGAAGATATTCAAATCCTAACTCTCAATATCTATAAATATGACCTTATTTAGAGATAAGGTCTTTACAGATGTAATCAATTTAAGATGAGGTTGTGCTGGATTAAGTTGGGTCCTAATTGAACAGCTGGTGCCTTTAAAAGAAAAGGAGAGAGATCTGGACAAAGAGATGCAGGAAATAAAGCTATGTGAAAACACAGACTGACTGCAGTAATGCATCTACACACCACGGAATGCCAAGGATTGCCAGCAGCCACCAAAGCTAGGAGGAAGCAAGGAAGGATACTTCTGTGGAGCCTTCAGAGGAAGCATGGCCTGGCCAACACCCTGACTTCTAGCCTCCTGACTATGAGAGAAACTTCTGTTGTTTTAGGCCACAAAGTTTGCAGTAATTTGTTATGACAGCCCTAGGAAAGTAACACACCACCCATCCAACTCTGCTTCCAAAACTCCTCCTTTATTTAGGAAGAGGTCTCTTCCCCATCCTTATATCCCAAGAAATCACTGCATCTCTCTTTGTCCTCTCCTTTCACTAAAAGGAACAAAGCAAAGCAGTGTATACACCTATAAATTGCAGCTGAGGTATAACTGGCATCTTCTAGCATTCTGCTAGGCAGGGCTACTTCTCCCAGATGCTGAGAGTATACCTGGCATAAAGAGAATTTCACACATCTGTTAACTTAAATAAAAATGTTGAGAAGATATTAAGTTTTTTTTAGTAAGTGCTTAGAATTATAAATAGAACAATTATTTCCCTGTCATGTTCTTTGCTCATCAAAAAGAGAAAAATATTTAAGTGAGATATTAACTTATAGCAACAGTACAAAACTATAAAAGTCCTTTCTTGGCTAGTCGGTAAACTCTTAGCTGTCAGTGGCTTTAACCAACTGGACCCAAAATGACCTCTAAATTGTAATTCAATAACCCAGAATCCTAGCAAGGCTTCCTAATTATAGTTCCCATTTGGAATGTTGGATGTAGTATACGAAAAGCTCAAGAAATTAAGGAGGTCATTTATCCTTTTCCCAAAAATACCTTATATGACAACTCGTACAAAATAAATGCAATACTTTTCAATACAGTACACATTGATCACTCAGAGAGATGTGAGGGACAGAATCTGAAATTCAGGAAGTGATCATCCTGCTGCATCCTGTGATGGTCAGTCTACACCAACCCCTGAATACCTGGTGCTACACCTTTACAGGTAAGCAGATGACATGGAAGGCATTCATGGAAGTGAACAAGATGAAGAAGAGGCTTAAGAAACAGCAGAAGAATACAATGATGTTTAACATGAAGAATAAATGTTTCAAAAAAAATCAATTACCTTAACAAGTAAGAAAGACTCTCCTAGAACAGAATCAGACTTATCTTTTGTGCCCCCAAAGAGTAAAGCTAACACTAATAAACGAAACTTATAGGAAGACAAATTTTGACTTGTCATAAGACAGATTCCCAAAAATCAAGTTACCAATTGTGAACTACCCCTAGAAATGTTCATGCAAAGATTTGTAACTACTTGACAATAGTACCTTATTTATCTTTACTGCCCTAGCACAGACATTCCCATGTAATAACTGATTAACATGTATTTGATATATAAAGGGAAACTCAAACGGTCCCTCCTAAACTTAGGATTCCAGTATTTTAGGATTCCAAAAGAAACGCAACCATGAGTCATTATTTTCCTTTCAATGGATCACACAGTCATAATTTTCTTTATGCTGGATAGGGATGGGTATTCCCTCAGGAAAACAAAGAAGGACCCCAAACATCTCAGTAGGAACATTTTAGGTAATACAACACAGTTGTAAGTATAAAATGTGAATTACTTAACAAGTTCAAAGATTCAAATACACTTATTTACACATATACTTAATCCCCCTAAAGTTCCCCTTATTTAAGGCAAAAGTGAGTCACAATTTATCAAACCTTTACCACATACATTAACCTCAGTGGTTTCATATTCATTTGAAAGCATTTACTGAAGGCTGGTTATGTGGCAGACATGTCTCGTACTGTCAACCAATTTAGCGAGGTAGGTACTAATACCTTCCCTTAAAGGCCAAAGGAGTTATGCAGCTTGTCCAAGTTCAGGCCTCTGCTAGCCCATACAGATCATCTCTGCAAATTAAAATCAAACAAACAAAAAAACCCAAAAAAACTCTTCCTCAAGACATTTCACTGTCATTTGTCAGAAAAATGTATCATAATATACTAATTTTATTAGAAGAAAAATCTTACTGCCCTCTACCATAAAATTGTCTCAATATATATTCAAATTGATAACTGCGATATAAAGCGTGCACCTTAGATGGGTTTCTTTGTACAGTGCACAATTTACTCAACAGTAAATGACAATCCCATGAATCTCATATGAGATTTAATAAATGCAGCACCAGGCATTTTACTCCAAAGTACTACCATTGACTCCCACCCTAAATGAGGATCATCAAGAATTTCATATGAATTACATAACCCTCTGGCTGCATATGACTACTGTCTCCTTTCAGTACTGTTTCACACTCAAAGCACTCATAAAATGTATTTATGTAGACATAAAGCCGCTGAATACATAGAAAGCAACTAATGCTGGATGAAAGAGAAGGGTTTCTCAGAAAGCCCATCATCAGTACCTCCCAAACAAGAACGCTTCTCAAAAGCCTGATTTTACCTACCAGGCAAAATGAAAAATATTCTTAACATTAATATAAAATCGTTTTTCTCACATCAAGCAAATACTCAGTTGGAACACAAAGGACTTAATTACTACAAAAAAATGATTTTAAGCAGATTCCACTAAGATGGGATCTTAGTGCTTCAGATAAAATTCGAAGTCAAGTCGAAGTGCTTCAGGCCAATATTCAGTCAAATTGTGGAAGAAAAGTACTTAGGTAACACGGTTTTTTATGAAAACATTTTGCCTTTCCCTAGAGGAAGATATCCCAGAGTGTGAAATGGCCTTAACACTCAGTGAAAATAAAAATGTCTTTAGAAAGAGCAAGTAAGTTTATGTGGTGCTTTATTCATCCAAACCACCCTTATTGTGTCTCTACTATGTTGCAAGTTTTGTGTTAGATGCTGAGAACACAGTGATGATCAGATCCAGACCATAATCTGCTCTCATTCCAGCAGGCAAAATTAATGTAAAAGGAAAGTATGATCATTGTTGCAATAGAAATCTAGAAAAAATGTCATAGGCCCACTCACTCCTGCCTTTATCTATTCTCCATACATAATTTCTTGGAATTTGGGTAAATAGAGTTCACAAAATTTTAAGCATGCTTTAAAATTAACTTAAAAACCAATCACTATCATCGTATCTGGCACACAGTAAATACATAATAGATGTGGAATGAATAAAAAAATGAACTTTCCAGCTTACAAATGAGAGTTGGGCCACAAGCAAACATCCCCATCAATTATAAAAGAAGTGTTCATGAATGCAAAGTATTTTTAAATAGCCAGAAGCCTAAAACAATTTGAGTGGAGAAAAGAAACCATTTAAACACAAACCTTATTCTGAACCAGCTTAAAACATACATAATCTCCTATGTCTGTTAAGCTATTTAATGATGTATTTTCAGCATCTCGGCAGCACATTTATTTTTATTTTCAAAGTCATGTGGATTATTGTTTTTCCCTAAATTCCAACCATATGTATCAATCAGGCTTTGACAAGAGTGATCAATTACTAAGACCTCTAAAAATTTCCATTATTTTCTACCATCCTGACAAATAAGATCTGGGTTTAAATACAAAAAAGAGGTTGAGAGAGAGACAGAGAGACAGATTTTTCCTTGCTGTATAGAGGGGATCTCTATACCCATGAATTCCAACTTTTCAGGTGGGTAATTTGAGAAGGTTTGTACCCTTAACAATCTTAACAACTCCATCCCATACTAATCAAGCCTCCTCAAAGACATTTCACTGAAAACAGAAGCAAAACACTACATAACTGACTCACTTTTTCTTCTAATCCTGTTTTTGGACTTCTTTTCACTCATCTCACATTCTATTATAAGTAACTTGAGGATGAGGACAAAGCCTAGGGCCTAGCCCAGCACCGTACGTAATGAAGTACTTACAAAATGCCTCTGATGACTGTTCTACACAGAAAGCCACCGCACAAACAAAACTCAGAAGCTAGCACTTCTTAAAAAAACATGCTCTGAGGCAATGACTGATATGAAGGAGAATCACAAAATACTACAATCAAAAAAGGTCTTCACCCTATTTAAAATACAGCTCTTGTAAACACTTCGTTGAACTCTGTTAGCATCTCCCATACTAATTCCCACCACCACCACTTACCAGAAAATAGTTCCAAAATTTCTATGTGGAGTCCATGGGGCTCGAGAAGGAAAGAAAGAAGAATGTAAATCCACTCTACAGCTCGTGCGCTCCGACCGGCGATGGTGGCGGTGCGCCTGCGCCCGGGGGATGGCATCCCGGCGACTTGACCTTTCCCTCCTCAGTTTCTCCTCTTCCAGCCCCAGAGGCTCCTGGGTAGGCGCTTGCGCAGGGGACTCGGCACTCAGGTGGTCAAGCTACCAAGAAGGATCCCTGTGGGCGCTTCGAGGACCCAAGACTGTCTAAAGCCACAGGGGAAATGGTGGAAAATTCACCATTGCCATTTCCGGGAAGAGCGACGTATGGCTTTGTTCGTTTGTTAAGCTCCCAGTATTGGTGCACACTATATCTCGTGCGAGCTTTTATACCTGAATCTTGGCTAAACTTCTTAGGCTTAACCTATTGGGCTCAAAAATATTAGGCAGTTGCAATGCCTGTCTACCTCATTTTTACTATAGGAACCCGTTACATTGACTTATTTGGAATAAACATGATAAGTACCTTCCCACCCAACTCTATTCACGTAATCACAGATAACTATGCTAAAAACCAACAGCAGAAGAAACATTGAGGACATCCAGCACTAAATGATATTCCTATTTATGAAGTAACTAAAGTAAGTTAACTACTTTAAAGTAAACTAAACATTCTTCCTTACAGCCAAAGAACTTTACACCAAAAACTAAATTGTATGTAGGCTGACACCAAACACCTATTATGTATCTGATATAATAATGTTGATCATAATTATTTTCACTATCTCTTATTAACACTTAGTATTGAAATATTAAAAAAGTAAGTTGAAATTATCTAAATTCCCTTAATATTGTAAGTGTTCTCAAATATTACACATTAAGTGATAGAAAAAATAAAATTCTGCATTACTATATGGATATAGATAACTCTATAGTATAACTACATAAGTATACTCTATATGTGTATATATATATAGTATGCTCTACAGTATAACGTAGCATACTTGCAGAGAAGAGCCACTTCTCTGTAACTCAGTGAAATTCTGAAACCATAATGCCTACAGTTTTCTTAGATATTGATATTCAATACAGTTTAAGGAGAACAATTAAATAGGAACAGACAATTTGGGTTACACAATTAAGGTGGCACCAAAAAGCATCTTCCAATATACTATGAATTCTGTACAGTGAAACACTGAGAGGTTAGTTCTTGATTCAAAAAGAAAGTAAGTTTCATCTTCCTTTTGAGAAATAGGCATCATCGTTGCCTGCTGTCTACCAATCTTCAGGTTCCTTCATCTTTCATAGATGCATGTATGCCGGTCTGATAAGGAACAGCACAGACAGAAATGTTAAAAAGCTCTATGTATTAGAAACTTAAGAAAATCATTAAAAAGAGACTCAAGTACTTACATGGTGGAATTTTTGTGCTCTCCCAGTTCTCATTAACAAAGTTTCTCATTACTCCTAAGAGTTCAAACACAAATAAATATTTCTACTACTTCCAGGTCCAGTTCCACCTAATTTCACTCTTCTCTACTGAAATCAAATGTGCATCTGGTTTACACAAGGTACAGCCAGTACCAGGCAACTAGTAAGTAAGTGCTCATATTTTGCTAAACAGATATTTATTACAAATGTATGCAAACTTTGTACAAAGTGCTGGAATATGAGGGATTATGCAAAGATACATAAAAAGGATAGCCTGATTTGTAATTTAAACAAATAGAATGAATAAAAATACAAATAAAATAAAACAGGGAAGAGAAGAAATGAAATGAAAGGAAATAACATGATAAAGTAAAAAGGAATGGACAAATTGTTTTTCTACTCTTGGCTCATTCTTACATGATTATCATACTGTTGTTCTACATTTTTCTAAATTACTGTATCAACCTAAAGACATAGTCTATTATATTTTTCCACCATGTCTTTAACACCTGCCCTAATGGAGAATATAAATTTAATGGAGTAAATAAACAGGAAGACATCACACAAGAGAAAATTCTATACAGACCAAAACCAACACTGTGAAAATAACTACCTCAAGCATTAAGGCATCAGCTTATTAACTGTTACCTGAAATAAATCATCTAAATGTTTTCTCAAATTTTTATTTCTTAAACTCCATTTGTGCCTTTGAAGTGGGGACTTCAGAAGTTAGAAGTGACATTCCTAGTGGTATTTACAGTCAAGAGTAAATCTTTTAAGAGTAGTTCAGGCTGGATTTCTAGGTTTATCATAACAGGATGTAATTTTGCATATAAACATGCATATGATTTTCTAAAGATTAAAAGATTCCTTTCTAGTTGTGTTCCTCATGGAGAAAGAGTCTGACCAAAAACCAAATGACAAGGCCTCTAGCTTTTAAATTACCTTTACTGAGTAAGAGGGGATCCTGGCACCTTATTACTCAATCCCTCTATAGGGCTGGCGTGCAGGAACTAGCAGACCATGGTTGCCAGAGTTTTGAAAACCTGGAACAAATAACATGAAACTTCCATGCTCAAACACACCCATTTGCACATGGGCTGACTTCCATCCAGGAGATAGTCCTGACCTCTTTAGAAATTGAAGAGTAAGCCAGGGAATCAGCTCATAATCAGGGAATTATGTGCTTCTGCTCTGTCTCAAGGGCCCCAATCCACATCCCAGTGGCTCTGATAAGCTTCCATGACCAAACCCACAAACAAGAGGCAGAAGACCTGAAGGCTCACAAATGACCCATCCAGGCTCTTCTGTGGAGGCAACACAGTTTCTACCCGACACCCTCTGAGGAATGTGAACCATCTGTTCGGGATTAAACTGCTTTACCGTCTTTGTATATAAATTATTCACTACCCCTCTCCTTTTGCATATTTTGCTCTCCATTTTCTCTGTCTATTCCCTGCTCTCACTTCACCAATTTTTCTCTGAGCTACTTCAACTGCTTTGTGCTCTACTCCCTTCAGAAACTTAAAAAGGAAATGGATTCATTAGCCAAATAACTGAATCATAAATTTTTTTTGACATACTGGGGAGTATGGAAAGCTGTCTAGAGATTTCTCTGATATTCAGCTTTTTAGAAAACAATTCCTTAAATTATCCTGATTTAAACCTTTGGACTACTTCGTCTTTGATGGCATGCTAGCATTAAAACGTGGAACGTTAGGAAAACCCATTGCCGTCGTCAGTGCTACCACATGAACAGCAGGGGGCAATAGCATACCAAGAATTGTGGAAACTGTCTCAGCCTGTAGGAAACTGTTGGATTGCTGCACTGGGTCTGTGTACCCTAGCGCGATGATCTCAGCTCTCAGATGAAGTCTTTTGTTTTGTGTCCTATTTTACAATGCACTGTTCAGTTTTCTATGAGTTGTGACTTATTCAGACAGCATTTCACTGTGACAGTTTAGCTTAAGAAAAAGAAAGGTGGAGGAAAAAAAAAGAGGAAAGAGGAAGAAAATTAAAGTGCTGCCAAATGAAACACAGAAAGACAAGGAGGAAGTAATCCTGCCTGTATCTAAAGTTTGTCCCTTCTCTGTTCCCATCCATTTGAAGCTTGAACATTGTTTTTCTGGATTACAGACTTAATTCACCCCATCCCTTCCCCCGTAGACACACCGATTTCATTCTATCTTCTCTACCATACGGTTTTCTGTTAAAACAACAGATTTCTTTATAAAAAGAAAAAAACTGTTTTAAGCCAAATATTTGACTTTTTAGAAGAATTCAAAAAACTTCTATGTCATGTGCTGGCCTTTAGTCAAGCTTCTCTGTACAGAATTGTAATGTTTTTCTCTGCTTTTTAAACGTTTATTAGTCAAGATACATTTCATTGATATGTTTCAATAAGGTTCTTCCCCTGTAAATTCACACCTTCAGCTCAACAGCAAAAAGCTGTAGTTGTGAACCTATATCTGACACTGTGTTTGGGGGTAAATATAAAGTGGTAACTGGAACACCAGAGATCTGAATATAACAAGGATCATTTCCACTGCACTGGAAAGGTGTTTCATCATCCAACCTTCAAAATCAGCAAGATTAAACTATTTCATGCATAATTTGAGTTGCACCCCAAAATATAAAACTCGTAAGATTCACTTCCTCTCCTACCTAAGCTGTAATTCCCACTTATTAATGTATTCCTACAAAGTTATTAATTTATGACAGTAGGATGGCAGAAGTAATTTTATTTCAACATGTGGCACCCAAATTCCTCTTCAAGGGATTGTTCACTCTCTGAGACTGACGGCCCTAACTGATCTCTTGACCTCATTCCCTCTGGCTTATCTCCTAACATTCTCCTGCACACACCACTCTAGTCACATCAGCCTCTTCGCTGCCCTTTGAAAATACACCAAGAAATCTTGTGCCTCCGGGCCTTGCCCAGCTGTTCTCTCAGTCAGGGTAAGTCTTACCTCACTTATCAAAACAACTCATACCTTCACCTACTTCAAGAGTTTGTGCAAAAGTCACCTTCTCAGTGAGACCTTCCCTGACCACCTACTTAAAATGGAAAATACCTCCCCTCCAGCATTTCCTACCCTCCCCCTTCTCCTTTATTTTCCTCAATAACATTTATCATCAAATATGCTATATATTACATATAAATATAATATAAAATGAGATATCTGAGTTCAAACATATCAACCAATAGACAGCGTAACCGCCCCCCATTAAAAGGACAAAAAAACCCAGTTGATTCCAAAGCAAAACCCAACTCTATGCTCTATACAAAAGACAAAGACATACCTAAAGCAAAGTAATTTCAGAAATGCTAACAATGAAAGGCTGCACAAAGGAATACCAAGAAAGTATAAATATAAAGAAAGAATTATGATTCTGAAATACAATTAAGTAGTATTCAGATCAAAAAACCACTACCAAGTCAAACAGCACCTTATAATGTTAAAGGCTACAATTTGCCATGAAAATAAAATATTTATGAAAGATATGCAGCAAATAACAGTAGCTTCTTTCATTCAGCAGAAACTACAAGAGATTCAAAAAGACTAGAAACACATAAATATAGCAAATTTTGGTATGCTTCTTAGTCCAAGATCAAAAAATGGTACCAAAAAACATTTAGAATAATTGAGTTTACAGTCACATATAGAGACATGTATAAGTTACATAAAGAAAAATACAAATAATATTCTCCATCAACAAAATAATAAAAGTAGGAATCCACAGCAATCATAGCCTTTCTACCTTGAAATTTAAATTTTTTCTACTAAACATAGCTTGGCTCAGGGAAAAAATACCAATTGATACAGAAAATTTCTAGAAAAAAATCATGAAAACATGTTATCAGAGTTTATAAGATACTGCTAAAGAGTGTTCGAAATAAGATTCATGGAAAATATTTATATTATAAAAATGAGAGAAATAAATGAGTTAGACATTACACTCAAAATGTTAGAAATATCAAAGACTAGCTTTTTTTAGTCCCACTTTGGAATTTTAAATTAAGCAACCTATATTTGAAAACAACCTGAATCAAATAAACCCAGCTGTATTAAACTGCATTTAGCACTCTTATAATGCATTATAACATTGGTAGTTATTTTGAAGTTATTATATAAATTATGGAAAAAAGCAAGCAATTCTGTTAACATTGTTAGAAACTATGCTTTTCAGGAGAAAAGAGATGCAATATAAAATTAAAGAAGTAAAAAAAATTCTATAATCTTTCATTAGAATTGGAATACCAGCACAAATTTATGATTTATCTTTCTTTGAAAAACTACATATTCCCTAGTACTTGTATTGAAAAGTCTGAGAAGTAACAAGACTTTTAGCCATGAACAACCTTACGTACACAGATTGTGGTCACCAAATACGTTTTACACTGAAAGCAATGAAATCTCCTTTGAGAAATGGCTGATTCTGGGTCTAGAGCAGTAAATGAGACTGTTCCAATATGAGACTGGGACTCTTATTAAAGTGTCTGAAAGCAAGGAAGCTATCAAGACATTTGAGGTTGTCAAATGAACAGAGAAGCCAAAGATGGGCAATTTGAGCTTTAAAATGAATAATCACTGCAATTATGTAAGTGTAAATAGAGATGCCAATATAATCAATGCAAAACTAGAAGCAATAGGAGATTAAGATAGCAAGATATAAAATTACATACAGAAATCAATATGTTCATATACTGAAGCAATAAGCAGTTACAGGGGAAAACAGAAGAGATGACTCATTTACATTACCAAAGAAATTTTTTTTAATATCCTAGGACTAAACCTAATAAGAATTGTGCAAAACCAATATGAGAGAAGCTTTAAAGCTTTCCTGAAAGATACAAAACTGCTGACTTGAGTAAAATGAAAAATAAAACTTGCTCCTCAATTGAATAATGCAAAATCATAAATTGATGCCAATTTTAAAGTAATTTTATGGAGTTAGATTCTATAATTTACATGGAAAAAATAAATAAGCAAGACTATCCAAAAAACAGGAAAGAAAATAAGATAACAGCATGAGGCAGGCCTAGATCTATGAGATATTGGAAAATATACGGTTTCTATAATTAAAGCAGTAAAATATTAGCCCACGAGTAGTCAAGCAGATCTATGTGGAAAAAAAAGAAAATACAGATATAGAGCCAAGTACAATGTGGAAATTTATGTATGTGATAAAGTGGTATCTCAAATCACTGGGAGATAAATGGACTTAATAAAATTAAACGTTGGAACAGCTAGAGAGTCCTTTGAAATAGAAAAAAATGGATATAAAATCACCTAGGAGAATTCCAGTCAAAAACAAAAAATTCAACGTGAATCTTACAGCGAGGATGAATCTGAGTACCCAAATTGAAGGATATTCTGGAAAACCGCTGGCCTGAACTTTTCAAAAAGTCAATGCCACAAAAAAAATAAACAAAAATGGCTGGGGAAATAGTCTAAATTAAAAGTAACTAGAGACTCGAACTTTGTTAAATTCTGGATTTATATTTTACAAACAACAATAGGGCAAGAAAGGATTTGGCGTAGGGTGGGGGATACAATCGAGGAAATTCTAATATGACCTATATATTACATTATAGTAATGTGACACCGTTTAGTGGATTCTGACTTCTTGTGTCTGAAGAGCCTAATGATACATTTCTTAAAGACACTACCCTGCAATCCTATAGGACAGTAGTCCTCAATTGGGGTGATTTTGCACTGCCCTGCCCCCCACACACATCTGACAATGTCTGAAAACATTTTTGGTTGTCACCAGCGGAGGAGGGGAAGGGAGGGTTGCTACTGGCATCTAATGAGCAGAGGCCAGAAATGCTACTAAACACTTGTGCAATGCACATCTCCCCTCCCCCACAACAAAGAATCGTCACGCCCAAAATCAATAGCGCCACGGCAATGATGTAGGAGAATCCCTAACTCCTACAAGACAGTAGTGATATATTAGGCTGAAAAAAATGAAATTGTCCTTTGCGTACCGCAAACATTGGTCATATTTAAGGGTGAAGAGTTATGATGTACACAACTAACTCAAACAGTTCCGCAAAAAAACACTGTACGCGTCCTTCCGCCCAGCTTCCCTCCTCCCTCGGGTACCCAGGCGGGGTCGCACTCCTCCCGGGCTGAGGACCCACCGGGCCTGCGCCGTGGGAGCAGCGGGCGAGCAGCACTGCGCAGGCGCTAGGCGGCCGCACCCACAGGGCGCGTCTCCAAAAGTTACAGATGCGCTGGCGGAGCGCTCAGTCGGCGGGGCTGCCCACCGCAGAGAACAGGAAAGAGAACTCCCGAGACGCTCCGTTGGCATCTCCAGACGTGGCAACGCTGCTTACCTGCTTGAATACCGCTCCTCTGCCGTCCGCTGAGGGCTGCAGTGAGCATGGCTTATCGTTTGGAGCCCTCTGCCAGGAAGTGCCAGTGATGTGTGGCCCGCGGTGCCTGACCATCCCGGTCCAGACTGGATTCTCCAGAGATGAGCTTTTACCCTCTCCTTAGTGGATTCTGACTTCCTGTGTCCGACAAGCCTGGGCATTACTAAATCTCCTGATAACCCTAACCGAAAGTTTCCTTGCAGGCCCAGTCCCCACCTGGCTCCTCACCAGCAAGAGCTTACCCAGGTAACATTTTAAAATACCTTAAAAATTTTCAGCCTAGAGTTTCTTATTCAAGGAATTGGTAGTCTTCTGTGAAAAGCCAGGTAGCAAATATTTTAGGGTTTGCAGGCCAGGAACAGTCTTTGGGGCTTATTTGTCTTTTTTTTTTTTTTTTTTTTAACAACCTCATACTAATGTAAAAACCGCTCTCAGCTTCTGGCCTTACATAAAACAGAGGAATAACAATGATTAGGCTCTGATCTTTCCATTTACCCAGCACGGAGGCTAGAGCTTCGGCTCCTCGTCCGACCAGTTCTGCAGTAAGGACTTAGGTTCCAGAAGGACTACGACTCGCTGGGTTCACTGGGTCCCACCTGCTGAGGCTTCACAATTTTTTGGGTCCCTACACTTGCACCTCTGCTCTTCCCCGCCGGGTGGCCGCTACTGAGTTCCTGGCAGTCAGCAAGACCGCCAGGAAATCCCCAGACCAGCAGCCACACCCTCCTTCACTCTAAAATGGCAATCCCTTCCTATCTGGGCGCAAAAGCCAGAGTCCTTACACTGTTACTAAATTGGTATAAACGTAATACAAGGAGATCTCAGACCACTGTATCCTTATAGCATTTTTTCTAGTGATAAATGTAATACATGTCCACAATGGTAATTTGGAAAATACTGAAAAGTATATAGAAGAACATTAAAATTCAGCATAATTCCAACCCACAAAAATTAACTGTCAAAATGCTTACGTATTCTTTTAGCTCTTCTTTTAAATGCGTACTAATAGTGCAACTTACTGAACTGGATTTTAAAAAAATCTTAATGAACTTTTGTTGAAGTATAAAATCCAGGAAAGTGGGCAAACTGTAAATGTACAGTTCAGTAAACTTTCAAAGACTAACACAAACACACCTTGCAACCAATACCCAGATCAAGAAATAGAGAATGCCTAGCTCCTCCAGCTCCCTGCCCAGCCAGGGGTAACTTCTCCCCAAGTGTAACCACTGTCTTATCCTCAAATACACAGATTAGTTTTGTCTTTTCTTTAATTTCACATGAAGTGAATTATTAAGTAAATATTCTTTAGTAGTTTATTTCTTTCACTCCATAATATATTTGAGATTCATCCATTGTTGTGTGTAACAGGTCTGTATTTTATGCTGTATGGCAGTTAATTGTGTGAATGTACTGCAGCTTACCATTTATACAGTTTTTTTAAGTTTCAGTTATATTGAGATACAATGCACATACCATACAATTTTCATCTATTAAAGTGTATAGTTTAATGTTTCTTTAGTGTATTCACGGGTAAGTGCAACCACTGGCAGGCACAATCAATTGTACAACACTTTAATCACCTCAAAACAACTGCATACTGTCTAGCTGTCACTCCCCTATGATACCCTCCATCCTTTCTAGTCCTCAGTAACCACTAATTTACTTTTTGTCTCTGTAGATTTACCTGTTCTGGTCATTTTATTAAAATGGAATCATATAATATGTCTTTTGTGACTGATCCCTTATATTGATACTGGGTTATTCATGTTACTTCCAGGCTTGGGGCTATTACAAATAATACTGCTGTGAACATTATTATACTCATCAGTATATGTATCTAAAGATATATATGTATCACATAGATACACATTTCTATTGGGATATACACCTAAAAGTAGAATAGCTCCAACATAGGTTTTGTTGATAGTGCCAAACAGTTTTTCAAATTTACTCTCCCAGCAGCAGTGTATAATGAGTTTTCATTGCTCCACACCCTCACCAACGGTTGGTGATTGTATGGTTTCAATTTACACTTCTGTTTAAAAAAAATTTACACTTCTCTGATGACTAATGTAAGAGAGCCTCTTTACATGTAATTATTAGTCATGTGAATATCCGCTTTAGTAAAATGCCTTTTGGTTCTTTATTTCATTTTTGGTCAGGGAGAGAGTTGTTTATCTTTTTCTATTTGTTTTATATATTCTAGTTGTGAGGCCATTTTCATTTATGAGCACTGCAAAAAAAAAAAAAAAAAAGAAGCAAAACAAAACACTTTTCCTAACCTGTGACTTGCATTTTAACTATCTCATTGTTAAATTTTAATGACTATAAAATTTTTCTGGAAGTCTAATTTATCAGCCTTCTTTTATGGTTAGTGCCTTTGCTATCCTAAGAAATCACTGCCTACAGGAACCTTCTCCTATGTTATCATCTAAAAAAAATGTTTTTCTTTGAATTTTTAAATCTATTAACCATGTAGAATTGATTTTAGTAGAGTATGCAGTAAATGTTAATTTTTTTTTTTTTCATATAGCTATCCAGCTTACCCAGGTCCTTTTCTTGAAAGACCATTCTTTTCCTACTGCCCTGCAGTGTCACCTTTCTCATAAATCAATAAAATCATAAGTCAGTCCAGATGTTAAAATTAGTACATAAGGTCTTGTAGTTTTCTAGTAGCCTCTTTAGGATTTTCTATGTTAAGGAATCTTACTAAAATAAGATGTAATGGGTGAAGAAGTAGAGAATTTTGAGAGAGATACAGATAATTTTTTTAATGAGATGGAAATCCCACAACTGAAAAATACAGTATCTGAAATAATTTGATAGAATTATCAGTAGGTTGGACACAGTAGTAGAAAGCATCATTAAACTTGAAGTCCGGTCACTAGAAATCATCCGAATATAAGTAAACTGAGAGATACTTTAAATAAACAAAGCATTAATAACTGATAGAATACCATCAAGTGATCTAACATATATGAAACCGAAATCCTAAAAAGGAAGGAGAGAGAGCCTGGGGCAGGAAAAGACTTGAAAAAATATTAGCCAACGTTTTCCGGAACCGATCAACTATATTTTATCTGGGATGTTTACTTGTTTTCAATGAAGAGTGTATCCCAGTAACCTGGCTTGCCATGAATGGGATTTAGAAGTTAGCATAAATAAAGTTTTACATCTACAGGAATGAGGAGCAGGGCATTTTAAAGATGCACAAAATGTAGAAAAATGCTTTGTTGGTGGACCTGTCCCAAACATTATTGTACTTTTATCATAAATGTTGCCTACCCACTAGTACCATCCCAATCATAGTAATACCTAAATGTTCTCCTGGTTTTTCAAAACATCAGCTCGGTGCATAGTATGGCCCTCCATCCATTGAGAACCCCTCTCTCACATGATCTGCCATTGCCTCCTTTCCCCCATGCCATTTCTAACTTCATCTTTTAATGCTCATATCTCTAAAACCACACTGGCCTCTTTCCATTTCGGGGCTCTGGGGATGGCTTCTCTTGCTTCCTGAATGGTCCTCCCCGAGACACCTATATGACTGACCCTTTACTCCTCCTCAGGTTTTGTTCAAATGTCATTTTTTTTTTCAGTAAAACCTAGAGAGTAAAACAAAACAAAAAACTTGCACATTCATTCCCCCATTTCTAGTTAATTTTTATCTGTAAACTTTATTTGAAATGCCGTGCATTTTAATTATTTAATTTCCTTACTATCTCACTTTCCTCACCACTAGAATATAAGTTCCTGTGAGAAGAGAGGAATTTACCAATTATGTTCTCTGTAGTGTCTTCTATTCCTTAAATGAGTAAAAAATTATAACTGCTAACATTTTTCTCAGGGCTAGCATATGGGCAGCCTAAATTTATCCCTAATAACCCCTGAATCTTTCAAGATGTTTCTTCAGTTTTTCATGAATAAAGTCTTGACAGTATTCCAGTAATTTTTACATTTTTAAGGTTTACTTGAGAGTCTTAGCCAGAAAGGATCACAGCAGTAAAAGCACCAGCTTTTCACCAAGGAGAATAAGAAATGTGATATGGTTGTTTCCAAAGCAACAAAAAGCTCTGCCTCGTTAAGTAGACTGAGGGCTCCTCCTTATTGGATTGAACTATCCAGTCACATAACTGAGGGTCCCCACACAAAGAAAAAAGTGCTTAGAGCTGTCATCACAAAGAAATTTGCCTTTCCAATTATAAGCTAATTTGTACCAACTTTTTTTTCTTCAGGCATTCAGACATCATGATGGATGATGAACTCTCAAAAAGGAAAAAGATGGAAAATCATCAAAATTACCATAAACTGTGCTCCCAACTAAATAAGTGTTTCCTTGTAGCATGTGCAGAGTCAAGGGAAATTATATTCCTACATTATTTAATCTACTAACAACCTATTTACCTAGTGTCTTAATCTAGGTTATTCTTGAAAGCAGGGCCTTCAAAGGTAGACACATCTATTTGGGAATGTGATCCCAGGGAACAGGAATGAGACAGGAGTGAACAGGGGAAAAGGGAAAGAAAATCCAAGCAAAGCAAGGTAGTGTTATTGAGTGGGCCACTAGTGTTCATGGCTACTTAGTGCAGAACCTTCTCAGGATTCTTATTAAACTATGTCTCGAAACTGCCTGCCTGAGGGATGAAAAGGAGAAGCATTTATCTCTCAGTAGCTGAGGGCTACTTCCATGGGGTGTTAACCCTCCAGGACGAGAGCCTCACTGGTGCCACACCATCACACATGCTGCATCAGGGTAGCTTTGGGAAGGAAGCTAGATTCTTGATGCACGCCTGAGGTGAGGCACTGTCAGCACAGAGCTCAGTGAAACCTGCCTAGAGGTGTTCACCAGAGCTGCGGCTAGAACCAGAGGTAGAAGAGATGGGAGAGAGGGCACCAGAGGCATCTTCTAAGCCTGGAAAGTGTGCTGTTAGCCTTGTCTAAATCCATATTCTTCCTTCTTTCTATCATCAAAATTTCATTGTCCAGAACAAAGTTGGCAGAGGGGTTAAGTAGCAAGGTTCAATGTATTTCCTAGAAGCTGTACATTAGTAACAGTTTTAACCTTGAGTGATGTTTATAAGAAATAGAAAGTGACACTAGAACTTGGAAAATTAAAAAATGATTCTACTTGAAACATTTGACCATTGGATAGAGATACTAGATTCTTCTAAACTCATGTAATCTCAGGAGCAATCATGAATCATTTGGAGAAATAAAATTAACCATTTCTTGTATCTCTATGAGCCTAATAAATCAGTCATTATTTTTTCCAAAGAGGTTGTTTTCTACTGTCACATAGTGATACTGAGCTTACAACAAATGAAAGGAAAATTGCTAGAAATATAAGAAGGAAAAATATTGGGATAATTTCCATAACAAAAAGGGTTGGTATTAATGTTGACTGGAATGGTGCTGGAGAGGAACTGCACATTTTGATTTGAGGTTCCTTTTTAAAGTTCCATTTTACCAAAAATAATTTTCTCTCTGCCTATACCCATGTGACTTCATAATCATCCTCTCTCATATGGTCTGGAATTACCACCAATAGGATAAAACCTTTGAGTTATTTCATATGTGTTGAACTCCTTCCACTTGCTATGTATTGTCATGATGCATAAGAGTGAGACATAATATAAAACATTATGTCCAAACATTTCAGAATACATACTCTTTTAAGGTACACCCAGGACACTTACCAACACTAACCATCTGATTGATCACAAATCAGCTAAATGAATTCAAAAGATTGAAATCCTAGAGTATTAAGCAAACCAGAAATCAGTTAACATAAAGATTAAAAAAAATCCCAAATGGTTGTAATTTAAGGAACATACTCCTAATGACCCATAAGTCAAACTATGTATTATAGTGAATTTATAAAATATTTTGAAATGAATTCTAATGAAAATACAATATATCAAAGCTTATGGGATAGTGTGAAGCAAATACTGATGGGAAACTTATACCTCTAAATACATATATTAGAACTTTCACAAAAAGATGAGCTGTCTTCGTTCAAGAAGCTAGGAAAATTGTGTGAAGCAGCATTTCAGACATTGGACAACTGGTAGCAAAGGACTGATCACTGAGGAGGGGAAATAGGGTGACCAACCCTACTGTTGTCCTGCCTTTCTGTGTTTAAGTACTCTGGATCACTTTGCAGGAGGAGGAGCTTTAGCAGAGCAGAGCAACCTTGCTGAGTTGAGACAAAAGATTAGTATTGAATGGGACAGATGGCTTGAATTTTCAGGGCAGAGAATCAGCAAGGAGGAACATATGCAGAGAAGAAAATCCCAGAAATTTGCATACAGATACCTTTGCGTCCACTGCTGAACACTAAACAATTCCCCAAAACTAGCATGAGAGTGGGAAACACAATTTCTATCCAGCCAGTGTCCTCACTGAATACTCCAAACTTTCACTAGGATCCCAGGAAGGTTACACCTTACATAAGTAGGGCTAAACTAGCATGACAATGGTATCTACACTAGACTTGTTCAAAAAACAAGCCTCGGTGGTATGAAACTGGTCCACAAGTAACTTAACCACCTGCCAGAACTAAGTCCAAATTTACTAGTTCAGATCCTCTGAGAAGCTCATGCAAAGCACGAGATTAGATTTATAAGAGATCTACTTGGAGAAATGCCTGTGAGGGTTGAAAACAGAGAGGAAGCCAGAGGAGGCAAAGTCTTCAGACTGCCTAGCATGTCTGATCCCTTTGAAGGAAAGAGAGAAGGTAGAAGGACTGAGAAGCAAGAGTCTCTGCAGCACAATTGCAAGAAAGTTTAAGTTCAGGCTGATGAAGACCCCTCAAAGCCTAACCCACCCTCAGAGGTGTCCCCTACCTCACAGGAATAGCTGTGCATTAGGATACCCCACTCAGTCATTCTGGTGCCAACAATCCATGCGAAATGGAGCCTCAGCATGAAAATAATGGATCTAGAGAGCCACAGCTGGGGCCCTCAGTCAGGTACACTCCCATCTGTGAGAGATCTGAGTGGTACACTGTACACTAGCTACTAAGTGCACACCTCAGGGAGCAAGGCCTCCATGGTCCCTGTAGGCCTGTATTCCTGGGGGAAACAGAAGAGGGAGGGAGGTTAGTAGGATGAACTACATCCCCGCCCACTGCAGTTGATCTCAAGGCTGCAGGTGGTCCTCATCTTCTCCTCCACTATCCATTTTGGATTCCCATTGCACTTACCAATTGCCTCGGCTGTTCCTATTGGTTTACCTGATGACATGGTGCAAACTTTCATTCTTGAGGGGTCTGAACCCTTGGTAATCATGCCCTTCTTAGGCTAGGTTTGCCATATGAGTCTGTTCACAGTTAATAGTAGGGCGGGGGAGCGACGGGAGGCACCAAATGGCTTGCCTGGGCTCCAGACGTATACCTCCCTGTGCTATTTTGTAGACGCAGCCTGACCTCCTGCTCATCATAGTCAATGACCCTATGAATATGGTGACTCCTCATCTGCATGCCCCTGGGCATAAGGAGCACAAAATACCCTGGTGGCAACCATTTCTTGTTGCTGACGGGACCCTCGCTGTAGCCCCTAGGAAGAGTATGCCCCCTTTGGGAACCAGGACCTTAGCTAACCTAGTGTGGACTTGCAGGGCAGGAAGCACACATGCTTCCAATAAGAAGTTGTTGGGAGTGTTGTAAATGAGACCACTCTTTTGCCATCCCACTTGACTCTTGTAGTCTTCCAACTGGGGACACAGCACCATAGAGGTCTCTGGTTTGATGACTACACTGTATCCTGAAGGGTGACAACCCATTCTTTCAGAATGTTGCCTCATAAAGCTCACCATTTAGCTCTATCTTTAGAGGACTGTTCCAGCATTCCATGAGGCTGGCTGCATGTATGAGGCGGTGGTAAGTCCAGGAGATCCCATGATCGTGGGCCTACTCTTGCACCTTTATCATCATAAAGTGGCTGAATACTGTGTAAGTCCTTTATAGTAATGCTAGCTGAGGCTCTGCAGGTAGGAAAGGCAAACCCTTTCCTGAACTAGCTTCTGTTCCTCCTTGTGAGGACAAATTACTGGCCCTTCCCAGATGGGAGAGGCCCATTATAGTCAATTTGCCACTGGGTGGCCAGTTATTCTCCTTGAGGAACAGTGCCATGTTGAGAGCTTAGGGATGGTCTCTTTGACTGCCAGGCTGGACATCCAGAAGCTACAGTAGCTAGATCAGCCTTGGTAAGTGAGAGTCCATGTGTTGGGCCCATACTTAACTTCCAGCTCTGCCACTGAAGCTATTCCATGAATTCACATGCCTATCATGCTGGTGCAGGGTGTCTGATGACAAAGCCTGACTAACCTCAACTGGCCAAGACAGTTTGTTTATTTGGTTGCTAAGTGCCCCTTCCAAAACAGATGCTTTCTGATAGATATTAATGTGTGAAACAAAAGTCTTCACACTCTGTGTCCACTCCCATATGTCCATCCACATACCTCCACGCCACACTTCCTTGGCTCCAATTATCCAGTCCTTTTCTTTCCTGGCCCCTGAACAGATGGTCAGGCCATTATCCACTGGCCAGTAAACCACATATTCTCACCTAGAACCTGTCCTCCTCTAAACAAAGGAGATGACCAGGTACACCACTCCCAGCTCTGCTTATTAGAAAGATTCACTCATTCCACTGTCCTTCAAGGCCACTCCTGGTCATAATACTTAGCACCTTCCCCTCAGCCAAGTTCATTCCCCTACTCAAACTAGTCTTGAAGGCCTCATGCTTTAAGGAAGAGAGTTCATAGAAGACTCATCCAAAGAAAAATAAGATATTGGCTTTGAGTTTCTAAGGCCCAAAATCATGGCATAAAATGGAGGATTGGAAGGATACTTGTCTAGCCAATCTCTTCTGTGCCTATCTCCTCCAAACTCACTCAAACAAACAAACAAAAAACTCAAACACTCAGCACTAAGAAGTAAATCACAGATAGAGAGAAACTGAGAGAGTTACCTGCTAATGAGGGTTCTGAAGAAAACTTCAATATTCTAATTTAGAGCATGAAAGAACACCCCCAAAAATGTGATCTAAGAACAGAGAGACCAGTGCTCTACTCTCTATCTGGTTATCCTGAGAAAGTCCCGTAGTGTTATATTGACACTGTGGCATTAAAATTGGATTGCATTGAGTAGCTAGGCAGATAGATCCTAAACTACGTCAGAGACATTATGAGACCACAGAATCAAGCTAATGTTTTTCTCTTGGTGGGATTGAAAGCATTTGAAAAATGACCCCAAGAGCTGGCAGACTCAAGGGACCTCTTGGCCAGAGATGGAGTAAGAACTCTCTGAAGAGGTACTGGATGTAAATGCAGACATCTCATCGAATGTCAACATGGAGGGTGATGTTGGTGAAGACCAGAAAGGATGGTGTTCATCTCAGTGGATGCCAGCTGTGGACAGATGCCAATCAAGAATCAGATGTATCCCCCAAGGACAAGACATGTCTGAAGTCCCCTGGAGCTTAGCCACAACCCTGGCTGGAAGAGAAGATGTTGTATTCACTTATTTTAGAATAGAATGTCTATATACCTGGAAAATGAATAAAGTTAAGGATTCTGTGTGTGTGTGTGTGTGTGTGTGTGTATGCACGCGCGCGCAAGACTAGGCAGAAGGCGAGCTTAAAATATAGATTAGGTTCAGTTATGGAAAAATGAAGCTCTTTTTCCACACCTGAGCATGTGACTTGCAAGCCCATAACTAGAAGGGTAATACCAAAGTTTTCAATTAGGACTTATAAAAAAAGGAAGCCTGGAGAAAACAAACAATCTGTACTCAGTTCTTTTAACATAGCCAGCAAGGTTCTATAAGATTAGGGAGAGATTAATCAAATTATGTTTGGTGGAACCCTAGTTCCATAGGATATGAATTGATGTTAGGAAAGAAACAAAGTTGGAAGGTTTCTTCAGTGCCAGAGTTTCAAAGCCACTCATATGTCAAAGTTTACTACAACTCTCCAAAAGAGATGATTTGACCTGGCCCAAGTGGCAGCATTATAATGTCAGCCTCGGATCCTCCTTCAAGAAGGACTCGCTCCTTATTTACTGGGAGTACTGTCAGCAGGCAGTCTGCAGCTGTCAGCCCTCTTTGGGAATTGCCTCAGCTGCAGGGATCCACCTTACCTAACGTCACACCCCTTTATGGGGTTGCCCATATCCAGCGCCCTATCACGGCAAGGTTATAGAGTTGTTCTCCTGCCCGTATCAGGACAAGTTTGAAAGTCATTCCAACTCCAGAGCTCCCTGTGATGTTGGCCAAGGCGTTGCTGGACCTGCAATTACAACTCAGCTTTTCCTTCTACCCGATCCTGCTTCTTCCCCTTTTTTCTGCAAGTATTGGTCCCAAGAGCTCATCTTAAAAAAGTCCTGCTGGTTAAGCTACATCTCAGAGTCTGCATCTTGGAGAACCCAGCCTGAGATGCCCCACTTCCCAATTGTCTGCCCACCAAAGCCTTTCTTCACAGAGCACCTAACAAACAGGGTTTAAGAAACACATTTTGGATGAGGGTAAGTGCAAGTATGAGAACAGGGTAAGTGTGTCAGGGGAAGTGGGGGAGGGGTGCCTAAGCCTGAACACCAGCCCCTAAATCCTTTGCAGTTTAAAACTGGCCCAATTTTGAGAAATAATTGTCTAATTCTTAAAGTGCTACAGAATGCATTATGCATTGAGGCAGATGAAGAGATCTAAATATTATATGACCTATGCAAATAAATTTTGTTTTCCTGTAACAATGCTAAATTCTCTAAGATGATTGGTGAAGATGGATAAAATGCACTGATTTTTGTCTGACAAATACAACTATTTTGCATTCACAGATGCCTTTGGATATTTAGCAGGAGAAGAAAAAGGAAAAGTATAATGAAAGCCTTTGAAAATCAGTTTCCAAGAAATAAAAACTAGGCAGTGGGAATTTCCACAAAACTGAAAAATCTTCAGAACTGGCAAGGCTATCCAAAAAACCCCAATGGATTATAATACACTTAACTTATTAGAATATTTGTGTTTGGCAAGCCACTGACTAAAATCATTTCAAGATGTAAAATGGAAAGTGGAATGAATTTTTTTTTATAAATCTTTGAAATAATCATTTTTGTATTTTAATACTGCTATGAAATAAGGAGCTGGCTCAAAAGACTAACACCTAAATGATCAGAGACAGTGAGCTACCAGACCACATGATCAGCACAGAGCAATTCCCAAATAAGATGAGATGCACACAGCCTCTACAAATGTGGCTTGGGGAGGAGTCTGCCTCAGCTCACTTGAATAAGCTACTGTCTATAGCTCACAAGGGTCCCGTTCTTAATGAGATGGTGCGTAGCAGCAGCACACTGTGAATCCAAATAGCAGATGGCAACACTGTTGAGTAGGCTGGCAGTCTGATGTCTAGCCACCAACTGGCAGCAATCATTATTAAACTGATTCATGTGCCCAGGGAGAATCTCTGTAAGAGTCTTAGCAAGTGTGAACAGTGAGGAGCAAATGATCTGCTATTCCTATTTTCTATGGATACTTATATTTTAAAAAATATTATTCCCCAAGGCAATCTACACAAAGAAATGGCATGATGTGTGAGCTGGAGGCCCTATTTCTTTCCTATATACTCATGTATAGAGTACATGATGCCTTTAAACATGTTGGCTATGACTTCTCTATTTGGTGAATCACTTTTACTCGAAGGAAACAGCTTCATAGCTTTCACCCTATGGACTTACGGCAAATATTCAATGATAGGCAAGCACTCACAGATTCTCTAAATAAAGCTTCTGTGTAAATGGTATTGCAAATCTAATAACAACATATTCTGTCTCACATAATGAAGCAATGGCCTAAATTGCTCATGATCCATCTACCTGAGGCAGGTAACTCATCTCTGGGCAAAGAGCTTGTTATTGTCACACTTGGCTAGGAATGCAGATTAAGAGAGCCACTAGCTTTAGAAAACTGTTCTCCTCTAAGAAACTTTCACAAGAAAAAAATTCTCGAAGGTATTTATTTTTAAAATTCTGTCTTTACAATTCAAAATGCTCAGCAAATAGCATTTTTTTCTTTTCAAATGGTGAAAGGATCTGTTATTTGTTATCATAAAGCCCATTTCTATATCCTGATATGTTAATAAAGAAAGCTTAGGCTTAGGGAAGGCTTTTACTGAAAAATAAACTCCTGCTTTATTCACTTATAAAATACTTGCACTTAAGTTTAAAAAAAATACTGGTTATTCTCTAAATCCTCATCAGATTTGCTGTCTAAAATCAAGATAATATGTTTCTCTTATGTCATGTGCTCATAATAACATGGAGAAAACACTACAGTCAAATGTCAGGTATTCCACATGTTTACTACATATTCTTTTTATGGAAATGTTTTAATGGAAATAAAATTCTAAACATTTTTTTTAAAGAAATGTTAAATCTGAATGGATTCTCTTTGGTGCTGGCAATTTGCTAAACCAATTCAGGCTGAAATATTTGGAATTTCTAGAGAGAGTTCCTGTGTCCTGTGTCAAACATGAGGGTGATTCCTTTCCAAAGTTAGAGACCCCAATCCTGACAGCAAAGCTCAAAAGCAAGCTCAAACACCATCTCTCAAATATCTCAACATTCTCTCTAAAACAAGAAATTAAATGCCAGAAACCATCATGCATTTTAGTATTTGAGATCCCAAGAAACAAACCAATGAGAGGCGTACTCAAATTTGCTTATCGGGGGAGGGTATAGCTCAAAGTGCTAGAACACATGCTTAGCATGCACAAGGTCCTGGGTTCAATCTCCAGTACTTCCTCTAAAAAAAATAAATAAATAAACCCAATTACTTCCCTCCCTGCACCCCCCCCCCAATTTGCTTGTCTCTAGGTTACCTTACAAGAAATGAATTTCTTGTTCTGTATGAGAAAATAAGTGCCATGTATTAAAAGAAGTCTGCAAATGGTGGCACATGAGTTTCTTAAAATGGCTGAAATCCCTCAAAATGTTGAACAATTTACCAGGCCACCAAGATGTATGGTTTTATCAAGTATAAAATGCTAGATTTTAGGGAAATAAG
Source organism: Camelus ferus (assembly GCF_009834535.1). Classification (NCBI taxonomy): domain Eukaryota; kingdom Metazoa; phylum Chordata; class Mammalia; order Artiodactyla; family Camelidae; genus Camelus; species Camelus ferus. The sequence goes on from NC_045696.1 coordinate 46,113,039, forward strand.
ACAGGATGATTAACGTTATTCTAGGGTATTAGGCTCTACTCAGTGGTAAGTATAAAAGAATACCGACAATGGAAAGGCTAGTTCAAAGGACATATTTCTAGGTATTCTGATACAGAGATAAAGCCTTGAAGGCGAACAGGTATGATGATAGCAGTACTATAAAAGTTCAATTTGAATAAGTCAGCCACACTACCAAAAAATAAATACAAGATTCTTTTTTAGAAGAGAAGAATTCCAGTGATCATGAGCTACGGATGCTGGAAATTCATTCCTGTAAACTTGTATGAACCATTCCTATAAATTGTTGTTTTCTGTTTTCCCTCCCTTCATTAAAGCTGCCTTTAGCAAAGACACCAATGATATCCATCTTGCCAGAATCAAAGCTTCATTCCCAGGCTCTAACTTGCTCTGACTCACAAAGGCATTTAATGCAATTGACCACTACACTACCACCATCTTGAAACACTTTCTTGGCTTGGTTTCTAGAACAACATCGCACTTGCCTGGTTTTCCTCCTTCCTTACTGCAGCTCATTGTCATTTTTCTGTTTAGTTCCTCATCAAAATTCTGACCTTTTGACATGTGCATAGCCTTAGATATTCTTCCGTGTGCACTCTGATATCAGAATGAACTTAGACATTGTTACGTACATTTTGATGAGAGCAAAGACTGTGTGTATCTGGCTTACAGAACAATGTCTGGTATATAGTGGACATGTAAATATTTGTAGAGGGAATGATCAAATACTGGAACACATACCCAGTTTGAATAGATGAGTGTAAGTACAATGATGATGACCTGGAATTAAATAGTTCCCAACATTATTTCGTTCAGAGAGGTTTAAATAGCATAATCTTTACTTTTTTAGAATATGAAATTGAGGTTTAGGTAGGTCAAGTAACTTGTCCAATAACATGCAGCTTCCAAGTGTCAGAGCTGAGACTTGTATTCCTGCTGTCCTAATACAAAGGCTATGCTCTTAACTAGTAGTCGATGTACTGATAAGTACAAGAGAAAACAAAGAAGAGAAACCCGAGTTCAGCTGTGTGTCTTCTGGTGCTCTGCTACAACCATACAGTTTTGAAGTTGATGGCAGGATAAATGCTATTTTTCCCACAGTCAAAAGGAAAAGGACCTATCCCCTTATCTGTAAAATGGAGATGAAAATACCATCAATCTTCTTTCCATAAGATAGTTATTTTTAGGCTAAAATAAGATAATGGATATGCAAAATATAAATCACCATCCAAAAAAAATGAATGATTATCACCACTGGGAGATACTAAAAGAAGTACTGAAGTGGAGAGGCAGAAAATCTTACTAACTGTAAGAGCAGGAAGAAGACAACCAAGAAAGAGCTATAGTTAGTCAGTAATATTGTATTAACTTTGTAAGGTGACAGATAGTAAGTAAACTTATTGTGGTGACCTCAGTGTTCACAAATGTCAAACCACTATGTTGTACATCTGAAACTAATATATTGTATGTTTATTATACCTCAATAATAAATTTTTTTAAGTTTAAAAACTAAAAAAAAGAAAGAGCTACAACATTCCTCACTTACCTAACTCTTGTCAGTTATGGAAACGGAAGGAAAGAGAGGTAATATTCTCCAGTTCCCATGTAAAACATAATATACCCAGTACACAGTTACAGAATTAAAAGATCATTGACCTAGCCATACTGTATTTTTTTTTAACAACCAAAAAAGAAAATCAAAACTCTGATGCTATGAAATAAAATTGGAATTCTGTAGTTTAACTGTTTTGTACCTGTGTGGTTTTTACTTTCCATTGACTCCAGAGGCATTACAATTAGCATTTCTCAGGGATGACTGGAGAGAGAGTAGGCAGGGGAAATTAAGTTAATGAGGCAGTGTAGAGGAAGGCAATCCTGTGACCTCCTGGTCCTCAGAATATACAGGTCTTTAAACAGTAATCAGGTAGCCACAGTCAGAAATATTCCCAACATTCCCTTTCACCACTAAATTCCAGGTTGTAAAAATCATTTGTTATAGAAAATGGCGATCAAGATCAACTTAAATTCTGGGACTTCACTTAAAAGTTTACTAAGGGTACCTTCTTCCTTTGTCACAGCAGAATAGTCATCAGCTCTCCACTGAGGAGACTAAGGCCTGTCACTGCAGATAGCCAGGCTTCCTGGCCATGTTTGTGTCTCCACTGTGGACATCACACAAGACATATAGCTTAGTTAACAAAAAATATTTCTTAAGCCAAAAAGTGCAGAGGTATGGGCAAGTAGGTACAGCTTTGGAGTCAGTCAGGTCAACATTTAAATCTTAGTTCACATACATACTTAGAAATTAAAAGACTCAGCCTCAGCCTCAATATGCTCATTATTTAAATGGATAGAGTCCCTCATAAGGTTTGAAGATCCAAGATAATATACTTAAAGTGATCAGATTGCCTGGCACAGAGTCAGTTTTCAATAAAGCATGGCTGTTTCTATTATCAAAGTTGTTAATCACTGATATGTTAATACCAAAATTGGCCATAATTTTACTTTCACTAGTTTTTTTTTTTTAAGTTTTTATAAAAAGAGAGATCCATATATCTTTACAGAGATCCATATATCTTTATTCTAGAGATTCAGGCGTTCAAGCAACAATCACCTCTCAGGTCTTTTTTAATTTTAATTACTAATTAATGAACTCAAGGAACATTGAATAAGTGCCTATTATGTGCTAACGACCATGAATCTAAGATCTAGGGAAGATACAAAAGTTAATATAATATAGACTCCATTCTAGAGAATAATAAAAAAGAAAATAAGAATCACAAAAGAGGTACAAATAAAATATTATGGTAATTCAGAGCACACAGTTCTGTGTGAAGGAATCTGGGAAACTATCATGAAAGAGGTGGGTATTTAATCTAAGCCTTAAAGTAAGCACAGAATTTAGATATGCAGAGATTGAGGAGGGAATAGACAAATGAATGGATGATTCATGAATGACTCATTCATTTCAAAATCTTCCCATTTCTCAAGTTCCTGGAGATCAGCATTTGTGGTGTCTATGGTCTAGTGATGGACAGTAAAGCCATATGAAAGTGAGGTGACATGGGCAAGAAATGTGGAGAGGTTCATGATGGCCAAAGGGAAGAATGGCTGTTAATAAATCTGCAACCAGATCTGGGAAAGTTTCAAATCCCGAGGTAATGTATTTGAACTTTATTCAAGCCTTTTGGAAAGAAATTTCAAAAACATTAACCCCATATTGAAGTTAAAAACAAAAACTAGAGGTCTGGCTGAAAGTACAAGCTGAGTCAAAGAAAACTGTTAAAAGATAAACTGAAATTTTTAAGAGTTTATTTGAGCAAAACTAGATGTGAATCAGGCAATCCCAAATCAAAAGTGGTCAGGAACGCTCTGGCAACAGGAGCCAGGGGGAAGATTACATATGGAGAAGTATGGAAACAAAGAAAGGAAATTATTGATTGGTTAAAACTTGACACCTAGTTGGCTATTTCTGATTGGTTGTCCTCAGAGTTTTGATTTCCTAACCCTGACGTATTTACAGGCTTAGAGGTTGGTTTGCTTATAGGCCACCTGGGCATCAGAGCCACACAGTCTAATGACTTCCTTGTTTAATTAAGTTAGCAACATGCATATTGTTAAGACTTGTTGAGTGGTATTTAAATTCCTTTGCAGTAGTGTTTGAAACGCATCAGAAGGGAAGTCTAGAAATAGAAACACAACAGATAGAGGTTGATTTCAGTCAGTCAGGAGTGAGGCATTGAAGACCTAAAGTGATGGAGAAAGAGACAAACGGGAGACACTGTGATGGTGCTTCATGACTCTTTATAACTCTGTTTACCTCCTACCAAGACAAGGAACTTGATGGAATAAATGATTTCAAATCCATCTCTCTCTCAATATTTTCACTTACAGAAGTATAAACATTTCACTTTTAAAATTATACATGAAATAAAAAGCAAGGGAATTGAAAACTCAGTTAATCTGGCAGACTCCAATGCAAGCCAAAAATGTATCAAAGAGCAGCCTCCCAAACTACGCATTCTTTTCCACTCTTGACACCACCCTGTCTCTCCGTCTCTATGCTGCTCGTGTCTTCTTCAAGGATTTTCAGTTAACCCCTCCCTTAAAGTCTAATTTTCAGTTAACTCCTCCCTTAAAGTCTAAATCACTTAAGTACCAAACCCCTTTTGTGGCTGCAACCAGCAAGGTGTATCCCGCTAATTTTCAATCTGGCCCATTTTTGTGTGATGACACTTTTTTGAAGTGACTAATATTATCTCTATGAGAAAAAGCCCTATGTGTGACTTTTCATTATAAAAATATCCACTGGGTATATAACATTATTCAAGGAAACATGAAAACTTGCAGAACAAGTAAATAGCTGAAAGGGCAGCAAGATAAATGTTTCCTGATAAAAACATAGGAATACATTTCATTATCTGTGAAAAGTAGAGAGGTTATCCTAAAAGATACATAGGGTTAAAAAATGCCATGAGAGATACGCTCACACACACTATACATAATTGTATTAACAGAGATATATAAATATTAAATTCATCATTTTCACATTCCCCCAACGACTGCTCATTTCCACTCCCACTCCACTCTATTATTCATCCAGTTATAAAATCAGGGACGTGGGAAGCCCACTTAACATATCCTTTTCCCTAATCTCCAATACCTAATTATTTAAAATGCTCTGGTTCTATTCTACTAACCAAATATCTCTTGCCCATACCTAATTTAAACAAATGGTTATTTGCCCTTTCTGGTATAGGATAAAGTCCAAACTCCTTAGGATGGCATAAAAGCCCATTAGATTTAGCCACATTATAGCCTTATTGTCTATCCTTCTCCCTTACGCACCCTTGCAATGCTCTGTTTGGAATGACTCCTTCCACTCTGGGTGAACTCCAGCAAGAAGACTCAAGGATCATCTCCTGAGTGAAGCCTCTCATGCTCCCTGCTGCCCAAGCATAAAGCATTTATTACTTATTCTAAATATTTTCTATAGCTTAGCTATCTCTACCACTAGACTTAATGAAATTCTTGAAATAAGAGACGTCTCAGTGAAAATCAAAACCATGTACCACATACACACAAACACATACACACAAACATACACAGTTTATGCAACATTAATAGGACTTTACTATTCAACTGTCATCCTTAGCATAACTACAATTTCAGGAGACTCCTGCCCAGGAAGGTAACATTGCAAATAGTTATACTGTTCATCCCAGGAATTTCTCTAAACTCCATCAGTCCAACAGAAAATATCAATCAACAGTTCATACACAAAGACTCCTTCAATAATAAATGTATATGAAATAAATAGTTAAATGTATTACAGTTATAACAGTAACATCATAGTGAATGGAGAAGAGTTATTACCGAATAAAATGTACAAATGAATTAGAGTCCTTCTACTCATTCTTTCAATACAGTGTCTGACAATTCTTCCCACTTCTCAAAGGGGACCACTTAACTAGGATAATGGAAAAAAGGAAATATTTGCATTTTCTGAGCTCTGTACAGAGTTATTTTCCAGATACATTTTTGATACAAACAAAGGCAGAGCCGATGGATATCCTCAGTCAAGTTCTATACTTGTGTCTATTCAATTATTAGCAATATGGGGATAATCTGATGATGATTTTTAATATATTGAAATTTGTTAGGACAAGAAACAAGCACACATATACTAAGTGGTTTAATATACAATACATGTTAGTATTCACCCACCTTTCATTCTCCATCTCCTTTTTACTCATTCATTTCACCTAATCTCTCACCCTTTTCCTACCTCTAAGAGTCTTTCTGCCCTCTAGAAATTATAAACCATCATCAGTAAAATCATCTATATCTTCAGTTTTCTTCTGGTTAGGCTCTTTACCTTCCTGCTTTAAATGAAACTTGGTGGTGTCCTGAGAACACCACTGACCCTTGATCCTCCTCTCATACTCTATCTTTGGTTCCTTAGATAAATCGCTAATTCCAGATCTAGAAAGAAAAAAATACACAAGATGATCCTAGAAATACCTTGTCAAACATGTAACAATGAAGGTATCAAAGCCCACCAGGGTCATGAAAAAAAGATTCAAGAGCTACTTAAAGAGACATAAATGGTCAAAGATTGGAAAACTTGGGCATCACTAAGAAGAGTACCTACAATGAATGGAAGTACAACAAATATGTTTAAATCTATGATTTTGTAATTATACTAAAAAAAATATTTTGTCAAAATAGAAGAATATAAAGATTATCTCATTGTTTCAAATACTGATAAAAAATAATTATGCATTTACATGAACTATACCATTGGTGTATCAAATACTAGATGAGGAGAAATTTGTTTATAAAAATGTTCTAAGGGATTTCCAGTCTCAGCCATGCATGATAAAGTACTGGTATTGAACAAAGCCTCTGCCAAGAACAACTATAAAAGCTGGATGGCATACATAAATCAACTGTTTGAAGGACCTGGCAAGAAACCAGAATGGGCATGATTCTCTTAGTCCCTGAGAGAAGAGAAGCACATACGGTGAAACTACATTTGTGCTATGGCTTTTTTCTGAGGGCATTCCTTCTAGTTGTGATGGAGGGAATATAGCTCAAGCAGAAAGTGACAATCTTACTGGGCTGCAGGGAAAGATGTCTGAATTCAAGACTGCCAGTGTGTCTTAGAATTGAACATCAAAATCCCAAACAGTAAAGTAATTGAGAGAAGGATCCAAAAATCTGCATTTGAATTCCCTTCAACTCATGTTCATGTCTCATGGTGTTAAGATACATGGCAACACTAGCACAAATGGCAGCAGGTGGGTAAATGGAATTAAACTGCTGCGGTATTGGTCAGTAACTGGTAAAGTTACTAAATTTAAGGCAGACCACAATAAAATATGGATATATAGTGTAATTATACAGAAAACACCAAAAATAATAATTTCCAAATTGTATAACTGAAAATCCCTATAGAGGGAAAACAGAATAATGAACAATACCTGATTAATCTAAGGTATTTCAAGAAAAGAAAAATAAAGGATCAAAGAGCAGATGATATATATCAAAAACAAATAATATGTTGTTAGACATAAACCAAACTATTTTAGTCAGTTTGGGCTGCTATAACAAAATACCATAGCCTAGATGGTTTATAAACAACAGAAATTTATTTCTCACAGTTCTGAAGACTATAAGCCCCAGATCAGGGTGCTAGCATGGTTGAGTTCTGGTGAGAGCCCTCCTCCAGGTTGCAGAATACTGATTTCTTCTTGTATTCTCACATGGCAGAGATCAGAAAGGGGAAGCAAGTTCCCCCTAAGGGCACTAATCCCTTTCATGAGTGCTTTACCATCATGACCTCATCTAATCCTAGTTACCTCCCAAAGATTCTACCTCCTAACAGCATCACATTAAGAGGTATGGTTTCAACATATGGATTTTAGGAGGAAACATTCAGTCCATAACACAAACTGTATCAGTAGTTATATGAGATGTAAATAGAACAAAGACTTCAATTAAAAGACAAAGACTGTTGGACTGAATTAAACCAAACCAATAAGATTCAGCTATATGATGTTTATAAGAGACAGACTTTAAATATAAGAACACAGAAACCTTAAAAACAAAAAGAATGCAAAAATACATAGAATGCAAAAACTAAACAAAAGAAAGCTACTACAGCTTTACTAATACCAAGCAAAGAAGACTGTATTACTAGAAATAGAGTGATATTTCAAAATCACAGAAGAGTCCATTAAACAGGAAGATAAAACATTCCTAAATTTGTGTCCCCTAATACATAAAGGCAAAAGAGACAAATCCACAATCATTCTTGGATATGTTGTAATAACTGACAGAATAATCAGCAAGAATATAGTCACTAAAGTCAACAACTGCAAAGTACAATTTTTTTTTTCAAATGCACTTAGATTTTCGCCAAAGTAGACCACAGCAATTGTTAACAAATTTTAAAGAACTGAAATCATAGAGTATGTTTTTTGACTGGAGTGAAATTAAACTAAAGGATAGTGACATAAACATAACTAGAAAAATTTCTCAATGTTTGGTAATTAAGCAATACACTTCTAAATAATGTATGAGTAAGAGAAAACAACTGCAATGGAAAACAGAAATAAGTCCTTACTAAGTCACTTTCATAAGTTGAATTGCTTTTGAATTGCTCATTTCATAAAACAGCTTTGGAAAAACATTAGAGGAAGCTTATGAGCTTACTCCACCTCTCCAATCTAAAATAGACATTTTTTCCAGCTACAATTCCAGCCATTACTGGACTTGTATTTGTAAAGAACTATGAAGGACCTGAGATTTTACTATGCTCGCTACCTAACAAGTTAGGCTACCACAGTTTTAAAGGTGCTAGTGGAAGACATGAGACTCCTGGGTCAGAGCCAAAGGACTGTATTACTCACAGCACAGGGCAGCATGAGCTTCAAGTTTACATTGGTTCCCTGCCTCCCAAATCCCATGGGGATGAAATGGAGCATCTCAGGTGCATGCAGCTCAATGACCAGTGACCAACTCCCTGGTATGTCTCAAACTGAGTGGTTCCTGGTATTCAGAACTTTATGCTGCAATCAGAAAGCTCAGGCAAACCAAGACAAGTTTGTCACCCGGTACACACAGAGTTTGTATCACAGCCCAGATGCCCTGAGCTTAGGAAACATCAAATTTTTAAAAAGAAAATTGCCAGCAAATTTTCCCAACCTTTGCTCCAGAAAGAGACACTATCTTTATTATCCTGGACAACAAACAAATCTGCCCTTTGCCTCAGAGAGAGACACTATCTTTATCTTCCAAAACTGTTTGCCATACAAACATACTTAAAAAGATATTCTAGAACAGAAACTGCCAGTGTATCTGCTCACAAGACATGCAGAAATACAAGAGATTTGAGGAGGATTTGTCTTCCAAAACTATTCCTATAAATTGCAGTGTAATTAAACTGCAGTCTTCTCTGTGATAATATATGTCTTGGCTTTGAAAATGAAAAGTCTATACTCTCCCATACTTGGTCAAGTCTCCTTTGTTAAGAACTCCACACAAAACATTTGCTCACTGTTTTTTTTCAATAGGAAGTTTGTGATAAAGGCACCTAAGTATACTGAAAAAAATGACCTACTTCTCAAGAATAAGTTGCTACTCTATCTCAGTAGCAAAGATTTAATAATAAAGAAATAGAGATATTCATTTCTATTGTTTCCATTATTTTAAGACATACTTACTAAATCCATTTTTTGGCATCTACGAAAAAAGATCAGATGGGGCGGGTATAGCTCAGTGGTAGACTGTGTGCTTAGCATGCATGAGGTCCTGGGTTCAATCACCAGCACCTCCAATGAATAAATGATCCTAACCACCATCCCCTAAAAGAAACAGTAACAAAAAAAGAAAAGAAAAGAGAGAAAACAAGAAAAGAGATCAGAGCCAAGAAAAAAGCAAGGGAATTTAGGAGTCGGGGGAAGTAAAGCAGAAAAAAACAAAGAACAAAAGAAACAAAAATGGTGTCCCTTTTGGGAAACAAAGTATATGCTATAAGACTGAACTAACCTGGACTATATGGAGATGTGTGCAGTCGATTTCTCTGAACTTCATCAGCCTACAGGTTCTGGTGGCCCATATTAAATATAACCACCCAGTTTTCACTGATTGCTTCCCCTACCCAGGAGAATTTCTGGGAGATCCTAGGGTATGTTTCACAAGCTCTCACCATGCTCCACCATTTACCATCGGGATCCATTGGATACCACTAGGTTTGTGAGACACGGGATCTCTCACCACAGCTGAAGACTGAGTCCCACAAGATACAAAGATTCATCATATTCTATTACTGCATTAGTTTTCTCTTGCTGCATAACAAATCACTGCAAATGTCATGACTTAAAACAATACAAATAAATTCTATCACACTTCTATAGGTCAGAAGTCTGGCATGGCTCAACCGGGTCTTCTGCTGAGTGCCTCACAAGGCTGAAGTCAAGATATCCCTGAGGCTAGGCTTTTATCTCGAGGCCTTAGGAAAGAATCTGCTTCCAAACTCATTCAGATTGTTAGCCAAGTATGGGGTCCTTGCTTCTTTGCCAGCTGTCAGAAAGGGGCCACTCTTACATTCCTTAAGGCCACCTGCATTCCTTGGCACAAGGCCCCCTTCATCTTCAATCCAGCAACAGTGCATCAAACCCCCCTTGTGCTTTGAATCTCTGACTTCCTTTTGTGCACTTACCTACAGAAAAATTCTACCTGATAGGATCTGGCCCAGCTGGGTAATCTCTATACTTTAAGGTCAGCTAACTCGGGACTTAAATTACATCTGCAAAATCCCTTTAAAGATGCACCTAGATAACTGAATGAGTAATCATGAGTCAGAAGTCTTGTGGGGTTGGGGTAAAGCATCTTTAGAATCCTGTTACCACACTTACCACGTGGAGAAGAGTTTCTCTCACCTCTGCATCTCTTTAGAGAGCCCCAACAAAGCACTGTTTGTGCATCTATACTTGAGAGTTTTTAGAAAATCAAATCTTTTAGGGTTTAAGAGCAGACTCATTGCTTTCCACAGGATTTAAACCTCAATCCAGTAGGGTCTTGCCTCCTAGCCAAATGAAAGTGAAAATGTTGATGCTGTATTCAGAATTACCCATCCACCCAGACAACTAAGGCTTTGTTACAGGGTCAAACTCTCCCCTTTGAGGACACATATTTTCTCAGAAATCTCCTTGGTCCATCAGAAAAACAAGTCGCTGGGGGAGATGGCCTTACCAGTACACCAGGCATGTCCAGACATGTCTGAATTCCAGCTGAGTCTGCAGCTTGTTCTCTTACATCTACATACTATTGATAGGGGATCTCGAGCTTAGCGTCAGTCAGGACACTGAGCACGCTGAGCTGCTGTTCTCTGCGGAAGAGAGAGAGACTGTTTCTCAATGAGCAGACAAATGTATGACTTGCCATCTGAGACAAACAGGGATTTATGCTACGCTAGCTTACATGCTTCCTTCTGAGCAAGGCTCAGAGTCTTTGTGCTCCGAAAGGGTAAGGGCAAAGCAACAATGAACCAAACACATTTCCAGACAGGACAAGTAGAAAGATCATCAGTGCTGTTTCTGCAGGAAGGTCTGCAGGTACCAAATCAAGTACTCTAAGCAAGGACAGAGAACAGCGGAATCAAAGCAAGACTAGAGTTAGCATTATGGGAAGAAATGGTAGTGTCCTCTCCTTTCACTTTTTTCCATCCAGTTTGCTCTAGACACAGCCTAAATGTGAACTCTGACTGAACTGCGAAGGAGGCAGACAAAAATGTAAGGGGGGGAAGTTAAAGGACGCCAACCAATCTTTTAATTTTTTTCAACTTTGCTTATTAACAGGTGTCAGGTAACTTTATCTTTGATGGAAAGTAACTCCAAAAAGCAATAAGTTCCCAAGTCATATATAATGTCTGTGATTTTTTTCAACATCTAAGATTCACATAATTCTGCTTATTGTCTGTTTGGTAACAAAAAAAAATCTTTCTGGTGTCTTGACTTCTGAAAAAATATGGGAAAATAGCAAAGTGGATTGGTCAATTTGTTATACGTTTTTAGGGATTTGTTCCGTTACACCAACCAGTCAACAGACAGTTGATAAAATGAACCAACAAAAGTAACAGAGAATTTAATTTCAGAATTTAATTTTCCTTTTACGAGTCTGAAGATTATATATGTAAGAGAATGATGCATATAAAGAGAGACACCTCCTGGGTTTATAATATACTCACCCCCAAAATTAATAAAAAGCTCTGAGCAAGAACCAGTTTATGTGTTGACACTCAATCCAGAAATAAAAAAAGATAAAATCTCCTGAGATTTTGTTTCTAACTCCAAGGACTCAAATAAGAAAAAAACAAAATGATGGATACATAGGCAAAAGGAAAGACTATTTTCTGTCTGTTTATAATTAAGGTAATAAATGCACTTTCACAACTAGAAAGTTCAAATCAAATCTAAATTACTGATAGACAAGTATATACAAATAATTTCAATATTTATACTTAGTCATAGCTTCCAAAAAAGTATACAAGTATCGTAACTCAGGTAAAATTAGAAATAATAAACTAAATCACTTAAATCTTAGCTTCTGTTAACCATAGATAAAGACATAAGTGATAGTATAAAGTATGATTTCTGGAAACTACAAAGAGGTCTTTGGAATGTGCTGATAAATATTGGGACTTACGTCGAGTAGACTTAAGTTTGGTGCTTTATTCTGCCTTCGTTTGGCTGTGTGGCCATAAGCAATTCTCTTAGTTCTGAGCTTCAGTTTCTCTGTCTACAAGGTGTAAATAACACCTTTCTTGATTTTATACTGCATATATCTTCCATGTCCTCTCTTCCTTCATTTGTTCTAACATAATATGACAGAGACTGAGTGTATGTTTTTCAAACCCATTTCTTATTTCTGGGCCAACAGCTAAACTCCACTTCCCAGCAGCCATGCATCTTGATGGCCCATGTGACCTGTCTCTCTAACAGAACATAAGTAGAAGTGATGTGTTTCATACAGTCCAAGGCAGTTTCTTTTCCCTTCACAATTCATACACTTAAGGTTTTTAGCTTCTAATATCATGTCACAGTATTTTCCTAAAGAATGTATTTTTTCAATGTAATCTTAAACTCTTTTCAAATTTAAAATTGTCTCCAGTATTCTTAAAGCTGCATTTTATGACTAATGAAATTGAAATTGTTAAAATTTTAACTGAAAACAAAAGGAAAAGGAACAAATCCTAAGCTAAATGGGACACACAGACAACAGTGTAAACCAGGACTTTTCAAGGCAAACCAGAATAGTATGTACAACCTAACTAAAGAAACAGAGAGAGAGATCAAGAGATATTGATTTCCTACACAGATGTCAACCCTCCTCAGAAATGGAGGATATCATGTTTCTAATGGTGAAACATTAGAATTAAAAAGCAGGAGGCATTTGTATGAGAAAACAAATGATAATTTTACATCAAACCACTGCTGACAATCCTATTCTACTTCTTAAGAAATGAGTAAATTTACTGTATTCAGCCTTTTGCAGCCAATCATCCCCTGAGAAAAACAAAGCTGCTAAATAAGATTCCAAATAGATAGGGAGAAAAAACATAGCTGAGAAATACATTTACACCCGCCCCACAAAATAACGAGTGATGTGTTTTAGAGGAGATAGTGTCCTAACACAAATTTACTCCTCTTAAGTCAAAGCTTCCCCAAGAGCTAGTATAAGGCCGCACTGGGGAACCAGTCGCAAGTCAAAGAAAGAATTGGGTGACAATTATTACTTCTTAACCCTTCAGGGAAAAAAAAAAAAATTCAAGTGGAAGCAGTCTTTTTCCAGTTCAGAACAAAGAGGCCTTTCCTCAAGGCATATTCTCAGTTTCTCCCCAAGGTTAGCTGTCCATGCTCATAAACACCCTCAAGATCCACAGCTTAAAATGGTTACTCAGCTTCACAGAACCAGGTCAGAGAGAAAAGTATAAACTCTAACTATCCACTGAAATCGTCTCTGAATCCAGAATGTCTGTTTTCTCAGCACATTCTCACAGGAGGGATTATTTTCCTCAAGAACCACAAGAGGGAGTATTCTTACTTCTTTGCCACAGTCCATCTCTGACACCAGACATATTACCCTTATGCTTGTCTGAAGATGATAAGACGTACTATTAAACACTAGGGAAGCTTCTCATCACTCATCTAAAATCCAAGTGATTATCTGTTTGTCTTTCATTGATTCATATTTATTATAGCCCGGGTATTTTCTTTGGCACTCTTGATAAGGGAGAAAGCAGACAGTATTTCATGCTGGTTCTTTCTCTTGTTTATTACCTTGGGATTTTGACAGAGGATTTCTCCCAAATTGTGTTCAGCAAGTGCAAAGACAGCAATGGGTAATTCTCCCTAACTCAGAGGAAGGCAATTAATTATCTAAAAATAATGATACTATTGCTTGGAGCTTAGCTGTTGGGTAGTCCCTAAGAGGTTAAAGGTAAAAGCAAGCCACAAACATGATTCTGTCAATTATCATCACATGCCTGCCTACGAGATAAAGAAGTGGTAATTAATACTTTCTTCAATGACCAAAGTGTAGTGAGAATCAAGAAACTGCCAGTCTTATGTAAAATACCAGTATTGCTTTGTAAGATACTTTGACTGTATTAGCCAAAGCAATTAAAACCAACTGCTAAAAAAAAAACCCCTCAGAATATCCATGGATTCACACACTCACACACACACACACACACACACACACACACACACACACATGACTTATTTCTCACTCAAGTTACTGATGGGAGTTGGGGGACTAGCATGGGCTGCTCTCTTTCAAGTGATAATTCAAGGATTCAAATTCCTTCCACTGTATAACTCCATCATCTTCCCACTGAATTCTCTCTTGGCTGATGAGCAAACAATGGCAACATTTTAGGGGACAGACCTGGAAACAGTATCTTTTACTTCTGTTCTCTAGCTATTGTCTCAAACTCAGTCACATGATCAACCTAATTGCAAAGGAGGCTAGAGAGCTTGGCTTCCTGTGTGCCTAGAAAGAGGATATGTACAGAATTACTGGGCTTCTAGACCAGGAGTTTTGCCAAAAGGTCTTTTAGCTTCAAGGAAAATGAATTCCATCCTAACGCCTATCTGAAATTGTGCATACTCCTCAAATATAAATGTAGGTGTAGTGGACATTTGTGACATCCACTCAGTCCATCTAAATCCAGTGCATCTGAGGTAAACAGTTTCATGTATGTTGTCAGTGTCTCTCCTTAAATATGACATCTCTCTGCTTTTTTGCCTCAGGACTTTCTCTGAGGTCTTGGAAGTAACTCCATAGATGCTCAGAACACATAAAAGTGCAGAAATGTTAGTAGTCATGGGGACAACCCTTAAACAATGTTGAACAGGAGTTTTTATGTAAATATACTAGCGTCCAGTTCTTTAGCAAGACAATTCGGAGGCATATTCTACAAGGTTCTTCAGAGTTCACAAGTGGGACTGAGTCGCAGTTGTTCTCAACAATAACCTGCACAGTAATATACCACTTGTTGACTTTTTTCCCTTTCCTGTTTCATTCTCTCCACTCTCTCACTTGTTTCCTGGGATTATGTCCCATATAAACCACCTGCACTGAGTCATTGAGTCAGACTCTGCTTTCATGAAAACACAATTTAAGAGTTGGAACAGGAAGACTCCAGAAAACAACCACTTAGGATAAGATTTTGAAACTGAATTGCCCAACTGGCAGATAGCAACCACTGAGTGGGGAAAGTGTGAGAGGAGAGTTAACTCCTAGCATGCTGTGAGTCACAATAACTAAGGTTCTCAGCTGCAGTGTATAAGAATGAGGTCTAGGTAAAGGCAAAAGGTGGGCATATGCAGTATCTCTAACACTTGAGCAGTATGGGGGCAGATGTAATTAAAAGAATGGGGAGGGAGGGTATAAGCTCAGTGGTAGAGTATGTACTTAGCATTCACAAGGTCCTAGGTTCAATCCTCGATACCTACATTAATCTATCAATCAATCAAATTCCTCCCTGCCAAAAAAATAAAACAGTAAAAAAAAAAATTAAATTTTAAATTTTAAAAAATGGAAACCGTTGGTAGATGGATTTTGCTAACTGCCTCAGAAGACTTGAAGAAAGACTGTTTTCTATCAACAGTTTCTTCAAGGTGTTAGGCTTTCATTAGCACTCTGCTTGAGGTTCCAAAGCAATCCCTACATGTTTTATGTTTCTTGTTATAGCAGCACCCCCAGTAGCATTTCTAGGTAACAAGTATCAAAATCTATTCCATTTTATCTATCGCTAGATAGCAAATAACCCCAAATATAGAAGCTTCTAACAGCAATGTGTATTTTGCTTAAAACCAACAATTTGAGCAGGGCTGAGCTGGGACTGTTCATCTATACTCCACTCAGCTTTGGCTGAGGTAGATGGAAGGTTGGTGACTGGAATCATCTGAAGGCGTGCTCACTCTGATATCTGGTGGTTGATGCTGGAGTTCTCCTGGAAACTTGGCTGCAGATATCAGTTAAAATACCTACATGTGTTCTCTGCCCGTGCCCTCACCATATGGTGGCTGATTTCCAAGGGTAAGTTTTTCAAGAAAGAGAGTTATAAGAAAGCTGTATTGCCTTTTCTAGCTTGACCTTGGTATTGACACAGAATCACTTTTCAATTCATTCTCTCTGTTAAATGCAAGTCACTAGTACAAATTGAAAGCTATTCAAGGGGAGGGTAGTTAAAATGATCTTTTGATGAAAAGTGTTTTAAAAGTTTGTGGACATGTTTAAAAACCACAACACGCACAAATATATTCTTAACATGAAACAAATAATTTATCCTATGTCCCAGTGATCTGACTGGCAGCTTATATTAATGCAACTACTACTAATAATACTTTGTTACATATAAAAATCTGCAGCAAATACTAAACTCAGCAGGATACAGAGGATTTTCCATGAACTTTTCAACAGCATAATATTTTTCAAACTTTACATGTCTTAAAAAAAAAAAAGTTCTTATAGGCTTAATAGTAGAATAGAGATGACAGGAAAGAGGATCTGTGAGATTGTACCAAAAGCTCTAACATCTGTGTAATTGGAATTCCAGCAGGAAAGACAAAAAAAAAAAAAAAAAAAAAAAAAAAGAGTGGTGCATAAAAAATCTAAAGAAATAATGCCTGAAATGTCCTACTTTTGGTGAAAATCAAGAATTTATAGATTTTAAAAGTTCAGTTAAACCCCAAACAGGATAAACACAAAGTAGTTCATGCCAAGACATACTATAATCGAACTTATGAAAATCAAAGACAAAGAAAAAATTTTTAAGTAGAACAAAAGGCCAAACATTAACTATAGGGCAACATCTCAAATGTTGTTTCTCATCTGAAATCATGGAGGCCAGAAGGAATTGGCTAGATATTTTCAAGTGCAAAAATTTCCTTCAGGAATTAAGGTAAAATAAATGCTTTCTCAAATGAAGGCAATTTGTTGCTTGAAAACTTGCTCTAAAACAACTGCTAAAGGAAGCTTTTCAGACAAAAGGGAAATGATACCACAGGAAAACTTGTACTAACATGATTAAAGGGCAATCCACTGAAATGTAGGTACTTGGGTAAATACAACTTCTCTTGAACTCTTTAAAATACATTTGATATATGAAGTCAAAAATCATTACACTGATAATTTTTCAATGTACATTAAAGTAGTATATAGGGTAGCTACAACATAAATGGGGAAGAAGAGAAAAAGATATACAGTGGTTAGTTTTCTACATTTTAACTGAAGTGGTAAAATACTGATTTTATATAAGCTGTGAAAAGTTAAGTATGTTATAACTCTTGAGCACCACATAAACTGGGGAGGGAGGAGAGAGATTGACAAACATATAATAAGTAAATTAAAGTGAAATACTAAAAAAAGTTCATATAATCCAAAGGAAGGTTGTAATGGGGAAACAGAAAGGCAAAAAATGAAGGGAAAAACGGCAAACAAATAACAAAATGATAGACTTAAATCCAAATAAATCAATAATTATATTAAAGGTAAATAATTTAAAAACAAAAGACAGATTATCAAAAAGGACTTAAAAAGAAAAATTAGGTAGGTTAAAGATAAAATTATGGAAAAAGATACACCATGCAAATATTAATCAAAAGAAAGCTAAATGATAAAAACGAATATTACATAGTAATTAAAGGATCAATCCACCAAGAAGACAAAATAATCCTAAATGAATAATAAAGCTGCAAAACACATGAAGAAAAACTTAACTAAGTGGAAAAAGAAATATTTGACAGTCTCAACTTCCCTCAGTATTTGATAGAACAAGCCAACAAAAATCAGAAAGGATATAAAAGAACTGAACAGGACCATCAACTAAGTGGATTCAGTACATATTTACAGAACACTCAATAATAGCCAAGTACACATTCTTTTCAAGTGCACATGGAACAATCACCAATACAGACTACATCCTGGGTTACAAAACAAAAATTAATAAATTTTAAAAAATTGAAGTCATATAAAATATGTTCTCCATAATAGACTGAACTAGAAATTGATAACACAAACATAAAGTTTGGATAAAAATTTCCAAACACTTGGATATTAAACAACACACTAATTAGTAAGCCACAGATCAAAGAATAAATCTCAAGAAAAAATTTTTTAAAATATTGTACTGAAACAAATTAAAGTCCAGCATATTAAAATTTGAGGGATGCCTCTAATGCCATCCATTGAGATAAATTTATAGCATTAAATGCTTAGGTTAGAAAAAAAGAAAGGTCTCAAATGAGTAATCCAAAATTTTACATTAAGAAACTGGGCGAGGGGGGACTAAACTCAAAAGCAAGCATAAGAAGGAAATGACAATGACAAAGATAAGAGCAGAAACTGAAAAGGAAACAAAAAACAATAGAGAAGAAAAAATTGGGTTTTATTAATCTTAGGAAGGTTAATAAAGTTGACAAAAGTCCTAGAAAAACTGAAAAAGGAAAAGAAGACAAATTATTAGTATCATGAGTGAAACAGAGGATATCATTAAGGACTCTACAGGGATTAAAAGGAAAATATGGGAATACTATGGACAATTAATTGCGTATCAGCCTAGTAACTTTATAAAATGGACCAACACTCCAAAAACCATTAACTACCAACACTCACCCAAGATGAAATCAGTATTCTGAAGAGTCTTATAGTTATTTAAAATTTTTAATTGATTGAGGAAAAAAATCTTTCCTCAAAAACCTCCTGGCTCAGATGATTTCACTGGTATATTTAAAGAAGAAAAAACATCAGTTCTACAGTCTTTTCCTGAAAATAAAAGAGCAGGGAACACTTCTTAAATCTGTTCATGAAGCAGGCATTCTTCTGTCTGATACCAAAACCAGACAAAGAGGACAAGGAAATAAAAGAAAACAGACAAGTATCACTCCTGAACATTGACACAAAAATCCTCTATAAATATCAGCAAATACTATGCAGTAACATATAAAATAATGACCATCATGACCAATCACTATATCTACCATATTAACCATCTAAAAAAGAGAAATCAATAGATATCACAAAATTTTTTGATGGAATTCATCACTTCATGATTGAAAAAAGAAAAACTCAGCAAACTAGTAAAAGAAGATAACTTGTTAAAGAACACCTACAAACAAATCAAAACAAAAAATAAAACCTTTCACATTTTCTTAAATGAAAAGCTGAATAATCCCCCCCTTAAATGATGACCAAAACAAAAATATCTTCTTTCACCACTCCTATTCAACAGGAAGAAGATTTGAAAAGGGGAAATAAAATTGTTCCTATTTGCAAGAGGCAAAATTGTCTTTGTAGAAAATCCAAAGTACTTTACCCCCCAAAAAAAAACCCCACCCCAAACTCCAAGAACTAGTAAATGAAGTTTTGAAAGGTCTCAGGACACACAAAAATCAGCCTTATTTCTAGATGCTAAAAATGAACAATTGGAAACTAAAGACAATCTTTTAAAACACAATAGCCCCAGAATAATGAACTGCTTAGGTATCAATCTAACAAAATATTTGTAAGCACTGTATGCTGAAAATTATATAATACTGATGAAAAAGTCAATACAGCCCAAAATAAATGGAGAGATATGCTGTGTTTGTAGATTAAAGATTTAACATAATAAAGGTGTCAATTCTCCACAGATTGATCTATAGATTTAATGTAATTCCAATCAAAATAACATGATTTTATAAATATATATAAGAGGATTCTAAAATTCATATGGAAAGACAAAAAATAAAAGAAACGAGAATAGTCAAAACAATTTTGAGATATTAGAATAAAATTGGAAGTAATTTTAAAATTAAAATTATAATAATATTATGCCTACAATATAACCTGTAATATATCAATATATTGTAATCTTTAATAATCAAGGCAGTTTGCTATTGGCTAAGAGATATACACAAAGATCAATGGAATAAAATAAAGAATCCAGATACAGACCCACACATATATGGCCTATGATATTTTACAAAACAAACAGCAACAACAAAAAACCCCTCACATCATATGTAAAATTAACTCAAAATGAATCCTAGATCTAAATATACATAGAACTGTAAAATTTTTTTAAAAAAATAGGAGAAAATTTTCATGATATGAGGTTAGCAAAGAATTCTTAGACATGAAAATTCATAAAAGGAAAAAATGATAAATTGGACTTCATCAAACTTTAAAACTTTTATCTTGCAAAAGACCGTTAAGAGAAGGAAAAGACCAGTCACAAACTGAGAGAAAATATTTGCAAGTCATATATCTGACAAAAGATTTCTATCCAAAATATACAAAAATATTCAAAGAACTCTCAAAAACTCACCAATAAGGAAACAACCCAATTTTAAAACAGAAAAAATATTCGTACAGACATTGCATGAAAGAAAATACATAGTTTTCAAATAAGCATATGAAGATATGCTCAATGTTATTATTTTTAAAAATGAGATACCATCTTATACCTATAAGAAAAGCTAAATTTTTTTTAAAAAATATGATAATACCAAGTGTTGGTGAGGATGCAGAGAAACTGTAACTTTCATACATTCACGGAATGCAAAATGATACAGCCACTCTGGAAAACAACTTAATAGTTTCTTATAAACACATTTGCCATATGACCTAAAAATCCTACTCCTAGGTATTTACTCAGGGGAAACAAAAACATATTTCAAACAACATATGTTCACACAGAAGCTCCATTCAAAAACATATAAAACTGGAACCAACACAAATGTCTTTAAATGGGTGAATGGATAAACAAACTGTGATACATCCATACAATGGAGTATTATTCAGAAATAAAAGGAACAATATTGACACACAAGAAAACTTGTATAAGTCCCAAATGCATCCTCCTGGATGAAGAAGACAGTCTCAAAAAGGTTACATGGTATGATTCCATTTATATGACATTCTAGAAAAGGAAAAATTACAGTGACGGAAATTGGATCAGTGGCTGCCATGGGTTAGGGCTCAGGGGAGGGTGTGACCTCAAAGGGACAGCATGAGGAGCTTTTTGGGGTAACAGACGGTTCTACATCTCAACTGTGATGATGGTTAAAACTCATAGAACTAGAGACCCAAAAAATGAGTTTTACCATATGTTAATTAAAAAATAAAAATTAAATAATTTTCAATTATCTGAATTCTAAGGAGGAAAATAGTTACCATTTTCTGATCTCGAACTATGTGCCAGAAACTTGCCGTCTACAGGCTTTATATCCATTAACTTATTAATCCCTACCAAAACCCTGTTAAATTTTCTTATTCCATAGTTGAGGAAATTGAACAATGGGAGAGATAAACAAACTTGCTCATGATCATAGAAATAATAAGTGGCTGAGTCAGGATTTAAACTTGTCTCTCTCCATCTAGGCCCATAACAATCATCACTTTGGGTATTGAGACAGAAAACCAATTTTGGAAGAAGACTGATAGCAGAATATTTGCTTCTGCTGTTTAAGGTGGTTACAAACTAGTATTTATTACTAACATCTAAACTGAAAGGCAAAAAAAAAAAATATTGAAGGGCAAAGTATTTTAGAATCCTGACAACTCTCAAGATATTTAAGAACTATAAAACTCTCCTTTGTCTATAATGCAAATAGCCTAGAGACTCAAGTAACAGAAGTGGGTTTTTTTAAACTCCAATTTACTTTTATGTGAAAAATACAAATGACAAGTAAACAAGCTGATATTAGGAATTTTTTAAGCAATTTCCAAAAAATACCACAGGGTCAGCGTATTTTCAGCTCAGTTTCTTAAACTGTCTACTTTGAAGTGTAGAATGCAAATCAATAAGTATTTGACCACCTACTATTTACATCCGTTTTGATAACTGTGTTACTTCAAGATCCTGAAGTGCCTTTTAAATCATTAAAACAAGTTTAAAATTTGTCCAGATGGTTTTATGACTGTTTATTTCATCATTTTCCCCTAAAACTTGAAAGCCTGTTACTGTATAGTAATTAGCCAGATTATTAAATTAACTATAAAATCCCATTCCCTCATCATTTCAATGAAATAGGAGTTCAGAGTGTTTAACTGTTTTAAAAGACAAAGTAAAATCAAAAGCAAAACAAAATCTTTGTCTTTGTTAAATACACTTCCTGGTTACTAATTTTGAGCTGTATGATCAAGACACATCAAAGGCTTTCAATTTCTATTCTTCTTCCATATAACCCTAGGGTTAGGGTTCATGTTAAGTTATTTCAAAAATAATTTAGACTGCTGTGAAGGAGAATGCATTCTTTGCCTCTTTGCACCCATAATAAAATGCTTCTGCTTTGGGATGCTGGGAAATTCTGCTCAACTTAATTCAATTCCTTAAAATTTTTAGTATTATAGTAAGTATTATGTTAGATTTTGAAAAGAAAAAATTAAGTCAAGCATGAACTTTACTCTCAGGTTACTCAAAATCAAATAGGGTAGACAAGTATGTAAACAACTGTGCAAAAATAGACTTATCTCTAAAATCTAGAGACACACGAAGGAAGTAAGAAGCAACTTTGCTTGGATAGGTGAACGAAGGCAACACAGAGTATAAACATATTGAATGGATCTTCACTCAGCTGCACCTACATTACTTTCCTCTCTTCCCCCAGGACCCATTATGCAAGCCACCATAAAGAAAACCTATTAATCCAGAGATCAGCAAACATTTTCTGTAAAAGAGCAAAGAGAAATTATTTTACACTCTGCAAACTGTCTGAGTGAAAGCAGCTATAAACAATATCTAAATGAATGAGTGTGGCTATGTTCCAACAAATATTTACAAAAATAGGTGAAGGCTAGATTGGACCTGCAGACCATAGCTTGCCACCTTCTGCATTAAGCAAATCAATACAACATATATGTCTGAGCTTCAAATATAAATTAGTTGGTCCTTCACTGATGAAACAATAAAGGATTTGTGCCTACGAAAAATCTGATTTCTTACCGACAAAGTTAATAAAGACTCAAATTCTTTTGCTGCAGATACTTGAAATTCAAGAGCCTTCTTATATAAACAAAACCTCAACTCCTAAAAACTTTGTTCCTGGTCTAACAAATTGTTCTTTATTACCTGTAGTTATGGGGTGTATTAGGAAGCCCTGAAATTTAAGAGGAAGAGTTTCATTGACCATGTTCTTCTTATTCTCAGGCTTCTGTTTTGAAAGGTCTGAGAATTTGAACAAATGGAAATGCAAGTGAGCTGTGTGTGGAAGTGCTTCTATGTTCCAGTGTGGCTAATCAGGTCTTTATCCCTTAGCAACTAACTCCTTTATAGCATAGCCATGCAGAGAGCTTTTCAGCAAGTCTTAATTGAGACAAGTCCACTCCATGGGTAAATGCTTTGAGCTTGACCCTTTGATTTCAAGGAATAAAAGAGCCACCCATTGACAAGTAATCTCAAACTTCTTTCATCATAGTGTCTGAAGAATAGGAACTGGAACTGAGACTGTCCTAAATAGGTGATAACAGACAGGGGTGATGTCAGAGAAGTGTGAATGCCATGACCAGTATCCTAATTCATGGTTAAATCTGGGATATCATTTTTGAAAAAAAG
Organism: Camelus ferus; assembly: GCF_009834535.1. Taxonomy (NCBI): domain Eukaryota; kingdom Metazoa; phylum Chordata; class Mammalia; order Artiodactyla; family Camelidae; genus Camelus; species Camelus ferus. The sequence goes on from NC_045696.1 coordinate 46,136,668, forward strand.
TTAATCTGGCATCATCTAGAGGCACTAAAATTCAGGTGAGTCAGCAGGTCAGTAATAAGTAGTACAAGCTTTTTTTTCAACTGCTGTTTTTAAAAACATAGTAATTACCACTGAATGCAAAGTGCATCCTGCTAAAAAAAATTATTATTCTGATGCTTTCGCAAAGGTAATGCTTTTATTTTATTATGAGCTGCCCACGTGCGCTTCCTAGGCTATGATTCATCTGAACAGTTTTTCTTTTAAAGAACATTTTATTCTGGAATGAAAAAAAAATACTGAATGCCCCACAATGGTGTGGGGTTAGCATAAACATGGTATGACAGGCAGTTACATTTAAAAACCAGAATAATGACATAATCTTATAGTATATCAAAGCTGCTATGTGATTTCTTATGTACAGCATTTTGGTTTTCATGACGATAATTTCAGAGGCCATATGATGATGAATCATGGTCCTGTTTACGGTGCTAACATTTTGTTCTCCCTTGTAACTATGACGGGAACCTGAAGAGATTTTCAGCTCATCCTAATTTTCCTCCCTGAAGTTGCTACTTACTGTCTGCAGCTGATGCTCTTTGCAGGCAGTATCCTGGAGCTCCAGGTTTCCTGAATGGTAAAGATATCTCTAACCAGAGGGCAGGGACCTAAAAGCCCTAAATTAAGTTTCTAATCACAAGCAAGATGGTCTTGCACTAAAGACCCTTTGAGAGTAGCAGCAATCATGCCATTGTGTCTTTGTCACCGTATCAAATAGAATTCTTATTTTAGCCTTAGAAGCAATTCTTTCTTTGTAGAGAGTGAAGAGAAACTCTCAACAGTCAGTCTGAAGAACAGGACACAGTAGAACAGAACACATTTCCTCTTCTCTTCCCCGTGGCTCTGGAGCCGATTTATTTTATTTAACAATTACACAGCAAATGCTATTTGACAAATGTTATCCTATTTAATCTTCGTAGCAACCTTGTGACGTAGTTACTACGGTTATCTCCAATTTACAAAGGAGAAAATGAGACACTGAGTGCTCAAGACCAGCAGGCAGTGAGCCCAGGTTCAAGTGTAGGTTACTCAGCCCATCGCTCAGTAGCAGCCAGCTACTTTCTTCCCTTCTTGGAGGTCTCCAAGTCTCCAGCCTCCAATGGGGCTGGAGGGAAACTTCTAATGAATAATGCACCAAACAAACTGCACTAGAAGCACAACATTTTAGACATACTGAAAATACTTCATGAATTTTTATTTTGAATTCCTTCTGCATGCATAGAATTCATGCTTAATAAAAGAGAAAACAACTCTGCATGTCTGAGATCTTCACAGCTGGTTTGCCAAGTATGGTATCTTCTTACACTCTGTCATACTGTTGGCCTGTTCAGTTTAGCATTTGCCCTGGGTTTTTCATTTTTAACCTTGTATTATTAGTTACAGTTCATTAAAAATGTCAAGATGGGTCTGTGGACTTTCACTTTTCCAGATTTAGCTCTTACTCAGCTAGGACCAACAGAGATTTTGTGCAGGGAGTGGAGTTCCCACAAGAGTGCAGGATTAAATCTAATAGACACCCAGATCTTTCTAGGAACAAACTAACACCAGTCTCCCAAGGAGATCATGCAGGTCACTTAGTAACAAAAGGAAATGCACACAGATACCATCTTGGTGCTTGCTGCCCTGCTGGCGTAGTGGTGGTCCAGCCAGTGGGGTGTGACTGAGGTGGTAATTCTTGTCATAGTCCTCACCCTAGCCCACAGGATTCCTGAAGCTGTCAGCCTGCCTATTTTCTTTAGGAACTTGGGGGATTATAGGGCTGATATATGTGAAATATGCAGGAGAAACAAAGACAAGATGTCCTAACCTGTAAACTACTGACTAAGCATTCAAATAAGTACAAAACACAAGTTAAAAAATAAAGGATTCAAATGAGACAATTCTCTGCTTATATAATAATTTTAATATACAGATAATCCATATAAACATCTTTTATATTTTGCTTTAACATACATAGATTTATTTCATTTATTTATTAAGAATTTTATTTTTTAATTATGTAACTATAATTATCAGCATCCCATTTTGCTCTCAAAATTTTATATGGTCACCCTATCTGAAGAGGAAACTCATTACACCGTGAGGCAGTCCTTCCTATTTACAGATAGGAGCTACAGTTCCTAGAAAGCTCTTCCTCATGCTTATTCAATATCTGCTTCCTGGTAAATTTTTCTTAGTTTAGTTCTGCCTTCTGAACCTACACAAATTAAATTCCAGGACCTTTTCTCTAGAAGAAATTTTAAGAACAGTATCTTCTGGTTCCTGTCCACCCAAGCAGATTTCATAATGTTTACAATTTCAGTATATTTACTTTTTCCTGGCTTTGTCTTGAAGAGCTTTTAGAATGTTCACTCCAGTCATTTAACAAGTAAACATTTGTTCCTAAACAAAACAGACGGCAAAAGGTGTTTTTTTTAAATTATCTATCTTTTCCTTTGTGGTGTTGTTCCTGATCTCATTTCTTCTCTCTAGTATTTATTTCTCACAGAGACAGTGAAATACTTAAGCTAAAAAAAAATTAAAAAGAAAAAGAAAGAAGAGAAATATTCCCTAAGGAAAAAGAAATAATGGCAGATACAAAATAAGATTTCTATATACCACATATAGAAAATTGGCATAGTGTCTTTAAAAGAGCATAAGCTGTCAGGTTTGATAGGGTTTGGGGAGCATTATATAAAGTAATATACAAAAAACAAAACAGATTGGAAGTACTATGTAAGCATTAGTGATTATTATTATAAAAATGCACCTTTTTAGACCTTGTTTTATACACCACCTCCTGACTAAGAAATAAAAAGGAAAAAAAAATACTATTAGAAATACAAGGGGATGGCCATTTTAATGGCCATATTACCCAAAAATGGCCATACTACCCAAAGTAATCTACAGATTTAATGCAATCCCTATCAAATTACCCAGGACACTTTTCATAGAACTAGGACAAATCATACCAAAATTTATATGGAATCAAAAAAGACCCAGAATTGTCAAAGCATTACTGAAGAAAAAGAATGAAGCTGGAAGAATAACCCTCCCAGACTTCAGACAATACTACAGAGCTACAGTAATCAAAACAACATGGTATTGGTTTAAAAAAAAAAAAAAAACAGACATATGGATCAGTGGAACAGAATAGAGAGCCCAGAAATGAACCCACAAGCTTTTGGTCAATTAATCTTTGACAAAGGAGTCAAGAACATACAATGGAATAAAGACAGTCTCTTCAGCAAATAGTGTTGGGAAAACTGGACAGCTGCATGTAAATCAATGAAGTTAGAATACTCCCTCAAACCATACATAAAAATAAACTCAAAATGGCTTAAGGACTTAAACATAAGACAAGACACAATAAATCTCCTAGAAGAAAACATAGGCAAACATTATCTGACTTGGATCTCAGCAATGTTCTCTTAGGGTAGTCTACCCAAGCAATATAAATAAAAGCAAAAATAAACAAATGGGACCTAATTAAGCTTACAAGCTTTTGTACAGCAAAGGAAACCATAAACAAAACAAAATGACAACCTAACGGAATGGGAGAAAATATTTACAAGAGACTGACAAGGGCTTAATTTCCAGAATATATAAACAGCTCATACAACTTAATAAGAAAAAAACAAACAACCCAATCCAAAAATTGGCAGAAGAACTAAACAAGCAATTCTCCAACGAACACGTACAAATGGCCAATAGACACATGAAAAAATTCTTAATATTGCTAATTATCAGAGAAATGCAAATCAAAACTACAATGAGGTATCACCTCATACCAGTCAGAATGGCCATCATTCAAAAGTCCACAAACAATAAATGCTGGAGAGGATGTGGAGAAAAGGAAACCCTCCTACACTGTTGGTGGGAATGTAGTTTGGTGCATCCATTGTGGAAAACAGTATGGATATTCCTCAAAAGACTAAAAATAGACTTACCATATGATCCAGCCATCCCACTGTTGGGCATACATCCAGAGGGAACCTTAATTCAAAAAGATACTTGCACCTCAATGTTCACAGCAGCACTATTTACAACAGCCAAGACATGGAAACAACCTAAATGTCCATCAACAGATGACTGAATAAGGAAATTGTAGTATATTTATACAATGGAATACTATTCAGCCATAAGAAAATAATAAAATAATGCCATTTGCAGCAACATGGATGTTCCTGGAGAATGTCATTCTAAGTGAAGTAAGCCAGAAAGAGAAAGAAAAATAGCATATATCACTCATATGTGGAATCAAAAAAAAAAAAAGACAAACTTATTTATAAAACAGAAACAGACTCACAGACATAGAAAACAAACTTATGGTTACCAGGGGGGGAAGTGGGTGGGAAGGGATAAATTGGGAGTTCGAGATTTGCAGATACTGATAGTATATATAAAATAGATAAACAAGTTTATACTGCATAGCATAGGAACTATATTCAGTATCTTGTAGTAGCTTATGGTAAAAAAGAATATGTAAACAAATATATGTATATTCACATATGACTGAAGCATTGTGCTGTACACCAGAAATTGACACAGCATTGTAAACTGACTATACTTCAATTAAAAAAAAGACAACAACAAAAAATAAAATTTAAAAAAATACAAGAGGAAATATAGATATAAAAATTTTTAAGAGATCATATTGTAAACTCTAACAATAAATTTGGAAATCCAGATTAAACATGTCATACACTAGAAAAACAAAAATTACCAAACTGACTCAAGAGGAGGTAGGAAATCTGAATAGATCCTTAGACCCACACAGGCAGAAGGTGGGAGTAGTGGCTGCCCTGCTCACCATAGTAAATGCCCCTATCCAGAGTATCTCACAGTTACCAGATAGAGACGTTGAGTATATACCTGTGGAAGCACTGAATAAATCAAACATGTAAGAAAAAAATGAAAAAATTTTCACCCCAAAAAGGCGACAGGACCAGATGACTTTGGAGATAGGCTCTATCAAACATTTCTGAGACAAGCAATTTCTATTTGCTATTAAAACCAATTCATAGCTTTAGTTAAGCTAGCCTAATGAAACTTAAAAGAGTGTCTATGAATGCAGATGCCAAAACCCTAAATACAGTGTTATAAAATTATTCCAGAAGTGTAATAAAGAAGTATAAAAGCAAGTGTGTCATATCAAGAATAAAAGAGCAGTTCAATATTAAGACATTTATTAAAGCAGAAAATCACATGATCATCTCAAGAGATGCAGGAAAGACACTTGGCAAAATTCAACCATATCCCTGATAAAAATATCTTAGAAAATGAGAATTGAAAAGCATCTCCATAATGTGACTTTTTAAATTATCATAAGATAGTAATAAACATAATTTTAGACATCTGAACCACATTTTCCTAAAGGCAGGAACAACATAACGATGCCCTTTTGTTATTGCAAATGATTATCTTTTTGCCCAGACTGAAAGCCCCTGGAAGACTGGAACTAGATCTAATATATTTGTTATCACCACAAGTTCATCATCACTTTTAAAGTATTTCATAAATGGTATTCTTATGCCCCAGAATCTTTTAGTGAATTCAAACCTCAAATTACTTAGTAGGCTTATAAACTGAAATAAATAAATAAAAATTATAATCTTCATGTGACTTTATGAGTAAAAAATCCTCAGCAACCTCAGCCCCTGATAACCTAAGAACCATGTATTTCATAATTTCTATGATTAGGTGAAACTTTTAGTCTGTCATTCACTCTACCTTCTATAAAAAGATACCATTTGATCATTTATCAGAAGGTTCGAGTAATTCTCCAGATACAATCAGTGATTTGCTCTTCCCCACTGAAATCTCTCACCCATGGCAGAACCTGCTTCTGTTTGCTTCCCCGTCTTCTCCTGTCACTTTCTGTTTGAGTCTGTAAGATGAAAGTTAAGGAAGAGGACATGGACCTGATAAGTGTGTCCTCAAGCCAGCCCTAAGAACTGCCAAGTCCAGAAGTTCTTGCCAGATCAAATTCCTTGGACACTCTCTTATCAGGATCTTCCTCAGTGTTGTCTTTGTTTCCCTAAGAACTGCTTTATTTGGTTTTGTCTACCCAGAGATGATGGGGTCACTGAACCTCAGCTGGTGACAAATCATCTTTGGTCAGTTTTGAGATAGGAGGTTTGCACAAGCATCATTTTTGGTAATCACTGCAATTCTAATGGGATCTTCTCCATCTGTTTGCCTGCCTGGCTGAATGCCTCCATGATTACTGTTTTCTTTCATGTGCATTTTTCTGTACCTGGCATAATTCTACCACTAATACTCAGTGGCCACTTTAGGGAAATTTTGACAAGAATAAGTTTATTCATTTGAGAGGTACATTCAAAGGAAAAAGGAAGAACCCCTCAGAAAATTCTGTTTTGTCAATATAGAAGGGAGATCACTCTGATAATAAAGGAGAAATCCTCCTTTTTGTTTTTGTGCTTCAGAGATTAAATGGTGTTGGCATTTTAAATTGTACATTTGATAAAACTGTCAAGGGTTTGAGTTAGTTTAAACTGGTTTTAGTAGGTCTGTCTGTCTCTGCCTCTGTCTCTGCCTCTGTCTCTCCTGGCCTGATTCTGTGTGTGCACGTGTGTGCAAGCACACACAAGAGTGCTTATGTGTGCAGATGGGTTCCCCAACCCCTTCCACATCTCAGTCTACTCTCTCATTGTAAAGAGGAGATAATTAGCCTTTTTCAATGATAATTTTACATTTTTCTAAAGCCAGCTACTTCTTTTTTCTTTTTCCTTTCTTTCCCTCTCCATTTCCCTACTCTTAGGAAACTCTGGAGATTAATTAAATCATTTTAAAAAATGTTTTCTACTAATTTACATACTCTAGAAGTACCTACTCAAGGTAGTCAAGAATTTTTTTTAAAGAAAGAAAATATTAATTGTATGTTTCTTTTGTATGTTTTCCCAGCTGAAACAGTAACTGAGAAAAAAGGTTTAACTGTGAATTTGGTTAATCACTCTTGATTCCAAATAAGAAAAAAAGCTAGACACTCAGAGCGTTTGAAATTAATTCGATTCTTAAAACATGCCTGATAAATAGATGAACTTTGGACAAATTTAAATGATTTAATTTTAGCTAAAAAACAACTCCATGTCTTCTCCCTGGTTTTATCACCATGTGAAAAATAATGTTTGCACAATATTTTGATTAGTACAAGATTTGGGTTTAATTTGTAATAATTACTATTTTTAAAATTTCCTCCATTAGTTCCATGTGTTTTAGTAGGTATAATTTTTCCAGAAATTGTTTAAAATTGGAAAAAGATAAAAATATTTTTAATAAGTGAAATTGGATTGACAGATTTTTTTTTCAAGAGTTTAACCTGTTAACTTTTCTAATGCTAATCTAAATCATAGGATGTTCTGATTTAAATTGTTCTTTCTGGACCTATAGTCAATCTAAGATTTTAGACTAATGTTAAATTGTGTTATTTCTTAAATAATCTTTGACTTTCTGAATAATTTCTTGGTAAGAAAATACAACACTTTACTCATTTAACATAGTTTTAAATTTCCCTTATTGTTTATTTTTATACTGAGAATTACTGCATATTAAGGAGATATAAAAATTTCTTTAAATGATATTAAATAATTTAGTTTGCTATCTTAAAATTTATTTAAGTAAAATAAAAAATATGCTCATAAAAATTAGCTATACTGATCTTGGTTTCTTCTAATTTTCTCTTGTGGTTTAAAAAATAAAAGTTGGTTAATCTTGTTGAAAGTTAAAATTTTGTTAAAATTGACTAGAGAAATCATAATATATATACAAGTTAATAAATACTTATTAAATTTTTATATTGATTTTTTTATATATTATATATTTTATAAATACAAGTTTTATATGTAAATTTTATATATGTAAGTATATTCATTCTCACATATTCTTAATAAAATACATAATCTCTATATTAGTCTTTTTTAATTTACATAGAGTAAACTTCACTTCTTGTGTACAGTTGTATGAGTTTTAATACATACACAGATTCTTGTAAGCTCCACACAAACAGGATACAGAACAATTCCAAAACTCCCCCCAAATTCCTTCTTACTGCCCAAGAGGTAGCAGTCTCTCCTCACACCTAGACCTGGTAAAAGCTGTTCCTCTCTCCCTATAGTTTTGCCTTTTTCATAATGTTATATAAATTTAAACTTTAAAGACTGACTTCTTCAGCTTAGTATGAAACATAAGAAATACAACCACATTGTTGTGTGTGTCAGTATTCATTCCTTTTTATTGCTAAGAAGTATTCCAAGGTATGTTTATCCATTCGCCCACTAAAGAACATTTGGTTTATTTCTCTTTTGGGGATATTATGAATAATGCTATTATAAGCATTCATATCCAGGCTTTTGTGTGAAAATAAATTTTTATTTCTCTAGAGTAAGCTCCTAGAACCAGATATGACAGGCGTATGTTTAAGTTCTAATCTTTTCCAGAATAGCTGTTCCAGTTTGTACTACCACTAGATATAATGTTAGTTATAGGTTGTTGTTTTTCATTTTTGCAAATGCCCATTATCATATTTAAAAATTTCCACCTTCCTTTTAGTTTGTGAGAGGGTTTTATCATAAATAGACACTGAATTTCATCAAATGACTTATCTGCAACAACTGATATGACTACGTGGTTTTTCTTAAGTCTTTTAGTATGGTGAGTTACACTGATTGATTTCTGAATGGTGAACGAGCCTTGCATTCCCAAGATAAACCCCATTTGATCATGATGTATTGTTCTTTTTATCTTATGCTGAATTCAACTTGCAACATTTTGTTGAGGATTTTTGCATCTGTGTTTATGAGAGATACTGCTCTATAGTTTTCTTTTCTTGTATTATCTTTGGTTTTGAGATCAGGGTAATGCTGGCTACATAAAATTAATTGGGAAATGATCCTTCTATTTTGTGGAAGAGATTATGCAAAATTGGTGATATTTCTTCCAAAAATGTTTGGTATAATTTACTAATGAAATCATCAGGACAGGTGTTTTCTTTTTTGGACTATTTTAAACAATGAAGTTGATTTCTTAAATAGATATGGGACACTTTAGGCTCTCTATCTGTTTTTGCTGTGTCTTTGAAGAAATCAGTCTATTTAATCTAAGCTGTGCATAAAGTTGTTCATAGTAATCCCTTATTATCCTTTTAACATCTGTGAGACTGCAGTGGTATCTCTTCTCTAATATTGGTATTTTGTGCTTTCTTTCTTTTGCTAGAAGTATATCAATTTACTAATCTTTTCAAGGAAATATCTTTTAGCATTTATTTGTTTTCCTCTTTTTTGGGTTTCAATTTCATTGGTTTTTTTTCCCCCTATTTTTATTACTTCGTTCTTTCTGCTCCCTTTTGGTATAGTTTGCACTGATCCTCTAATTTATTAATGTGAACTTACCTTATTGGTTTGAGACTACTTTGTTTTCCAATATCAGCTCTGAGTGCTGTAAGTTTCCCTCTAAAGACTGCTTAACTGCATCCCACAAATTTTAATATGCTCTATTTTCCTTTTCTTCAAAATGTTTTCTGGTTTTCTCTTAAACAAAACTTCCTCTCTAACCTGTATTTTCTATAGGATTATGTTTATTAATTTACAAATATTTAGGGACTTTCAAGGTAATTTTCTTTTGTTGATTTCTATTTTATCTCCTTTATAGTCAGAGAATATAATTTGTATTATTTCAATTGTTTTAATATAATAAGTTTTTTGTGACTTAGAACATGGACTTAAATTTTGGTGAGTATTCTATGTGCGCTTGAAAAAAAATATGTACTCTGTTGTTGAATAGAGTGTTTTATAAATGACAATCAGGTTAATTGGTTGATAGCATTGTTCAAGTCCTCTAAATCCTTGGTGATTTTCTATCTACTTTTAAAAAAATTACTGAGGAGAATGTTAAAGTATAATTATGGACTTGCCTATGCTTCCTTCTAATTCTGTCAGCATTTGCATCATTTTAAACAGCATTTTTGAAGCTCTGTTAACACATACACATTTAACATTTTAATGTCTCATTAGCAAATTAAGCCTTTTATAATTGTGTAAAGGGCCTCTTTATTCCTGGTAATTTTCCATGTTCTGAGTCAATTTTGTCTGATATTAATATAGGCACTCTAGCTTCTTTTTTTCTTTAGTGTTTGCATGGTATATCATTTTTCTTTTAAATTATCTATAGCTTTTATTTTTAACTTATCTACAGCATTATAGTTTAAGTGGGTTTCCTGTAGACAGCATATAGTTGGGTATTGTTTTTCTAACCAATCTGACACGATCTGTTTGTTTTTTTTTTAATTGAAAAAAATTCTTACACTTGACGTAATATTGTTGGATTTAGGTCTACCATTATTATTATTCGTTTTCTACTAGTTCTTCTGTTTTTTGTTCCTGTTTCCCCTTTTTTCTCTTCTTTTAGATTACTTAAGTATTTTTTAGTAAACCATTTTAAATATTGGATTTTTAAACTATCCCTTTTCATATATTTTTCAGTGGTTTCTCTAGAGATTACAATATACATGCCTAACTTTTCACAATTTGTTAACCTAAAATATAAACTTAAAGTTAATATTTTGTCACTACAGATGAAATATAGAAACCTTATGATAAACACGTGTCCCTTTATCCACCCTCATACTGTACTTTTGAGAGAGAGATATATATATATACTTGTAATATATATATACTTGATATATAGATGGATAGATACATAGATACATAGATAGACAGATATAAAACATCTGATGCACAGGAAGAAGTGCATAGAAAATCTTATCTCATAATGCTATATATTTTTTTAATTTCAAAAGCCATATATATTTTAAAGCACATAAGAGGTCAATGTGACCTTATTTGGGAAAAGGATATTTGTAGATATAACTAACTTGAGGATCCCAAAATGAGATCATCCTGGGTTACCCAGGTGGGCTCTATATCCAATGACAAGTGTATATAAAAGAGACAGAAGAGCAAATACAAACATGAAGAGGAGGAGGTAATGTGACCACAGGCAATACTTAAGTGATGCAGCTGAGAAAGCTAAGGAATGTCTGCGGCAACCAGAAGCCGTGAGAGGAAAGGAAGGATTCTCCCCTAGAGTCTTTGGAGAGTGTGCAGTCCTTCCATCACCCTGATATTGGACTTCTATGAGGGAATAAATTTATGCTGTTTACTAGGTTTATGGTAATTTGTTATGGCAGTCCTAGGAAACTAACAAACCTGGTTATTTATTATTTCAATTGCTCTTCCTTAACTTGTAAAGTTCCAGATTTTAATCTGTTACTATTTTCCTGATACCTGAAAAAACTAAGCATTTATTTTAAAGGCAGTAAATCGTCTCATTCTCCTTCACCTGAGAATGTTTGTTTGCCTTTATTCCTGAAGGATATTTTCACTGGCTATAGAATTTTGGGGTGATAGTTCTTTTCTTTCAGCACTTGAAAAATGTTGTTCCACTATTTTCTGATCTCCTGGTTTCTGATGAGAAATCTTCAGTCATTGGAACTGTTGGCAGTTTTCAATAACTGTTTTCAAGAGTTTTCTTTTTTATATTTGGTTTTCAGAAGTTTGATTACAATGTGTTTGGAAGGTTTTTTTTTAAGTTTATCCTGTTCAGAATTTGCTGAGCTTCTTAGATATGGATTTATTTTCCTTCACCAAACTTGTGAGTTTTTCAGCCATTCTTTGCTCAGTAACAAAGGTTCCTTTTTATCACTAAGATACTTCTCTCAATTTTTGTCATAATCCTCATTTGTTTTAACCAAAGTATCTTATTTTTGAGAAAAAATAAATTACTAGTGATCATTTTTACTTATTATTGTGTATTTTTAAAATATTGACAAAAACTAGATTAATTATATTAAGTCTAATATAACAAAATATTTCAATAACTGTGTATACATGTATGTTAAAAGAAACATGCAAGTGTTACTGTATATAGACTGGTGTAACTGTCTAAAAAAGATTTGATTTCTAGATTACCCAATCTCAACACCTATTTTAATCAAAATAGTATCAAAATCAATCGTAGTACATACTTTAAGGCACAAACCGAAAGATACTGGAGGTTTGTCAGTGTTCTCACTGTTCATAATATGTTCTTACTCCCAGAGTAAGATTATATCCTCATAAACTTACGGTGTTTTCTGCCTCAAGAGAATTTCACTTTCTTCCATTCTGTTAATTATGCAGGAGATTTAGTCTTTAGAAGAAACATCAGAGAAAAACCATCCTTGATACTTGATGTAAAGAACCTTAGTGGATCCTATTAATAAAAAATACAAGAGAAAAACTATAGGGTGTGGACCCTTAGATCTACATGTTTAACTAAAGAGATATAATTCATTCCTGGGGAAAAAAAAACTGTCCCAGCCAGACTTCAAGCTGAGGATCATTAGGAATCCTCAAGAAGCACATGAGTTTGGGAGTGGAGACAGCTTCTAACAAAGACCTGCAGATCCAGGAGACAACTGTGAATAAAAGCTTCCATTTAAGACCCATGATTATGATCCAGATGACCATAACCACTGATTCACATGCTTTAATTTGCATAATGTTTTCCTCTATTTCCCTAGATATTTTCTTTCCTCCTTTCTGGTTTATGATTCCTAACACTTAACAAATACTTATTATTTCTTAATGATGATACATGTAAACTTCTTATATTTAATAATTTTTTTGCATACTTAGATACGTGGCATGATTCCAATACCTGCCTATCATTTGATTATGATTTAGTTAAAGCATTCAATCAAACAGAATGCTGGGCTTGTACTCATTTCACTTTGGGAGCTATCCAGCTTCATTTGGTATCATTTCTTTGCTGCAAATCAGACAAAACACATTCCTTGTTATAATCATTGCCCAGAGGACCTAACTGCCAAGCATCTTTTTAGACAGCGAAAACCACAGAAGACCAGATAGAAAGCTACATACAGCCTCCAGTATGTCAAACCTAGAAAGGAGTGTTCCTTTCTCTGCAGAGAAAACACATGCACGGATGAGCTAGCCTCTGCGATCAAGCTCTCACAGGAACAGAGCATAGAGAAGTCCGGGGACAGATGGGGTATAATGAGAGGTCGCCTCACCTCTACAGAAACGTGTGTTAGTTGGCTAAACCCTCATCCCGTCCAATTTACAGATAGCAGTCAACAGTCTTTTCTGCTTTAAGTCCAAAACTAGTCATTAGGAGCTGCCCAATGATCTGCTTTCAGTGGAAATCCTCACATGTGTATGTCAAATAGAACTTGCCTGGCACCAGGTAATGGAATTTGTGCCAGGCCTATTCTATTTGATATCTATACATATGAGTATCTGAAGCACAAAAGACTATCGACTATAATCAGAAATCTGTGAATTGAATAGGGATCAATAATGTCAGTAAACCGATGGCTGCCTTCTATCATCCTGGATCCATTTTGACCCATCAATTTCCCTCATAGGAAAAATAGGCATTTAAATAATCAAATTCAAAAAGAAAAAATTCTGAGCTTCAATTTACATTTAAAAATTAACCAATGAAGGAATATTTTAGACCGTTTTCTTCTTCATTTCACTCTTTACATGAGGCTTAAAAAGTAGGCAGAATGCTATAGGCAGTGGTACAGAGAATAGCAGAAGAATGACAACATCACTGAGGCCATAAAATTTCTCCCCAAAGAAGTTAATAAATCTGGACAGGTTGCTGTTCAAAATAGAGGTCTTTTAAGGTGGAGCATGTGTACAGAATTTTTTTCAGATTTTTTCCTTTCTTAAGGAAAGAACGTTGTACTTACATTGGTACAGACCTCTCCTGGATCTTTACTAGTACCAAAATTACCTGGGAGGAAACATAAAAATCATGAAGTTATTAATTTGGCTAATATCACTATATCTCATTGTGTGGCCTTTTCAAATTGGGAATGGTGTCAATTCTTTTGGTTTAATTTGGTCACTCCTGGCTCCTGACTTAGAAGTATTACAGGCTCATATTACAATCTTTTTCTTAGTAATTGTCCAAGTTGCAACTCTCAAATTTGTGCTCTCCAAAGTCTTAAATTTTGCTGTTCCATCAAATGATCCAAACATGATCCTCCAACAAAATAAATAAGAAAATCTGTCACTAATAGAGGTTGAATGAGCACCCTCAGAAACTCTTCACTTGACCACAACACATCAAACAGTGATATAGATCTCAAATGATCATGTCTCTAGGTGACAATGGTCTATCTTGCAGCTTAGGCTGGAGAAAGACCAACAGGAATCCTGAAAACTGAAAGCAGCATAATTCCTCGTTTTTATGGGAATTACTTGCTCCCAAGAAGGGAAGCCTATGAGCCAACTTAACAGCTTACTTACCAAAACTAGCAATGTGTTTATCAAGACTCTCATCTTACTGTGCCATCAACCCAAAGTTATTATATCATAAAATCTTCCCAATCCCAACAAGTTACTCACTTTACAGGACTCAGCTTGAAATCTCCCAAATTAGTTGGCTCTAAAACCTTGTAAGTACTCTTCCACAATTTTTCCATTTTGAGACTCAACCATTATTTTTCAAGTCGGTATTCTCCCTCACTGTTATAAGTCTAATAAACTCAGTCTTGGTTGATCAGTGGGCTTCTCTGGTGATCTACTGGGGAGTAGAGAGTTGACATTACTAAACTTTTCATTAAACTTCCCTTTTCCTACGCTGAGTGGCAAAATGTGCCTTTAGTCTTTAGAATATCTTACTGACTGGTTTTCTATAAATTAAATAATTATCCCTCAAGCTTCCTCAGAAGCTTATAGAAGACTTTCATCTGCACATTGGGTAATCCTCACCTATATGGCTCATCCCCTAGCTATGAACACTACAGTGGAATGCAGATAAATCTTGGAAGTGGTAAAAGAATGAGAAGATTATTCATTGTCCTACTCCTCTGCCAAATCTACAAATTTCTACTCTGTTGAATTACGTCCGTATGCAAACATATAGGGCGTATTCCCTGACTTTATTACAAGGAGAGATTCACCAATCACTTTCATGCTTGCAATATGCAGCAAGCTCTGTTTTCTAGGAGTCAGTTACTCGACATTCCTCAACCAAATTCATAATCTCAGATTCCCAGTCCAAACACATGCTGATATCTTTCTCTTCTAGGATTTATCCCCATCTTTGTTAAGCAAGTGTCCTTGGTCCTAAATTTTTGAGTTTTGGTTTCTTGTCTTTCCCATCAACTCTCCATGACACAGAATGGGAGAGCATGAAGTGTCTGGCCTGCTAGTGGCTCCTCACTTAGGTATTTGCAAACTCTCCTGTAGACCAAATTGCCCACACTTTTAAAATCAAGTCAGAATTTTTCTCCAGGAAGTTTACAATAAAGGGGATTTGCACATGATAATGCATCCTCCCCCCTCGTAGGACCGCTTCACAGCCTTAGGGCCTGAGTCTACGGAGCTGCTGCACTAATTAGGGGTAATGAAGTATATAACATTATTATCAACTGCAACAAAACACTTTTGTGCTCTTTAAAAAGCTAACTATGAACTGACTTTATTTTAATTTGTTCATTTCATCTAGAAGGGAGCATTCAGTGCCCAGCTTCTTTCTTCCAGGGATGAAGAAGGAAGGGAGAGGTAGGAGGTCTCTGCTCTTTCTGAGGGTTCCTGTTAAGGCCAGGCAGCTCTGCAGCTCAGGGTCTATTATTATTAGTGATCTGTTACCACCAAGAACAGTCCCATATTTAACTTTCAGTGTGAGGAAAGTAGCTTTTTTTATTGAGACAAACAACTCTGAGAATTATTTTCTAGGTCCTTCTGTCAAGACAGCAATTTTCACTGAGAAGAGACTGAGATGCAGCTCAATACATACTATTAAACTTATGCTTTTTCCTTATAATATTTAGCATAGTTTTAATTACATATTTATTTGAGAAATTATTCAATGCCTCCTTCCCCCTAGGATATATGTTCCCTAGTGTTGGCAAACTTGTCTGTATATAGAAGATACCTCCTTGGCATACAATTGATGCCCTTTCGCCAGGCTCTTGTTAGGACATAGGAAGCCCCTAGTAAAAACTTTAAATGAGTGAGTAAAAGAAACTGCACATGTAGGAAGAAAACCAGTCATCTGTAGGCAGTACTTCCTAAATTATGCTTATTTTCACCATCCTGTGCAATGAGAAAAATAAGTAGAATGGGATAAATTTTCATAATGTTATATAGTTTATATTACATTTCATTCTATTCTTTTGGTGTTAGAAAGCCCTGCACTGTCTTTTAGGAAATGATGGTATTAATAGATTAGTTTTCTATGTTTGTAATTTTAAAATTGATATTACTTGGAAAATTAAAATTGGCCACTCTATCTCAGTCATCCAACCTCATTTTATTTTAAGAATATTTCTTCTTCAGGAACTCTGAAAGTTTGGGAACTACTCTTCAAAGGCATGTCGAAGTATAATTTAAAAAAAATTAAAATCATGACTCTCATACAAATATACAGTATATAGTTGTCAAAGATTTTTTGAACTCATTAATGAGAGAATAAGCAGGATGGTAAACCTGTTTCAAAGGAGGATATGAAACATTGAAAGAGAATGACCAAAAGAAAGCTGAAATAAGGTTGCTAATTTAGATACTGGTCAATAAAACAGTAACTTTTGGGGGCTATCTTTTCTATAGGACAGAAATCATTTGAATTTCTATAAGAAAAAAATTAATTTGCAACTTATTAATCTTCTTCAAGTTAACATGTAATTTTATAGACACTGGCTCTTAATCAATAGTAAATAGTTTAAGTCAAAATTACTTTCCCTTAGAATGGCAGGTGACTCAGACCAGCTCATTAGACAGTCTCTAGCATGAGTTTGGAAGGCCACACAGTAATCTTTCTGCTTTGCTTTCCAAGTTTTGGATAATTTCATAAAGATATTTGGATGGAGGTTACATGTATAAATGTATGCATAAGTAAATGTGGACCTACAGATTTATAGATATGAAACTGAAAGGAGATAAACCAAAAAATTAACAGTTATTGTGACTTGGAAATAGCATTATGGGTGTTTTGTTTTGTGAGGTCTGACAGAACAAAGTACTCAGACTGAGTGGCTTCAACAACAGAAATGTACTGTCTCACAACCTTAGGAGTTCATCATCAGGGTGCCATGATTTCCTCTAAAAGTGTTAGGGAAGGATCAGTTCCAGGCCTCTTCCCTAGCTCCTGCTTTGCTTGTGGCAGTATAACTCCAGTCTTTACATGGTGACCCTGTATGCAGGTTTGTGTCCACGTTTCCCCTTTTTTAAGAACACGAGTCATACTGCATTGAACTAGGCCCACCTTAGTCCCATATGATCTCATTTTAACTGTAACTAATTATATCTGCAATGACCCTATTTCCAAGTAAAGTCACATTCTGAAGTGTTGGGGGTTAGAATTCAAACATGGTGGACTCGACAAGCCCATAATAATGCATTAATTTTTGTCCAAGACATCACTTTCTAAATTTTCAGAAAAACTAAATGCCAACACCCATTTCCAAAAACATTCAACAGTTCATGTCTGTATTAGTTTCCTAGGGCTGTTATCACAAATTATCACAAATTGGCAGGCGTAAAACAACAGAAATTTATTCTCTTATAGTTTGGGAGACTAAAAGAAGTACAAAATCAAGGTGTTGGCAGGGCCCCGGTCCCTTTAAAGGCTCCGAGGAAGACGTTTCCTTGCCTCTTCCTAGGTTCTGCGGTTGCAGGCAGTCGCTGGCATTCCTTGGCATGTAGTTTTATCACTCCAATCTCTGTTTCCATCTTCACATGGCTGTCTTTAATTATCTTTTTTCACTTTTAAAAAAAGTTATTTCTCAGTGGTTGCTCCAAGGCTTATCATATTCATCTTAACTTAATTAGAATTGACTTCAGATTTATACTAATTTAACTGCAGTGTGATACAGAAATGTTATTCTTATACAGGTCTATTCTCTCTTCCCCAATTTTGTGCTATTATTATTGTACATATTACATATGTGTGTTTTGAATCCAACAATACACATTGTTATAATTATTACATTATATAAATTAATGTTTAATTACTTATTTTATGTCTATTAAAGAAGCTGAGAAAAGAAAGAAAAGCAAATATATATTTATAGAATTTGTTCTATTAACCTTCTTATTTACCATTTCTGGTTCTCTTTACTTATTCCTGTGGATGTGAGTTACCACCTGGTGTCTCTTCTTTACTCTAGCACAGCTTTGTTCCCACCTACCTTCTTTGTACTGTTATTGGCAAATATATTGCATTCCTATGTGTTATAGGTCCAACAATACAATTATGTACATATATTATAATTGCTTTTAGATCAGTTAAGTAAAGACAGGAAAAGAACTTTGCATCTTATACTGTCTTTTAAAATTACATAATTACCTTTACCAACGCTCTGTTTTTTCACATGGATTCAAATTACTGTCTTGGGTCACAGGCAATTTCTGTTGTCTACTTTTTCTTCCTTGGGTGGGTACACTTTGTTGTTTCTTTGCATGTCTCATAGTTTTTTCTTGAAACTGGACTTTTTAAGTAATATATTGTAGCAACACACTGGATTCCTCTCCCCTCTTTCTAGAGCTTGTCTGTGTTTTTGTTATTGTTGTTTGATGGTTCATTTGTCTAATGACCTGGATAGACAATTTTAGTGAAGTCCACTTCCCTGCAGTGTGAAACCTCTGATACTGCTCCTCAGAGGGAAAAGCTTTGGGCATATACACGGTCACCTGTGATGACAGTGGTTTCAGCAGAGCTCTCTTTGACTTTATCTTTCTCTGATCTCCCTGTTAAGCTGTCTTCCTCTTTGGGCATCACACCAAGCCCTTAGGCTCCATTAATTGCTGACTGATTGTTCTACTGTTTTTGACAATGCTCTGGGGCGTAAATGGTTCTCCAGTCTGACCTAACTGAATTGGGGCCCCTTTTTAGGAATACTTTTGGAGAGCAGTTTTTGAGGTTTGGCCTGGCCCCAGGGTGGCTCTTCTTAATTGTCTCTTTTGCTGGTTCTCTCTCATAAACCAGCTGGCTTCTGGTTTAGGTTGTTGCTCTTATAGATGTACCAATCTCCTTCTAATTGCTTACACAAAATCTCCAGTTTTGAGCATATCGTTTCTGAGGCTTGAAATTCCCCCACACTGTTTCAAATAAAATCAGTTCCTTTAAAGAAAGCTTTGTAGATGTCTGTTCTTATGGGTTGCATGTACCCCGAGGAAAAAAATCTCTGAGCCAATACTCGGTACACTGGATAGAAGTGCTAGCCTATGTTCTTCTCAGTTTGCCTGTCCTGGCATGGAATTTCCACCCCAGTAGTGAGGTGGAGTGGAAGTGATTGGAGCCCCGGGACTCTCAGTCTGCCATGCCTGGGTAGAGCCTCCTTCCTATGAATGGAGACTGGGGAAAGGAATGGCACTTCTGACCTCTCAGCCATACTCATCAAGTATTTAGCCTCTGCAACTCAAGAGTGGGAGGGCAGAAGTGCCGGCCCTGTCCCTCCACGTAAGATATGGTATCCCCCAACTGGGGGTTTAGGCAAGAGGGAGTCCCATTTTCTTGGCCATACCCACTTGGAGTGGAGTTTCAGTCAAGGTGTGCTGGGGGTAAGAATGAGGGAAAGGGTCATGAATCAAGTGCCACAGAGTGTTCCTATTCTTACCGAATTTGAGTAGATTTTCTTTTATAAATGCTTCTTTATTTGATGCATGCCCTTAGCACAAGTTCCAAAGATTTTTAAATTTTTAAAAAAATAATTATCACCAGTTATGCTTGTTTTCCTGGGGAACAGGTACACGAGATTCCTTGTTGCTGCTATTCTTGATATTTGCTCTTCATAATTAGTTGGTCATTTGTTTTCGATTGTAAACCTGAACTCATACATGGTAGTTGTTAAAGTGGGGAAAAGTAAGTGTTTTATTAATGTTAAATTTTTGTGACATTTTGCATTAAAAATATTTAAAGAGTGGACAAGATGACATTTCAGACTTACTTTTTTTCTCATTCCATGTGGGAGAGTGCCAAAATTTAATAGAATATGGTTAGAAGAAAATGTTTCAGAAGATTCTATATGTTTATCGTATAATAAAAATGTTTGAAAAATCTATGTTTAAAATCAAAAGCAGACATCTGTTGGAAGGCAGTTGAAAGTGAATATTAACAAGATCTAGGTGCAAAACCAAATTTGCCTTTGTGAGTCAATCCAACTACAAAAGCTGATCCAATTATAATCTCTCTCTTAATACTCTTTAACACCAGTTACAGCCAAGTCAGTTCATCAAGAATCCACATCAGAGGGAAAGGTCATGACTAAAGATGAGTACATTCCCCATGCCATTCATCAATTCATTTAATGCATTAAAGTGGTTTCAATTGTAGAGTACTAAAAAATCTCATGTTAGAGATTTGTACTCAAATGTGAGAGTAGAGATGTACTTCGGGATGCTTTCCTATTTACATTTTCATTTATTTGCATTGCCTGTGTTGTGCCAAGTGATTGTCAATTTACAAAATGCAGCACCTATAAATATATTTTAATTACTCATTTAGTCCAATCATTTAGTCAACAAATACTTACTGAGTAAATAGTAAACCAGGCTACTCTAAATTCTGAATATATAGCAATGTATGAGACAGACAAGATCCCTGTTCTCTTGGAATGTATAACTCTTGTCTTAAAATAAACAAATAAATGCAGGAATGTGTTTTTTAGGAATTATGTTAAATGCTAAAGTGTGCTGTTTGCTCACACTCTTTTGTGAGTTCCTGGAAGTGTTAGCTGCCCATCTCATAGCCAAATCTCTCCCCAAGAATTGCCTTCTATCAAAAAGGGACCCACCTCATCCAAGGTCACAATCACTGCCCTGGGGCAGCCTACATTGAATGTCTGGTTAATATAAAGTATAAAGACCTGTTCCCCCTGCATCAATTTGTGGATAACTCTGAAGAGCAGTCTCAGATCCAGAGATTCTCAAAGGATCATCTGAAATTTCTGTTACAACTCCACACATAGTGGAATTTCTGTCTGTACTGAGTACTGCTTCCTGTACATCCTTAAAGGTACTGTTCCTGAGGGAACTCTCCACACAAATCTTCATCTCAGATTTGTTTCCAGGAAATTCAGCCTAAGACGGAGGTGCCAGAAATGGTCCTAGGAAGTAGACTCTAAGTTGAATTTTTGATCTGGATTACCTGCTAAAAGGTAGAAAAAAGCTAAAGTCAGCCTACTAACATTACAAGGGAAATGAAGCTTCAGAAAAGGTTGAACTCTAACCCTGGCAGCTCTGCCACACCAAAGAGAAGGCTTTAACCAAAAAGAAGTACAACCCTAGGACTAGAAACATCTGGGTCCAAACACATTAGAACCCTGGCACTGAAATCTAGATAAACCTATGGGCCAGTAAATGTTTCACCTCTTCATGTTAAAGGCTAACCTGCCCCCTTGCTTGAAAATGATGCAGAGATCCATTCTCAAGAGACAACACATTACCTCTATGAATCTATCCCCACCTACCTCCTAGCCACAAAACCCTAATTAGGGTCAAATCTCAGCATAATTCCCACCTGAGGAATTGTTGAGCCTGCTAAGAGAGGAAAAGGAACTATGCACTGGAAGAGTGCAAAGCAACCCGACAGAACTGTTAGGAGCTAGAAGAGTATACATGGGGCAGGAAAATGAGGTTGTTGGATGAAGGGATGCAAAATACAAAGATGGATAAGAGAGAGTTTATTGATAGGAGGGTACTCGCTTACAATACTGAATTTAACATCCTAGCAAAGACCATAGGAGATGTTACTAACATCTGTTAAGATGATGGCTCTTGGCAGCTGGAGGAAAGTTATGGCCCACATTACATGAAGTATACATGCTAGGTCTGCTGAAACAAACAGTGGACGTAGAAGAAAAGCTCAGAGAAATGAGCAAGCAACAATGAACATGTTTTTCAAGGCCTAACAACCTACAAGCCAATTCTATCCTATGGGAGGACCCAGAGAGCATTCCATTGATCAAAAAAATAAGAAACATGTTGGTGAAAAGTGCCCTAGCATCACTGAAAAGCTCAGTTGTGGCTGTTCTCGTGGGCCATAACTAACAGTAGGAAATGTTATTACAGAACCAAGCCCTTAGTGCCAGTGAGGATGATAGGATCATGAAACAGCAGGGACCAGATGGTAGCACCTTAGTGACAGAAGCAAGGTGGTAATAACTGCCATAATGAACAAGCTTGCCCTTAAGGTAGGAAGGGCAGCCAGGCAGACCTGACTTGTAGGGTTCTACAGAGATGGCTTACAAAATATTTTAGTCACAGGTATAAGTGGGCAACCAACAAAAACATTGCTAAATACATATAATCAAAAGTAATCAAGAGTGGATGAACAGAAGTATGGGGTCAGTCATCCCAATGAAAACCCATAACCCTATATCCAGTTTCCAAACCAGAGCCAATTCTCAGGCCTAAAATCCATTGATTGAAAGATGGGCTGCATCCCTGTGAAGGAGAATCCTGCAACCACACCACAAATGTTTATAATAGTGATCCTTCCACATCAGTGAAGATTTTAAGGGGCAGGTGGTCTGAGGCATAAAAGAACATCCATATTAAAGTGAAGGACAAATTATTGCATCTTGTTCCTCCCAGCAATAAAAAGGAAGCATAAAGCTTGCTAGGCCTCTGAGTTTTGGAGGCAGCATATTCCATACCTGGGAATAGTGCTTCAACGTATTTACTGGGCTACAAGGAAAGCTTCCAGCTTTCACTGGGGCCTGCATCAGGAAAGAGCCTACAGTAGTAGGTCCAGACTGCAGTGCAATCAGACATGCAGTGTGGGTCAAATGATCCAGCAGATCTTGGTTGCTAAAGTTATCAGTGATGGGAAAAGACAACAGGGGAGTTAGGGAGCCACAATGGAAAATTCACAACATAGACACTCTAAGGCCTGGAGCAGGGCCATGCCATCTGCAGCAAACATGTATACACCATATGATAAACAGCTTCCAGTACGCTATCAGGCCCATGTAGTGAAAAGACATCTGACCATATGATATCAAGTGACCATGTGGTAAGAGAAACCCATCCTAAGCTGAATTCTGCCAGACCTATCAAGTCATGTGGTCAGGAAGTCCAGCTGCAATCAACTGTAAGATGAAAGTGTGATCAGTTATGACCAGTCACAAGCAGGGCCAGAGGGCACTAAAACTATGCCAATGGTGGCCCTGAACTCCACATCATTTACCACTACTGTAATGGCAACTCTTTCTCAGCTCAGACCTATGTCACAATGTTAGTAGGTTAGGTTAGTAGGGTCCTTTGTGATCAACAGTACAGGAGAAAAACAGCTGAGTTCGGTTGATGGATTGATGCAAGCTGAAAATGGACTGCAGGCGCACCACAGTCCACTCAGGAGTGACCTGTATGTTAGTATGTTAGCAGCTAGGGCTGCTGTAACAAAGCACCACAAACTAGGTGGCTTAAAACAACACAAATATATTCTCTCACAGTTCTAGAGGATAGAAGTCCAAAATCAAAGTGTTCTCAGGGCTATCCTCCCTCTTAAGGCTCTAGGAAAGAATCTTTCCTTGTCTCTTCTAGCTTCTGGTGATTGCTGGCAATTCTTGGCATTCCTTGGCTTGTGGCATCATAACTCTAATTTCTGCCTGTGTCTTCACATGGCCTCCTTCCCTTTGTCTGTCTCCAAATCTCCCCCTCCCTAAAAGAACAGTTGTCACTAGAATTTGGGTCCACCCTTGTCCAGTATGAGCTCATCTTAATGATTACATCTGCAAAGACCACATTTCCAAATAAGGTCACATTCACAGGTACCAGGGGTTAGGACTTCAATGTACCACTTGGCAGACTCAACTCAGTTCAACTCACAACACCTTGAAAGACAGAAACAAGAGAAAATCTTCCCATTGGACATGCTTCAGATGGTGCACTTTGCCATTGTATTACTCAGGGTTCTCCCGAGAAACAGAACAAATAAAATATATATAAGAGGAGATTTATTATTACAAGAATTGCCTTATATGGTTGTGGAGCTAAGAAGCCCCACAATATGCCATTTGCAAGCTGAAGAACCAGGAAAGCCGGTGGCATAATTCAGCCCAAGGCTTAAGGCCTGAGAATTTAGGAGTGGGAGTGGTGATGGTGAAAGTCCTGGTCCAAGTCCAAAAGTCCAGGAACTAGGAGTACCAATGTCCAATGTCCAAGAAGAGGAATTTCTTAGCTAAAACACAGAAAGCAAATTGGTACTTCCTCTGCCTTTTTGTTTTACTCAGACCCTCAGTGGATTGGATGATGCCCTCCCTCACTGGCGAGGGTGATTGTCTTTACTCAGTATACAGATTCAAATGCTAATCTCCTCAAGAAACACCCTCACAGACAAACTCAGAAATTACGTTTTTGCAGATACTGGGGATCCCTTAGCCCAGTCAAGATGACACATAAAATTAACCATCATAATCATCTACTTAGGGTGTGAAAAGAGAAGCTAGGATTATACATAGACTCATATGCAGCGTTTAATTAATTGGCTGGCTGGACAGGTGTCTAGAAAGAACAAAACTGGAAGATCAGGAACAAAAGTTGTATGAGGGAAAGGCATGGGAGTGGTCTGTGGGACATTACACAATGAGGAATTACAAAGATTCAACACTTTGTCTCAACTGGGCAACAATTTTAAATGGCCATCATGCTCCAAATTACAGAAATAGAATGGATTTGGAGAGAAGAGGACTGCTTTGAGATGTTTCTGGAGGAGAGTATATACATAGGACTTGCCAGCACTCAGCACTTGGATGAGCACCAGGCATAGGGTAAGTGCTCCATAAATGTTGTAGCTGAGTAAATGACTCAAGTTTTGGGTCTTCCAGTTGGATAGATTGTGGTGCCATTTATTGAACTAGGGAAGTTTGGGGGAGAAACTGCTTTGGTGAAGTGAAAGAGGAATCAGGATCGTTTTCTGCATCCTGAAGCCCTCTTTCTGAGGGCTCTCTCCAGTACCTCAAGAGCTGGCTGAGCCACAAGCAGATTTAAACTAACATATTAGGCATACAACTCTCAACCAATGGGGAGTGTGAGACGGGGTGGATAAATGCCTCAGTTTCCCTGGCCCCTGTTGGAACAATTCTGAAGCATGGTCCACATTTTTTTCTCAGAGAATCCCCAGTGGACTGAGCTCCATTTGACTATGGTGGTAATAGGCTCACTAACATATTCCTTGTTGGCTCTCCTCATTACCCTATCTCCCTTTCACCTACTTCCTCATTTTTGCTTCCTGGAATCAACTTCCAAATAAATGGCTGCCTCAGGCTTTGGTTTTAAAGGATACACAAACTAAGACAAATAATAATGATGGTAGTAGAATTTGAGTTTATAGATCACCTTTGCCTAAATTCTCTTCCTCTTCTTTCTGTCAAAGTTTTTCACATTCTTTAAAACCCAGTCCAAATTTCATCTCCTTCAAAAAACTTTCTCTGATCACATCACCCAAAGAGACCATCCTTTCTCTGCTATTTTCCTCTAGAAATGTTTTTTTGTTGAACAATTTAGAGTTAGTTTTCCACATGCTTATGTCATCATGGGCTCAAGACTCTAACCCTGCCCAGAAGTCCAGCAGGGCACATCCCTAGACCTCAAAGCACTCTTCCACTCTCTGGACTTGTGTCCTTTGGTACTGGTATGAGTGGCTTTTTATTTCTATGGAGTGATGAATCTGGAGGTTTCAATTTGAATGTGGAGGAAGGATGACATTTAGGCCTATAATTTATACAGAAATGCTACACAGCCCAGCATACTTGAATTTTTCAAAAGAGACCAAAAACTACAAATAATGATGACACACTACATGGTAGATTTTACCCTATGTGTATATCTTCAAGGATTTGAGGGCAGAAAAATTTGGTCAATGTCCCTCTTCTCCCTGAGAAGCCCTCAGGAATATACACAGTAAGATAGAACCAAACAAAACAGAACACCCATTTCTTGTTAGCTAGACCTGTTCCTAAAACCCCACTGTAAAGAGTTCTAGCTACCTGAGCTTGCCTTTCAGTGGCCTTAACCTCCAAACCCAAATCTCATGATATAATCACTTTCTTGCAAGCTACATGAAACACAGACTGGAAATGTGAACTCTATTGAAGTGTATATAAAAGAAGAAGAAAGAGAATCCAGGTGAACAGATCTTGTCATGTGGGAGTCACTCTGTGGAAAAAGGAAGTAGCAGGGCTCATCTCAATAGTCCACTTACTACTTCTGAAGCAGGGGCAAAATAGGAAGAGTCCATGTATGGGACCCAGGCATGGAACCTTGTAATGTACACTGACCATGGTTTACCAGTAAACATGACACAATCAGAGTCCTTGTATATAACTATCCAGATTAATAATTTCTCTACTTGGGAGAAATTAAGAAAGAGAGGTGAAA
Source organism: Camelus ferus (assembly GCF_009834535.1). Lineage (NCBI taxonomy): Eukaryota > Metazoa > Chordata > Mammalia > Artiodactyla > Camelidae > Camelus > Camelus ferus. Next base: position 46,163,103 of record NC_045696.1, read on the forward strand.
GAAAAGAGCAGAAATCTTGAGTATCTGCCCTCTCCCAGAGAACTACACATCTCACATTACATCCACTGTCTCTATAAATACAATCCATCCTATTATGTCTTTTTTGTTTTTGGCTCAGAAAATAAATCGCCATATGTTTGTCTTCTCTTCCCAAGCACATTATAAAATTCTAAAGAGAAAGAATCATCTTCTGCTTTCTTTGTGGTTCTCCACAGTGCTGGGAGTGTGAAAGGAACAAATGAAATTCTCTAGACAATAATAATTAGAGCAATTATATTAATTGATGGCTTTCAGTATGCTTGGTATTTTTAAGTGCTTTACACACACTAACTAATTTAATCCTCACAACAATTCTATAAGGAATATACTAGTAACATTCTCATTTTATAGATGAAGGAATTGAGATTCAGGAAGTCCAGGTAACTCAACGCATACATCTAGAAAGTGAAAGAGCCAGGATATGAATTTTTATCCTATACTGTATGAAAAAGGTAAAATATTTACAGAAGAAAAGAGGATGACGGGGAGGGGCAGTCTACAACATGGGAAGTACATCAATCAGGGTTCAACCAGAAGAATAAAACCAGTAGCAGATATATACATATACATGAAGAGGTTTTTGTTTGTTTTGTTTTGTTTTCTAAACAAGGAATTGACTGATGCAATTATGGAGGCTAGCTAAGTAAATCTGAAGTCAGTAGAACGGACAAGCAGGAAAGAAAGCTCCCAAGCAGGGTTAGAGCTTATGGGCACAGTTCAAAGTTTCTTGTCTATAGGTGGAAACCAGAACAAAAGATCCAGGGGAGAGGAAGAACAATTACAGACCCAGAAGCTATTTCTGGTCTCTCCCTCAGGGAAGACCTAAGCCCTCTTTTGAAGGCCTTTCAACTGATTAAGTTAAGTATACCTAGGAAAATGTTCATTTTGATTAATTCAAAGTCAACTGATTAGGGACCTTAATCACATTGACACAATCCCTTCACAGCAGAACCTAGATTAGTGTTTGGATGAATAACTGGGATAGGGTGGTGTAAGCTACAAAACTGCAGCCTTTCAGCTCTCCTAGGAGGACATCTCTTGTAGCCCATCCTAACCAGAAACATTAGAAAGGGAATTCTAGAGACTGTTGTTCATTCTAGCCAAGTTGACACATTCCAAAGCCACCAAGAGAGACAAGGGGATTCTATAAGATATAGGGCAGGGGAAAGGGGGAGGGACAGCCAAGACAATCCAAAGGCAAGAACACAGAATAGATGAAATACTTATGGCTTCTTTTAAAAAAGTAATTGAAGGGTAAGGAGAAGATGGCGGAGTAGAAGGACGCTCGCAGGTCACCCTCTCCCACAAATACACCAAGACCCACATCTACAGACCCACTCAGCCAACTAGAGCACCTGTGGAACTCCGACAGAACATCGCCCTCTTCAAAAGATAAAGACGCCAAAAATCTGGTAGGAGAAAAGGAAAAAAGAAAGAACAAAAGGCAAAGCAGCGCAGGACGGTCCCGTGGGGAGGGAGCGGCAAAGGAGGACTGGCGCTCGCTCGCTGGGTCTCCCCTCTCCAACTGAGAGGCCACCGGGACGGAGGGGGAGCCTCCCAGGCTCGGATCTGTACAGAGCAGCCCTTGACTAACAGAACTAAGTTAAACGGGCACAGAGCGTCCCCCCGACACCCAGCCTGAGAAGCGGGCCGGCAGCTGCGGGCAGGGCGAGGCTGCACAAGCCGGGCGGAGGACGGAAGTGGCTGCACGGAGGCAGCCCCGGGTGAACTCAAGGGGCTGCGCGCCGTGGCTGTGGGTGCACAGGGCAGAACAACCTGAGCCCTCCATAAAACAGCAAGGTTGATGTGCTCTCGGGGGAAGGGTGCACACCCCCATCTCTGAAAACCCGCGGAAAGTTTTCGGGCGAAGAGAGGCGGGGCTCAGGCACAGCCGCCATAACCTCCGCGCTGAGCACTCAGGCGGGGACGGGGGCGAAACCTGCATCCGCACCGAAGGGCTTAGCAGCCTCAAAGGCCAGACTGAGACTGGCCTGCAGCCCGGGGCAGATAGGATCCTTCCATCCTGGTCCCTCAGAGAACTTGCTCCACAAAGACAAACAAGGAGCTGGGTTCTGGCTCAGAGCAGGGACACGGCTGTCCCTTGGTCTTCCCCGAGCCCACCCGCGGAGCGCCGACCAGGGCGGAGCGCGCAGCTGCACAGAGCAGCGGAGCTACCGGCGGCGGCGCAGGTAGAGCGAGAGCGGCCCCCAGCCTTTCGGGCAGGAACACAGCCCCTGACCGAGGTGCTGGGAGGGGGCACGACCCGCCCTCCTACCCGGCCAGTCTGCAACATCTGACTGCGGCATCCAGAGGGGCAGCGACCCGCCCGTCCACAGCAGAGAGCTGCACCTGACCCAGTGTTAGGAGGAGGCGCGATCTGCTTGCCGACAGGTGCTGGGAGCAGCACAGAAGAGGGCGCCAACGGAAGGCCTCTGAAAACAGCAAGCTGAGCTTCCAAAACAGGACGAAGACAGAAAGACTTCACATTAAAAGCACACAGAATCCAGGAGAACACCGACAAAACCCCCCCCCCTTTTTTTTAATCTGTTTTTACCTGTTCTATTTTCTATTACTCTCTTAATCTTTACTTCTTAATTCATTTCTATTTCTCTTGGGTTTTGATGTCCTGCTATTGATTAGACACAGGTTTCAAATACATCTATTCATCCCCCCCCCCTTTTTTGTAAAGGTTTCAAAAGGACGTCTCAACCCGATTAATACTCTGCTTCAACTCACTCTTCTATTATTCATTATACAGTTTTCAAACCCTTTCTCCCTTCTTTTAAAATTCTTTCTCTCTCTCTCTTATTTTTTTTCTTTTTTTCCTAAGTTCTATTCCTAAATAGGCATCAGATAGATAAAATCCTTAAGGACCAAAATAAACAACTGATACTCCATAAACCACAGTGCCAAAGAGGTATGAGCAAGATGAAGAAGCAGAAAAACCTTTCCCAATTAAAAGAACAAGAGAAATCCCCTGAAAGAAAGATCAACGAAATAGACATCGATAGCCTACTAGATCAAGATTTCAAAAAAGGAGTGATCGAATTGCTGAAGGAATTAAAAGAGATAGTGTTTAGAGAAATAAAATATGTCAAAAATGAAATTGAAACTATAAAGAAGAGCCAAGTAGAATGGGTAAACTCATTGACAGAGATGAGGAATGATCTAATAGCTGTGCAAAGCCGACTAGATAATGCAGAGGAACGAATTAGTGATCTAGAAGACAGGGCAATAGAAAGCACCCATTCAGAAGAACTACAAGAGAAGCAAATAAAAAATAATGAAAATAGCGTAAGGGACCTATGGGATAATATAAAGCGTCCCAATCTTCGCATAATAGGGGTCCCAGAAGGAGAAGAAAGATCAAAGGGGATTGAAAAGGTTTTCGAAGAAATCATGACTGAAAACTTCCCAAACTTAAAGAAGGAATCAGATATCCGAGTACAGGAAGCTCAGAGGGTCCCAAACAGGAAGAACCCAAATAGACCCACACCAAGACATATAATCAAGATGGCCAGAGTCAAGGATAAAGAAATGATTCTAAAGGCAGCAAGAGAAAAGCAAAGAGTAAGTTACAAGGGAACCCCCATAAGGCTCTCAGCTGATTTCTCTACACAAACACTACAGGCCAGAAGGGAGTGGCAAGATATATTCAAAGCCCTGAATGAAAAAAAGATGCAGCCTAGGATCCTTTATCCAGCAAGGCTATCCTTGAGGATAGAAGGAGAAATAAAGAGTTTCACAGACAAAAAAAAGCTGCAGGAGTTTAGCAACACTAAACCCATGCTAAAAGAAATATTGAAAGGGCTATTCTAAATAGAAAAGCAGCAGGATGCTACAGAAATGAGAAACACACAACTGGAAAGGTGATAACTCATGAATTACAAATAAAGTAAACATGAAATTATAAAAGAAGACATACAAATCACTGAGAGTGAGAGAGGGAGGCAGGGAAATATAGAATTTTTTTTCTTTCTTTTTTAAATTCTTTTAACAGTAGGATGGGTTTGAGATCATGTTACTATCAGTTTAATAAAAACAGTTATAGTAATGGGTTGATAGATTTACAAAAAAGGGTAACCACAAGCCAAAAATTTACAAAGGAGTCACAAAAATTAAATAAAATCCATGATAATACAAAGGAAAACTACCAAACCACAAAAGGAAGAAGAAAGGAACAAAGAGGAAATACCAATTCAACTGCAAAGTTAAGTTCAAAATGGCAATAAACACACATCTATCATTAATTAGTGTAAATGTTAATGGACTAAATGCTCCAGTCAAAAGACACAGAGTGGCAGACTGGATAATAAAGCAAGAACCTTCAATATGCTGCATACAAGAGACCCACTTTAGGGAGAAGGACACATATAGATTGAGAGTGAAAGGATGGAAAAGGATATTCCATGCAAATGGAAAAGCCAAAAAAGCAGGTGTTGCAGTACTGATTTCAGACAAAATAGACTTTAAAACAAAGGCCATAAAGAAAGATAAAGAAGGACATTTTATAACGATTAAAGGAGTGATACAAGATGAGGATATTACACTCGTTAATATATATGCACCCAATATAGGAGCACCTAAGTACATACAAGAATTACTAACAGAGATAAAGGGGGATATTGATGGGAATACAATCATAGTTGGAGACTTTAACACTGCATTAACATCACTAGACAGATCTTCCAGACAGAAAATAAACAAGGCAACATAGAAATTAAATACTACAATAGAAAAACTAGATTTGGTGGATATTTTCAGAGCATTACACCCCCCAAAAATAGGATATACATTCTTTTCAAGTGCACATGGAACATTTTCCAGGATCGATCATGCACTTGGGCACAAAAGAAACCTCAACAATTTTAAGAAGATAGAAATTATCTCAAGCATCTTTATTGACCACAATGCCATGAAACTGGAAATCAACAACAGAGAAACAAAGGAGAAAAAAAGGAAAACATGGAGATTAAACAATATGTTATTGAAAAAACAATGGATCAATGAGGAAATCAAAGCTGAAATTAAAAAGTACCTTGAGACAAATGATAATGAAAGCACAACCACTCAAAACCTATGGGACACAGCAAAGGCAGTGCTAAGAGGGAAGTTTATAGCAATACAGGCCTTCCTCAAAAAAGAAGAACAATCTCAAATAAACAATTTAACCCACCACCTGAATGAATTAGAAAAAGAAGAACAAAAAGCCCCAAAAAGTAGCAGAAGGAAGGAAATAATAAAGATCACAGAGGAATTAATAGAGATTAACAAGACCATAGAAAAAATCAACCAAACCAAAAGCTGGTTTTTTGAAAAAGTAAATAAAATCGACAAACCTCTGGCCAAACTCACAAAGAAGAAAAAAGAGAGAGCACAAATTAGCAAAATAAGAAAGGAAAATGGAGAAATTACAACAAACAAAATAGAAATACAGAATATCATACGAGAATATTATGAAAAACTATATGGAACCAAACTGGATAATCTAGAGGAGATGGACAAGTTTCTGGAAACATACTGTCCACCAAAACCGAATCAAGAAGAATCTGAACACTTGAACAATCCGATCACTAGAAAGGAAATAGAAATAGCAATTAAAAACCCCCCTACAAATAAAGGTCCAGGACCGGACGGCTTCACTGGGGAATTCTACCAAACATACAAAGAAGAACTCATACCAGTCCTTCTCAAACTCTTCCAGACGATTGAAAAGGAGGGAATACTCCCAAACTCATTCTATGAAGCCACCATCACCCTGATACCAAAACCAGGCAAAGACACTACAAAAAAAGAGAATTATAGGCCAATATCACTGATGAACATAGACGCCAAAATCCTCACCAAAATTTTAGCAAATAGAATCCAACAACACATAAAAAAGATTATACATCATGACCAAGTGGGGTTCATCCCAGGGACACAAGGCTGGTTCAACATACGCAAATCAATCAGTGTAATACATCACATCAACAAGAGAAAGGACAAAAACCACATGATCATCTCAATCGATGCAGAAAAAGCATTTGATAAAATTCAATACCCATTTATGATAAAAACTCTCACCAAAGTGGGTATAGAGGGAACATATCTCAACATATAAAAGCTATATATGACAAACCTACAGCCAGCATAGTACTCAACGGTGAAAAACTCAAAAGCTTCCCACTAAAATCTGGGACAAGACAAGGATGCCCACTATCACCACTCCTATTCAACATAGTCCTGGAAGTCCTAGCCACAGCAGTCAGGCAAGAGAAAGAAATAAAAGGGATCCAAATTGGATAAGAAGAGGTAAAAGTGTCATTATATGCTGATGACATGTTACTATATATAGAAAACCCTAAAAGGTCCACACAAAAGCTACTAGAGCTGATTGAAGAATTCAGCAAGGTAGCAGGTTACAAAATTAACGTTCAAAAATCAGTTGCATTTCTTTACACTAACGATAAATCAACAGAAGAAGAAAGTAAAGAAACAATCCCCTTTAAAATAGCACCCAAAGTAATAAAATATCTGGGAATAAATCTAACCAAGGAGGTGAAAGAATTATACACAGAAAACTATAAACCATTGATGAAGGAAATTAAAGAAGACTTTAAAAAATGGAAAGATATTCCATGCTCTTGGATTGGAAGAATCAATATTGTCAAAATGGTCACACTGCCCAAGACAATCTACAGATTTAATGCAATCCCTATCCAATTACCCAGGACATATTTCACAGAACTAGAAAAAATCATAATAAAATTCATATGGAACCATCAAAGACCTAGAATTGCCAAAGCATTACTGAAGAGAAAGAAAGAGGCTGGAGGAATAATTCTCCCAGACTTCAGACAATACTATAGAGCTACAGTCATCAAGACAGCATGGTATTGGTACCAAAACAGACATATAGACCAATGGAACAGAATAGAGAGCCCAGAAATGAACCCACAAACTTTTGGTCAACTCATCTTTGACAAAGGAGGCAAGAATATACATTGGAATAAAGACAGTCTCTTCAGCAAATGGTGTTGGGAAAACTGGACAGCAGCATGTAAAACAATGAAGCTAGAACACTCCCTTACACCATATACAAAAATCAACTCAAAATGGATTAAAGACTTAAATATAAGACAAGATACAATAAACCTCCTAGAGGAAATCATAAGCAAAACATTATCTGACATACATCTCAAAAATTTTCTCCTAGAAGAAATAAAAGCAAGAATAAACAAATGGGACCTAATGAAACTTACAAGCTTCTGCACAGCAAAGGAAACCAGAAGTAAAACAAGAAGAAAACCTACGGAATGGGAGAAAATTTTTGCAAGTGAAACCGACAAAGGCTTGATCTCCAGAATATATAAGCAGCTCATACGACTCAGTAAGAAAAAAATAAACAACCCAATCCAAAAATGGGCAGAAGACCTAAACAAGCAATTCTCCAAGGAAGACATACAAATGATCAAAAAGCACATGAAAAAATGCTCAATATCACTAATTATCAGAGAAATGCAAATCAAAACTACAATGAGGTATCACCTCACACCAGTCAGAATGGCCGTCATTCAAAACTCCACAAATGACAAATGCTGGCGAGGCTGTGGAGAAAGGGGAACCCTCCTACACTGCTGGTGGGAATGCAGTCTGGTGCAGCCACTATGGAAAACAGTGTGGAGATTCCTCAAAAGACTAGGAATAGACTTACCATATGACCCAGGAATCCCACTCCTGGGCTTGTATCCAGAAGGAAATCTACTTCAGGATGACACCTGCACCACAATGTTCATAGCAGCACTATTTACAATAGCCAAAACATGGAAACAGCCTAAATGTCCATCAACAGGTGACTGGATAAAGAAGAGGTGGTATATTTATACAATGGAATACTACTCAGCCATAAAAACCGACAACATAATGCCATTTGCAGCAACACGGATGCTCCTGGAGAATGTCATTCTAAGTGAAGTAAGCCAGAAAGAGAAAGAAAAATACCATATGAGATTGCTCATATGTGGAATCTAAAAAACAAAAACAAAAACAAACAAACAAAAACAAAGCATAAATAAAGGACAGAAATAGACTCACAGACAGAGAATACAGACTTGTGGTTACCAGGGGGGTGGAGGGTGGGAAGGGATAGACTGGGATTTCAAAATTGTAGAATAGACTACACTGTATAGCACAGGGAAATATACACAAAATGTTATGATAACTCACAGAGAAAAAAATGTGACAATGAGTGTGTATATGTCCATGAATAACTGAAAAATTGTGCTGAACACTGGAATTTGACACAACATTGTAAAATGATTATAAATCAATAAAAAATGTTAAAAAAAAAAAAAGTAATTGAAGGGAGAGTGCAGTCATAAAACGCCAGTGGGGACTCCAAGGCAGGATGAAAGTGGCTAATTTTCAATGTTTATGGGAGAAGGAAGAGATCTGCTGAGGTAGGAAGGTAACTACAGGATTTGTTTTGCCACCTACAGGCACAAAGGAAATCTACAAGGCCAAAGGACAGGGAGAATGTTATGGAGTCTCATGGGGAAAATGGGACAGACCAAGAGTTCAGTGTTTCTGAAAATTTTAATATGAATAACTGAATGACCTAGCAGATACAACTGATTCTTATTATTCATGGTAGGTAAGGATTATAAAGTCACAAATGAACACTGAATTAGCAAATACTAAATCATTGCTCCTAGGAGAAATACAGGGTTAAGTTCCTGTAAGACTCTAGTCATAACATTTTCACCAACTGATCAATACTTAACCTTGTTTTATGTGTGTTTCTGTTTAAATACACCTTATTTAACACATATTGTTGATTCATTAACATTGAATTCTTGACCAACAGCATATAACTCACATCTAAATAAATTTTACATAACACACATATTTTCTCTATAAGGCACATTCTAGCCTTCTCTTCTTAGGAACACTATTATAGTTGTGGGCCATATTAAATAGTAAAATCACCAACAGAAAGCACAACAATGCAAAAAATATGGCACCAAATAGATCAAGGAAAAGATATTTATTCACAATAAAAGAGCTGACACAAAAAGGCAGAGTGTCACCTTGTTTGACCTCAGCTGGGAAAGTGCTTGTCAGAGGACTCAAATTTTTCACCATTTTGTGTATGTGTACAAATGACTACAAAAACATCACAGTATTACTTCTGTGGTCACAAATAAATTCTAATGAGCAGATGAATTCACAAATATGAAACCTGTGAATAATGAGGATTGACTGCACATATCAAGTTTCACCCTTAGATAAATGTTAATGGTTAGAGAGTTCCAATATCTGACACTGACTCCATCCTAGACATATTTCTAATTAAGTCTACAGTATGCCAAACAGGAGACAAAAATCGAAAAAGCTATCCATTATCCAAGCTTTTCTGGATTCAGAGCATCCCAACATTGAAACTCCTTGGCTTAAAGTCAGTTATCTATTCTATTTGTGGTTTACAATCAACTGCAGATGCAGCCCTATTGAGTTTGGGTCTTCTTATTTTGTTTATTCTATCTACCTATGCTTCTTAACCGTGGCTGGACATGTAGCAGCTGCTAAGTTGTCTTGCTGTCAACTCTCACTACGTGGTCAGTGAAAGATGACTGTCTGTGACTCTGCATCTGCATGGAGAAAGGTAACTGGTGAAAAACACTCTCAGGATGGCAGGTCTCACTTGAGATGTATCAATTCTAATCTCAAGTGGGCACTCAGTACTAACTAGCAATTCTAATTTCTCTAATCCATTACTGTTGCCCTCTCCTAGACAAGTAATTCATACTTTTACCTCTGTCTCAGTTTGTTTGGAATGACATAACAAACACCACAGGGGTGGCTTCTACAACAGAAACCTACTTCTCACAATTCTGGAGGCTGAAGACTCCAAGATCACTGTGTCAGCATGGTCAGGTTCTGGTGAGGGCTCTTTTCATAGTTAGCCGATGGCCACCTTCTCCCTGTGTCCTCACTTGCGAAAGAGAAGAGAACACAAGCTCTCTGGTGTCTCTTCCAATAAGGGCACTAATCCTATCATGAAGACCACATCTTCATTACTTCATCTAAATCTAATTACCTCCTAAAGGCCCTCCCTCCAACTACCATCATTTTGGCTGTTAGAGTTCAACACATGAATTTGGTTGGGCGGGGTGGCGGTGCACAATTCAGTCCACAGTAACTTCTCTCTCGAAACTTCAGTAAGCCAGTTTGGACTGCTATGGCTGTTTGCTTGTGACTAGAGTTCATTCTAATTGGAACTGGATTGAACTGCAACATCATATTCCTTAGCCTCAGTATCTGTTGATAAATCTACTTCCTGTGTTGCCCCCCTCAAAAAAAAAGAAAGAAAGAATTGGTTCAGACCCTATAATTTTTAACAAATGGCCGTGCAGTTTTATTTTACACTGGGTCCTGTAAATTATGTAGCCAGTCCTGAATACATTTAATTAGTGTTTTCATAAGCCAGATTATATTACTTCTTTGCTCATCATGCTACAAAGACTTCCCATCACACTCAGAGTAAAAGGTAAAGCCCTACTATGGCATCAAAAGACCATGTGACGCCCCGCCTCATCCCACTCCCACCTCCCTGATCTTATCTTCTATCACTCTGACTTTTACACACTCACTGAAGTTCCTCAAACATGCTGAGGGCACTTCAACCTTAGGACCCTTGCATACCTGTTCCTTCTGTCTACTGCACATTTAGTTGAACACTGCATGACTTGTTCTCTTATGTTCTTCAAGCCACAGTATAAATGAGCCCTTCTCTGATCACTCTAAATAAAATAGAAACCCACCACCAACCCTCCACATCCTGGCACTCTGCATCTACCTTATGCTGTTTCATTTATTTATTTGTTTAGTTTTGTTGTGATAAAATTGGAAGATTATAATGCAACATCTGTATGCACTACAAAGTGATCACTACGATAAGTATAGTTACCATCCATCACCATATAATTGACCTCTTTTACCCATTTTGCCCATCCCAATCCCCCTCCCCTCTGGTAACCACCAATCTGTTCTCTGTATCTATGGATTTCATTTCATTTTGTTTGCTGTTTTGTTTTGGTTTTAAGATTCCACATATAAGTGAGATCATACAGTATTTGTCTTACTCTGTCTGACTTATTTCACTTAGCATAACACTCTCAAGATCCATTCATATTATTGCAAATGGCAAGATTTCCTTCTTTTTTATAGCTGAGTAGTATTCTATTGTGTATATATACCACATCTTCTTTAACCATTCATCCATCAATGGACACTTAGGTTGTTATCCTGTTTTATTTTTTACCATAGAACTTATCACAAGCTGACATCCATGTTTACTTAATTATTAATACACAGTTTGTCTGCCTTCCCCTGGAAAAGAAACTCTTTCCTTGACCTAACTTTAATCAGACTCCTCTGAGCTCTCTGCTCAACTGGTTCAAATTTAAATTTCCTTCTCTGCCCTTGGAGAATACAGCTTAAGCAAATTGTTGCTGCTAAATGAGTTTAGCAGAAATCCCCCACTTCTGATATTTTATCACCCTGATCTGTCTTCAGCAAAAATTCTTTTGAGTTGGTCTAACAAGAATCCCCCTTGACCCTGATGTTTCCTCTTAGAAATTTTCAATCCATGGACCCCCCCACCCTGATCTCTGACTATAAATCCCCATTTGTTCTTTTTGGAGTTGGAGTTGAGTCCAATCTCTCTCTCCTATCACAAAATCCTATTACAGTAGCCCCCTTGAGTAAAGTGTGCCTTACATCTTTAACAAGTGTCATAAATAATTTTTCTATTACATCCTCATCTAAAATGTAAGCTCCCCAAAATCAGGGATTTTATGCTATTTGTTGCAATATTTCTATCACCTGGAATATAGCATGCCACATAGTATTTACTGAATGAATGAATGAATGAATGAGGACCTCGTGTTGAAAGGCAGCCATCATTGCTTCCATAACCATATTCTATACACAGTACAGGTAAGCTGATACATTTTGAAGCGGATGCCATTTCTCAAGAGTCCTGAGATGTTATAAGAAGGAGGGTGTTCTAAATAAGCAAAAAAGTGGCTCTGGTCTAGCTGAAGTCACAGCCATTCACTTGACAATTAACCTTATTTCTTTGATAGCCCATTTTCTGCTGCACCATGGAAATCTTTACTCATCTACCATTATTTAGCATTCTTACAGGTTCAAATGTGATTTTTTTCCAACTCTAAGTGTCTCCTGGTAGGTAGCAAATTCTGCCTTGTAAACTTATCAGAGAGAAGAGCACATTACCTTGGGCCAGAAAGAATCATTTTATCAATATAAAATGGTTAGTTGGTTGTCAAGACTTCAGGACTTTCCTAATCAGATATACACAGGCAGATTACACTTCCAAACTTCCGGGGAAGGGCCAGAAATGTTCATTGGGAATCCACTTGTGCGGTTATACGAAAGTTTTCTGCAACAGATGTAGTTGGCACTCTGCGCCAACGTAGTTGTTTGTGTACCCGTCCACCAGCCGCTATGCATATCAAGCAGTGCCCCTTCTCCTGAGGAATGCTCTTGTCCAATTCCAGCCAAGGAAGCTCCAACCACCCACCCCACCCCCGACCCATGATCACTGACTGAACTGGGGGGGTAAAGGATGGGACTGACTCTGTGGTGCAATTTGTGCTCCAGAGCTTCTCCATGGGGTCAGACAGAAACATCCTATTGAGTCCACAGCCACAATCAGCCCTTTTCATTCACTTTATAATTCTTCCTGAGTCCCAAGAATCTAAACCCATACGGACAAAACCATCCACAGACAGTTTGTAGATTTCTTACAGCATACACACATATCACACAGACAAACACAGACACACACAGACACACACACTCCTTAAAAAATTCCCACAACCTACCAGATAAAGCCCAGGCTCCTCATCTGGACAATCAGACCTTTGCACAGCCAGGTCTTTGTCTATTTTTCAAGATTTATTTTTCACCCTCATATACCATATTCACCTACCACAGTTCCTAAAACATCCTCCCCTAGCCTTTATACAGACTCCTTGCCTGGAATGGCTCCCTTGGCCTCGCCTGAATAATAGACTCTCCGTTCCTTACTCAAAGATCAGCTCAAACATCCCCTCCTCTGTAAAGCTCCCCAGAGCCCCCTGGGCTCAGTACATGTCATTCCTCAGGCTCTTGCAGCACATTGTGTAGGATAACAGCTCTTTGCTTGTCTGACTCCTCCACTTAACTATAAGCTTATTAAAGGCAAATTTTTTAATAGTTCTTAGTAAAATGTGGAGTACTGAAGGAAAGAAACAATGAACACTTTCAGAATGCAAAGAACCAATGCATTTTTGACTCACAAATAAACTAATTTAACAACCTTATTGTTTCTGATAGTGACTTAATAACTGAGAAAACTCTGAAAGGATATATATCTCCAACATGTTAAATAGTGATTATACTTGGATGATAGGGTTATTGGTGAGGTTTTGTTTATTCGTACAAAAATCTTTTTTTCTTGTTTCTTGCATCAGCAGATTTAAAATATAATGCAAAATGATGATCCCAATAATAAAAATAAAGCATTATATTTCCTAAGAATCAAATAATGTTTATAGCGAGAAAAAGACAAGACTGAGGGGACAGATTAACACCTATACAAAAGAATGTTCAACATAAAATACAAAATAGATTTTTTTCTGTTGCCTAGTTTTTGTACAGTGAACACACGCTGCTTTTGTACTAACAAATATGCACTTTAAAATTCAAAATAATTTAGAAAGATTTCTTAAGTGATCTAAAAAGAAAATAGATGTGTCTGGTAGATCCATTCAGTAATTTTGAATAGTCCAACAGAAAGATACAGGATCTGAATCAAACACAAGTTTATTTAGCTCACTAACTATCCCAGAAGAGTGACCACATTCTTTTGTGTTATTACTCACTATTGATGCCTTAGGGAACAATGGTCTTTGAATGGTGTTAAGGTTTTTCCTTGGTTTCTTATATTCCTAATATTTTAAGGTCAAGGTCTTTTGCTCTAGGCTTGTCCTATAATATTTGTAATGAGTGAAAAAGTGCAGGAGCAGGGGAGGAGAGGATGGGTTTAGAAAAATCACCCATGGTTCTAGGTAGCCTATCTCTCAGAAAAACAATCACCAAACAAACCACCTGATATAGAAATTCATTCCTGAATTCTTTGAACAAATAAACTTTGATCTTTTTTCTTGGAGAAGAAAATAACAAGAGTAACAATGATATTAAAAAGAGAAACCATTTTAGCTTTATGTATTCTATGTTAACAAGTCTTTTGTTTAGATATTAATTTGTCTGAACAACTTTCATCTTTTCCTCTCTTAAAATTATTTAATTCTAGTTCACCAATTAGGGAATACAATACTACACTGCCATAATTGGGATCATAATTTTGTATATTGTGATTCAAGTTTACTGATACATTTAGAGATTCTGTACATATTTTAAGGGATAATGTGATAGGAAGGCTGAGCTACATGTCTTGATTCTGTAATTAAAAAAAAAAATTGCTTGGCAAGGCATAGTAAAATTAACAGTAATGATACCTTATTTCCAGTGTCTTTCATCTGAAGATCTCAAAACATCCAACATTTAGAATACATTATTAGGCCAAGCTGACTCTGTGACAAATGTACTATATTTTAGAATGTTTCAATTTTTTCATTATTTGTCTTACTTCTTAGACTTGTCGATGCCTTTGGAATTTTCAAAGAAAGTCTTGTTAACTCGATAGGCAGCTCAAAGAATTTTTACAAACAATGTAATTTAGTTTCTACAGTAGCATAAAGAGTATGAAGGTTATTCCTAGCCCAGAGTAAAAAAAAATTAGAAGTATTTTTAATAATTTGAACATCTACTATGCACTAAGTCCTATGCCAGGCAAGCTATATTTGACATCTTATTTAAACCTAAAAGAATCCCCCAAAATATGTATGATTATTTTTAATATGCAGAATTATTTTTAACATGTGGAATGGTTTAAGCTACCTAAGAGCTCTTAGTTTAAAAACCTGGACTGGAATCCAGATTTCTCCAGCTACATTTTTTTTTAACACTCTGGTTGCTTCACAAGAAGGATGCAGAAAAGAGAGTAGAGGAGGTTTTTATTATCCAATTTTTCCTTTGCCGCTTTCATCTATTAATAATCTCAACTATTCATTAAAGAGTTAGATTCAGAAGAAGGAATCAAGGATATTGACAAATATCCTTATAAGAGTTAATATCTTTGGATGGCACAGTGTTGATGGTCCAATGACTTAAACATGGTTTGTTTAGGTGACTCAAAGTCCTGATGTTATAAGATAAGGAAGTGTTTCCTACAGCGTGCCACATATTCCACCCCTGGCCCCAAGATAATTTTGTTAGCGTTTGATCATTTTACTATATACTTTTAACATTTCAATATGTATATATTTTAACATCTATCAGGAAATAAATTAACTAGCAAAACAAACTCTTATTCCTATAGAGGTTATTCCTTGCAACAAAGCCAAAATAGGCAGCGCTATGGTAATTTACTTTGTACAGGGTGAGTCTGGTTACTCCAGAAAATCCATGAATGTGTCAAACCGTCAATAATTAAAACTTCTGCTTTGGATGTAAGGGTAATATGAACGAACAGATGGCTGATACAGATTCTTTTTTTTTTTTTTTTGATACAGATTCTTGTATATCAAATTTCCATTCTCATCATCATGTCTTTCTTACTAATGTTATCAATTCATCACTTCCAGAAGTCAACCACAGTTTACTATATGAGTATATACCATTGTGAATTATACTTTGGATTGAGTTCTTTGTGTTTTAATTGAAACTATCATGGTTAAGAGGTTTAAAAAGATTTTTAGGCATAATAAAAGAAATTTATAACAAATATGAGCACTAGTGGTAAGAGTAAAAAAAGCCACATTAACAACTGAATCACCTGTTAGTGTTACAGAAATGCCAGCTTCAACAAAAAAAACAAAAAAATACTGCACAAATGTAATGAATATTGTTTGAAATTTGGAATTTCATTGCCAGTTGAGAATGAATCTATTTCATTATGTGTTGTGTTTAGAAACACTGGTGTCATTTTGACACATACAAATAATGCTATGAGAAACTTATCAAAAATACTGAAGCAAAATAGAAGGACATTCAAACATCCTAGGAACTAACATGCTGTAAAATAAGGAAAAGCTTTATGGTGTTGTGAAATAATTGGTGAAACATAGAATCCTAATGGCAAAAAAAAGTAAAAGCAATGATTGGGGACAAAGAAAGAAAAATGATTGATAATGTGCCTCTGTCAAATAACAGGGTTCTTTTTAGAGTTACAGTTATGAACAGAAAGTAAAGCAGCAATTACTATTCAGAGAGTGACAAAGTCAATACAATTCTCTGCAGACTGATGAATCCACTAAGATTGTACAGTTAGAAAATCTTTGATATAATCTGAAAAAATATCTCAAAAATAATGTGAATAAAAGTAGTCTACAAAAACTTTTCCACAGCTAAATTGTACAACTGAAGAAGTGTTTTAAAACTTATTGATGAATTCAGATAATCAATAATAATGACAAGAAGTGATATTGGGCTAAACACAGGTGTCAAAGACAACTGGTTCAACAAGAAGAGCTGATTAATACAGTTGAGCTACTGAACATATACCTACAGCTATAGCCACAGAGAAACACTAGTCAACAGCGATATACATAAAGATTTAAGAAAAGTATTTATTAGAACTGTCAATCATATGCAGACTTCTGTGTTCTCAAAATTTTCTCAGGCTTTGTGAAAAAAATAAGCATAGTTAAAAATCAGAAATTACTGTCATATGCCATTTGTTAGATTCCCTAGTGCCAACAGGACTCCTTACATATTCATTCAAGTTGATATCTCTACAAAAGATTGCATATCTAGTCCCAATATAGCTATACCACAGATTTAACCTTTCTTCCAGAATGATCTGAAGTTCTACTGGCAACATGAACAGCTAAAACAATTTTGAAAAAGAACAAAGTTGGAGGTCTTACACCTACCTAATTTAAACTATAAAGTACTTTAAAGTATTGTACTATACAGTTACAATAATCAAGAAAGTGTGGTATAAGCATAAGTAGAGGCATAGAGATAGATGCAACAGAACTGAGAATACAGAAAGAATCCTTACCTTTATATTCACCAGTTTTCTTTGCAAAAAGATATTCTCTTCAACAAGTGGTGGTGGGACAATTGAATACATTTAAAAATATGAACCATTTACTAATACCGTTAATTAAGTCAATTAGCCTGCTCTCACATAAATAAGTGAAGAATGAATCATGGACATAAAAAACTAAAACTATGAATCTCCTAGAAAAAAGAACAGGAGAAAAATTTCTGTGACACTGATTAGGCAAAAAGTTCCTAACTATGATACAACAGTCAGAAGTTACAACTGAAAAATAAGACTGATGAATTGAAATTCCATAACATTCAAAACCTTTTGTGCTTAAAATGCATCATTAAGAAAATAGGTTGTCCCACAGACCAGGAGAAAATATTTGCAAATGATATATCTCATAAAGGATTGTACTGAGAATATATTAAAACCCCTTCAATTCAGTAAGAAAAATATACACAACCAAATATAAAAATAGACTTGAATAGACATTTCATCAAAGAAAACAAATTAAAAACATAGTAAGATACCACTGCACTTCCACTAGAAGAGATAAATCTAAAATACAGACAAGTGTAGGTGAGGGCATAGAGAAATTCAAACCTTCATACGCTGTTGGTGGGAATGTAAAATAGTACAGCCACTTTGGAAATAAGTTGGGTAATGTCTTTTTGTAAAAATTTAAACATAAACTTATCATACGACCTAGCAAATCCAGTCTAGGTATCTACCCACAAGAAATGAAAACATGTCTCCAACATCAGATGAACGGATAAAGAAGATGTAGTATATATGTACAATGGAATACTACTCAGAGGTAAAAAGGAGTGAAATTTTGCCATTTGCAACAATGATGGATTTGGAGGGTATTATACCAAGTGAAATAAGTCAGGAAAAGACAAATATGATATGATATCACTTATATGTGGAATCTAAAAAATAAAACAAAATAGTGAACATAGCAAAAAAGAAACAACTCTTTGATACAGAGGACAAATTAGTGATTACCGGTGGGGAAAAGGATGGGGGAGGGGCAAAATAGGGGCAGAGGATTAAGAGGTAGAAACTACTATGTCTAAAATAAACTATAAGGATATATTGTACAGTACTGGGAATACAGCTGATATTTTATAACAAATATAAATGGAAAATAACCTGTAAGAATTGTGAATCACTTTGTTGTACATCTGAAATGTATATAATATTGTATATCAACAATAAAAAAATGTTTAACTAACTGACCTAAAGAAAAAAGAAATGAAAACATGTCCATACAAAGATTTGTACATGAAAGTTTATAGTAGTATTATTCATAATATCCAACAATTGGTGATGGATAAACAAAATGTGTATCTATACAATGGAATACTATTCAGCAATAAAAAATAACAAATATTTATATATTCTGCAAACTAGACAAACCTCAATAACATTATGCAAATTGAAAGAAGCCAGGTATAAAATAATATATATTGTATGGTTCCATTTATATAAAATGTCCAAACAGGACTAATTTATAGAGTTAGAAAGCAGATCAGATGTTATCTGAGACTAGAGGAAGTGAGGATTGTCTCAAATGATTGACTTTAAATGGGCCCAAAGGAATTTTAAGGGGTGACAGAAATGTTCTAAAATGGAATTAGGGTAATTGTTAACACAACTCTATAAATTTACTTTAAAAAAAAGAGAGAGAGAGAGAATTAAGCTGAAGTCAGTTGTCCCATTGGAGTATCACAAACCAGTTTTAAAAATTTAGTCACTTCTTAGACTCAGAACCCATAGACCAAAGGAATGACTAGATAATCACGGAAAGTGCCCTGAACACAAAGGTAGTAATTGACCCACTTGTTCCCTAAAGGAATCTTGATTATTTATTTGGGTAAGTGTTCATGGGGGAAAGAGGAAAGCCCAGTTCTTATGATGGCTCTAGAATACAAAGTTTGAATGAACACTGATACCTAGGGAACTGAAATGTTACAATGTCTACATTAGTGGTTCTCCAATCTTAGTGTATATTGTATCACCAAGAAAGCTTGTTAAAGCATAGATTCCTAACTCCTCTTCAACAGAAATATTCTGGTTCAGTGAGGTTCTAAATTTCTAATAAGCTCACAGGTGATAAAGAGGCTAAAGGTCCGCAGACCACACTTTCAGTGGCATTTGTTTACATGATATCATGATGGAAAACTTACTTTTAATCCACACGTGGTCTGAAATAACTACTGTCTTAGGAAAGCGGATTCTAGGGCAAGTACATGAATCACAAAATTACATAAACATGAAAATATAACTCAATAATGGCATTTACATCAAAGTGCATGGAAATTACATCACTACCTACACTTAGTGAAGAATAACTATTTGTTCCCCTCCTTAAATTCGTCTCAATCTTTTAGTTCAATCATTGGAACTCATTCTTTCTTGTAATTAAGAAAGATTATCCATTGTTTCCAATGAAATATATGAATGAACACAATGTACTAATATTTTATTAATATACTATGATCCATTGGTAAAAAGAACATGTTACATGGAAGATAGCCTGTTAACATAGAACTGAGCGCCACTAAAGATAGTATACTACTATATATAAATTCAATTAATCACTGGCCTATTATGATGATGATTAAGAACAAAAATACTCAGGCAATGTTCTTCAAGTACTCAATTAAACTCTAATCTAAACAAACAACACACAGCCAGAATTCACCTAAAAGCTGTAAGAGAGTATCTCCACACCTGATCAATGCTTTAAATGTTGTCAAACAATGATGTGCTGCTTTTGTTCTCTGCCTTTACTGTTATTGTATGAAAATTCTTATTGTTATCATCAATTAAAATGCAACATTTCCTTCCAAGCATTGCTGGAGTCAGGAATGTGATGCAAAAATTTGAATCACATCTCGGGTAATTGCTGGATTGTTGCCTTTAAAATAACATCTGTGTGTGTGTGTGTGTACGTACTTTATGCTGAAATATGTCAGCCCTATTGCCAGAAGTTGATATTATTACAGCACATTTCATAGGTGTAACAGCTTTCAGAAGAATTCTTAGAGCATTTTACTTTTATCACAGGAAAAACTTCAGAACATGCATGTGAATTCAAGACAAAGCTGTGCCTCTCAATGATAATTTCTCAACATACTGTTCCTGTTCTTACATTTACACCACTCAGATGACCAGGGGCAAGTATATATTCCTCGGCACTTTTTATCCCTCTAATAAACAGGATATTACCTGTCTCCTCACTGAAATATTGTGGGGCTACAGGAGCTAACACTATCATGAAATTGCTTTATTTTCTGTTCAGAAACCTTGTCAATTTTTCTGTTTAAAATTTTGTTTATAAATGTGCTAGCAAGAATAGAGGCTTTGGAGAAAACATCAGTGCTGTGGATTTCTGTGAAAACACATTTTGGTACAACCCCAATTTGGCCAAGGGGATAATGAGTCACTCCTCCTCTGTGTACTCGTAGGTGGCCTCGGGGCAGTGGTCTAGACCAGAAGTACTGGGGCACAGAGAGAAGAGAACTCAGTCAGACTCTCCACCCCTTAGTACCTGACCTGACTTTCAAAAGCCCCTCAACAAGAGGTAAAGACCCGTAGGGAGAGGCCATATAAGGATATTTTCTCTGATGTGAAAGTCTGCTAACCTCCATCAATTAATCCAGCAAGGATGAAACCGTCCCATGTGTTGCTGCTATTCCAACATCCACCTGTACTATAAATACATGACTTAACTCTAAAAAAGTGCCTCCTTTTGGCAGTCTTCTTATTTTTGTCATTTTTAAAAAAGAAGAGTTAGCTAGCTAATGGTATTATCAGGAAACACAACCCAAATACATTTGCGTGAAAAGAGTATTTCCTGAAGATCCTGGATCATGCCCCAGAATCAAAGAAAGAACAAAAGGAATGAGGGCTCCTTTGGGAACAGGGCCAGGACCAGGGATGAGATGTTGTCGGTCCTGTCTCTGCTTTCTCACTTTGCTCTGTTCTATTCAGCACTGCATGATGGTACGCCTGTCTCAGTATTTTCACGTGGCAGGTGACACAATCACATTTTCACAGCCTCTAAACACAGAGGAGAGAGATTTTTTTCTCTCTCAACTTCAGTTTAGAACATCCCAGAGGGCCCTGGCTAACATGGCCTAGGCCCCTTGCTGCTCCCTGGCCAGGTCACTGGTTGGCCACAGTCAGGCTGGTTGTCTCCCTATGTGATCACACTGGGCCTGTGATGGTGTGACTGGCTGCCCCCAGCAAAACCACAGAGTACTGGCCCCAAAGGAGCAGGGCACCAGGGCAGAGCAACACAACAGCACTCATTCCTGCTTCAGAACAGCTCCCTCAAGCTCTCAGCTCCAGGAAAGTTGTCTTCCCCATTTAGAAATGAGTAAGTAGAGTAAGACACAGGTTAAGACACACAGACACACAGACACACAGACACACACACACACACACACACACACACACACACACTCACACTCACACACGGGAACAGTGGAACTGCAGTGCAGTCAAATCCTATTCATGACATTCAAACAACGTAACTTCTGAGGGTATCAATAAACAGGCCTGACGCAGCAATCTATTATTGATATAGTTATGCTTTCAGAGATCTGGTTTTAGAAAAGCTGAGAATTTCAAATTGATTAATCAAATACCTGCTTTTGGAGAGGTCAGGGAAGACAGGAGAAAATTTCCAATACATCCTGGAACATGTCTAGGACGTCTCTAGAGACCCAGAAAGCAGAAACTAGATGCTGTTTTGACTATCTTTTATCTATGTTCTCAATGGCTCCCCTTTCTTTACCTTCCATCTCCAGAGAACAAGGAAAATTCTGTTGAGTTTAGCTCTCTGACAAATGATAAGTGGTTATTCAGTCAATTTTTTTTAGTTAATTAGGTGGCTTAATTAATGAATGATACAGGTTCATATTGAGACATCATTATAAGCCAGGAAAAATATTTTATTTTGTGTGTAGTTCTTGCAATATAAATGAGACAACTTTTTTATGAAAGGGAAAGAATCCTATTAGGATTTGAAGGCAAAGCTTATTAAAAAACACTTCAGGCTTTAGAAAATTAAATCACATTAAGTGGATTATTAAACTATGTAAAATTATAAAAGCAGATATTAACTAACAGTGTCTTAATTGATTGGATATAACTCAGGTTGAAACAAAATTTTAAGAAGAGGTTTTGACCTGATGTAATTAGGGACAATCACATAATCTAAACATTAAAAATACTTAATTCTGTAAATTTACATACATCTGAATAATGCTACTTGTCCAGCCCAGGGTTCAGATGTTTTTCTAACATAAATTAGAATAACTTGACGATATTTGGGTTTTACAAATAATATAGGGACTAAACCATGGTACATAATTTAGTATTAAATCACATAATCTTAAGGTATGTATACCTGATTTTTCACAGGAAGATACAAAACAACCTCTTAAGCAAACTTAAAACCATTATTTTAGAAGCATTTAGGACATAGTGGACATGTGTCATGGTCAGATAATACACATGAGTTTTCAGATACTAAATTCCGTCCTTTTATTTTAGAGAGGCCAGGACTAGATGCAATATGACATAGGGAAATAACACTGGCCTACGAGTCAGGATGTCTGGACTTCAGTAATTTCCACGACCAAAGAGCCAGGTGTCCTTGAATGAGTCACAAAACCTCTTTAGGGCTTAGTTGTTTTTGTAAAATAAAAGGATTTGATAGATGGCCTTAAAGTCCCTTCCAGCTCTATAATTCCATGACTCCATATATGTTAATGTTCTTGGCACAGTGCTGAATAATTCAAAATAAGTTACTATCTCTCCATTCTTTCTTCTTTTCTTTCCTTTTTCTCTCAACCCTTTTCATGAATCCAACCACGTTCTCAACACATAATTATATCTGTATCTTCAGTACCTAGCACACAGACTGGCCAAAATCGCAGTCTATAAAAAGGGCTGTTTATCTTCAAGAAACTCAATCTGATAGAGCAAACATATAAACAAATTGCATTACTGTGATTCTAGTTCAAAAATACATTAGTAATTTATATTCCTCACAAAGACAGTACAGCAAAGAGACCGATGACCTGTTCTTTAAGCTAGCCCAGAGAAACTTAATTAAGGAGGGAACATCTCAGTATCTGAAACATATTTTTTCAATGATTAGAAACTAGTCAGGCAGCAGAGGGAACAGAATGTTCACTGGAGCCGTGACAGAGTTGTGTGTTCTCCTTAGGTGCAGATACAACAATTTTAATTGTCATGAATTTTCTGTCCTTGAAAATCAGATTTCCTGTATATCCTCCTTTCTGAGTGATAGTTTATTAAACTTATAAATTGCTTATTGCAACTGAAATATTTATTTTACATTTAGTACTTCTTGATTATTATATATCTTATACATATATCAAATATTATATTTTTATATATTATTTGGGAACTCTGTTCAGTTCCATTGATCAGTATGCTTATCCTTTAACAATAACCACTATAGCTCTATAACATATCATGATAGCTGATATAGCAAGTCCTACCACTTTATTTTTCTTCTTCAAGAATATCTTGTCTGTATAAATCAATGGAATAGGATAGAAAGTCCAGAAATAAACCTATGTACTGTGGTCAATCCACGACAAAGGACGCAAGGATGTACAATGGAGAAAAGACAGTCTCTTCAATAAGTGGTACTAGGAAAACTGAACAGCTACATGCAAGAGAATGAAATTAGAACATTCTCTAACACCATTTACAAAAACAAACTCGAAATGGATTAAAGACCTAAATGTAAGACCAGATACGCTAAAATTCCTAAAGGGAAACATAGGCAGAACACTCTTTGGCATAAATTAAAGCAATATTTTTTTTTTCAAGCCAGCTCCTAGAGTATTGGAAATAAAAGCAAAAATAAACAAATGGGACCTAATTAAATTTAAAAGCTTTTGCACAGCAAAGGAAACCATAAACAAAACGAAAAGACAACATACAGAATGGGACAAAATATTTGCAAATGACACAACCGACAAAGGACTAATTTCCAAAATATATAAACAGCCCACACAGCTTACTATCAAAAAAACAAACAACCCAATCAAAAAATGGCAAAAGATCTAAATAGACATTTCTCCAAAGAAGACATCCAGATGGGCAACAGGCACATGAAAAGATGTTCAATATCTCTAATTATTAGAGAAATGCAAATCAAAACTACAATGAGATATCACCTCACACCAGTCAGAATGGCCATCTTTAAAAAAATCCACAAATAATAAATTCTGGAGAGGATGTGGAGAAAAACCTTCCTACAGTAAAGGTGGGAATGTAAATGGGTGCAGCCACTGTGAAGGACAATATGGAGGTTCCTTAAAAAACTAAAAATAGACTTACTATATGATCAGCAATCCCACTCCTGAGCATATATCTGGAGAAAACTATAATTTGAAAAGACACATGTACACCAATGTTCACAGCAGCACTATTTACAATGGCCAAGACATGGAAATAATCTAAATGTCCATTGACAGATGACTGGATTAAGAAGATGTGCTATAGATATATATTATTTATATATATATAATATATATAATGGAATATTACTCAGCGATAAAAAAGAATGTAATAATGCCATTTGCAGCAACATGGATGGACCTAGAGATTAACATATTAAGGGAAGTAAGTCAGACAAAGACAAATATCATATGATTTCACTTATATGTGTAATCTAAAGAAAAATAATAAAAAATTCCATTTACAAACCAAAAACAGACTCATGGACATAGAAAACAAACTATGGTTACCAAAAGGGTGGGGGAGGAATAAATTAGGAGTCTGGGATTAACAGATACACATTACTACATACAAAATAAACAACAAGGAACTACTGTATAGCACAGGGAACTATATTAAATTTCTTATTAACATATAACAGAAAGAATCTGAAAAGAAAATATATATGTATGTATATGTATAACTGAATCACTTTGCCATACACTTGAAGCTATTTTGTAAATGAACTATATGTCAATATAAACTAAAATTTAAAAAAGAAAGATGTCTTGTCTATCTTTGGGGTTTTTCTGTTTCATATAAAATTTTAGTATCAGTTTGTCAAATTTCACTAAAACAAAACTGTTGAAATTTTTATTGGAATTTTATCAATTCTAAAGATTAATTTAAAACACAAATCTTAATGATTTGAATCTTCCTATCCATGAAATACTATGCCTTTCCATTTATATAGGTCTTCTTTAATATCTTTCAACAAAGTTTTAAATAGTTTCTATTTGGTTTTGCCTATCTTTTGTTAGACTTGTTACGTTGTATTTATTTTTGTTGCTTTTATAAATAGTATTTTTAACACTTTCTATTTTTTCATGTATTACCATGTTAGCTAGGATCTCTAGTACAATGTCAAGTAGAAATGTTGAAAATAGACAACCTCCTGACTTTAAATGAAATGCTAATACATTTTGCCATTAAGAATGTTTGCAGTTCATTTTTGAAAGATTCTTTACCAAAATTTAAAAATATTCTTTAATCCTATTTTTCTCAGTGTTTATAATGAATATCTGTTGACATGTCAATGCTTTTTTTGCATTTACTGAAATAAAGTTAAATTTTAATCTATTACTGCAGCAAATTACATTCATTACATTACATGAATGATGTTTCTAATAATAAACGCTCTTGCATATTTGGAAAAACCCAATTTGGTCACAATATGTTCTTTTTTTATACTTCACTGAACTTCATTTGCAAATAATTTGTTTAGAATTATTGCATCTGTGTTCATACCTGATATTGAAATGCAAATATGCTCCTTCATACAGTCTTTTCCAGTTATTTATTGCTGCAGAACAAGGTTCTCCCCAACATAGAGGCTTAAAACAACACTTACATTGTCTCCTGATTTTATTGGGTTGAAAACTTTGGCAGGGTTTTTTTTCAACTGGGAAAATTCTCAGTTCTTGTGGCACAACTGGGATCACTCAGTGTATTCAGCTAGTGACTGGACTGGGCTGAAGTTTAAGACAAATTCATTTAAAAGTCTGGTGCCTTAACAGGGAAGGCTGGAATGTTAAGCTCAGCTGGGTTCCTCCAGATAGTATCAGGGCCTCTCCATGGTCTGTATAACAGGGTAGTCACACTACTTAATAGAGGCTCAGAGCTCCGAGAGACCAACGCAGTACCTGTCAGTCCTTCTAAAAGCTAGGTCCACAACTGGAAACACAATTTCTGCTATCTGTCATCCTTTATTGATAAAACAGTCACAAGCAGTGAATATCACAGAGGAAAGGATATGAAGCCCTCATCCTGATGAAAAGAATGTGCATACACTTTTTTTTTAATCTACCACAATACCTGTTTATGATTTTGTTTCAAGGCCAAACTAGTTTATGAGTTTGAAATATTTCCTTTTTCTATTCCCAAGAAAACATTTAGTAGAATTGTAATCATCTCTCCTTAAACATTTAGTAGAATTGTAATCATCTCTCCTTAAATGCTTTATAGAAGTTTCCTTTAAAACCAGTTGTCCCTGTTTTCTTTCTTTTTTGTGAAGATAATGATCCAAAGATTATTGAGGCTTTCCATTTCTTCTTGAATTGACTTTGGTAAGTCATTTTTCTAAGAAAGTTTGTCTAAGTTTTCAATAAATTGGCACAAAATTGTTCATTGTATTCTATGTTAGTTTCTAAAATATTAATAAAGTCAACAAATTTTGGCTAGATTAATGACTTATATATATTATTATTAATAAAAACTATGGATAGTCATGCCCATTTTTATTAATAATACTATAAAAGATCTAACATCCATCTAGAATTGATACTCGCATGTGTTATCAAGTAGAGATTATCACTTTTGTCTATGTGGATATGAGGTTCATCTACAGTATTTGTTGAAAGATCTCCCTTTTCACGCTGTCCAGTAATTCCTTCTTTATCACAAATCAAGCAGACATATATGTATGGGTTTGCTTCTGGGCACTGTTTGGTTACAGTGGTCTATTTATCCATCTTGTGCCAGCATCTATTATTGTAATTACTGTAACTTCCTAATTAGCTTAATATCAGAGAGAGCAAGTTCTCTCACCTTGTTCTTCTGGATAGCTGATTATTCTTGACTCTTGGCTCTTTGCATTGTTATATAAGCTTTAGAATGCACTTGTTGATTTCTACATAAAAATCAGAATTTTCATTGGGATTGCACTGAATCCAGTCACTCATATTGGGGAGAACTGACATCTTTAAAATACTGACTCAAGCCATGAATATGGTATATTCTTCCATTTATTTAGACTTTAAATTTTTTTCTCTCCTTATTTTTTATTGTTTTTTGAATAGTGGTCTTGCACAACTTTTGTCAGATTTATTCCTAGGTATTTGTTGTGTTCTTTTTAATGCTACTGCAATTGTTATTTTATTTCATTTTCTAACTCATTACTGATACATAAAAATATGTGATTTTTATATTGACTTTAGATGCAGCAAATCTGCTAAAATTATTTATTAGTTCTAATAATTTATTAGTGATTAGTCCAGATTTCTAAGTAGAAAATTATATTGTGCATGAATAATGATATTTCCTTTCCAATTATAATATTTTAACTTCTTTTCCTGATTTATTGTACTGGCTAGGGCATATACTAAAATGTTGACTTAAAGTGATGATAGGTAATACCCTTACATCGTTCTTATCTCAAAGAGAAACATTTCACCATTAAATATAATGCTTGCTATAGTTTGTTTTGTTTGTTTTGGACTATCCTGTATCAAACTAGGTCAATAGTTTACATATTGCTTGATTCAGTTTCCTAACTGCACTTCCACAACTATGAGTCAGTTTGGCCTATAATTTTCATTTTTGAAACCTCGTAAAATTTTTATTATAAAAATTATACTGGCCTCGTAAAGTAAGCTGGGAGTGTTTCTTCCTATTTTGTTCTCCAGGAAAAATAATAAATTTATAATAAAACAAGCATTTTTTTCTTAAATATTTTTTTAAAATTCACTGGCAAATATCTTTATTCAAGAATATTCAAATTTTCTACTTTTTCTTGTATCAGTTTTAATGTTATATTTTTCTAAAACTTTGTTAATTTTATGTAAAGTTTCAAATTAATTGGCATAGAAACAGGAAGTACAGAAATGTCACCTTTTTATTTCCAATGTTAAGTATTTCTGCCTTCTCCACTCTGTCTTTTTTTTGCCTTAATCAGTCTCATAATAGGTTTGTCAATTTTATTTTTCTTCCCAATGTACCACTTCTTGGTTTTGTTGATCTATAAAATTTTTTCAAAAATCTACCACTGATTTATTTTCTTTAATATTTCTATCCTCTCTCTACTCTCTTCAAGGTTTGCTGTTTTTTTTCTAACTTCCTGAAATAGATGCTTAACTCAGTTAACCTTTCTTCTCTTCTAATAGATGCATTTAAAACTAAAAAATTTCTCTTTCAGCATAGCTCCATAACATGAGCTTGCCAGGTTGTATTTTTTTTTAACATTTAAAAATGTTTCCTAATTCCTATTGTGATTTCTTCCTTGACTCACAGATTATTTAGAAGCATATTGCTTGTTTTCCAAACATTTAGGGGATTTTCTACTTATCTTATTGACTTTTATCTTAATTCCACTATGGTCAGTAAGCATATCCTATTTTATGTTTATCCCTTTAAAAAATATGTTGAGACATGCTTTCTGGCCTAGCACATATTAAATTTTAGTAAACTTACTCTGATCACAAAGAATCAAGCTAAAAATATCACCATTCAGTGTTGCTTTTTTTTTTTTCCAGTGTTACTTTTACTTACCTTTTTTGAGTAACTGACTATTTTAGTTATACACTCTTTATTGTTCTTTTTTATTGGGGTGGAGAGTTATCCTGAGGTATTAAAACATGGATTTTCCCCTCTTTATCCTTTTAAAAATATATTCCTTTTCATATTCTTTTTTATTATAGGCTATTATAAGGTATTAAATATAGTCCCCTATGCTATACAGTAGGACCTTGTTGTTTATCTATTTTATATATAGTAGTTTGTATCTGCAAATGCTTAAATCCCAATTTGTCCTTCCCCATTCTCTTTTTCCCAGTAACCCTAAGTTTGTTTTCTATGTCTATGAGTCTGTCTCTGTTTTGTAAATAAGTTCATTTGTGTCCTTTTTTTAGATTCCACATACAAGTGACATCATATGATATTTTTCTTTCTCTTTCTGGCTCATTTCACTTGGTATGATGATCTCCAAGTCCAACCATGTTGCTGCAAATGGCATTATTTTATTCTTTTCATGGCTGAGTAGTATTCCATTAAAACACAGATTCTTGATTTAACAGAGTCTAACATAATTTAGTACTTTTCTTCCAAGATAATGCAGCAAACTTAGAGCACGTGACCTCATGTTTACCACTCCAGATTTATACGACACTGTTACCATGTGTTTTAACTCCATATATTTTAAATTCCAAAGATGATAATGATGATGATAATAATAATAATAATAAACATTTCTTTAGGTTTGCTTACATATTTGCCCTTTTTGGTGCTCTTTACTTTTCCTTGCACTTCCAGTCATCTGTGTGGAATCATTTCTCTTTTCCTACTGAAGGACAGGTTTTAGTATTTCTTTTAGTGTGAATCTGCTAGTGATGAATTTTCTGTTTTTGGTTGTATGAAAATGCCTTTATTTCACTTTCATTCATAAAGAAAATTTTCAGTGGAAAAAGGATTCTAAATTAGCATTGGATTTTTCAACACTTATTTCATTGTCCTCTAGCTTCTACTGTTTTTATTTAGCTCATTAACTTGAATCTTTCTTCTTTTCTAATATATGTATTTAAAACTAAAAATCTCTCTCAGCATGGCTTTAGCTACATACCATGAGTTTAGACAGCTAATCCTTCTTTGATTCCTGTGGAGTTACAAAAACTGTTTTCCAACTGCTTTTAAGCATTTCTCTGTCTTTGTAGTTCATCAGTTTTACTATTACATATCTATGAGTGATTTTGCTTTTATTTGCTCTGCTTGGGTTTCATAAAGCACCCTAAATCTGTGGCTTGATGTTTTCAATCATTTTTGAAAAATTAAAAGTCCATTATTACTTCAAATATACTCCTGCTTTATTTTCTTTCTCCTCTCCTCCAGGAACTCTGATTAGCCACATGTTAAACCTTTCTCAGACAATCCCCTCAGCATCCTCTAATACTTTAGCTACTTTCTATCTTTAAACAATATTTTCTTTGAACTATCTTCTGATTCATTAATTCTCTCTTCTGCTGGATTTAATCTGATTCCATATTCATTATGAAATTCTTAATTTCAGGGATCTTAAAAACTTACTTTAGTTATAAAGCTTCCATTTCATCCCCTGGTAAAATTACCTTGAACATAGTCAGCATAGTTACTTTAAAATCTGCATCCAGTACCTGCATTTTCTCGAACTCCTGTGGCTCTTTTACATTATTTATTGTTTCTCTTAAATTTTGATCATATTCTTTTACATACTTATGTGCCTTTCATTACTTATTTTCTTGAGTGCCAGATATTGAATATTGAAAATTTTTAGAATGAAATTTAGGCCTACATTATCTTTCCAGAGAGAGATTTTTATATTCCTTTTGGCAAGTGGTTAAGGGCTTTAACAATCTAGGGTCACTTTAGTGTTATTTTAGAAGCTGAGATTATTTCAAGCTAGGGTTCAGACCCTGCAAGGGTTTGCTTTGTTTCTTGTTCACTACTTCTAGAGTGTAGCTGTTTTACTTCAAGAAAGAAGAGAAGGTAAAAAAGAGAAAAAGTAAACCTCCCCTGAATGGAGAGGGTCTCAACTTAAAGCAGGAGGATTCTTGTTTTCCTTTTTCTCACCTTTCTTAATAGACAGAGTTCTCCAATAATTTGGGAAATCATGGGAAGCTAAATTGAATATACTATCATCCAGAGAATAATTAATTTTTTCTGAGATCCAGTTAGCACTGCTGACTTGAGAACACTCTAGGCCATTCCAAAATCCACAGCTTAATCTGGGAGTCATGGTATCAGCCACTCCACTTTGTTACATGCCTAAGGCTTAGTCTCCTTATCTTAGCTCTGACACAGGCATTACAAGCAGTGTAACCCTGCTTTTTCACAGAAGCTTACTCATTCCTCTGATTTTACATCATAGATTTTTGTGCATGTGTATTTTCTTCTCCATGTGTTTCTGTGTTTGGGGTTCTTGGAGATTTTCCTTTCTTCTTGCAAGCTCAGTGATACAAGAAAATTTTCTTTATGTGGGATTTATGCAAAATCTTCTTATCATATGGTGGAAGGCCCAGAACAAAAGCCTCTGCTTCCCTTTTTGCCAAGTTATCATTTTGTGAGCTTTCTGAGGAAGATAACATTCTCAGAAAACTTTCCAGATGAAAGCCAAGTTTAGGCTTAGAGCTCTTACAGGAAAAAACTAATAGTGGATAAAAGCACACAATGTCGATAACAAGAAATACATGTTTTTGAAATGCTTTATAACAGAAATAAAATAATTATTCCTCTTCTTCATTATGTTCTAGTTGCTTTATAGATGACTAAGTTTCAAGTGAGTCAATGATATAAAACCTTAGTCTCACAGGGGGATCGGTGAGACTAAGCCATTTATTCAAACTTCAAATTTTGGCTTTAAAATAAAGATGGTAGTCATCCCAATTCTCTTACTCATAAACTTTAGAACTGTCTATGCACTTACTAGCTGACTCAACATGAATGGGAGTTCTCAGTGGGTGCTGAGTGAATGTGAAAACAGGAGAACCAGACTCAAGTCTGCAGAACAAATGTTAGCTTTTTAAAAGTTACTGTGAACCATTTCCGTTTCTTTTTAAGATGAAACATATTCAGAGAGTTGTAGTATGTATGAAGAAAAGTGGGAGGTATTCCAATGTTCTGTCCATGAACAGTCTAAAATGGTCTACTTCTGCTTATTCATTTGTATTTTAACTATAAAAATAATACCACAGATCTTCCTTGACTTACAATACGGTTACATCCCTATGAACCCATCATAAGCTGAAAGTATTGTAAGTCAAAAATACATTTAATACACCTAACCTCCTGAACATCACAGCTTAGTCTAGCCTACCTTAAACATGCTCAAAACACATACATTAGCCTACAGTTAGGTTAAAAACACCCAACATAAAGCCTATTTTATACTGAAGTGTTGAATATGTCGTGTAGTTTATCGAACAATGCACTGAACGTGAAAAGCAGAATGGTTGTTAAGTGTATCACTTGTTCACCCTCCTGATGGCATGGCTGACTGACTGCCGCTGCCCAGCATCATGAGAGTGTCAGTCCGCACATTACTAGCCTAGGAAAGATCCAAATTCAAAATTCAAAATACAGTTTCTACTGAAAAGCATATTGCTTTCATACCATCATAAAGTCAAAAAGTTTTAAGTCCAGGGCTATCTGTACTGTCTCAAAAGTGATAGGTGAAATACATAGGGTGGTGTTACAACTATAGACTCAGACCAGACTGACCTTCAGGCTTAAATCCTAGTTCAACTAGTTACTAGCAATTAACTTCAGATGACTTTCTTCACTTTCCCAGGCTTCCAGATCTTCAGTAAAATAATGTTAGTATTTGCCTCATAAGATTGCTATGAGGCTTTCAGATATAACAACAAGTTCCTAAAACACAGTAACAATTTAGGAGGTTTATCAAGTTTTTTCTTCCCGGCTATGCTTTTCTTGTCCAGGAAGAATAAGGGAGGGAGAGTCTTCCAGCCAAGCGCTAAAATAGACCTTATGACTTATGAGAGAAGACGAAAAAACATAAGCTGGTGCTCAATCCATGCTTTGCCTAAGCTGAGTAAAGCCTAAATAGCCAACAGAAATAATGAACAAATGGGATGTTTAAGAATATATGTTACCATCACCCATTATATTTTTAGTAATATACAATTGAGGAATTGTTTTAAAATATTTAATTCTAAACTTGATGGTTTTAAACCTGAAAGAATGACTGGTACTGTTGAAGAAAATAAATAATGAATTTTAAATAGAAAAAAGAGAAAAATGGCTATTTAAAAATGCAATTAAAATGCTTGGGAATTGGTAAACAGGCAACGCAACTCTAAAAGTAGGCTCCAAGAAATGTACACTGAAATAGTTAATATCCAAAATAACAGCAGCTTTAAGAAAGTATGCATATATTTTAAGAAAACATGCAGAGCAGCAATTCAGGTATCTAGCCAGCTAACATACCTGGTCATACTTAAAAGAACCAGTTACCTCTTAATTTATAATCACATTTGGAAGTTATTTATTTTTAATGTTTAATATATTTTTTAACTCTTTAATGTAATATTTAATGATCTTTTCCTGAGCATAAAACTGCTAGGAAATACTGTGCTGGCTCAGCAAGTGTTACAAAAAATGTAGGATATGGTTTTTGCCCTTAAGTAAAATCATTCACTAAAGTAAGACTTTAATTGATTGTACAAATTTGACTGATCATACTGCCATACAAGACATAGCATGTATCAGGTGTGTAAAAAATGAGAAAAAAAGAGACATCTGAAAACATCAAGGAAAAAAGACTTACACTACATTGCTTTTCAAAAATTCAAAGACCTTTCTGTGTTTTTTCTGATCTACTCTAGCAAGAATAATAGATTACATGTATTGATTTTTGCCTACTACATGGAACAGGCACTGTGAAAATTCTATAAATATCTTATTTAATGTTCATAATAATCCTTCAAGGTAGGCACTCTTTTTATTCCATTTTCTTGATAGGCAGTTGAGATTGACTTGAGGTCAGACAACCAGCAAGTGGCAGAGCTAAGTCTTGAACTTGGGCAGTGTGGCCAGGAAAACGCACTTCACTACTTGCTATACTGTTTCACAAGCATCCAAGCAAACTGAACGTTTGGTCCAGATGGGAACCCCCTGTCAGACAACCCGTTCCAGGGAAGCCAACACCCACTGTCAGGCTCTTCTCTATATTCTTACTTCATTCTCTTCTGCTGCAATACGAGCCCATTGTTTTTACTTGAAAATTGTCTCAACATTATGCTAAGTGAAACAAATCAGACTGAGAAAGACAAATATACCATACGATCTTACTTATATATGGAATGGAGGTTGCTAGGGACAGAGAGGTAGGGAAAACGAGGAGATGTTGAACAACGGGCACAAACTTCCAGTTTTAAGATGAGTAAGTTCCAGGGATCTAAGGCACCCATGGTGACTACAGTTAACAATACTGTTGGTATACTTAAAACTGTTATGAGAGTAGAGCTTTAATGTTCCCACCATAACAACAGCAACAATGAAATGGTAATTAAGGTAAAGGATGTATTAACTCACCTTATTGTGGTAAACGTTTCACAATATATATGTGTATTAAATCATCATATTGTACACTTTAAACTTACACAATGTTGTATGTCAATTATATCTCAGTAAGACTGATAAAATTTAAATAAAATAAAATGTTTAATTGCCTTAAAAACCTTTAGGCTCCTTTTTTCAAGAACTGTGTTTTACTTTAGTCTCCTCTTCTGTCTTAACACTTAATCCTAACTTGCAATTCAGTTAGGAATTCACTGGGAATATACCAGTGAATCTGTGAAGTATCTATCGCCACCATTATTACCATGGTACACTTAGATAAGACATTAAAAAAATACTTATTGAACTCCAACTATGTACATGGCATTGATTTAAATTCTGTGATACATACAAGAAGTTTAGGACACAGTCCCTGTTCTCAACAAGCTTATAGTTCAGCTGCAGAGAGAGAGAAACAAAAACATGAAAAGGTAAATAACTCAAGAATTATATTTCTACACAAGAGAATAAAACTAAGCCTATCATGGGGTGTTATGTAGTGACTAGCTTGTTAGGATATTATGGAGAAAAGAGGTACTGTAGTAAATTTTTTGAAGATCCTAAATTATACATACTCAAGCAGGTTTCTTTAATGCATGATTTCTTATAGCCTTTGTTATGGTAATATTTACTGTGAATTTCAAAGAGTTTCATACTTTGCAATGTTTTCCAAACTTGTTTGGAAAAAGAACACCTGTTTCATGGAATTTCATTGCTCTGTGTTAAAAAAAAAAAGCTGTCTTCTGTGGAAAAGCATTTAAGGACATACTCAGGCAAGTATCATTAAATATATAACACGCATCTGCAACCTCTCCATATCAACTTCATGGACCACATTGCTCGCAGCTGCCTTTCCCAAGAGTTGGGACATGGTCTCACAATTCTCAATAACGTACTCTGACTACTCGACTACTCACTTCTAACTGATTAAGTATACGTGATGAAACAGTTTTGCCATTCCTAGAATTAGTCATATGAGTTGAAGAAGAAAGAAACCACAGTGATCTAGAATAACCAGCTTCAAGAAAAAGACAAATATTGAACTGAGCTTTGAAATGTGAATGAGAAATCCCTTCATTAATTCTAAATCTTTAATTTTTTTTTAACCTAGATGAAATTATTTGCTTATTCAGTCTTCTCTTCAGCATTCCGGAGAAAGGAAGGTTACGGGACAAATAAGGAAACAGACACACTGCCAACTACAATTAGGCTGAAAAGAGTTACTAAATATAGTCATTCATATCTCAAAGAACTCATGAGAATTACTGAATAAGCACGACTGGCATGACCTGAGTTTCTTTAAGCAGGTCTCCCCAGGATACTAGTAGGATAATAGCAGTGGTCACATCTCAAATTTCTCTGCCTCTTATCCTCACCTCCACAGGTGATAGGAATTGGTCCGAAGAAAATCAGCCCTTGCATCCCTGCCCAACTATCTCTAGAGGTCCTGAAAGAGTATCTCCAAAATTTTCACAATCTTCTCATCATTTTCAGGCTGTGGCATAACTCACTACAGTCAAACTGAGAGGGGAAGTCAGTGAGAGCACTGATGTTCACGTTGATAATGCTGGGGGTTTTTTGGTGATCCTCAAACTGTAAATCCTCCAGGTGCCTACATGGCACAGCCTCCCCTATAATTCTCTCTGAGCTGAAGTCCTTTGTGTTGCAAGAAGTAGGAAGAATATCCTTCTCCCTATAATATGTCAACACTTTAGAACCAGGCAGAGTTGTCTCTACTTTGTGCCCCTTGTCTTCTAGAGTCACTTATGAAAACATTCCCTTAAGCTTCTGTTAGGAGCAACTTGTTGGGAGATGATTCTCCATGGGTCTCCCATATTTCTGCACATCTTATGAGCAGAGAATTGGCTTCCATTCTTCTGGGTTAGCTTTTTAAGGATGTTTGCATACCAAAAGCCTTGGAAGATAGAATGTCCTGCCTCTGGAGCAAAGGGTAGATTTGTTTACTGTCCTCTGGGGCAAAAGTCAGGCAGGCTCTCTACCCATTATGAAAGAGTCAGATTCCCTAAGCTTGAGGTTCTCCTTCAACACACCCCACTGCATGTACAGACATCTTCTAGCCCTCTTTGCATCACCTTGTGGAAATATGCAACCATGCTATGAATAATAATAATAATGCTGTGCTGTAAACAATAAAGTCCTCTGTCTCTGATCGAGGAGTCTCATGTCTTCTATCGGTGTCCATGACACTGTGCCAGGCTAAGTTGTTAGGGTAAAATCTCAGACCTCTTGATACATGCCTCTTGCTACAGGATTTAGGCATAAGTCCTTGGATCAGAACGGCTACTTAAGACAGACACTGTACTACCTGGGAAGTTCTCAGATTTCTCATTAAGAAAGAATTTTTATTTTGCCTGCAAGGAATGCAGTTTGCTGAGTCTCCAGTTGCAGTGTGTTCAAAATCCACCTCAACTTTCAAGTGGAGACCATCGTGTATCTTGGCAACCCTAACAGGATATTTCTGTTCAGTAGGGGACTCAATCTTACAGACAATCTTTGCTCTAGAGCTCCCTGGTATGTGGGCCCAGACTGTCAGATCTGTAGACTTTCCCTGCTCAGTACAATTCTTGCTTTTATCTTTCATGGATGTTTCCCTAATAAACTGTTTGGACGCCCTACTTCATCTCAGTGCTGCTTCCCGGAGAACACAACCAATATGCGTGCATCCAGTTGTAGACACCAAAACAGAACATTCTTCTTCCTCTGAGAGTACCTCATACGAATCAATTCATATATGTTAATATCTCATAATCAGCCTCAGGTCCATTCAACATGCCGAGACATGTTAAATCCCAGCTTAGGTTCAAGTTGGAACTTCCACTGAATGAAAAATGTTCAATATAGCTTTGTGTATTTAAAATGATTGTTAAGATATATTAGATTCATGAAATTCAGATTTAAGCTTAAAGATTAGCATATATAATGCATTTATGTAAGATTAGAAAGTTAGTCTTAAATTTAGGCATTTATAGTAAATTAATATTTACTGTATTTCAATAAATCTAAGATGCCATTAATTGCAAGCATGCATATTATTTTTAAGTATCGCAAAGAAAAGCATCATCAATTAATCTATGGCAGAATGCTAAGATGCTATCCATTATAAGGCAAATTCCAATTTCAGTGATATTAAAATGTTAAAAAAATGAATCTTTGATCCAATAAAATGCACTTTTATATGACCTCTTCCTGGTCTCAGATTATTTTTATGTTTTTAATACCTGAAGCAGACATTAATAAAGGAAGAGTCTCCAACTCTTGAATTATTTTTGCATGATATATGATTATTTTCAATCAAATATTGGAAAAAAGATCAAGTGAATTTTAAAAGCTTCAAGCTTATTAAGCATATAAAAGTGGGTTTACATTATGAATGTGATATACAATAAATACTTAACATTTAGTACAACAGGAGACATTTTTTAAAAATTCAGAAGTCTGAAAGTTAATTAACTCCCCCTTCTGACTCAGAAGGTATACTTCTTCTCATACTGAAATTGAAGTGGAATTAAGATATCATTGAGTCTGGTCCCTTCATTTTTCTGAAAATCACCATGAAGCCCAGGAAGGTAATTGACAGAGCAAAACCAGAGCCTTCTGCCTAAGACTCTCTCCACCACTTCACCAAGCCAAACCCTAGACTGTCACACTTGCTTTGGACAAGCCCTCCTAAGGCCACTCAGAGAGAAAGAGAATCTCCTTTCCTCAGCATAGAGAAGAGATGGTCTCTTCATTGCCTTAAATTATGCAGAAGCAAACAAATCCAGCAGGCTCAGATCTTCAAAGTGAGAAAGAATTCTTTCTCCTTTTTCTTTTTTTCTTCTTAAACCAGGAGATTTGGGGATCTTCCAGTTCTGGGAGGGAGACAGGACTGTTAGAGATTGTAAATGTGTGGACTGACTTTGTGCAGTAGTCTCCCTCTTCCTCAGCACCTTCCTGAGAAGAACCAACTGTGACAGAGTCACTGTGAAGTAGGTGAGATGATAAAGACTCAGGGAACCAACTCCAATTCCCAGACTCCTTTCCCAAAACCTATGGCTCATGAACACATGCTGTTCCATAGGAATATCAAAGAAACTAAACAAGTTTGGTGAAGCTTGTTTCATCTTCCAGACAGACAGGAAAGAAAAATTTGAGATCATTTCTACCTTTCTCCTTTTGCACCTCAAACTCAGTCTTGACTAGTCTGGAGTCATGAGCCAAGTAACCTTCCAGCCTTCCTCCCTGTCCCCTCCACCCTGTGGTCAGCTGGGATGCCACCAAGAGACCAACCTGGCAGCACGCTTCTGTATTTCTCTCTTTCTTAAGGCAATATTAACAATTTTTAAAAGAAATTCCATTTATTAGAAACATCAAGAACTAGATATTATAGACTCAAAATGGCACTGGTTGAATTATAAATAAAAAGATAAATTTAAAGAATAGATAAAAGGGGAAAAGATGAGGTCACCAGTTAAAGACTAATTTATTTTTCCTTCTTTTTAAATGGTTCTATCTTGGACAGCAAAATGTTAGGTCACTGAGTTTGCTGATTCATAAAGAATACTTTTCTATGACACAGCACCTACCATACCATAGGTGTTCACTAAACATATATCAAATGCTTATGATGGGCCTGGTACCAAACTGTTTCTCATATACATCTTTTCATTTAATTTAACCCTTCCAACAATTTCGAGAGGTACTATCATCCCTATATCACAGATAAGGAAACGGGCATAAAAAATTTCAAGAAACTGATTGAAGTATGTACACCTGGTAATTTCAGTTTACTACTTACAATGCTGTCGTAAAAAATCAGGTCATTATCATTTTTCTCACGTTTGTGTTGGCAAGGAAAAAAAATATGTCCAATCATATCTACATTATGAACGACGCACCTAAAATCAGAGTTTCAAATTCATGGGGTTCTCACCAAATGCAGTCCACTATTGATAGGTTTTAATCTGAGCTTCTCCAAAACAAGCAGCTAAGTAATGTCATCCAAATTGTAATGACTAAAAATGAGCCTATTTTGCTGGGTGTAGGACAAGGTGAGTAAATTATGCTGTTTTTTCTCTCCCAGTTTCTATAATTGAAATAGGCAGAAGAGTACAACAATTCAGAGATAAAAAAAAAAATCCCACTTATGATGGATATGGCATGGATATATGGCAACCACAGTCTTCCTAATACCCAAGCTCAGAATTGGATTGTCTCTCTGCATTTCAGCCCTGTCCTCAACCCCTGAGCTGGTCAGGAGAGGGAAGGGGAGTAGAGTCAGCCCTTGTCCAGCTGGTGACAAGGAGGGCAGAATGAAGAGCTCTTGGCCGTCAGGCAAATCCCAAAGACAGAGGAAAGGAGGAAGGAGATGAGGTATGCATTCTTAGTTCTTTATGTCAAACTCAGCCTTAAGCAAAAGCACTCCTCCTCCTCTGAGGGGATGGAGAGAGGGCAGGAGTGACATGCTAATTCACATCCCTCCTGGTGGAACCATGAAGTCTGCAGAAGGCAGTATCACCACCACCACACTCAGACACACACAGATACACGCTATGTGGCTGGACTGTGATATAGTCCATTCTTTTCATTTTGGACATGTTGGGCCTCAGGCACTTCATGATCATTTCTTCACAACAATCAGGAAGGAATAGGAAATGAAATGATATTGTCCTGCTTGCTGCAGGTGAAGTTGAGGGTTTAAAAATGGAAAACTTCATTGTCACTTGTATTATAATGGGTATGAGAGACTAATATATCTATAGATATGGAAATTATATAGAAAGGAAAACAAAAATGCCCACTGGTGACTCAGGATTAAATTAAATAATAACCAATGGTTAATTCACACCTCAGGATAAAGGAAAGCCACAAGCTGACTCATTGCCCTGCTGTGATGACTCAGCAGATAGAGAGCCCTCATGTGTATAGGTAGGAAGAAGAGGCCAGAAAAGGGGTAGGGGTAGGAATAAAGCACGTTCTGTGTTTGATGATAAAACCTCCTTTTAAAATGATACTGAAAGAGGAGAGAAAGTCAAAATGAAAAATGACTCAGTTGTTCCACAAAACCTTTCCTTCTTTTCTCCTCACTCTGGAAAATTAGGTGCAGAGCTCAGGTGAAAACTGCAAGCTAAAATACAGCAGCTCCTCCACTGCTATGGGGGATTTAGGTCTGGGAGTTAGTTCTCAGATTTGGAATCACCACTACAAGTTCTAGACCTAAGGGCTATCACAATTTCATAATAAAATATTGGATATATTACATCTGCTGATTTTCATTTCCTTAGCAGTAAAATTAAGACATTTAATTTTGCAGCTTTGACCTCCCAAGAACTCTTTTTGAAAACCTCCATGCTTCCAACTGATCACCAGAGATATCCAGACCAGCCACTACATTTATCTCAGTCACTTTGCATCCAAGGCACAGGTAGAACTTTCACCTGCAAAGCCATTAACAATTCCCAGGGAATAAAAATAGAATCTGAGTAATAAAATGTAATCATTTTATTTTCCTTTGTACTTAGTCTGGTTTCACCTGCTCATAGGGTGCTGTGTGCACAGGCCTTGCAATCAGCACTTCAGACCAGAGTTCCTCTTGCAAAATGGATGCACCTGTCACTTCAGCTTGGGAACTGTGTGCAAAAATGCCTCAACACAACACCTCAATTCAAGTTGGTGGCAGTGGGCGCAGCTTTATGCAGAGATGCTGTTCCCAGCACTGCGATGTAGAGCATGAGCAGCA
This sequence comes from Camelus ferus, assembly GCF_009834535.1. Lineage (NCBI taxonomy): Eukaryota > Metazoa > Chordata > Mammalia > Artiodactyla > Camelidae > Camelus > Camelus ferus. The sequence continues at coordinate 46,204,427 of NC_045696.1, forward strand.
CAACTGCGCCCGCCCCTCAAGAACTCCACCCCCTCCCTAACTGACAAAATCCCTATAAAGCAGCCCTGCCCCTAGTCTGTCCAGGAGAGCCTGGACTCTAGAGCACAGGCTTGCAACTCTCTCCATTCTCTGATCAGAGAATAAAGCTTTCCTTTGCTTCAGCACCAAACTTGGTCTCATTCTATTAGCTCAAACAACACAGTGCAAGAGGACTCTTGTTGGAGTTCAACTCAAAATGGTCAGTAACAAAGTTTTGGAGAACGAAGGGACAGACCATGGCATTTTCACCTGGACCTATATCCACTGAGCTCTGGGCTCACCCTAGCTCCAGTGGGAGGATGGTAGAGGCTTTGGTAAGTTCACATGAGGATGACTGACTCTGATCTTTGAGTACAGTCTGATGGGGTAGAATGGTGGCAGCCTTTGGCATAATTCAGAGCAACTCTGCCCAGCAACCTGATGCCTGGGTGTGGTGCACACATTGTGTAGCCCCTAGACTCTTCTGGACTGCGACCCCTTGAGGGGATCATACTGTGGCATGGCTAGGGATCAAAGACTGAGGCTCACACACGTCTGCCTCCTGCCTCTGGCTGCCTTCTCTGTAGTACCAGATGCCTGTGGATGAGTGGGAGCCATAGCAATCTTGCCTGCTGTCTGTCCAGCAGTGCTGTCCTCTTGACCCCTGTATAAGGTGGTAGTAGCCGCAACAGGGCTTTTTGCCCTCCTTGCTGACCTCCAGGGGTCAACAGTAGCATTCTCCATAGTCACTTTTGGTTTAGTAAAAGGAAAGTGGCCATCCCTGTGAGAGAAGAGGTGAAGTCTAGAAAAGACCAGTTAATAAAGACCACCTGACAAACAGAATGAGGATGCTCAATCCGAGTTCAAGGAAAGGTATTGGGGACGTCCAAGTACAAAAGGGTCCCAATGTAGATATGTGACCAGTGGCTTGACCTCTTCTAGTCAGTGCTAGTGTCTCTGAGGTGGGCTGGGGAGCTCTGTGAGCTGCTCACAAGTCCAGGAACCTCATTATTGGGAAGCCCTGTGATCTGCTGGCAAGAACAAGAAATACCCAGGATCTGACCTCTCCTCCCCTCTCTGCTTGTGAGGGAATCTTGGTTGATTCTTTATCGACTGAGGTTTCATGGGCTCTCCTTCCAGTATCAGCACAGGTATCATCCGTCTCAGTGATCTGATGAGTACCCCACGGGAATCTCACGTGTTTTTAGCTCTTACCAGGTGCAAAGTCCAAAAACTCCTCCTTTTCTCTAAGGAGGAAGGAGGAGACCCCTGCCTCAGACAGCTGTGCCACCCCTAAAGGGACCAAGTTGGTCAGGAACTAACGAGGCTAAGCTGCTCTGGCCTTGTCTAAACTCCTGTGGGACATTCCAACTGAGGAGGGATCATCCCAAGCACAGGCTGTTACAAATTCAAGGGGGACACCCAGTTATATGAGAGTCCATGCCATTTGGATGCCTCTTATTTTGGTCTTTTCAGAAATTCATTAACAGTTTGCTGCTGTCTCCAAATTTCCTAAACGAGAAATCTTATTTGGGCCAAATCTTGTGGTATTTGTTTGCCAACAAATCACTCTAGCACCCTCTTAGTAGCTGGATAGCCTGGCCCCACTGCTGGCTGGGAGGCAGGGAAAGATGGCCCATCAACAGGTCTCCAAATTACAACACCATTTTACAAGAGGACTGCTATGCCAGAGACAAAAGAAATGGGATGAAGTCCCCTGTGTCCAGGTTTTTATGGCCTGCTATTAGAACTAAGGCCTTCAAAAGGGATGTGGGTTCTCCCCCACTGACTGAGGTAATATACCTATATTTGGGCCACGGGCCGGAGGGCCCACTACGAGAAGTAGGACTAATTACCAGCCAGGGTCCAACAACCTGCCAGGAAAAGTACTCCCTTTAAGGCAAGTCCCCGATGGAGGAGGAAAGCCCATCCATGTACACATCCCGTTTACCACTTCTGACCCGTATAACTGGAACACTCACAGTAAGGGGTTGAGGGAAGATCCAGAGGGGTACCTGAAACTGACTAAGAGAATCTTTCAGACTCAGGAACCCACCCGGGCTGACATCCAGAGCCTCCTCAAAGTACTTCTAACAGGGGAAGAAAAGGCTACAATCTTTTCAAAATTCCAAGAAAAAGCAAACAAAGAGAACAGAAACAATGCAGGTTATGCTATTTTCAGACTGGGGAATCAAGCAGTCCTAGATAACGAACCCAACTGGGACCAGTTAGACAATGGAGAAGGGGGTGAAAGACAGAGGCTGACCCGTTATAAAAGTATGATCCTAAAGAGAATCCAGACAGCAGGACAGAAACCTGTCAACTGGAATAAGATACAGGAAATCAATCAGAAGCCAACAGAAAATCCTTAGCATTAGAGCACCTCAGGGAATGCCTCTGTATCTACCACCACTGACCCTGAGTCATTGGAAGGGAATGCAATCTGGAGGTAGCATTTCATTTCCCAAAATTCCCCCAATACTAGGCATGAACATCAGAACCTGGACATAGAACCAGAAACCCCTACCTCTCACCTGGTGGAGGTTTCCTACTGGGTGTTTAATAACCAATATATAGAGGAGGAAAAGTCAGAGGCTGAAAAGGCCCAGAGGCAAACCCACCTCCTGGCTGTTGCCCTCCAGTGTAGACCATTCAGCACAGGAATCTGGACTAAATGCCCAGAGAAAGCCTCCATTCTGGTAACTGAACCCTGACCCCCACCAAGGGATAGCAAACCAAAAAAACTGGGACCCAATCAGTGAGCCAGATGTAAATAAGAGGGACACTGGAAGAGAGAATGCCCTCGCTGCCCCCGAAGGAGGACAGAAATGGCAGATCTCGAAGACAGCTAGTCCAAAGAGATGACGAATGACAGGGCCAGGGGTTTCTAAGCTGGCACTCCAACTGACCCTGGAGGAGACCTGGCTGACACTGGACATAGAGGCAAACCTGTCAAACCCTTGGTTGACACTGGTGCCACTTACTTGGTTCTGAACACTGAGGCAAACTCAATCACAAGAGGTGTAAAATTATGGGGCTATCAGGGAAGGGCCAAGAACAGGCATTCATAGAGCCATCAGAATTTAAACTGAGTGAACATATGCTCTCCCATTCCTTCCTTATGTCCCCGAATGCCCTATATCTCTACTAGGAAGAGATATCTTACATAAATTGGGGGCTACTATCCACCTAATAAGAAACAAATTGGAGACTGGCATCCCCTTAGACAAAGGGGCCAAGGTGATAATGTTAATGGCTGAGGAAAAACCTCCCTGGACAGAGCAAGTTGTTATCCCTGGAGCAAATCTCGAGTAAATCATGGACAAGGGGGACAAGTTGTAGGAGCCAGTCCTGGGATAGTCCATCTAAAACCTGGACGTAATGGCCCAACAGAAAACAATATCCTCTCCCTCGGGAGGCCTTGTTGGGTATTGCCCCTGTTATACAGGCCTAATTGGCCAGGGCCTTATCAGACCATACCAGCCAGCTGGTAATCCCCTCTTTCTCCCTGTAAAGAAACCCAATGGGGAATACCAGATGGTACAGGGCTCAGGGCAGTCAGTGAAGCCACCTGGGATATACATCCAGTAGTCTCTAATCCCTACACCCTGCTGGCCACCCTACCATCTACTAAAACCTGGTAATCTGTGTTAGATTTAAAAGATACCTTCTTCTGTATTCCATTAGTCCCAGAGTCACAAGAAATTTTGGCGTTTGAGTGTCCAGACATTCAAACAAACATTCAACAAAAACAACAGTTCTGCCAGACAGTCCTGCCCCAAGGGTTCAAAAATTCCTGCACCATCTTTGGGGGAAACTAACTAAAGACCTAAAAGATACACACATATCTTTATATATACATTTCTCTTTCTATATATATATATATACATCTTTTAGGTCTGTAGTATGTAGACAACATTTTGAACCCTTCTCTGTCCCGAAGCTTCTCTTCCAAAAGCAACAAACATGTGACCAGGTATTCACACCACAGCAGTGAGCCTCAGCATCAGGAAACACCTGTGCCTACAGGCCAAAGACCAGATACTTGCATTTTTAGGAAAAATTTGACATGTGACCATTATTCTCTTGTTATTCGAGCCATGTATCTTAAATTATCTGGTGTCCTTCTTCTCTGAAAGGTTAGACAAATGGTGGTGGCTCAGGGATGCCAACAGTCAGGGCTGAGGCCTGAGGACAAGCAAACACATCTAAAGGCAGCTGGGAGAAGTCCCGCTCCTCCTCCCGGGGTTTTGACGATGCCCAGCCTCGGCAGGAAGCAGTTACAGCAGACAGACCTGCACCCTCAGAGCCCCTCAAGAATGAGGAGCAGGACAAAAGCCAGAGGAGGGGTTTGTCACCAGCAAAGCCCATTAACAATGCCTGGGGAATAAAAATGCAATCTGGGTAATAAAATAAAGTCTAACCTTTTTTCTTTCCTTTGTGGTTTGTCTAATTTCACTTGCTCACAGGGCGCCGCGTGCAGAGGCCTCGCACCCAGCACATCATACTAGGGTTCCTTCTGTGAAACGGCTGCGCGGACACCTCAGCCCGGCGGGCTGTGTGCAGAAGCCGGCACACGACACTGCAATTCAAGATGGCGGCGGCGGGCCACGTGCGGAGACGCTGCGCAGGCACTTTGACCTGCACCGGGAGAGCTCCGCTCCCCTCCCTGCTAACAAGATCCCTACACAGCAGCCCCGCCCACGGCCTCTGGTTGGGGAGAGCGTCTGCTCTAGAGCAGGAGCCCCCACCTCGCCAGTCTGTGACTAGAGCAGCAGCTTTCCTTTGCTTCTGAACCAACTTGATCTTATTCTATTGGATCAAAAGACACAGGGCAGGAGGACCCTTGTTGGGGCCCAACTGGAAAGGGTCCTTAACAGAACTCCAGCCCTGGGTTGATGCCACTTTCCTTGACTCATGCTTCTCAGTAGAAATGAGGCACATAGCACTATGTAAATATTTATTGAAAGCCTAGGGGGATAAAGCAGACACCAGTGAAGAACAAACCAGAGCCCCTGCCTTCATGGTATACATAGCCTGGAAGACTCTTCTTACTTTCATCAGCCCAGATCTCACCTACTCTTAAAGGCTCTCCCTGGAACCATTCCCAAGCCACTGCATTCCACGGTCCTCCCCTCCTTTGACCCCCAATAACCAATGGCCTTCACTCTTAACACTTCACATGTTCCAAGTTCTGGGGCCAAACTACCTAAAAACTACCACACCCCTTAGAAGCAAAACACCCACAAAACAGATACTGGAGCCAGAATAATCCTACTCTTACTGTCAGGAATTTTAACCTGAGGTACCGTTTATACTATCCATAAATGCCTGCGGGGGCAGAGGAGAAGAGGGAGGTCGCTGAACCACCGAAAATTACGTGAAAAATTTTATGTACATACTGTTTCCTACGGAAGCATGTGAAGCTTTCACAGGATTTTTAAAGCAATACTGGAGCCAAAAAAGTTTAAGATCTCCTGTTTTACTAGGTTTTAAGCAGTTATGTCACTTTTTCAATTATAACAGTTTTGAGCCTGGGCATCCATTTTATTTCAGCTCTAATTTCTAACAACAATGTGATTTCCAGAAACATCTTCTTTTTTCTCTTTGAGTGCCATGGAAAAATTTAAATTGAAAGTCCAGTGGAGGTTATCATAAAGATTTTTACCTATTTTAATATGGAAATTGCCTGAGGGCTTAAGCCAGCTTGCTATCATTTTTATACTACATCATGGAGGAGAAACTGGTACCTAAATAGAATGAGTGGTAATTAATTCTCACAAGTCACAGTGAGAATCATAGCCATAAGTGCCAAAAGCTGAAGCTGAAAATTATTGAAATATGTGAATAAAACTGTCTTGTCACTCTCCATTTCTGTCATTTGATACTTACATTACATTCAGACCACCAGAAAGGGACCTCAAATTTCCAGAAAGAAATGCCCCCTCCCCCCAAAAAAACCCCTCAATCTTATATTTAAACATTACTAAATACCTTTTATACTCTAGTTGGCTTTTGGCATACCAGAAATACCTGCAGCACACTGTTTCTTGATGGGGCGGGGCCAGGGGTGGGGTGGAGAGCCTTCTACAAATATTTAAAACAATCACTAAATTCTTTTTTCTTTAGATCATAGTTGTAAAAGCCTAGGTAGAGAAGGAAGTGAAAAAACTTTAGTTTATGATTGCCTTTGGGCATTTTCTGTTTTGCGTGTAATCAGAGTGTGTAAGGAGAAAGAACACATTTGGAAAGTTAAATAAGATATTCGTAATCCAAACCAGTGCAGGAGAAAGGAGGCAGATAGCTTTAAACAGAGAAAGGAAATGATTCTAAAAATCAAACTCCTAAAGAAAAAACACTGCAGAAACAGTGCATAATAATAATAGTTTGGGGTTCTTGAATAAGAGGTATTATATAAGCTAAAAAAATTGGATGTGACAGAAATTTTCATGTTAACCCTTATGACAGTCCTTCAGTGTCAGCACATGGCATTGTTGCTGTTCTCACTCTACAGATGAGTAAAACAGAATGGGACGTGATATGCCCAAGACAGACAGAGTGCAGATAGAAGGAAACAGAGCCAAGGGATAAATACATATTACTTCACAGAGATATTGTTGCAAATTCCCTCAGAAACATAAAATCCCATAATAAGAGATGTCTTTCAAGGTGAGTACTACTAAGGAAAGACAGTGCAATCTTTCACATTATAATCTTTCAAACTTTAAACTTAAAAAGAAGATAGGTCCTTGGATGTTGTAATCCAAAGTACTATAAAGCATCATTATAACTGAACACTAAAACACTAAAACAGAGTTGTTGTTTTTTTTATTAAAATAGGGCTGTACTAATATATTAACAGACCCAAATAAGACAAGGCTGCAAACTACACAATACTCATAACTCAAAGTGAGAAAACTATCATTCTTCAGTTTTCACTTTATGACTTCCAGATTTGCTCACATTTTAAATCTCTATTTTATTTTCTATGTGATCACTATGTATTCCATATGTTTTAACTTTGGGGGTTCCCTAAATGAAGTACACAGCAATGCAGGAACAAGACAGAAAGTTAACACTGGGCTGTACTTATCAGATAATGATTTTCAAAAAGACCTGCTAAATTATATAAATTCAGTGAAACAGAGATGTTTAAAGACTAACTCACTGAATTTATTCACCAGTTCCATTAAAGGAAGGTGAATGGTTAAGCAAAAACACTTCTCTTTTGCTTTCTCTTCCTTTTTCGAGTCATTTATTTTTATGGCTACATCAATTGTGCACATCAGGACTTACAAAGCACTACAAAAAGAGTGTCAATCATAAGCTAAAGGGAGCAGAGTTTTAAAGGTAATATCAGAGAAGGAAAACCAAGAGGTGAGGTTGAGAATTACAGACACTAAGCAACCTTATATAATATATTACCAGAGAGAGTCAAGCATAACAGAAAGAACTAGAGGAAGATGACAGGGAGGAGAGATTACATAAAATACTAATGTGCCCCCAGGGTTCTGGAACTAAATGGTGAAGAGTATGTCTAGATAAGCTGGAGAGAGTTCATTGTAAATTTGGAGTTCAGAGTATAAGATGACATGAATAAAGAGATAAGTGCCTGAGTACCCACGATGATGACAAATGCATTTGCAGGCATTCCCGCAGGGGCTTGGAGAATACACTGATTACCTGTGGTTCCCTGGAGGCCTGAAAAACTTAATATGCCACAGAGGGGGAGTATGCTGGCTACCTTAGTCACCCCTAGGATCAGTGCCATTAATACCAGTGCTGCTCCCATCATTTGCTGGGCTCTCTCTTCTCCATGCCATAGCTTTTTCCAGGTTCATTACCTCCATCCTACCTGATCTCAGTTTACCTCTCCTGCCACTTAACTGCTTCAGGTCTTTAGGGAAGCAATTATTAAATCCCTGTCCCAAAATGCTAAATGATCCCTCAGGAACTGACAAGAGTTATCCCATAGATTCCCTTTATGAAGCAAGCAATATGTTCCCTAGCCACCCACAGAAATAAGCTCAGGAGAGACCTAACGTATACCTTAACAATCATCCACAAGTGTATGCATGTGTTCATTTATTTATTCATTCATTCACTGAGGGAAAATGTACTGAGCACCAATTATATGTTAAGCTTTGTGACACTGGAGGTGTAGAGTTGAAAAACAAGTCTCGCCCCTCAAGGAGTGCCCAGTCTAGAGGGGAGGTAGGCACACCAGTGACAATACAGTACGCCAATCGCTGCTGGGTAGGGACTCAGAACATGTCAGTAGTGCTGGTAAGAATACATGGAGAATCAGAACAGGACAGGACAAGGAAAGCATTACCTGGATGTCTCCTAAAGGATGAGTAGAAGTTTGATTGGAGGGGATCCCAGAAAGGCACCACACAACTTTATAGTGAAAAAGTAAATTGTCATTAGCAAGTTTCATTTCATTATAGTGTTCTTCTAATCCAAATGCTTTACCTGCATCTGTAGATTTTGAACAGTGAGCATCACATGCTTTATGTCTTGGTCATATGATGGTAGTAAGGCCTCTTTGTTCAAATAGGGGAATGAAAAGCAGAGTAAGAGAGGGAGAGCAGAACTAAAGTTTAAAACTCTTAACTATTTCTTCTTTCATTTGAAAGGAGAGTTAGAAAATGGTCAATGAGGAGTAGGAAAAGGGTTTACAGATATTGAGCACTTTAATTCTCAAAACCATTCTATGAAATAGGTGCTGTTATTATCCCATTTTACAGCCTCATGAGAAGTTAGAAACCTAACAGCACAGAGTTAGTAAATGGGAGAACCTTGAACTATAATCTTTCTGGCTCCAAATACCATTACTGAAAAAGCCTGTCTCCTGGAGGACATATTTCCCTGGTAAGAGTCAGTGGCTAGGCTCCATTCTGCAGTGTTATTTTCATCCTAAATGGCTCCATACCCCTGGCAGGAACTGGAAGAGAGGGAGTCAGCTCATTTCTCATTATTCATTCACGTGCTGACTACTCTCACAACATCATGGAAATCAAAAGGCTTACCCCCAATACAGCTTTTCACTGTCCAACAAGCCCCAAATAGACTGAGGCTCCTTTCATTAACATTTTTACAGAAATAACTAGAAACTCACATAAATTTATGTCTGCATCAAACCTACCAGATTAATTTTTGTTTTAGAAAAATAATCAGTATTCATGAATATTCTTAGTTGAAAATGTTTAAGTCTGTCATTTTTCATTATAGTTGTTATACTTTCACTACAAGGCAAAAATAGCCTCTAAATGTTAATTTTTACCTACTTGAATTAGAGATCATTCAATTTCTGAAGTCTTCACAAATTAATACATCAAATTGCTTTGATAAATAACCAAATAAACCTTTAGTTTTTTCATACTTCTAAAAAATTTAATCAAAATAAGTTTTTTTTGTATATAGTGTGATTTTTTTTTCTAAAAAAATGAAATTATCTGTTTCTGAGTTGACAAATGCATATTTTGGTCATGTTTGTATGTGTGGCAGTAGGGGGAAAAAATGGACCCTGGAGCCAGAACGTATGGATCTGAAATTTGACTATCCATTTTTTTAGCAGGAAAATTACTTGACTTCTCTGGATTTCAGTTTAATAAGCTAATATTTAGAACAATGTCTGGTATACTCTCAGTAACAGTTACCTGTTATTAACCCAGAGAGAGTAATTGCTACAAGCAATCCTTCTAATTTAATTGGGAATTTCTGTAAAGCAAGAATACCTAATCTACAAATTGCCTCCAAATGTAATGAAATTTTAACACTAAATTTAACAATTAATGAAGATGATATAATAGTACACTTCGGAGACATTTAATTAAACATTTATTGTTTCAATCTTGCAGCTTTTAGTATTCTGAGACCATTTGCTTTTCTTTCCAATCTCAAATATTTATTTTTATTGGCCCTTGAAATTTCATAGGCCCTAAGCACTGTGTCTGTAGTGCTTGATGGATAGAATGGCCTTGGCCAAAGTAAATGGGACAGCTTTGAACGCTACCTTTTCTGGCTCTAAATACCATTTCTGTGATAGTCTGCCTCCTGGAGAACATTTTTTCTCAGCAAGAGTTTGGAAAGGCTTCTAGAAGTTTTGGAAAGGTTACTAAACAGGGATTCAAAGATAGGACAGTAAAGAAAAATCCCAGATATCATTGATGAGACAAAATTCTTAAATTACTTTTACCTAAATTCGGAGTTTATACCAAAACCTAGGCCTAAGTTGGCCCTGCAATTAGGCGTAAATAGGAGAAAGAGTGATTTAGTAGAGGACTGGAACTGGTACTGATCCAAGAAGGAATATCCTCTTCAATAGAGTGAGACTGTCCCTTGACTGGCATTTCCCAATATACAAAACAGACAAAATATTTAATATTTCAAAGGATTTGGATTTCACATACTATTGTTCAGAAAAATCTTAAGAAGAAACATGAAAAATGTATGATGTCATTTTAAAACTTTAAGGCAGTGGTTCTCAAAGTGTGGTATACAATGGACCATGAGGGCAAAAGTATTTCAAAATAGTATTAGAACACTATCTTCTTCACTGTGTTGATATTTGCATTTTCCAAATTGCATTGCAAGAGCAACGGTGGGTAAAACTGATACCTTAGCACAAGCCAAGGCAATGGCACTTAACTGTACCAATAGTGATTGTATTTTTCACCCCCACTGATTCAGAGAAAAAAAAAAAAAAGAATGCATACAAGAAAAAGCCAGTCTTAGCTCTAGAATGTCCTTGATTAAGCAGTAAAAAAAAATTTTTATTAAATCTCCACGTTCAGTAGCTCTTTTTAATACTAAGCGTGACATAATGAGAACTACACATAAAGCACTTCTGCTGCTTACAGAAGTATCATAGTTGTCTCCAGGAAAAGGACCTATCTGAGTTACAAACTAAAGTAGCTGCTTTTTTCATGGAACATCATTTTCACTTGAAAAAAAACTGGCAGAAAACTATGGTTTTCATATTTGGGTATTTGGCAAGCATTTTTGCAAAAAAAATTTTTTTAATGTATGTAGGGAGCATGTCACTTTAAGGAAAATAACTAACAAGCTTAATACATTTCCAGCTTTTCAAGATAAAGTTAGAATTTTGGAAAATTTTATCTGCCACCTTGGGCTTGGCCTCTTCCCAATACTCAAAGACTTTTCTGGTGAGATTGGTGGTGATATTAATGAACATGATATTTTTGATATTACATAATAAGATGAATTACCATTTGGAAGATGTGCATTTCAGTGAATCATTATTTTCCAAATGACCAATGCATGATATTAAATATCTATACAAAATGGAAGATAGATCTGTGAATTGTAATGTAACGATATTAACCTGGTTTAAGATTATATATTGCACTTAACTTCTAATCAATTATCATTGGTCGAGTAGCAAAGAAAGCAAGCCTCAGTTATCTGAAATGGCCATTAAAATACTCTCTCCATTTACATAGCTCTATGAGGCCATATTTTCTTCATATACTTCAAACAAAACAACAAATCACAACAGATACAATGCAGAAGCAGATATGACAATCCAGGTGTCTTCTATTAATCCAGGTATTTAAAACATTTGCAAATATATAAATAATGACACTCTTTTCACTATTTTTTTCTTTTGGAAAAGTATTTTTTCATAACAATATGTCATTTATGTTAACATGTAATGGGTTTTTTAAATAAATCAATATCTTAAATCTTCCTTAGTTTTAATTTCTATTATGGATTATCAATTGATATAACTCACATAAACAAAAGTTCTGGAGTCCTCAATTTTTACTAGTGAAAAAGAGTCCTGTGACCAAAAATTTTGAAAGGTTAAATGTATTCTAAGCCAGCAGCCATTGTGACATCAGCATCAGGTCAGCTTATGAAGGATTCCATGCAATTGACAGTTATTTCACAGCACTCTCCAGCTGGACCACCCTATAAGAGGCTAACTGTCAAAGAGTGCCCACTGTTGCCCTTGATACTCTCCATAAGGCGTTCTAGGATGTTACCAGGAAAGACACCCAACAAATAGTAAGAGAAAGACCATTTCATTCTGACATTGCTCCTTTCTTTGATTTTGGTCAGGTTTCCCAACACCTTGCCTCTTGTTTCATTATGAAAGATGTACAAACTTCAAACCAAAAGGGTAAAAGCTGCTGCTGGGCAGATGTGGAATTCAAATTTCTCCAAGATGAGACAATCTCTTAAAAATGTTTACCATAAATGTATGAACCAGCACCCAAATTCAACTAGATATCCAACTATGACTTTCTATGATGGTGATCAAGATGACGTTATTGCTGATGAAGAAATGAATCTTGCAGTAATGCTCCAAGATATCAAAACTTCCCAGATTGAACTCCTTGGCCAAATGACTGACATCGTCAGCGCTGTATCAAAAATCCAGGAAAGGACTGACTTTTATCAGATGCAGATGGAGGTACTGGAAACCAGAGTGAATGTTAATGAAGACAAACAGTGCAAAATAACTAAAGATATCTTCTCTATGAAGGAAGACATTGATGCTTTAAAGAAGAAGGTGATAGAATTGGAAAACCAGAATTCTTGCTCTCATATACATTGTTTAGAGGTTCTGGAAGGAGAAAAGGGTAAAGAGATCATAGATCTTCTTCACAAACTCATACATCCAGGAACTCTGAAGCACATGGTAGCCTCCACAGACTCCGAAAGCTCTTCGGCAGAATCAGAGAAAGTGTCCAGTTGTCCCAAGCTCACTGATGATCTTGAGGAAAAACCAATTTGTCCCCAAATTAAAGCTCTGAAGAAAAATAATCATCACAACACATTAAGAAGCTTTCGAAAAGCAAAGTCAAATATTTATATTTACCCAGACTTTAATACATGGATCAAGCTAACTTTTGTCCATGGAGGAAAGTGGAGATTTTTCCTTAGTGCAACCAAGTTAGAAGAATTCATCCAGTGGCTTCTTTCTAGGCCAACCATCCCTCCTGAGGAACCACAAGTCATAACCCAGAGATATTGTACATTCCCTGGGCCTATTGTGAGCTTGACCGCAATCTGTCTCTCTGTTTTCAAGTACGTTTACGGTCTTTTTGTTTCCTCAAAAGAGGAAGTAACTCGACTGTAGAGTAATTTTCTGCTTTGCTTGGTACAAAATAAATGTAACTTGGCCATTCCAAGCATTCAGACATCTTTGTGGTTGCTGTGAACTCCTTGGTAGTTAGCTCACTGTGGGTAGCAGACCCACAGCAGTCTGTGAAATTTCTGTACACCTATGGTAAGTTGAGGCATATCACCCCATTGGACAATTGTGATACACTGTCAAGTTTCCTGTTTTCTCAAAGGCAAAATTTATGAGGACTCTTTCAGTGCCTATTTCATTTATATGTGGAAGCAAAGAATAAAGCAGTCAAAGGAATGAGAAACACATTTGGTAGCTCCCAGGTCAGTTTTCTATGCACTTTTGTCCCAGTGGCCTCTGCAGATAAGATTTGTGATACCACAGACAGACTCTACTAACTAAATTTTAAATAGCATGGAGTGAAAAAGATACTCACTGTCAAGTCTACTGAAGTTAGAGCTACAAAAATGAAAGGCACTGAAAGGACAAGTTATTACCAGGAAAATTCATTCCAAAAATGGGATTTTTCTTTCAACTTCATCTCTATCAAATAATTGAAAAGGAGGGGAAAGCCAAATATGGTATTGGGTATTTTTTTACATTTTCATAAAATGAAATAAATACCTTGTCTCACAGGTTTGATAGAGAGGAAAAGGGAAAATCTGAGGAGGGATTTGTGAGCTAAGTTAAATCTCAACACTGTACCACCATAGATTCTTGTATGGCAAAGTGTTTTTCTTGGATCAACCATATAATACATTACCGAGGTGGGCTTCATTTTTGGACATAATAGGTGGTTGCCATTGTAATGTAGTTTTTTCTAAATAATTATACAAATTAACTGCAAAAAAAAAATTTCCTTCAACACTTATCTCAGTAAAGGAAATCTACCAACAGAGAGTCATATATTGTTAAATTACAAATATTCTTGGCAAACATATTATTTCAAACTATACTCAGTTAATAATTTGAAAGGAGGGCTTTGGCAATTAGCTGAGAACAACCCAGCTTCAAATGAGGAAAAAGGAACTAAGATGAGCACTGAGGAAAACTAAGGGAGGAGTAGGATGTCTGGGGCCAGTCTGGTAATAACGATACAACTTTTTCATTTCCAAATGCATTGTATTTGATCCTTCTTTACAAATTTACAGATATGTACATAAATAACTTAAAATATGTGATGGGGCAGCATGGATGATACTATCACATACCTACTTAAAGCAGGGCTATCTATTAAATGGGTTTGTTTTAAATGGATTGACAGTGCTAATGAAGTAAAGCATTATTCCGGCAAAGGCACCAGCAGTCTCTGCTCATTGTCTCTATTGACTATCAGAGATATCCATAGAGAACAGCCAGCGTTCTAGCTCGGCACATTGGCTGTGGCCATCACATCAGAGTAACTAGGGAAGGTCAGCCATGACACAGGCAAATGACACCACAAGTGGCTTCTGGGAGAGTAAAAAGTGACTCAGGCAGAATTTGCCTGGGTCATCTGAGCCTCATTGATGCACACTTTCACTTTGTCTCCCCTATCTGCCCCCTTATCACCTGCTAAATGTTTCTAGAGAAGCACAGAGTTCAGGGTGAGAGCTGGGAATCAAAAGACCCTAGTTCTGAGCAGTCATATACACGTACAAGTTTTATCATTTCATCTCAACTTTTCAACTAGCTTTGTTTTGTCATCATTTTATTAATGTAGTAAATATTTCTTAAGTGTTTGCTCATAGCAAGGGATAGTGGAGGGTAAAAGAAAAAGTAGGAGACATGTACTATAGACACACAACATCGAATGGGACGAACAAAACGTGTGCACAACTCTAAGGTTCGACAGATAGGGACAGGAAGCAAAGAGCAATGTAAAAAGTGCTCGTGCTATCAGAGGAGAAAGAGGGTTGATGAGCCCTGTAGTAAGAAGGTAAGGAGAGGAGGAGGTGGTGAGGACAGTGACAAGGCAGAAAGAAAAACAAACAAGAGCACAGGAGCGGGGCCGGTAGGGAACATGGGAAATAAAAGCCACCAAGCATTTTATAAACGTAAAGTACTGACAGGCTATTATTTCAACTTTTTTATGGATCTGATTTTTCCATTCAGGGATCACTACCATGTTCATTTTAACCTGTTTTTTACCAACATAAGAATGTTAAGAGGAAGAGAAAGTGAGAGAGACACTACAGGATTTTCTCAGAATCTCCTACTTTCCCTAAAAATGACTGTTGGTCCTGTTCTTTCACCTATGCTCCCTGTGAGGAAAGAGGATTTTCCTCCTGAGTCAATGATGTACTATTATCACCTACACGAGATCTCATGTGACTCATTAAAATTATAACTCAATGTGTAATACATGTCAAGAAATCATTTTTCCCCAGTTCTTGCTTTCAAATTCACCTCGTCTCACCCTACTCATCTTCATCCTACCTGGCTCAGAGGAAATGATGTCTCTCTTATCCACATTCCTCCTCAGGGGGTTTGCAGGGTCGTCATCAGTTAGTCCTCTTCTTTCCTCCATCTTAATCTCCACCTTCCAGTTCTTTATACTCAGCTTACAAAAGTGTATGTTTGCTTTGTCTCTGTTTTCCCCTCCCCTCTTGCTAATCTCTCATCATCCTCTTTGAATAAGAAGCCCACTCCCCATGCCGAAGTCCACATCTCCTACTCTTTCCACAGCTCTTAGAATCATGTCTTCCACACTGTCTCTTCTGGTCCTCTTCTCATCACTCTGGCAGAGCCTTCTCAATTTCTTTGATGATTCTTCTGCCACTGACTGTTACCTTAAAATACTGATGCTTCACTTCAATCACTCCCAAATCAAAGGACCCCTAACCCAGCCTCTCCTGGGACATCCTGAGCTTTCCAAATGACTACTTATCTTCTCCACTTGGATGTGTACAGCAGTCTCAAATTCTTGACTTTCTAAGATTAACCTTAATAATTCTTTCTTCTTCTGACTCAAACCCATTTCTCTTCCAGTGTCCTTTTTGTTAATGGCATCACAATGCAAGCTATCCACATCACCAAACTGGAAACTACTGTCATCGTCTCTCTTACTTGATGTATTAATCATCAGATCTTTCCCTATTTATCTTCCAGTGATTCATGGAATCCATCCTCTATCTTTGTCCCCACTTCTGTTTTGGTTAAAGCCATAATATCTCTGTGTGAATGAAAAGTTTTTCTTCTTGGTATCCCAGCTTCCACAATGTCCATAATCCAATTCTGATAGGGTAATTTTTATGGAAGAAAGATAGTTTCTTAAATTTATTTTTTATTGAGGTTAACATTGGTTTATAATGTTACATGTTTCATGTATACAACATTATATTTCTTCTTCTGTATATACTACAGCATACTCACCACCAAAAACTTAGTTTCCATCCGTCACCATACAGTTGATTCCCTTTATGCATTTCACCCTCCCCCAGCCTCCTTTCCCCTCTTGTAACCACTCCTCTGTTCTCTGTATCTATGTGTTTGTTTTTATTTGGTTTGATCTGTTCATTTATTGTGTTTGTGATTTCACAGTCCAGAAAAAAACAACTAGCAAGTTTTATCTTTTTATCCTTCCAGTTTTATTGAGATATAATTGACATACAGCACTGTGTAAGTTTAAAGCATACAACATAATGATTTGACTTACATACATCATGAAATGATTATCACAATAAGTTTAATGAACATCCATCATCTCATATAGATAAAAAATTAAATAAAAAGAAAAAAATATTTTTCCCTGTGATGAGAACTCTTAAGATTTACTCTCGTAACAACTTTCATATATAACATACAGCAGTGTTGATTATATTAATCATGTTGTACATTACATCCCTTGTACTTATTTATCTTACAAGCAGAGGTGTGTACCTTTTGAACACTTTCATCCAATTCCCCCTTCCCCTACCTCCTGCCTAGGGTAACCACAAAGCTTTTTCTATACGTTTGTTTGCTTTTTGAAGTATAACTGACCGACAACACTATGTTAGTTCCTGGTGCACAACACAGTGATTCAATATTTCCATACGTTACAAAATGACCACCATGCCCTATGCCCCTCCCCTCTGGCAACCTCCCATTTTTAACCTGTATCTATGACACTGTTTCTGTTTAGTTATGGTTGTTCATTTGTTTTGTTTTTTAGATTCCACATATAAGTGAATTTCTCTGATTTACCTGACTTAGCATAACAGACCTTCTAGGTCCATCCATATTGTCACAAATGGCAAGACTTCATCTTTTTTATGGCTGAGTAGTGTTCCATTGTACATATTTTATATTGTATATATAATATATATCATATATTCTTTACTCATTTATCCATCAATGGGCACTCCGGCTATTATACTGGCTATTATAAATAATGCTGCAGTGAACATAGGGATATGTCTATCTTTTCAAATTAATGTTTTCATATCCTTTGGATAAATACCCAGAAGTAGGATAGCTGGATCATGTGGTAGTTCTTTACTTAATTTTTTGAGGACTCTCCATACTGTTTCCCACAGTGGCTGCACCAATTTACATTCCTACCTCCAGTATACAAGGGTTCCCTCTTCACATCCTTGCCAACGCCTGTTATTGCTTGCCTTTTTGGTAACAGCCATTAGAACAGACATGAGGTGACATCTCTTTGTAGTTTTGATTTGCATTTCCCTAATAACTAGTGATGTTGAACATCTTTTCATATGACTGTTGGCCATCTGTATGTCTTCTTTGGAAAAATGTCTATTCCGGTCCTCTGCCCATTTTCCAATCAGACTATTTGGGTTTTTGGGTTTTTTTGGTTTTGGGGTTTTTTTTGGTTATTCAGTTGTATGAGCTCTTTATCTATTTTGGATATTAACCCCTTATCAGATATATGCTTTGCAAATCTTCTGTCCAACAGATTATCTTTTCATTTTATTGATGGTTTCCTTTGCTATACAGAAGCTTTTTTGCTTGATGTAGTTCCATTTGTTTATTTTTGTTTTTCCCTTGGCTGAGGGCACAAGTGCAGAAAGCTATTTCCAAGGTAAATGTCAAAGAGAGGATTTTTTTTAAACAGTTGTAAGATCTTTTTATTATTTCTCTTATTTAGAAGAATAAAATCCAAATTTCTTGGCAGAGCCTATGCAACTCTCTCCAACCTGAATTTTTACCCTTGGAAGGTAGTGTTCCAAAGCGGTAAAGCACAATGGCTTTGGTGTCAGACTGACCTGGTTCAAGAGCCGGCTCTGTCACTCATTAGCTGTGTAAACTGGGAATTAAGCCAAAGCTTAAATTCCTAAAGCCTCAGTGTCCTATTCTTAAAATAAAAATAATAATCATAGATTGTTGCCAGGAATAATGATGATTATTATAGGAATAATATAGTAATATAATTGATGTACAGTAAGTATGAAATAAAGGGTATTTATTAATATTACTTCTTTGTCCTCATCCTCTCATGATAACTTTACATGCAAACCACCATCTAACCGCACAAAACATCTTGCAGATTTTCTCAAATCTTGTATCTTTGTACTTGCTGCCACTACTGCCTTGGATGCCATTCTTTTATCTGACTGTTAAGTAATAATTTGTCATTTGAGTCTCAAATATTTTTTCTCTAAGAGTACACCTTCCCTGATTCTTACCCTTTACCTTAGTCTCTGTGGCAGGAATTGGGGACTCCCACAACACCCCTGCCAGTGTTGCTATTGATGATATATACTATATATACAAAATATATGTACACATATGCATAGAGAGAGAGAGAGAGGGAGAAAGAAAAGCATTTATTTTCATCACATTGTCATTTTGTATTCACATAATCTGTCTCCCTCATAAAACTTTTGAGTTTTTGTGATAGAGATAGAAACTTTCCTATTTACCTTGAACACCACAATCACTTTCATCAATAGGTTCTAAGCAAATACCTTTGAATTAAAAAAAAGACAGAAAAGAAAGCACCATCCTTCTCTACAAAAAAGGTGGGTATAAGTAGGAGAACGGTTATAATGTGTGTGTCAAACATGAAAACCATGGCACATTCACCAGAATGTCTCAAACCACTCTTGCGGCTATTAAATTGAGCACATTTATTGGGCAGGCAGTGCTCAATAGTGAAAAGAGGAAGGACGTTCAAAGCAGAACAGATGTTATTTATTGAGTCTTTATTATGTATCAAGCACTGTGCTAGGAGCTGGGTATACAATGGTGAACTTCATAACTATGTGATTTTGGCCAATTCCTTAAGCCTTGTATTCTTCAGTTTTCTCAACTCTAAATTGGACTTTTCTCATAAGACAGCTGTGTTAATTAAATAAGACCATGTGTCTAACCTGCCCAAAACAGTGCCTGACTTAGTAGACACTTAACAAATGATAGTCATGTCCTTCCTTCCCTAGGCTAGATATTAAAAGGGGCATGATGGCGAACAGGACACGGACCCTGCCTCAAGGAGCTCCCATTCAGAACTGTGCCTCCTTTCATCAGCCATAAAGGACTCCAAACAAATAATGAACCAAGTGACAGGCTGAATACAAAAGCTCCAAACCAACTCTTGACTCCCTCATTTGAAGACAGTGTGATAAGAATAAGATAGGGTGTGAAGCTCTCCTCCTGGTCTGGGCACTCAACCAATATGCCATCATTTGTAACAGCCATTTGCCAACCTTTAATTGCACACTATAAAAATAAGCATCAGATAAAAGTATTGTGGGGGGAAGGGAAGGGATTCAGTTTAAGATAAATAATTTAGTTCAGTTTGGAATACTTGCTTGCATAGACACAGACACTGGAACGTCCTATTTATTCAAAAACAGCATTTATTAAAATCTGACTCTATGCCAGGAACTAGCTGAGCTAGATGTGAAGAAATAGAGATGAAAATGACACATACTTTCTTTTCCTTTCATGAAAAAGGAACATACTTTCCAATAGTGTTCTCTCCAGTTGCCAATTACTTGGGCTTGTTGCTTAGATTTGAAGTAGAAAACCACACACTTCCTTTAAAACTTAATTTAGTTTTGTCATGGGACACAACTCAGGTCTCATTTAGAAAAATGCATTGCTCTTCCTAAAAAGAATATGTTAAGGTTCATTCTTCAAGCCACAAAAATGCAACTTTTCCTGTATTGTCCTATATGAATCCAAAATATAGACAATCCCTAACGTATCAATGGATTATGCTCCAAAACTTCATTTGTCAATCCACTGAAAACAACTCAGAAAGCATATTACAAAGAAACAGTATTAGAGTTACATTTTGGGCCAACCTGTAAAAGCTGACTGAGCTACAAAATACCTGAGATATCGGTATGCATTAAACTATAGAGTTGAACTTTTGTGTGTTCCCATGCCAAAGTGTGTTCAGGAAAGCAACTACAAGAGCAGTATCCTGACAGCTGGATCAGGGTCCCCACTTCTGATAGCAGAGTGGAAATTTCACAGATTGGTGGCACTAGGAGGACATCCTGGGGAACATGGAGACAAAGGGCAGGTCCAAATGGGGAACAAGGCAGGAACTCTAGGGATGAAAAGCTGAGGTGGGGAGTTCTTGGGCAAGGGCTCCATGTGCCTCTTGAAAATATAGTCTAGAAAATAAGGGCTGAAGTGCAGCCAAGGTCATCTTTTACAGTGATGAAGAATTGAAAGCTGAGATAGAAGGGAGAGGGTTTATATACTCAGAGAACTTAGCATAATTCTTGGCACATAGTGGTGTTCCATAAATGGTGATGGAGATATTGGAGACGGTGAGGTAGAGGCAAAGCTTGGAGGCTCTGCTCCCTCATTTGTCTTTTGAAATATAATCTACTTGGAAAATAACTGTATTGGTGAGGAATGTGGAACTCGAAGTCCATCTGAAAGATGAAATATTAGTGGCTGATGGAGTTAGTGGAGCAGGGCAATGGCTGAACCAATGGAACATGCAGGTAGAAATGTTGCCATTGTGGGGCTCCTGTGACAAATACAGGATAGGTGTGCATATCCCCTCATCTTTCCCTCCCCTACTGCATTCTTCACACCGCAAGCCTGAGGTGGAAGGGTGCAGGGCTTCAGGAGATGCACCCCAGCTATAGGCAGAGTCAAGGAGAAGTGGAAGACAAGGAGAAGAAAAAAGAAAACTCCCAACAGGAGTGAGAAACAGCTGAGGTTCTGGTGTAGCCTTTCATTCCCACCAGGTAGAGGTAAGGCACCACACCATGTGCTCTGAAAATACTTAAAAAAAAAAAAAAAAAAGACAAAGGCAGTACCTCTACAGGCAGTTAAGTCAAATGTGATGGTCATCTCACCTATTTTTAGACCTTTCCCTTCTCCCCAGCTCTCATCTGGAATAGAAAAAGAAATGCATGAAAATGTGCCCAGGGGATAGTCTGATTTTGATGATGTATTCTTTCCACCAGTCCCTTCAGAAGGGGAGCTCTCACGAGACAATATCCTGATGGAAGGAGTGACACATCTTTCAGATATCAGAAAACTGAAATGTGGGTGCCACTCTCATTTACAGTGACCCTCAATCAACTTACATTTGCCAACTATAAAGACAATAATTGCTTGATGTACAAGTTGTAATTGGATCACAGCCATTAGTGACATGGTTATTTGATGTTATAGCAATATTAACAAAATTATGCCCAAGGCAGTCTAATTAGAAGAGAACCATAGGTGACCCAAGTGGCATTTTCAATGTGTTATCTAAGAGGTATGATCAGAAGACAAGTCAGAGCTGACTGAATGAAGTTTCTGATCAGAGGCTGCTCTGAAGACAGTGAGTTATTGAAGGAGACAAAGAGGGACTGACGAGTGGCGGATTCATACAGGCTGTTAGAGGACAGCAAAAAGCAGTGGAATTTACTAGATTTACTCTTATTGCAATAAAAGTTTATTTTCTTCTCAGCAGCAGGATCCTCACCTCACAAAAGTTATCTGTGAAAAGAAGTCTAAAGAGTACCTAGCTCAGTGATATTTAAGTGGGGGTAAAGGCCCTTTAAAATCTCCTGGCAGGCCAGTATCATGATACGTCCACGGGGTCAGGGGCATAAACTTGTTGCTACCCCATTGGAGAATCGTGACTGTAAGGAACAGCATAATGTAGGGACTAAGAACAAACATCTAGATGTTAGATAGGCCTGAATTAATAACAGGTACGTTACTTACTAGTTG
The DNA here is from genome assembly GCF_009834535.1 of Camelus ferus. Lineage (NCBI taxonomy): Eukaryota > Metazoa > Chordata > Mammalia > Artiodactyla > Camelidae > Camelus > Camelus ferus. The sequence continues at coordinate 46,226,673 of NC_045696.1, forward strand.
TGTGACCTTGCTGAGTTTCTTAAATTCTCTGGACCAGTTTCCTTGTGTCTAAATTGTGGATAATAATAAAATAAATGCAAAATCATGTGCTGCGGATGAGATGAGGAAAAGTGCCTAGCTCACCATCTGACACATGGTAACTACTCAATAAATATAACTTGTGATGGTTAATTTTAGGTGTCAACTTGACTAGTCTAAGGCATGCCCAGATAGCTAGTCAAACATTTCTGGGTGTGTCTGTGAAGATATTTCCAGAAGAGATTAGCATTTGATTCTGTAGACTAAGTAAAAAGAGACTGCCCTCCCCAATGCAGTGGGCATCATCCAATCTGCTGAGGACCTGAATAGAACAAAAGCTGGAGGAAGGGTGAATTTGCTCTGTTGGAGCTAGCGAATTCATCTTCTCCTGCCCTTGGACATCCGCACGCCTGGTTTTGGGGCCTTTGGCCTCAGACCAGGACTTACACTGTCAGTCCCCTAGTCCTCAGGCCTTGAGAATCAGACTGACACTTAAAACACTGGCTCCCCTGGGTTCTCAAGCCTTTGGGTTTGAACTGGAACTAGACCACTGGCTTTCCTGGGACTTCAGCTTGAAGATGGCATATCACGGGACTTCTTAGCCTCCATAATGGCACAAGCCAGTCCCTCACAATAAATCTCTTTCTATGTATCTATTCTATTTATTCTGTTTCTCTGCAGAACCCTAATACATAACTCTACTACTACTACTATTGAATTTGCTGAGAGTATGTTGAGGCAGAAAAAAGACTGAGGACCAAAATGTTAGTCCAACTCACTCAGAAGGAGCCTGAGATTCAGAGGTGGAAGTGACTTGCCTAAAATTACCCAACTTATAAGGGTCTGGACCAGATTCCAAGGCTTCAGATGGTAGGTCTAGCACTCTTTAAGCCACAAAGAATTCATGCATTCTGACAGCTAAAAGAATAGCAAAACATAGGGGCAAATGTACTGGCCTAGAGGTCAAAGACACATTTAACCATGTCTTTCACCATCGGTGTGGGCTTCCTAGTGTTCCATAAGTAGGGCAGTGCATTGATCTAGGATAAGGAATCTGTGATTACTGACACCCAACTAAAGTCCCTTTTCCCAGGTCATACAGTCCACGTTCCATTATTTTTGAAACTTTGGCCTTTCTCACACCAGAATTTGCCTTGTTGATCTTCTATTATCCGAGCATTTCATTAGGGACCAGGCACTAATATTATATGACAGTGGGTGTGTATACATACAAACACACATATACACATGTAATACATACATATACTTGGCATTAAATATATATGTATATATAAACCTTTTGATTAATTTCTTTTCCTATTGTCAGTGACATTGTTCCAGTTAGTATCGTTATAGTTTTTGCAAAAGTAATAATAATAATAATAAATACACATATTCTTCTGGTAGAAGCTTCAGATCATCCTTCTAAATGTTGAAGTATTTTTTAAAAGTTGAGGAGCTGTGGATAGTGTTTAAGCAGCTTATATGAGTTTTAAAGGACAGTAATAACTTACTGCAAAGCCTATCATTCAAGGGAACAACAGAGTTTGACAGGAAACGTGTATTAATACACTTAACGTAAAAGCTAGTGAACCACTCTTAGCCTGCCTTCCTTCTCACCATCTTTACAATGTAGAGTATTTCTCTTTCCCTCTTATCCTGTGTTTTTGATAATGTGTTACTATTTCCACCCATGGGTTTCTGCCTCCTCTCTGCCTCTCTCTCTCCATCTGTCTCGGTGTCCCTCCCTCCTTACTCCCTCTATCTCAGTTCTTTCCACACTTTTACTCACTTGCCAGCCAAGGTCATGTGCACTTGTGTTATTTGTCTTTCCTCTTGTCCCCTGCTCAGTTTCAGCCCATGAACCTTAGTGCTGACCTTTTCCTATTCTTTCTGATTCTGCTTCCAGGTATACCTGATATATTAGTCAGGAGTCTCCACAAATAGAACCAATGAATGAATTGATTAATTAAATTTTAAAAGTATAAATACATATAAAGAGATTTATTATAAGGTCATAATGGACTCTGAGAAGTCCCATAACCTGCCATCTGCATGCTGGAGGCCCAGGATAGCCAATGGTGTAGTTCAAAAGCCTGAGAGCCTAGAAAGCTGATGGTGTAGATTCCAGTCCGAGTCTCAAGAGTGGAGAGCCAGGAGCACCAAGGACAGGAGAAGATTTATGTCCCAGCTCACTCAGTCAGGAAGAGAGTGAATTCAACCTTCCTTCACCTTTTTGTTCTAGTCAGGCCCTCAGCAGATTAGGTGATGTTCGTGCACATCAGAGAAGCCCATCTGCTTTACTAGGTTCACCCACTCAAGTGGTAATCTGTTCCAGAAACACCATCAGAAACATAACCAGTTATCTGGGCCTCTGCAATATACATTCATTCTCCAAACTCTCCTCTCCAGGTCCTTATTTCTGTATCCAACTCATGCCAGCAACCACACTTCATCCTCTGATTATGCCCCTTGAACGGCTGCTTCAGTCTACATAGCTGATCCTGCACTGTATCTGCACTCTGATTAATGTTTTAGGCTAGCCCCCGAACACACTTTCCCAATTACGTCCTACTTCCTCCATTTTTGGTCAATCTCCCTTTGCTATTTTCCTCACATGTCTTTCTTTTTTCCCTCCAACCCTCATGTTTTTCCTCACAAAACTAATCATAACATAACCCACAACTCAGATTGCAACCACAAATGAGATGATAAAATAAATAAATACCTAATTGCTTGGGGAAAACATGAATCATAATATAGAATAAAATTTTATTATAGGATTTATTATACATAATGAAGACAGCAGAATGTTCCTTGGTCTGAATTTCAAATGCAGGTGAGTGGAGCAAGTTATACTTTAACTAGGGAAATAACATTAATTGTAATTGTTTTTACTTATTATTTTCCTATAGTCTCTCAATTGAGGGGGGACAAAACTCTACCCTGAGAAAATATATGAAAAAAGGTCTTAATCTAATTTTCTTCTCTTTATTTGCTCTAATATTCTGATCCCTTTATGGTTTCCATTAAATTTTTTAATTCCTATGGAGGGGTAGGAGGTAATTTTGTTGTTTTTTTTTTCTAGTTAACTGAAAATGGTTTTTAGAATAAGCATGTTTTTCAGAAACTCCAGTCATTAACTGTCATCTAGAATAATTAAAAGAAAGTCAAGAATCACATGGACAAAATAATTATATAAAAGTTTCCGTTTTTGGAAATTACTGAATCTGAAGTAAGATAATTTGCATAGCTCCCCCTTTTCTCAGTTTAAAAAAAAACTCATAGGTTTTGAACTTTCACAATTGTAAAATCAATTTCAGTGTACTTATAACTTCTGAAACACTGTATGACTGAGCAGCCTAAAGGATACTGAAAAAACTGGGAAGATTCAATTCACTATGACTCATCTAAATGGGCCAAAGAACTAGCAGCCTCAGATTCATTTCTCTGTCACTTTATTAAAACAAGCTCAGCTCATAGACAAATGGAATTTTTAATCAGGAATGAAATTTCCCCAGCCAACTCTTCTGGTCCCTTGTTAATTGAACATGCAGAGTATTCTTTAAGGACAAGAAAGACAAGCATGGACATGATGGGGCTGGGTTACACCGGATCCCTCTCCCCAGTGTATTCTTCTGCAGTCCCAGCATTGGGTAAGAATCCCAGTTTGTCCCAGCCCTGAAACTTATCTCAATCCCAAACTCCTCAATTCTGTGTGATTTTTTTAAACAGGCTCCTCTCCAAACTTTCACTGGAAAGGAAAATGAAGAGTATATGTCCTCCTCCTTCCAGTCTGTGAAAATTAACTATTTTAATCTGCCAAATCAGCCCAGTTCCATTGAAATAAGTCCCAAATTGAGTGAGGCAGCACCAAGTTCCTCTTACCATCATCTTGGGTTTATCTCACCATGGTCATAGATGATTCATTTATTCATTAATGAACTAAACAATCATAGAGAGCCTGCTATATACCAGACACCATGCTAACTACTTGGTAATATGTTGGTAAAACAGATGTGATACTCTCTGGAAGTTCCCAGGGAATGGTTTAGAGACCCACAGAGCTTTTGTCTTCCTAAAGATTCCTCTTCCCAGATGCCAGTCTATTTTCAGTCTCTTCAGAGCCATTGCTGTGTGGTGACTCTTGTTTCTTTTGCTTTGGCCTTGGCCATGACTTGCCAATTTTATCTGCTCTGGAGTGCTTCCTTGGCTCCTATTGTTAGGCGACAGACACTGCTGACTGGACTACCAAAAAGCCATTTCCCACCCTTTTCTACCATGATGCCTCCAACCACGGAGGCTACAGAGTCGAATATATAATTTACCAACTTCCTTTTTCCCTCTGGCCCCAGGTGTCAGCAGGGATCTGCTGGAGAGAATTCTGAGGAATCTTTCTTCATTAGCGAAAAGGAACACATGCAGCTGGTAATCGTTTCCAAGTTTCTACATCTTCCTGATTTGAACATAGAAATAATGGCTGAAACTTCAGCACTTACATTGTGTAAATGAGGAAAGATCAAGAAAATGACAAGGATGCTGACTCTGGCACTGCCGAGCCACTGAAAGACTAGCAATCTATACTGAAGGACTGATTATTATATGAGAAATAAACCCATACTGTTTAAGCCAACATAGTTGATTTTTCTGTCACTTGCAGTCAAAAGCAATTTTTACTGACATATTCCCAATTGCTACTATCAAAGCCAAAACTGCCTCTGCCTCTTAGGAGTTTAGCAAATGTTTCTATTCCTGTGCTGTCCAGAACAAGGATGAAAAACTAACCCCAAAATGTTGTTTAATCCTGATGAAGTCTACAGACATATCAGGATTCTCATGGTTGTTTGGTGCCCATCAACTTTTATTTTGGTTGTTTGCCTGGGGGTACTTACCAAATCATCTTGTGGGACTGGATGTGAGAGTGACACCGACAGTATGCGTACGTACACAGTCTCCATGCCAGTGGAGTGACATGGATATCGACTCACTTCAAATGAGATTATGGCACCTTACCTCTTAAGTTCTCCCCAAGTAGGAAGGCATCCACAAATACACTCCTACAACTTGATCTCCTAATAATATGAATACTAATTTCAAGCTTTGGAGGTATATACGCAAATAACTTCAGATCACTAAGATCATTCATTCTAGAGGATTTAAGTCATATTTCATTCTAAAGAAGAATCATATTTACATATTCTAAACTTCACATTCATTATCTCTTTCCTCCTGTTACTAAATAGAAAGTGTCTTCTATCATGGGAAAATCTCCTGATCTATGCTGTGAATCCCATCTCCTCCCACTTGCTCAGGAACTTCCCCTCTGGATTACATCCATTGTCTCTTACGTAACTTCAAACTCTCCTTCTTTACTAGACTTTCTTCCTTATCATTTAAACATACCATTGTCTCCCTACCTTAAAAAAACAAAACCAAAATTTTACTAAACTACAAATTTCCAACTAAAATCTTATCTATTCTCCCAGTTACAAAATATATAGCTACAGCTTCAATTTTTACTTCCTCCTACCATTGACTATTCAATCCATTTCAATCTGGCTTCTGCTCTTACCACCTAAATTCTAGCATGAAGTCACCCATGACCTGCATATTGCCAAGTCAATGAAAATGTTCATGTTTATCTTATTTTAACTCCCAGCTTCCTCTGTAGTGTACAGGTTTCTACTCCTCCCTCTAGTAGTTCTCCTTCCTTGCCTTCCAGTCTTCCATGTCCCCATACTTCCTTTGTTTTTCTTCTGACTTATCAGGCGGTTTTGCAGATTTCTCCTTCTCTAAGCACCTTTTTGTATGGACCTCCCTCGGGACTCATCAGTCTTGGGCCCTCTTCAATTCTCTCCCAAAGTGATCTCATCTACTCCCAAATCTTCAAATATTGTCTATAGGCAATGGTTTCAAAATCATATCTCCAGCCCAGACTGCTCTTCTGAGTTACAGACTCATAGGTCCAAATGTTTATATTATCTCCATTTGGGACACTTGAAGGTGTTATAAGAATCTCAAATACAACATGCCTCCAAATAAATGGTCTCTTTAACTGCATTGCCCCAAAACTGCTTCTCCTCTAGCATTACCTATGATGGTAAATGGTACCAACATCCTTCCAGACTCTCCAGTCAGAAGTCTGTCAGCCATCCTTAATGCTTCCCTCTCCTTCAATGACTCTTCCCCAGCCTCTCCCTCCCCTCCTCCCCAAAAATCAATCACAAATTCAGTTGACTCTGCCACTTAAATCCATTTGCTTTCCAATTTAAGTCACCATCGTCTCTCACCTGGACTACTCAAATTACCCTCCTGCTAGTTTCCTCAAACCCACTTTTTCTTGCTCCAGCCCCATTTTTCATGTAACAATGAGAACAGTCATTTAAAATGTAAATCTGATCAAATCATTACTCTACTAAAACCACTTCATGGCTTCCCAGTTCAAAGTATTAAATTCAAAATCTTTCTTTGTGTTTCCTGAACAAACAATCTCTTTTTTGCCCCAAGACATATATGCCTCTGCCAGGAATGCTGCTTTTCCTCCAAACTATGCACAGCTAACTCTTACTCATCATTCAGGTATGAGCTTAATCACTCTTTTCTTAAGGAACTCTCTCCTGATTAAGTTAGAAATAGTCTCAGATTCCCTATTTACTTTCATACTAACATGATTAATTATAGGTCTTGTCACCATAGTAATTAAATTCTACTTGTGATTATCTAGTAGGGAAACTCTAACTAAATAATATAAGCTGGGTGAGGGAAGGGACTGGTTATAATATGCTCACTAACATTCTCAATGGTAAGCAGAAGGGAATAGTAGGAGCTCAGCAAGATTTGTTAGATGCATAACCTGAGTTTCATATAGTTCTGGCTTTAAGACCTAAATTTACTTCCTGTTCTGATCATAGACACATATCACTTAATTATGACTAAATACTTGTGTTTTAACTATGATAAGTATTTAATTACCTTAATTATCTAATTCTGGTATATTTATACTTCCAGAAGTATTTAATTATGAAAAAGGACATATTTCTACTAACTTCCTGAATTTTTCTAGGAAGTTCAGTTTAAGAGGAAAAATCCATTGTTCATAAAGACTACTGGCCAGACAACTGTCACGTTATTTTTAAAAGGGAGAAAGAAAAATGTAAAAAAATCAATTAATTCAGTAAAATTGGTGTATTGTCCATCAAGGTTCAAAATATATTAGAATAACATCTCTCACTTTTTTGAGACACTTTCTAAGTTGAATGAAATTTTAATTCCAAATCTAGACCTGTGAGATTTTTTTAAAAAGTTGAAAAGTGACACTTCAAAGTTTCCTCTAGTAACATTCTAATATGAAACTTAAAGGCCAGTCTGTGTCCCTGAGGTCCATTATTAGTACACACGGGACTAGAATGATTAACATGGAATGAGAGATGACAGGGGGAAACCCCTGCCAAAGAGGAAAAAGATTGATGAGGATTTGAATGCTGAGACAGTTCAAATTCTCAAGGGTTCTGATCTATTGACATAAGAATATTGTGGCAGACAGAGTGAGAAGAAGTAATTAGAGCAGATTTCTCAACTTTGGCACTACTGACATTTTGTGCTGAATAACTCTTTGTTTTAGGGGGCTGTCCTATGCATTATAGGATATTTAGCAGCAAGCCGGGTCTCTACTCAATGAATGCCAATAGCACTGTCCTCTGAAAATAGTTATACTCAAAAATGTCTCTAGACATCTCCAAATGTCCCTTAGGACAAAACTGCCCCTGATTGAAAACAACTGAAGTAGAAAAAGTCAAAGGAATTAACTGATTCAAAAAAGGACAAAGGGACACAGGTTTTTTTGAAAATCAGAATCATTCACCGGCTTATTGATTGATACATTCATTCATTCGACTAGACACAGTACTAGATAGTATGTTCCAAAGATGAGTAGAGCATAGTCTCTGTTCGGAGCTCAGTCTACTAAAAGACAAAGAAGCCGACTGTCTTAAAACATACCATGGATTTGTAGTTATGTGAGATGATGGTTTTAATACATTAACAAAATTACCAAAGAGAAGTCCAAAACTTGTTCAAAATGCACAGCACACCTGGTCATGGTGGATGTAGGGAATTAGCATTCAGCATTCAATTCAGCTGCCTAGAGCATGCTCCTGACCTGCACTAGTTGAAGAGATAAAACTACTTTGCCCAGAATCCCTTGCCACTAGGTTTCTCAGTACAGATTGGCTCAGTCCTCTTGTCCTTTGCATGAGACTGACTCTACAAGTGAGGATGAGCCCATCTTCCTACTGCTTGCTGCTCAGAGGCACAGTCCTGGAGTATCTGGCTTTTCCACAGAGTGCTCCAGTGCCCATACCAAGGTGCAGTGGGGATAACAGTGGCTTCCTAACCCCCAAATAGCAGCTATAGCACTGTGTTCTTGAACTCAGCAGGTCAGTAGTGAGCTCCTAACTCCACTTTCCTGCCCTGTGAGAGGCAGCAGCACTCCTGGCAGGCCAGGTAGCAGTATTATTCTGGAATTTATTCTGAAAGATTCAACCATAGTCTGTAGCACTCTGATGAATATGTATGGACCTGATTGCTTGAATTATAGTTTATCCTGCTTAAAATATCTAGAATGAGTTCTGCTTTTTGCAAATTGAGCCCAGCAACTCTATACAACAAACTGTAATAACTCAGTAAACCCATCACACAGTGTGATCACACCCCCCCAGTATGAAAACAGATCAGAGATTCTTCAGTTAAGCACCAGATGAAGAATTTGGCTTCCATTTAGAGGCCATGCTGCATGAAAAATATGTTTGCTTTTGTTTGTGTGTTGTTGAATTGATACAAGTAAAAATATAAGATTGCACTGTAAGTGCAGTGCCAGAGATAAGCACAGGGTGCAATATGGAGGTGGTACACAGTCAGGGAAAATCTTTTAGAGAAGTGATGCCAGAGCTGAGTCTTAAAGTGTGAGTAGTAACATGTCAGGAAACTTGCATTTGAGGGTGGGTGAAAGGACAGAGCAGGCCAAGCAGAGGATGTGACACACACAGGTATGAAAAGTTGACAAAGCGTGGAATATTTACAGAGCCAGAAAATGTTCAGCATGGCTGGATAATGAGAGGTAGGGAGTGGTAAGAGATCAGCTGGGCAGCAGAGACAAGATCAAGAAGAGGGGTGGAGAGGAGGGCAATATAACGTCCACATTTTCTTGAGTCTAAGTGGCCACTGATGATAGAACACACTGTCTACTTTATAAAAGGTTTCAAGTTAAAAATGGAAACACTACACTAAATGTACTAATTTTCTTTTAAAGCTAACTAAAAATACCACTCACTTATCAATCTAAACTCTTCTCTTTTTGATACCTAAACCAGAATTCGACCTCAACCTTCCTGACATTATCTGCTTGTGAGAGTCTAGGGGATCTGGAGTTCCTTCTAAATCACTCTCAGTCATTTGTAGGTTGGTTATAGTTAGCTTTTCACCAGTGCCTGTAGTCTTGACTGTTTTTTTTCCAAGACTGACAGTAAATTTTTAAACCATATCAAATTATTTTAGGATTTCCTCCTCTGCACTTCCTATTTGGTTAAGCTCAGAGTTTTGTTTTCTCCACTATTAACTTAAATATTACTCTAGGTCAAACAGCTTCTCTTAAAAGTTAGCCAGAAACTTTTTACAAATCTATATTCCAGTACTGAATAATGGTCCTATGTGAAAACAAACTAATCACACAGACTTCTCCCTGCATTGGAAATCCTATGGTCTGTTGCAAGAGATTTGGTAAGTTCAATGCCCGTTAATTCTATCACCTGGAGTACATGTCAAGCAATCTTCTATGTACAGAATTTATTTTCACTTCAGTGCTGCATCATAAAGATATCTTTTTGCAGATATTCTAAGGAAAGAATTAGGGATCCAAATTTACATTAAATTCAACTACTTGTTATCAATGCCAAAAAGCTCGACTGGGAGAGACAATAAAATGAAGAAATACCATGAAGCATCTCTTGGTTCACATATGCTCAAGAAATGACTTCTCTCACAATTCTACAACTCCTTCCACTGCCTGAAAACTTTTAAGATATATTAACCGTAAGAGTTTTCCTGTCTTCAGAAATGGCAAGAGGTGAACGAAAAATATATCTCAGGTAACAAAGTCCAGTGTGGGCCCCCACATGTAACAGAAAAATTTCTCCTTCTTTCTCCTTCAGACCAGGAAATATGGGGTGTGGGCAAGGAAGAGCAAAAAAGATAATTTTCTATGAGAATTGAGAGTGGCGCGAGAGAATAAGAAAATCGAAACGACTTTTTCTTTGGCATAAGAGATGATTTTATTAAAAACAACAAAAAATAACAAAAGACAGATGACTCACTATCATACCTGAGGGATACTCACATATGCAAATAATACTTGGTTCTTTTAATCTCCAGAACATGCCTAATCTTCCTTTTTTGGGTTTTTTTTGGGGGGGGGATTATTTTTTATTTGTTTTTGATTTTAAAATTTTTTTGGTCCAACTAATATATTTTATTTTTTTTTAATTATTACTTTATTTTTTTCTGGGGGGAAGGAGGTAATTAGGTTTATTTATTTACTTTATTTATTTTAATGCAGGTGCTGCGGACTGAACCCAGGACCTCATCCATGCCAAGAACACACTCTACCACTGAGCTATACTCTCCCCCTGCCTAATCTTCCTTTTGAACTATCATCCTGCTAAGTAGTGACAGCATTTTAAAATTGTTAATCTACAGTATTTTGATTTTTCTGTTTTACATTATCTCCATTCATTTCAAATGTTCAGTCTACCAGAATTTCATTTCCCTATGCAATTTTTTTAAATCTCCTTTGGATGACTCAGTTTTTTGTCTTTCAGATGCCTGCTCTTCCCCCTTCTCATCCCTAAAGTGATACCTAGAATAGAAAATATGGGGAATTGTGTGGCTCATGTAATCTCCAGACAGCAGGGGCAGAAGGTCCTCTGATCCTTGCTTCCATCTCCACAGCAAGATCCTTTATTTGAGTATCCTCCTGACATTTAAGGATGATGTTGGGATGCTGATGTAAACTCACAGGCTGGTCTATATGGTGGGAAGGGTTCAACATCACTCCTTGGTTGATTCAGTCCCATCTGTGTCCTCTCTAGTGCTACAGACCATACACACACACACACACACACACACACACACAGGCCTAGCTCTCTCCACCCTATAACCCTTTTTCAAGCCACTTCACCCCCTCTTCTATAGCAGCCCCCCTCTGATACAGTGACCTGCTCTCCAGTCAGAGGAATTCTGGGTTCCTCTTCAAGGGGATGAGAAAACATCTGATCCCAGCCACAACTGAGAAATTGAGAGTGAGTCAGGAAAGTTAAATTCTGGAATATCTTCAGCCCTCTCAACTTTGTCAAGCTTTTGAGCGTATTCTGATTCAGTTACTCCCAGTTTTGGTGTGGGATGGTCTGTGAGGCATCTCCTTCCTGAGTTCCACATGTGAAGAAAGGCAAAAGCCTTCAGGCAGTTGCTGTTTCCTCAACTTCTCTAACACACCACACCTCTGTTGTCTAAGCCAAACCTAGAGAGGGATGATGGGAACTCCTCTACTTCTTTATCTTCCCTTCCTTCCTCCTTTTCACAATCTCTTGAACCCAGTAAGAGCTTTCCATGTCCTCTGAATCATATCTTTGTAGTAGCTAGGAGAACACTGACTGCTGTAACAAATATGCCTTGTAGTATTCATGGCTTAACATAACAAAAACTTTATATCTCATTTATGTTGTCACAGTTCAATATGTGTGTTCCTGGTCAGGTGCCTTTCTATGTGGCCATACAGGGACAAAGTTTCTTCCATCATGCAGTTCTGATTTTCTCTTGGTCCTTGAGGAATCCTACCTATGAGATTGCTAAGAAACATCTAAGGTTGTGGCAATGACACAAATCACTTCCACTGACCAGAACTCAGTAACACAGCTATGCCTAAATCCAAGGGAGGCTGAGAACTGTAATCTAGATATGTGTCTAGGAGAAAAAGTAAACTGTTGGGGAACAAGTTGCATGGTATGGGTCACAGGCAAAGGGAAATCTTTTTTTACACTATTAAAGAAACAGTAAATTTTGAATTTTCTAGGCTAATTTTTTTTATATTCTGAGGGAATTTTTATAATCCTTTTTTCTATAAAGCCTGTTTTTCTAACAAACTGTCTTGCTTAAAGTCTTGTTTAGAATTTTAGAAGCTGATAGCAATCCTTTTTCTTTGCACTTTTGATGTAATGCATGTAATCCCACACAATAAGCATCCCTTGAAGCAAACGGATATTTCCAAGTACACCAAATTATAAAAGATTAAAGCATATTAGTGTTTTGAAAATAGTTTCTTTTACATAAAATTATTATAGCACTGAATGCTGTTTCTGAGATTTCCAGATGCCCAAGAAAGCTACAAAATTGAAATTATGCCTAAAAGAGGCCAGCAATCTACTCTAATATGCCGCATTGAGGTCCAAACAGAGACTGAACTCCTGAGCTCCTAGGCCAGCTCATTGCTAAACAAATCTATCTTCCTTGTCTACCAATGTTTGGTCTTAGGAAGACTACCCTAACCTCTGACCTCAGACTGGTCATTGCAGGACTTGCTAAGATTTCAGAATTTATCCCAGAGCCTCTATGGAGAGATAGCATAAGCAGATTTGCTTTTTGAGATTTTGAGAGAACAGGGGCAGGGAGTCCTATACAGAGTTGATGGCACTGATCCATACAAGAAAATGAGGGTCAGAATTCTATAAATTGAGGGTCAGAATTCTGTAAGTTCAAAAAGATCTGAATTAGAAGGTCAATTGGGTATGAGGCTCGGGAAGACTACAAGGATGACTGCCAAATTATCCTGAAATATAGTAGAATAGTGGTGACATTCTTTAAGACACAGGAGGAGAAAACTGGGAGTGGGGAAATGTGAGTTCAAAATTGTAGATATTCTGAGTTGAAATGTTTGTGGTACATTAAACAGGAGATGTTCATTGGGTACCTTGATATGTAGATCTTGAGCTTAGAGAGGGGTCTAAGCTAATGGAACAGATTTGAGAATTTTGCAATGTTGATGGTAGTTATTGTCATGTAAAATGAAAAGAGAAGAGCAATGAAAGGGGACCTAAGACACCAACATTATAAAATGTGCAGGAAAAAAGGAGGAGACAAAGCTTTAAGAGAAGCATCCAGAGATGTAAGTGAATAGAGGCAGAAAAAAAGAAGAATCAAATGTCATAGAATTATCAAGTAAGATACTTCAATTTAAGAAAGTAAGTAAGAGTAGGGGCTTTGCATTGTCCCTGCTTATGGATGTTTGGGACCTTGAGCTAGTTCCAATCAGGTTTTCTATTTCCAGCCTGATCTAAGTCTTCAAGGACCCACTCTTCCTCTATGGATGAAAACTGGGGGAAAGAGAGATTCATTTACACTGCATAGTTGGGCAGAGGTTGGCTTTGAACAAAGGCTTGGAAAAGGATGTGCGATAACACTCCTGCTGGACATCACCAGGCAAAATCCTGGCCTGGCCAAGAAAATCCCCACTAGGTTCTAATGGGAAAGGCAACTAGCAGAGTCCCTGCATGGAAGGATACAGACTCCAATCTCAGGAAGCCCTTGGGCACTTGACAATACCTCTCACAGGGGCCCTGCTCTGAGGCAGCCATCATTCCTGGCTGGATTAGCCCTTTCAAGTCCAGCCATCTTCTTTTCATCTCAACTTCTCTGCTCGTTTCTTCAGTCTCTCTCCATCTTCAGTATAGGTTTGGGAGTGTATTTTTCCTTTGGGGACTTAGGGGAAGGAAGTCTAACTTTCACTTGTGATGTTTCCCCTAGGTACCATAGTTTATGGACCAAAAACAGGAAGGCACTTTTGGTTTCTCTTTCCCACCTTGTACATTCTTCCAATGAGGCAATGAGTTAAAGAAACTAGCTGCTTGAATTGAGGATGGAAGGGGATGTCAACGGAGAAAGGAAAGAAAGAAAAGATTATATCAGTGCAAAAACATCATTTACTAGTATATAAAATATTAGGTTGACATACATACACACAAAAAGCTAGTGCTATGGTCTGAATGTTTGTGTCCCCTCAAAATTCATATATCAAAATCCTAACACCCAATATAATAGTGTTAGAAGGTGGGGCCTTTAGAATGAGCTTAGGTCATGTTGTGGAACTCTTACACATGGAGTGGGTGCTTTTATAAAAGAGATCCCACAGAGCTCCTTAGCACTTTCTACTATGTGAGGATACAAGGAAAAGTTTGCCACCTGGAAGAGGGCCCTCATCCTACCATGCTGATCTCGGACTTCCAGACTCCAGAACTGTGAACAACACATTTCCGCTGTTTATAAGCCATCTAGTCTGTGGTACTTTGTTATAGGAGCCCAAACAGACTAATACAGCTGGACAGTGTTAAAAAGATAACTTTTAGATATAGTGCACTTAGAACACTATTTATCTAAAAAGATAAAACTACAATGGCCAATAGACAGAGGTGTAAACAGGCCCTCCTCTTCCTTCTAAGGGAGCAATCAAGAGAAACACACATGGGCAATAAGTATTACATTCTTCCTGAGGTCAGTTTTTCCAGGGCCTAAATCCCCTTCTACCCCAAAAATAAATTTGTTACTTTGGGTTGGACATTGACACTAAGCTTCATGATGCCATTAAGAATCCAAAAGATTCATAAGATAATCAAGAGTCAGTTCACAGATGTAAATGTTTTATCAGCCAGTATTGTCCAGTTTCATATTATTAGTTCCAACAAATGTGGCTGTGGGTCAGTCCATTATACCTTCCCCCAACCTTTGGTTCAGGTGGAACCACTAGCCAAGCCACAGGCCCACAATTTTAAAGTGACATCTAACACCAATATCTCTAGCTCTGACATCATCCTCACCATATCCCAGAGTGCTAGATTTCCTCTTGTGAGACAGACAGAGGGGGCTGGGGGTGGGGGGGCGCAGGGAGTGTGATCTAGGTCTTCCTTACATATCACTAGCTACGTATGTTTAAAATCTTGCCTTCCTACTTTAATCTTGGGGTTTCGGTCAGTGTTCCTTTTTCCATTGCATTCCTTTATGTTTCAAGAAAAAAAATCAGGAGTAATAATTTATATCAATGAAAATATTCAAAAATACAGAAATGGGAGGAGCAAATATAATCTTTCTAATATATTTCTCTCAATTAGAAGTAACTGTGTAATGGTTAGGGGCATTTACTCTGGAGCCAGGCTGTCTGGACTGAACTCACAAGGTCACTGGGTATGTGACTTTGAGCATATCCTTCCCTTGCCTCAATTTCCTCAATTGAAAAATTCAGAAATAATCCCTGCCTCATACGATTGTTAAAATACTAAAGCTCTTAGGACATTGGCTGCCCCATATTAAGCACTCAGTAAACATTACCTGCTGACTGTTGTTTTACACACTTCAATTGCAAGCCCATTTTCAGCTTGTTAACTTTACATTATCATTTTCTTTAATGCCCATCACCATGTCAAAAAGAATAATCAGTCACAGATAATGATGGTAGAATGAAGTCACAAGAGGTCATAAGGGAGAACTCAAGTTTTTGGTCCACAGTGGCTTAGGCACCATGGGAAAATATTATTGGAGAATCTGACCCCTACCCTGACAAGTCACCAGAGGAAAAAACGACTCACATCGTAATCAGTTTAAATATTATTATATTATATAGTTAGCCCCAAAATGCTCATGTCAAGTGACTACAGTAAGATATAATTTATCATAATGTAGAATGTATTATGTTAATGAAGATAGGTCATTTAACCAATTAATCCTATTAGTTCAGTAATAAATTCATTACAATTTTTAAAAAAGGAATTACTCCGGTATTATCAAAAATCATTTTTTAAAAAAAGTTTTTTGACAATGTCAGCTGGGAGTAAAAATGGATTAAACAATTGAGTACAAGGTTAGAGATTATGGTCAAGGTGCTACTGTAATGGAATTTCTTATTATAAATGAAAAAGAATATACAATTTTTAACACAGAGGAATAACCACTCTGGCACTTAGACCCAAAAGGCTAAAGAGAAATATCCTTAATATTAACCTGACGTGATGACCTCATTACGCCTTAGTCAGTTTAATCCTTAGCCATTAGCTGAGAGACAGATTTTTGTACATGAGAGTATTGTTCTCTTTGTGAAAGAGATGCCTTCAGAAACATTTCAAATAATTTATTATAAAAGCTTTCTGGTGAGGCTGTGGGGCAGTGGTGAGAATGTGGAGGTAGGGAGAATGCTATTTTTAGACTCTAAAATGACTTTTTGATTCTGAGTATGAACTAACCTGATTTGAACTTAGAATTTCCAGAAGGATTTCTTGCTCAAACAGGACTAACTTCCCTCTTGAGGAATTCTGTGTTTAAATAAAAAGATCAAGGCAGTTGTTGGGTGAAGTCAATTAACTACAATAAACAGCAGAAGAGCTATATATGTATATGTATGTGTGTGTGTACATATGTGTGAGTATACATGTACATGTGTGTGTCTGCATGTGTATAGCTGTACTGTGTATAAATGTGTATATAAATGTGTATGTGTATTTGGGTACATGTACATGTAGATGTTTGCATGTGTATAGGTATATTGTACATGCGTATATTTGCATAATTGTATGTGTGTGTGCGGGTATATGTATGTATTCGCTGTGGGAGCCATCCAGACCCCCCTTTCACAAATCAGGCATATTTTGTCAGCTGTGAAAGAGATTGGTTGCAGACTGCTAACAGCTCAGGTCTCCCTAGCAAGTGCCCTCAGGGAAAGAGATGACTCAGTCAAGTTCATGTCCTACGCCCTGGGGGCAGTGCACACTCAGTGACTAATCAACGTGGGTGTACAAAAGCTAGGCCTCTTTGTCTCAGTTTGGAACAACTATAAAGAACTATCCCAGCTCCAGAGCTTCCTATGATATTCTATTAGCTGAAGCCTTTGCTCTATCTGCACTGCTTCTCTCACTCCCTCATAGGGGCTGTTCTGGAGCATATGCTCCAGTAAACCTCCTGGACACAAATCTCCAGCTCAGAGTGTGTTTCCTAGAGAACTCAAACTAAGACACTACCCATTTATTATTTAGTATCACTTTTAGCAAAGGGTTAGTTCACTGATTTATAAATGTTGAAAGGAGTTGAAAGTAGGATGAAATCCTGAATTTAGCCAGACTATCTGTTGATAAAAAATCAGTAAAGAATTAAGATGGTGGTTTCTAACTTTGCAGCCTGGATACCTTGTGTGTTTTCTCTCATGCAGATTTCCAGTCAATTGTCTAAATCATTAAAAAAAAAAATGGGGGGACTTTCAATCCAATTATGCCAGCACTCCTTCAACCACCTCCATTACAACCACCACTGCCTTTCAAAGATAGTAGTGTTGGTGTTGGGTGGTCCTTTGACATTAGAAGGGTTTAAATCAAGACCATGCAGATAATATTGCAAGGAAAAACCATGGAGATAACAAATTAGCATATCTTTCCAATATAGTAATGGACAATATGTGGTACTTTAGACAAGCAGTGTGTAACAGAGAATTCCAGCAAGATGTAATCAGGGCATGTCAACCACTGAGTATCAGTAGAGAGAAGTTGCAATTTAGAGATCAAAGCAGGTAGGTAGTTGCATCAAAGAGATTTAGAAGCAACATTGTCATGGAACTGAGGTTCAGATTTAAGTTCCAACAGTGCATGTGGGAAGGGCCTGGGCTCTTATTGGTGGGAGAATACATATCTAAAAAGGAGTCACCATTTGACTCTCTCCCATATTCCTCAATAGTTTGGTTTCCTACTACTTCCTCAACATGTATTTATCATAGTAATAATTATCTTTTTCAAAAAATATTCGGCACTTTTAATTTTGGGAGAATATTCTTATGGGGAGAAACCTGCTTCCATTGCTGCAGATCCAGCTTCTCAGAGGTTAGAACATGGGCATAGGCTGGCAGCCTGAACTCCAAGAAGGCAGAGCCTGGTTGCCAAAACTCAGGCTCAAATATAAATAGCAAGATTGAATAGATCCTTGGTCCAGTTCTTTTGTCTAAGAATATGATTGATTGGTTGATTTCAGAGTGGGGTGGTGATTTCTTGAGTGAGGCTGAACCCACAAGGGATCAGGAAATCCCAGCCAGGGACAGAAGAACCATGTGAGGAGAGTGACCCAGGAAAATTATTGCCACAGGACAGGGACAAGACATGGGATAGACAAGCAATTGTCAAATATTAAGGGGAAAGTGACTATTTGGAGAAAACCACTATTGCAGAAAAACTTTGAAAAAACTTTTGGGGAGAAACAAACTGTAGGTACAGAAGGAAATGATAATATCTACATTCCACTTATTGCTCGTGAAAAATAACGTTTCCCACAAGCATACAAAGTAGGCACATCTTCTCTCGTGTATGATTCTCTGAAGGCTTTCCCTTAAAGGTTAAGGTATGTTCTCTACACTTACTCTCCAGCCTAAGGAGAGTTCAGCACAATTGTTTTTTCCCCCCATAGTGATCTGATAAAACCAAAAATTCTGCTGAACCTAATAAACATTGGTCTAAATAAATCAAAGAGATTAACTCAGAAGATAATGATAATGGTACATTATATGTGTACTTGTGAAAATTTGATCACACATGATCTCACTTGAAGAATTTTGTATACTATTATACACTATTATCATTATTTTATAGATGTGAAAATTGAAGCTGTAAGAGACTCCTTGCCAGGAGATATGAGTCATGACAGAAACTGAGATATCTAGACTCCCAGCTCAATTCTCAGTACATCATCACATAGAACCTTTCTAAACCTCACATAGAACCTCTCTAACCTGTAACACTTAGACTCGGATACACTGTGAATACTCAATAAATGTTAATTAAAGAAATATTCTGTGACTAGCACTGTCTACCTGTGACATGACATTTTCTGCCACCTAGTGGTTTTCAAGACCTAATAAGCATGTGAAGTTCTCTTTTTGGGGCTCACATTCCAATTGTAAACTAAAGAGTTTGGAATAGATAATTTTAAAGATTTCCTTCAGGTATAAAATCTAACATGGTTTTTCTCCAGTAAATGATGCATAAGTCTTCAGTATCTGGTGGCCTGTAGAGAAAGGTGTGTGTGTACCTGTGTTGGCACAAAGGATTTTCCATATTGATTAGATCCAAAGGGTTGTAACTGATATTCATTAAGGGATAACTGATGGTTCAAAACTTGCCTGTATTTCCTTTGTTTATAGGGTTCTTTCCTTCTTTGAATTCTCTCATGTATATTTAGGGGTATACCTACTTAACTGATGGCCTCTAGTCCTAAGTAACTGAAGTTTAACTTACATGACTCTATTAGTAATCAATCATTCACGAATACTAATACAAATTGAGACAGAGCTTAAGGAAACTTACTAAATTATACCTAGATTAGCATTTATAAGCCAATTGTGTAGTAAATTAGCTATTCTCCATAATTATAATTTTTATATATTTATAAATATTTATATACACAAATATTTAACATATAAAATGCTTGGTTCACATGGCTTTACCATTTACAGCTTTCTTTCCCATGTGCCTGCAGAGCTTTTTGTGCAATATTTATATGACCTTTGAGTCATCCCCACTTACTTCTTTGCCTGTTGAGTGACTCTGAGTGTCATAAAGTCTTTTCTCTGGTATGTTACAAATACAGCACACAAACTTTAGAAATATGCCTATTACCCAAAAGATGCAACTTGATGTTATACAAAGGTTATAAATGGAGACTAATAAGTGACCTCAGTAAGGTATCTAAAATTCCAAGATAAATGAGGTATCACCTCATGCCCGCCAGAATGGCCATCATTCAAAAGTCCACAAATGACAAAAGCTTGAGAGGCTGTGGAGAAAAGGGAACCCTCCTACGCTGCTGGTGGGAATGCAGTTTGGTGCAGTCACTGTGGAAAACACTTTGGAGATTCCTCAAAAGATTAAAAATAGACTTACCATATGACCCAGGAATGCTGCTCCTGGGCATATATCCAGAAGGAACCCTACTTCAAAAAGACACCTGCACCCCAATGTTCATAGCAGCACTATTTACAATAGCCAAGACATGAAAACAGCCTAAATGTCCATCAACAGATGACTGGATAAAGAAGATGTGGTATATTTACACAATGGAATACTATTCAGCCATAAAAACCAACAACATAACGCCATTTGCAGCAACATGGATGTTCCTGGAGAATGTCATTCTAAGTGCAGTAAGCCAGAAAGAGAAAGAAAAATACCATATGAGATCGCTCATACGTGGAATCTAAAAAAAAAAAAAGGAACATAAATACAAAACAGAAACAGACTCATAAACATAGAATACAAACTTGTGGTTGCCAGGGGGAGAGGGGTGGGAAGGGACAGACTGGGAGTTCGAAATTTGTAGATACTGACAGGCATATGTAGAACAGATAAACAAGATTATACTGTATAGCACAGGGAAATATATACAAGATCTTGTGGTAGCTCACAGTGAAAAAGAGTGTGACAATGAATATATGTATGTTTATGTATAACTGAAAAATTGTGTTCTACACTGGAAATCGACACATTGTAAACTGACTATAACTTAATAAAAATAAATAAATAAATAAATAAATAATAAAATAAAATAAAGTAAAATAAAATTCCAAAATAATTCAGCTCTGTAGACAGACTGGAACATTTGTCTTCATTAAGAAGCAGATGTTCACTGGGGATCATTTGACAAGATCACCTTATCTGTGATAAGAGTATCCTGTGTAGCAACCATGAATCCTTAGTTTTGGAAGGGATTTCAGGATATTGCAGAAAACATGGATTAGAACATACTATGTTGTTTTGGTTTAATTATTGCTCTTTGTTTCTTTTGATAAACTGTTTATCTTAACAAATCACTAATACAGTCAAGGATGAAAATGTTTAACATAAGAAGATAGTCCTGTGGGACTGAGTTTCTGTTTACCCAGGAATTAGAATTGACTTTTTCAGTCTACTTATTACTGACTATGTGAGGTTTTACCATCCAAACTCATTTTTATACGTCATTGCATTTACATATGTTTTATTAATCTTGATGCACATACATTTGTTTTTAGCATTGTTTCTCTCCTTTTTTGACTTGTTCTTTTCCAACTACTACCCAGCATTATTTTATCATATTATTTTCACAGATTCTTAGATCTAATGTTTTTTTTCTAAAGTCTTGGAAATTTTTAAAGAAAGATTTTACTAAGAATAACACATTAATCCATGACAGAAATTTTTTCTTTTATAAATTATACTTCTTTAATTATTTACTTTATATGAGAGTTTGCTCACAAATAAAGTTTTCACTAGAATTTTCACTTTAATTTATGCTAATCATTGTTTCATAAGCTAATTTTTATTTTGCTTCTGTATAGCTGTCTGTTTCTTCTATTGACTTTTCCCTACAATTGTTTTAATTAATAAATAATGTCTAAAATTTAGAATACAACCACATATACTCTGTTGTGAAAAGTTAAATAAGCACATAGCCTTATTTAGAATAATTATAATATAAAATAATATTCTGTCAATACAAAGGATAAAAATAGTCAATCTATTAAGTCCAAGTGATAACTTTTTCCTAGGACTCACATTATAAGGTCTCAAAATATAAAAATAAATCTTTTAATACCTGTCAGAAAACTAAAAGTAGTATATAATTTAATTGCTCATTTATATAAGCATTTGAACAAATCTAAAAGCTCAAGAAATAATGAGACAGAAATAGATGGTTTTTACAACATCACAAAGATAGAATTATTTTACTGCTTTACTTAGTCACTACTGAAATGAATTTCTCTATAATATCATAAACTGGGCCAAGATACCATTATTGTACATATATGAATGAGTTGCCATCTTAAATTAATTCTCCTACAAAGAATCCTTCAGAAATTTATGGGAAATTCTTGAAGAATCAAAACATTTTATAAGTAAAAAACAACTGACTAGAGATTTAATCCCTCAAGCAATACAGATGTTACAGAAATAAGCTGCGAGAGGTTTTCTCTGACTAAAATAGTTGGAGACTTTTTGATTGAAGAAACCATGGTATTAGAAGTTACTGCATTTATTTTAAAATAGATAATAGATACAATTAAGATATTTACCTAGAAGAAAATATCCTTTCTATATAGTTTCAGGAAGTGAACGTCTTAAGAGTTTCCGTGAATCTAAAAGGCTCCCGGACAGTTGGGAATACTCCCAACTGTTCCATAAATATGGTCCTGAAAATGCTGCACCATGACTTCTATTTCTTCTCTATGTTTGGGTCCAGCAAACAGAACAAGAAGACATTACTGAAGCCAAGCTAAACCTTCCATCAAGATCCCAGGGAAATGTGAATACATGAGGCCGCTGAAGAAAAGGATTCAGTGTAACACCCATCTCCCTGTTTGCACCCTCTGGATCCTCACCCCATTTAATCTGCTTAGTTGGTAACTCCCGCTATGTGCATATACATGTAACCACCCATCCCCCACACTCTGAGAGACTATCCTCTTTCAGACCTCCAAGGTTTAATCCCTGATGATCAGAATAGATGGACCTAAATTTTACTTCCTCAAGTTACTTTTGACAGAATCATGGATTTATAAATTGCTGTGGCCTAGGCATAGAATAAGGGTATAATTTATCACCAAATCAGGGGTTCAATATAGTTACTGTATTAGTTTTCTATTGCTACTGTAGCAAATTACTACAAGCTCTGTGACTTAAAACAATATAAATTTATTATCTTACAGTTCCAGAGGTCAGAAGTTTCACATTGGTCTCACTGGGTTAAATTCAAGATGCTGGCAGGGCTGGCTTTTTGTAGATGCCCCAAGGGTGGGATCCATTTCCTTGTCTTTTCGGCTTCTAGAAGCTGCCTGCATTCCTTGGTTTATGGCCCCTTCTTTCATCCCTCCAACATCATGCTTCATCACCACATCTCCTGCTACTAACTCTAATCCTTTTGCCTCCCTTCCAAAAGCACTCTTGTGATTGCACTGGGCCCATCCAGCTAATCCAAGATAACCTCTCCATCTCAAGATCCCTAATGTAATTTACAGCTTTGAAGTACCGTTTACCATGTAAGGTAACAAACTCATGGGTTCTGAAAATTGGGACATAAACATCTTTGTGGGATACTATTCAGCTTATCAAAGAGACCAGGGGTAGAAGGCATAAACTGGGACTATCCCAACAAAACTGGGACATTGGGTCACCCTTTCCTAATAGAAAAGACAGGACTGACATCAATTGCCATCTTTCCTCCGTGTTCTTATGATTGCCATTGCCAAGTCCTGGTATGCACTCCTTTCTCCCACCCATGATTCCACCTCTGCTGTTTCAGATAATTCCTGTTGTTCAAGGAAAAGCATCTCCAACACGAAAATTCCCAGCTGAGCATAATCTCTCCCTTCCCTGTTCTCTTTTCAGCATGGATTTGTCATCTCCTACTGCACTTGCCACTATCTACTAAATTTAATGTAAATATACTTGTAACTGTGTCTTTTCTCCCCTACCAGACATAACCTCTTGATGGCAGGGATCATACTTTAGGCCAAAAGAGCTGTACACATTCAACATATGCCACAAAAATATGTCCTCAACCACTTCTATCCTGTTTTAACAACAGGCCCAGGTCTGTTAATGCAGCCTCTCCAAGCCTAATTCCCATCAGCTTATCTAGGCAACCAACCAAGTGTACAAGTCACTGGAGACTCAGGACAACTGAGGAGTGCTCTCTACAAACTAAGGATGTTACCCCAAAAGGTAAATAAAGACCCCATTCTTGTCTTACCTGAAAGACAAGTTTACAGTTGGGAGACAGTGCGTTGTATAGCAAAAGATTTATTTTTAAAAAGGAAAAGTACACCCCCAAGAACGGGAGGCAGGCTGATCCAAGGGAGGAAAAGCTACAGTTTTTATCTCCCATTTGTCTTATAAGCTGGCTTAGAGGTGGTTTTTTGATTGATTGACAGCTCTTGTTTCTGGAATGCTTAGTCATGTTTGGCCCCTTTGCGCATGTCCTTACCCATGGTGTATACAGAAAAACTTACAGGGGGTTCTAAATTGTAATGTTAATTATAATACAATGAGTATTGGATCGTGTCCAGTTAAGTCCTTTCTACTACCGCAGTTGTGGCTGTCAGGTTTTAACCAGTTTCTTGCTGGCACTCGGTTAGAAGAAGTAAAGTTCCTTTATGGTGGAGGTGGGCATAATGTCATCTTCCAGACCATCCTCCCACTCTGCCACCTATCTGCCCGGTGTCCCCACCTATCTAACTACCTAACAAGGAGATGGACATTTCACCAGAATCTTCCTTCAAACTGGGTTAAAGCCAACATTTTGATGGAAATATGTCTACTAGTCAATGTGATTTTTATCAAGAGGATGCTGTCACCCATATCTGGTTATTTGTTGCAGCAATAAATAAAAAAAAACCACTTTGATAGTGTTTAATTATAAACTCAGTGCTTTCAGATCTTCACTTAATCAAAATTTATTAGAGCTGGGTTTTATTTTGGGGGATTTTTTTAATGGCAGAAGATGATAACACTGAAATCTTTTTTATCAAGGGAAAAGATACAAGCTGCTAAAATTCCATTTAGTTATTATTTCTCTGGAAACTGCAGTAGTAGAGGTATAAGCAGAAGCCACAAGAAATTGTTTATTTGGTGGACACCAATCAAGGAAATTTACATACTTCAATAATCAAAAATAGCCCTTGGTACACTTGCTTTACCGGGTACCCCCACAGCACAGACTCCCAATACTTTCAGCCAGATTTCAGTGTATCAGAAACTGGAAGAGCAATAAACTTTGCAGAATGACTTATTAGAAAAGGACACTGGAAGTCATTCAGTCACTTTTTCCGTTTCTACAATTAGTCATTCCTAGGTTCATTCACAATCCACAGAAAGAAAAGCCAAAAATAGCCACCAGGCCCAGCCTATTGTGAAGCAGCTGTCTTTGGTGCACACAGGCAAGCAGACAGTTGGAAGTCCAAGTGCAGAGAGTAAACAGAGGCTATATCAAAATAGCAATCATGCTAATCATCAATTTGTTAGCAAATGTGCTGCATTTTGTATTTTCAAAGCATTGTATCATCATTAATTAATTGAGTGATAATTAATTGCAGTGGCATATAAAATTGTACAGAAGATTTGGAAAGAAATTGTTTTATATGGCATGCACTGAAAGAGTGAGAATTTTTTTTCCTTTCTGGTCTTGTTGTTTTTTATTTGTTTATTTGCTTTCCACCAAATAGGGCGAACTATGTTCTGTCTCACTCTTCTGTTTCAGCTTTTGCTGTTCCTTCTTCCAGGATCACTCCTCCCCAGATAACTCCCATGCATCTATCAGGTATCAGCTTAAACATCACTTTCTCCAAGAGACAGTTTCCCAGCCCTGCTGCGCTATGTTAGGAACCCCTGCAGTCTCCCTTCAGAGAACCTTTCACCCTCTATTAA
The DNA here is from genome assembly GCF_009834535.1 of Camelus ferus. Lineage (NCBI taxonomy): Eukaryota > Metazoa > Chordata > Mammalia > Artiodactyla > Camelidae > Camelus > Camelus ferus. The sequence continues at coordinate 46,252,208 of NC_045696.1, forward strand.
GTTTCCTATTTAATTGTCTGAAACCCATGCTAGACGGTCAGCTCTGTGAGGGCAGAGGCCTCATGTGTCTTGTTCACTCAGCACTGTTTTCTAGCACAGTGACTCATACATGGTAATCACCCAGTAAGTGCTTCTTAAATGAATAAAAGAATCTCCCACATGAGCTATAAAGAGGCTATTATTGCTAACATGAGTTCCCACTCTATAAGAACTAATCTGCTCAGCCTTCTAGATGCTCTATCTCGTTTAATGCTCACCATCTTCCTCTGAGGTAAGTACCAGGTAGGAAACTGAAATGACAGAGAGTAAGATAGTTGCCCATGATCAGACTGCTGGTAAGTGGTGAAAATGAGGTTAAATCACAGGTTTCCTGATTCCAAACCTACATATCTCCAAATGTGGTGAAGAGGAAAATAGTGGCTCCTGAAATCCCAGAACTGGTCTGAGACTCCCAGCCAGGTCTCAGAGTTATCACAAACTGGAGACTGACCTCAACAGCTGGGCCATGCTTTCCTCCTGTTGCACAAAAATAACCTCACAGAATATCAACATCAGACAAGGCCACTCTGAGACTATGACAGAGTGAGACAAAACAAGGCCATTTCATAATTTTGTCTAAGCACAGATCAAAGTATGTTCACTGTGAAAAACAAAAAACACCAAATATCCCCTTCTCCTGACTTATACGAGTTTCTGCTGCTTCTTTACCAACTATAGCTTTATCCTTGCCTCTCTATGGATAAGATACATTGAGATACTCAAAGAATTGTCTCACTTCCTAATAGCACCAATCTAGAGTGATTTTGTTTCCTTAGACCTTTCTCAAAATCACCCAAATCCTATAAGTCTTTTTTAACATCCTCTTATGAAATACACCACTGTTCCCATGGTGTGTGTTCTCCCTTGCTGCAATGAGGTATAAATCCAACTTGTTCAACTATAAATATGTTCTCGGTGGTCTCTGGCTGGAGGGCATTGACAGTGAGTTTTATGACTAGCTGTGGGGCTAGAGAAAGAAAATGTTAGAACTTTCACTTGTAATAAGAAAAACAATCTTAATCAATATGTGACATAGTGTAGAGATATGGCTGTCTTCTTCCATCCCTCCCTCTGTGAGATGGCCACATGACATACAAGGTACACAAGGGGTAACAGTAAGATAGCTAGAGGGTCACAAAAGGACATATACTGTATGATTCCACTTACATAAGCTACCCAGAGTAGTCAAAGTCATGGAAACAGAAAGTAGAATGGTGATTGCCAGAGGCTTGGGGAAGGGAGAAATGTGGAGCTGTTGTTTGATGGGTATAGAGTTTCAGTTTTGCAAAATGGAAAAGTTCTAGAGATTTGTTATACAACACTGCAAGTCTAGTCAACACCACTGAACTGTATACTCAAAAATGATTAAGACAGGAGAAGAAGATATATACATATATAGCTGAATTACTATGTTGTACACCAAACACTAACAAAACACTGTAAGTCAACTATACTTCAATAAAGAAAATAAAAATAAAAAAGATTAAGACAGTAAATTTTATATTATGTGCTTAAAATTTTTTAATTAAAAATGTTTGATTAAACTTTTTAATTTAAGCAATTAAGTTTTAAGTTTAAATTTTAAAACAACAACTAGAGGGAAGAGTGAGAGTTTTACCAAACAGAGGATTAGACATGGCCATCATAGTCTTTCTCCTCCTGGATACTAGGACATACTACTCTTGACCTGTGCCCAGTTAAGCGAATTTATGGATTTCATTAGCTTAAATAGAGCATAAACAGAACTTTGTAATGATATAGAGAGTATCCAATGAAATCTCTGTCCTACATCTAACAGTGGCTCTTTATCTTGACTGCCTGTGAGAATGACTTAGGTTGTTTTTGAAAAATACTACCATCTGAGTCCCACCCCACAGCAATTAAATCAGAATCTCCAGGGGTGAAATCTGAGAACATTTTATTGTTTTTTGTTTTTTAATGTTCCAAGTGATTCTAACAGGTAGCCCACAGTTGAGAGCCACTGAAAATAGAGGTTCATGAGCGCTTGAGTTCTTAAATTTAAGGGCATGTTACACATTGTTCTTTTACAACTGAAAAGTGTTCCTAATTTATTGACCTTTTCTATAATGAAAAACTGCTATGAATAGCATGCTAACAGATTTTTTAAAAATACATTAACTTTATCTTTCCTTTTGAGGAAAAACTAGCACTTTGATAATGAGTGAAATAATCATTGCTTTTCAAAAGGTAATTATGATATAGAGAATGGATTTTGAAAATGTGTGTTTAGACATGTTTCCATTATTTTATTGTTGGAAAAGTGATGTCATCATAGATATACAATCAAAAACTTGAAAACAAAGTTTTTCATCCAATTTAAAAAGACTTTTGTTTATGTATAACTGAAAAATTGTGCTCTACACTGGAATTTGACACATTGTAAAATGACTATAACTCAATAAAAAAAGTTAAAAAAAATTTTAAAAACCAAAACAATAAAATAAAATAAAATAAAATAAAAAGACTTTTGGTGAGCTTGGGGCCCAATATTAAAAGTATAAAATCTTCATATTAATTTGTAAAGAAGTATTGGTTATCATGAAGGAAGAAGGTAACATACCATATAAGCTTCAACTGAAACTTTGCAAAACTAGAGGATAGAGTTGAAAAATTAATTTCAAAATTAAAATTTTTTTAGCCAATGATATATTTCTTTCATTTCAATCTCCATATTCTTGAAAGTTTTTTTCCCCCAGGAAGACAGGATTAAGATTAAATATAAAAGCAGAATTTTGGTTTGCTACATAAATAAGTGCTAAAATTTTTTCAAAAGTAATAAATCATATTTAGTAATAGTGCTCTTATTAAACATACTGACATACCATCAAAAGTAAAATAAAATAAATTATATTTAAGTATTTTATTTGTTTTAAGTCTATTTTTGAATGTTCTTTATAATACATTAAATACACTCATTTATTTATGTACTGTATAAATACATAAATAAACATATATTGAAGCTGCATTCAAAAATGTTGGTATTGGAGAGTATATGGTCAAAGAAAGTCTAGAAAACCCGGCACTGTGCTTTATTTCTCCTCCCCAAAAGTTTAGTGTTCTCAAGCCATTGTACTTTCACAACATTACCTACCTATTCCTAGCAAATATGGTTAAATATTCTTTATATTGATTAAAGCTGTAAGTGTGTTGGAAGCAGGAGAAGAGGGTGGTTGTTACATAATAAAATTCAAAGCTGGTGCTTGAGAAAAATCTGAGTTGGAGATCAATAGAGTCAATTGGTCTAAAACAGCTTTGCTAGTAAGAAAACAAAAAAACCACAGCAAAAGATTTTAAATTTAGGAGTCTAAGAGAATACTCAATGTATTCAATAACTTCTGAAGTGCATTTTGTTGTTTTAATCACAGGTAAAAAGAAATAAATATCCACCCTATTCCCAGGTTCCAAAACTGCTTCTCTGGGAAGACTCTGCTGTGTAAACTATTACTAAATTGTCTTTCTTTGTCCTTTTGGTATATGTTTTCCTAAAGACAAGGTGTAAAAAATACATTTATATCATTTTGTGGTGTAACTAGGTTTTTACTGAGAATTCTTCTATTAAATGACTTTGCTGTGAACAGAAGACTCCTAGAAAGCAGAACAAAACAAAGTGGCAGCTTACTGTAGAAAACACTATCTATCTACGGTGCAACTCACAGGAAAGTAACTATGATTAGTGTGTATTTGAAATTCTCATGATATGTGAAAAACCAGATGTGGCTACTTAAAAAACACATCACAATGTCACTCATCCCCAGCTATATTGCCTAAATTCCAATCCTGCGACTAGCTGAAACACTGGTTTCTGACTAGCCTTTTAATCACCGGCCTCGCCTGTCTTGTCATTGATCTTGAAAAAACCCAAACTGAATGTGTGTCATCCACTGTATCTGCCATATCATGCAAGTAGAAATTAGAGACATTAAACTTTCTGCCTCCGGGTGGTAAAACCTATGTTTAAAAAACACTTTTGAATGTGCTTTATTAATGTTAGTTCAAGAGGGAAAGATATGGACTTTTAAAAGAAATCTTAAAATGCTAGGAAACGCTGCTTATGCAGGTGAAGAACAATTAGTGAATCGAGCCAGAGATGTTGCAACTGTGCTCTGACAGCTGAGATTTGCAGGCAGAGGCCCCAGAGGTCCCTCCTGAAACAAAATCAGATGGGTCTCCAGGCCCCTCCATTGAATTCTTCCTCTGACTCTAACATTCCACTTCCACTTAAGAATTTTTTTGAAAAATAGATTCCACTGCCTTAGGAAAAAAGTATGAACATGACTGGATATACTAATATTATGGTATTGTCTAATCCTGTATCAGTGGATGAGAAACTGGACTGTAAAAGGAGTCAAATGAAGGCAAAGGACCTATTTCTTTTTTTCTTTTTTCTTTTGTTTTTTGCGGGGTTTTTTTGGGGGGGGGATTATTAGGTTTATTTATATATTAATTTTTTAAAGGAGGCACACACAATACCACTGAGCTATACCCTCCCCACAAAGGACCTATTTCTTACTGAAGTTCCCACGCAGGGGATACATTGAGGAGGAAAATTAAGGAACGACACACAGTGGGCCCCACAGAGATTTCCAATTTCTGTCTTGTTCTAAGAGATGGAAAGAGGCAGAGAAGTCCAGGAAGGTGGAGCATGGACCACAAAGAGAATATTTCAGAGGAGGAAGAAGAAGCAACTGTGTGGGTTTTCCCCTAAGTTTAAGAGTGATGCTGTGTACACAGTTAAAATTTTCTGTCTTCAAAAGTGAAGAAATAATTTTTACTTTGAATGTTTTCCATCTTAGCTTCTTGTCCTTTCTATTTTATTAATTTATTTTTAAACTATATAAATATTGTAGTTTTATAAACCAAAGAGATGAGGAGGTGTACATTTTTAATTAAATAATTATTATGGGAATATTAGTATGTTTGTTGCTGCTGTTTTTTAAATTCAGTGTAATTTTAGAGATCACACTAAGATATATTCTGCTTTACACTCTTAACATTATATGCAGAAAAATGCAAGTTATTTAACTTAATTCTGGTGACAGAATCAAAATTAGCATTAACACTGTTAAAAGTTAAAAGCCTAGTGAGAAATTTTCCTATTTTTATCAAGACATTAAAAACTCTATCAGTTATAATCATATAGAGAAATGAAAAAATAGTAAAATTAGTATTTACTTAACGCACAATAATTTGAAACACTGAAAAGTAAAGTGTCTAATTTCTTTGTGAAAAAAAAATCAAAATTTGAATGGTGCTTGTCCTCTCATCGCATTAACTTATGATATGAAGCACACACTGTTTCTATACTTTGGTGAACTACGGTGCTTCTAAGTTTGGCTCAGCTTTTATACTTGGCATTTTAATGTCAAGAAGTATTTCCAGAAGCTCCTCTAGTATGAAGTTGTTTGCTAGCGTCACTTTATCTGGGACGTCGTCATTCTTTGCACCACAACCAAGCGCCTCATAGATGTCTACAAGTTCACTTTCATTATTTTTCTCTGGCTGCACATCTAGACTCTCTCGAACAGAAGTAGTGTCAGTATTCCCATGGTCAGCTCTTTCTTCTATAACTCTCTTTTACACTTGATTCAAAGTTCACTTCCAGTGCTACCGCTTTTGTTGTTTTGCTGCATGTTCATTTTTGTCGGCCAATTTCCTCTTTTGATTATCTGTTTTTGTAAAAATGTCAGGTGGATTTATCACTGGGGAGACAGGGAGGCAACACAACTACATGCTTTGCTGTTTGTGTATAAACTTAATAACAGCTGTCCAGTGACCAATCACCAACAGTCTTTGACAGCAGCAATGTGACTGGTCACTCATCACTATGTGCCTCTCCTATTTACGAAGTGATTTACGAACTGAAGAGTGAGCAACAAAGCTTGTACTTTATGTAATTAGTTACTATTAACATACTTCATTAACTAAAATTTGAATCATGTTTTGGGGGCACTGGGTGTTATTTAAATAAACCGTGGTAACTAAAATTCCTTCAAGAGACTTTCAGTCTTTTTTATCTGTATTTTTCTTGAATAATCTAGTAATGCGTACCATGTTCAAGAAAAACACGGATTAGAAAGGCAAAGTCCCTCACTTCAACACATTTACAGTTTAATGGTCACCAATAGGATAATTAAATGCTTTCTGTAAACTGATGAACATAATGTTCAAAATGATGTAAAAGTTCATAGATGAGTGAAATTACCCTTGGTCAAGGGACCAAAAAAGAGATAATGAAGCTAATGACATGGACAACAAACATCTTCAAGGTTATGCCAACGGCTGCTTGGATTTCCATCAAAAGGATAAAAAAATGGGGGGGGGGGGTTCCTATTCCCCTAATGTCAGTTGTCTTGCTATCATAAATGATGTTATGGTGAATAACTCCAACTTGTAATCGGAACCACGTTAAAGTGGAATTACTACACAAAACACCATGGAGAGCTTTAAGACTGTTTATTGGTACACACTGCTGGCCTGAAAGGGCTTGTTTTCTATGCCATTAGCTTGTTATCCCTGTTTTGATCCCTCAAGCAAAGGTAATTTCACTCAGCAATGAATTTTTATATCATTTTTGAACCTTATGTCTTTTGGGTTATATTATTCTATGCAGAAAACTGGGGAAACAATCCTTACAAAGTATTAGGGACCCATTTTTCTGAAGAACCTAAACTGGGAAAATAGTATGGATTGCTTAATTAATGCCAAGAAAAATAGTTGTCAGAGAGAACAAGAGTCTCCAAAAAACATTTTCTGAGCTTTCTGGGATGATAATCCATGTGGAAAAATTAACCACACTGGTGAAATATTTAATAGCTCAGGAACATTTTGTATTTTGAGAGCTTAAAAAAAATTCTTTGTGACACTTCAAAGAAAGAACACAAAAAAGGAATGTAGTCAGTGTGTGCTTATCATGTCCCTTCTCAGTGAGTTCCACCGCTTAGAGCGAGGGTGTTATGTTGGGAGGAGTCAGGGTATAGAGGGGTCAAGGGTGCATTTGGTTTATGTTTGAGGTTGTATCTACATTAACATCTCATAATCTCTAAAAAGCAAGTCATTAAAAAAATGAAATTTTGCATGTCTCAGGTTTTCCCAACCAATATGAATATAGAACTATTCTGTGCTTCTTTTGCTCCTATTCTGCTACATCTCAGGAGAATGCTATGATTACACCACATTAATGACTTTCTCCAAAAGCTTTCCAAAGCGTTAGGTGCAAAAATTAAGTGAAAATATGGATATTATTTCAGTTTCCCTGCATAGTGGATTCACATTTGTGATTAAAAAGCGAAGATCTGAAGGACAAATGAGGTCACAGAGCACAATGCTGCCCCCCACCAAATTGGAAAGGCAGACAGGCAATACAGAGCATCACAACTTACAGAACAGAAACCCCAGAGCAGAAACCCCCATGGGAATCAGTGCCAGTGTATAAAACCTTAAACCACAATTGATGAATTGCTGGAGGCTCAGTGTGGACAAGTCTGAGAGTTTAAAGCTCCAGAAAGATTCAGTCTTGGTGGAGAGGAGTGGAGTAGGAAGGGGCAAACTGTGGGTCTCACCTCCAGGAGCTCTCCCAGGTCCTCAGTGACTAGTGGAGAAAAATTTCCTCATGCTTCTGGCAGGGGGAGGGGGAAATAACCATTTCGAAATATGCCAGAGATTTCTGTTCTTAACAAGGCTTGCTCTCAGGAGAAACTACTTTACCAGAACCTAACCTGCTGGGGTTTTATCAGGGCCTAACACACCTGGGGAAGGTAAATACTGAAATTCAGCTCCCTCTAGCCTTCCCCATGGGGAAAGGGAAATACATAATTCCAGCCCCCTCTAGCTATCCTGTTCTGCACACAAGAGGGAAAACTGAGAAGCACTGGTGAGGTCCACAATCCAGGAGCACAGGCTCATCGAAAGACTGAGACCTGTCACAAGACTGCATCAGGTTTCCCCTTCCCCAGCACCTTGCCACCCCACCACTACAGGCCTGTTTACTGCAGTTCCTTCCTGTCAGTACATTATGACTGGATTTCAGCAAACAACTACCAAGCATATTAAAAGGCGAAAAATATAGTTTGAAGAGATTGAGCAAATATCAGAACCAGAGTCAGATATGGCAGGTATGTTGGAATAATCAGACTGAGAATTTAAAACAACTATGATTAATAGGCTAAGAGCTCTAATGGGAAAATCAGACAACATGCAAGGCCAGATGGATAACGTAAGCAGAGAGGTGGGAATTCTAAGAACCAAAAAGAAATACTAGTGATCAAAAAGAGTGTACACAGGAACAATGAAGGTCTCTGATGGGCCCATAAGTAGGCTGGATACATGTTGAGGAAAGAATCTCCAAGCTTGGAGATACGCGATAAAAACTTCCAAAATTGACAAGCAGAGAGAAAAAAAGGGAAAAAAATAGAAGAGACTATCCAAGGACTGTAGGACAACTACATACATGTAGAGGGAGTACCAGAAGAGAAGAGGAGAAAAGAACTGAAGCAATACCAGAAGCAATAATGACTGATAATTTCTCCCAAAATAATGTCAGGCACCAGACCACTAATCCAAGATCAGAGAACACCAGGCAAAATAAATGTCCCCCAAAAACCACACAGAGGGATATCATTTTCAAATTACAGAAAATCAAAAATAAAGAAAAAATCCTGAAAGAAGGCAGAGGAAAAAGACACCTTACCTGAAAAGCAGCAAAGATAAGAATTACATCCTATTTCTCAGAAATCATGCAAACAAGAAGAAGGTGGAGTATTTAAAGTGTTGAGAGAAAAACAAAAAAAACCACCCTAGAATTCTGTAACCTGTGAAATTATCCTTCAATATAGAAGGAGAAATACTCTTTCTCAAACAATAATGGAGGGAATTTGTTGCCAGTAGGCTTGCCTTGCAAGAAATGTTAAAAGAAGATTTTTAGAGAGAAGGAAAATGATGTAGCTCAGAAACTTGGATCTACATAAAGAAAGGAAGAGCACCAGAGAATGAATAAGTAAAGGCAAAAAATCCCCTTTTATTTTTCTCAGCCTTTATTGATCTAATTGGTTCATAATAATAACAACAACAATGTATTTGACTATGTATGCTAATGTATGTGTGTGTATACAGATACATGTATATGCTTATGTATAAGTGAAATGAATGACAGCAATGATATAAGGAACCGGAGGGAGGAATTATATATTTGTCCAAACCCATAGAATTTACAACACCAAGAATAAACTTTAATGTAAACAATGGACTTTGGGTAAGCATATCAGTGTAGGTTCCTTGATTGTAACAAAGGTACCACTCTGGTGCAGAATGTTAATAGTCGGGGACGCTGCAGTGTGTCTGGGCAGGGGATATATGGGCACTCTGTACTTTTCTAGTCAATTTTGCTATGAAACTAAACTGTTCTAATAAATAAACTAAATAACCGAATAAGGTAGTTCCTGATTTTAAAAGTGGGCATCAATCTAGTAGATAATGATAGTGTAGGGAAGAAAAGAAGAGAGAAAAAATAGAGTCCAGTAAATACCTATGATTCAAGAAAAGAGAATTAATTCACTAGAGATCGGGATGTATGAGAGAATATGCCCAAGGTGTCTATAAATGTAGAAACTGAGATCTCGAAAAAGTTTGTGGGACTATGCTCATAAATGGAATGTCAACATAAATTGGCATAATTTATATAGCTGGGACTGAAAGAAGAGGGAAGTTAAAATTGGCATAATTATACATACACATATTGACAATTCTACTGAGGTATATTTTGACATTGAATTGATGAAAAGTCTAAAGGAGAAATATTTTACCTTCAAGAGAATTTTTTAATATATCGTAACCTGAATAAAACATCATCCTGCTGGTTACTCCAGAATCAGCTCCATTCCCGATGACAATTTTCAGAGGACTACATTCCAAGCATCACTTCGGGTTTTGTCATTTCAAATTTCTTTTTAAGAACCACAATCCAGATATTTAAGTATCAGATGAGACTACAAATCAGCCATTACATGTTCAGTTTAATGGGGCCTTGACCAATCAAAATAAATGATGAATTAACCCTCGAACCTTAATCAATACTGTTAATGTTTATTATTTAAAATATCATAATAAAATTAAATAGTACTATGAGTTTGACACACTTTAGATTAGTTTTGCTCATCTGTATTGACTTTTGTTGCTTATGTGTATTTACTTCTCCATATGTTAATTAAAACATATACACATAGATACGTACATGTTCCCCTCTTAGAATATGCTGCTCAAAATGTAAAACTCATTTTCTTTTGCTTGTTAGCATAAATTTGTTCCAAAATTCATTAATGTTCTTAATTCTTTTGGCAACGTGTTAACTACTGACAGAAATAAAGTTGTGTTTGTATAGTCATTTTATCTACCAAACACTTGGAAAATTTTGCTTGTCTCTTAAGAAAAATTACAGTGTGGATTAAACGGCTACTTATCCATTAAAGATGATAGCTGAGTCATAAAACACATCATCCTGTTTCTTGTCTCTTTACATATTCTACTTTGCACTAAATTCTAAATTTGATAACGTAATTCTATCCTCCCTCTCTTCCTCTCCCTCTTTCTCTCTCTTTCAAATGCCAACAAAATGTTTTCTTCAGTATCTGAGCAACTAAAATGCTACCTTACTCTACAGAGTCCTCATCCTAAGGAGTCATTGCTTAGCAGACAGGCAGCATGTGTCCCCACAGGCATATGATTCAAACCAAGAAAGAGAAAAGTCTCGCTGAAGGGACTTCCAGTCACAAAATGACACCTTCATAGATCTCTGAGAGCTCTTGGTACACTTATTTGGATTGTCGTCACTGTTTTAGTCACTGAAATACTGCCACCTTCAGGAAGAAACGTGGGAATCTGCAACTGCAGTTTCACTGGGTTTCCTTACTTAAATCCAAACTCTGTACTTAACTATCTTTACACACAGCTGTGAATTATCCTGTTCAAGCTATTTTCCCAATATATCTAAATATTAGTAACCTATCTCCGTGTATCTTTTTACCTTATTATCTTTTTCCCTCAAACAACTAAGTACTACAGTGAAAAGCTGCCCAGAAATAGTAAATGGAAGACACTATTATCAATCAAATAAAAACAACTTTAATAAGACCAGGGATTTTTAGGTATTAAAAAGCATGAAGAATAAGCTCTAAGATATTTTCTGCAACCAAATAATAAAATATATATAAACATCTAGGTATACATTAAAAAAATTCCAAAACAGTTTGTACATTTTACAAAAAAAAGTCTTTAAATCGAGGCTTCTAAAATAGAAGCTCTCTTCTCCCTTACATTCTAGCTCCTCCTTCAGTTATGGGTTAACATAAAAATTATCAGCAGTTCCATGCCAACTTTTTTACTCTCTCTCTCTCTCCCTCTCCTTCCTTCTCTCTCTCTGCTTTCTTTTTCTTTTACAAATCCAGAACTCTTTTTTATAACCTGCTCTTGATCTAATTTTTATTACTATTATTATTAAAATTACTTTTCCCTTTGCTTATACTTTTCCCTCCTTTTTTCCCATCTTCCTCCTCTCTTCTGTTTTTTTTTTAATTGGGTTATAGTCAGTTTACAATGTTGTGTCAATTTCCAGACTAGAGCACAAATTTTCATTTATACATGAACATACATACATTCATTGTTGCATTCATTTTTCACCATGAGCTACCACAAGATCTTGTATATATTTCTCTGTGTTATACAATATAATCTTGTTTATCTATTCTACATATGCCTGTCGTATCTACAAATTTCGAATTCCCAGTCTGTCCCTTCCCATCCCTCTCCCCATTCTCCTCTCTTCTTTGGTTTATGTTTCCTTCACCTAGAAAGTCCATTATAAGTTGCCAATTTCTTTTATGTCCTATTAGCTATGTACACAGTACCCTCTTTCTGCTTTCCCTTTATTCAAAATCCATTCCCCATTATCAGACAATGCATCAAGTACTTTTCCAAATCAAGGTTGTTTTGTGGTTTTTTTTTTTAGTACAATTACTGTGAAATGTCACAAGCGTTCTACAAAGCACAAATTACACAGACCAATTGGAAAGGACACATACACAAAACCTCCTCTTATTTTTAATTCCTAAAGTAATCCGACAGTTATAAAGATGTCAGTTCCCCCAGATTAATTTAAAATTGTGTAAATTAAAATCTCAATGTGAAAAGAAGAACAGATGAATGGAGAAGAAATGGATGGTAATATAGATAAGAATTTAACATGTGTTAAACTATCATTTTTTTAAAGTGGGGAGGATTGCTTATTTAATAAATGATGATAGAACAGTTAACTGGCTAACTATTTGAAAAAACAATAAAATAAAATTAGATCTCCTACCTCATAATACACCAAAATAAAACCCAAACAAAGTAGAATGAACTATATTTTTAAATAAAGGTCTATTTAAAAGTACAAGTGAATATTTATTGGATTATAATGTAGATAAGGAGAAAAGAGATTGATATGTGGGTTAAGAAAAATGTAAAGCATCTCTGTTAAAAACATCATAAATATAATTAAACAATAAACAGTAAACTTGTATAAATAATTTTCAACATTAATGGCACATAAAAGTTGAGTATCTTTATATCTAAAGATACCTTACAAGTAAGATAAATACCTATACAGCAAAAAATGAGCAAAAGTCATGAATATACAATTCAAAAGAAACATTCTTGTTCAATATACAATTTTAAATGTTTAATCTCAGTAATTCAAATTGAAATAGCAAGTTTTTGCCTCTAAAATGAATAAATATTTTTAAAATTGTAAGATCTGATTTCATAAGGGTGTTGCAAAAATGGCACTCTCACATATTACCTTTTCTGGATGATAGTTTGACACTGTATTTCCAAAGTCTTAATGCTCTTACTCTATGACCTAGCAAATCCTTAGGCCATAGTTCTGCATGTCCAAAAAGAATAATCAAGATCTAAAACAAATTTATATATAAGAATAATCACAGTAGGGACTGATAAAATAAATAAGGATACCTACATATAATTAATACTATTCAGTTATTTATTCAATAATTATTCAAAAATTGCATTGGAAAATGCCCAAGTATTTATGAAGTGATTAACGAGAGTTATTAAGCTAGATTACAGAATAATCATAATGTATACTTATATACACAGAGAGAAAAGTTTGAAAACACATTGTTAATTGATTTTTCTTCTGGTAAGATTATCGTTAATTTATTTTCTTTTTTAAAATACTTGTTTGTATTTTTTACCTTTCTACAATACTACATTTTAATTTGGAAAAAAAGTTGTTTTAAAACCATTAAAAACTCTTATTTCAATTCCATTTTAAAATCAAGTTCTAATGGGAACACAGAAACATCATATGTAAATACCCATAGAATACACATAATCAAGAATAAACTCCCACTGTAAACTATGGACTTTGGGTAATAAGATGTATCAAAGTAGGTTCAATGATTGTAACAAATGCAAGATGTTGATAGTGGGGAAGCTATGTGTGTGGTGGGGGGCAGGGAGTATATGGGAACTCTCTGTACTTTCTGCTCAGTTTCTCTGTGAACCTAAAGCTGTTCTAAAAATTAAAGTTAAAAAAAAATTCCTGGAATGCAAATTGGACACAAAGTAGATCTGGCACCGCATAACACAGAATTTTAAAACAATACTGATTAGTGTAGAAGCCTTTAAAGTATGCTGATCAGATGCATAATGAAAAGTTTAGATAACAATTGCTTTGAGCAAAACTATATCTCACATAATGAGGATGGAATTTAGACAAAAATTTTTTTCATTTGCCTTCTTATTCACATAGATGGAAGGAAAGTGACCTATAACAGCACTATTCACTAGAAAGTTAAGAGGCGCATTAAGTAATTTTAAATTATCTGGGAGCTGCATTAATATATAAATATACATGGAAATGAGTAAAATAAGTTTTAAAAATATATTTTACTTGACCCAAATATTATCTTTTTAACATGTAATCAGTATAAAAAATTATTGAGCTATTTTACCCCTTTTAATTTATTAAGTCACTGAAACCTGATGTGAATTTTACATTTGCAGCATATCTAATTTACTTGCTAAATTTTCACTAGAAGTAGTTTAGGTTTCATAAAATGTACTGCTAAAAGAGTAGGTTAGCATACCTAAATTTTTCCAAATATAACTAAATTTTTGCACAATTGAATTGAGAATCTGTTTTCAAATTTGAATTTAAGTGAATTAAAATTAAATAAAATTAAAAATTAAGATCCTCATTACACCAGCCACATTTCATGTGTGGCTAGAGGCTACCTTTTTGGATAGCTCTCCTGGAAGTGATTACTAGTGATGTATTGACATTGGACATGCTACTTTATGGGGGATCTTTATATGACTATACCTACTAGTCAGCAAGTTCAAATCTAAATCTTAACCATGTTAAAAGAAATGTAAATTGTGGATCCTTACCTACTTTCTTGGCCTCTCTTTAATATCACTGAATAACACACATGATGAGTTATTCTTAGCAAATCTATCTACAAAAAAAAGAAGTAATATCCCATACTGAAAATGAGGTATTGCTTCCAGCAATAAATTCCTTACACAATTTCACTTCCCTTTGTTGGACTTAGGGATGATTCTACCACCATACAATTTCTAATAGTAAAGACTGAAGGTGTGAAGAGATGCAAAACACAGGCATTAGGCTATTTACAGTAGATAGATTTGTGACTGCTCAGGCAACAGAACTTCCTCCCATATTTAAGAAGTCTTGCATGACCCAAAGGAATGGAACTAATGAACTGTCCAAAGCTGGGCTGCGCTTTTCAGCTTGTTCATACAAATTGGACAAGCCCTTTACTGTTGGAAGCCATTCCCCTGGTGGTGCTAGTGACTACAATATTTTAAATGCATCAAACTGGACTTGAATTCTTACGTACTGGATATGTGAAATCATGACCTGAGCACTAGCAGTGGAATAGCTAAAATAGAACACATACATGAACGCGGCTGCCAAAGATGCTACTTGTTTGGAAAAATGGTAACACATCATGACAAATGCTGCTTTCCTTTCTCTGAATAAATGTATTCCCCCAAACCATAGTCCTCACTTGGTAACATAAGTAAGTAAAAAGCAAAACTAACTAGGACAGGGTACATAATAAGAGTGTACAAGAATCACTAATTCCAATATGTCAGTCAATCAAACATCAACAAACTTTAGTTGTACTGAGTGCCAGGTACTTCAACAGTCATCAGGATACAACTACATAAATGATACAGCTCCTAATCAGGGAGATTAGGTTTGTAAACAGCAGAAGATAATTTATAACCTAAGGCAGCATATAGTAAAGTTGCAAGAGTGATCCAAATAAAAACTGATCTTAAGACAAGAGCAGTGGCTCTCCAAGTGGGGTCCGCAGAACCCTCAGGGTCCCCAAGATTCTTTCGCGGATTCTGTGAGATTAAAACTAGTTTTATAATAATATTAAGATGTTCTTTACCTTTTTCAGGGGGTTGGTATTTTCACTGATGGTGGGTAAAACTCTGATTGCTTCAGCACCAAGCAAGGTGGTAGCATCAAGCTGTACTAACAGTCACTGGATTTCTTCACCACCACACACCGGCAGTCAAAAGAAGAAGACAAAGAAGAAGAAACTCATTTTCACCTAAGAATGTCTGAGAAAGCAGTGGAAATTATTAATTTTATTAAATCTTGACCTTTCCAAGCATGTCTTTATAATCTGAGGGACTAAATGGGCGGGATACACGTACTTCTATGTACAGAAGTACAATGATTATCTTGAGGAAAAGCACTGGTGCAACTGAGTTTCAAATTGAACTAGCGACTTTTTTCATGAAGTAGCATTTTTGTTTGAAAGAACAACTGACAGACGAACGAACTATGGTTATTCAGACTTGACTATCTGGCAGATATTTTCTCAGAAATAAACAAAGTGAGCCTGTCCTTTAAGGAAAACAACCAACAGTATTTCTTGCCAATGATAAAATTTGAACTTTCAAACAAAAATTAGAATTTTGGAGTACTTGTATTCTAATATGTAAAATGTTTCCTGATGAAAACAATGATAAAATTCAGGAATATGGTATTTTTGATATCGTATGACAAAACGAGTCAACGTTTGGAAGATCTGCATAATTCAGTGAACCAACAGTCTCCAAGTGACCAGTGTATAACATTACAAATCATGCATGAGTAAAGGTCCATTCAAGAGACTAATAAGTTTCCATGCCTCAGAGTATGAAAAGTTTATTGATACGGATTTTTATTCCACACTGTAGCTAACTTTTCAAAAAATACCACATGAAGAATTTTGGAGTAGTAGTAAAGAATATCCAAAATTATCTGAAAAAGCTATTAAAATATTTCTCCCTTTTCCAACTATATATCTCTTAAAAGCCAGATTTTCTTCATATACTTCAAACTATATGCAGTATCACAATAGATGGACTGCAGAAACAAATGTAAGAAGATTCAACTAAATATCAAATCCAGGTAGATACTAAAGAGCTTTACAAAATGCAAACATTTTTCTTAATTTTGCTTTGTTTTGGAAAATTCTGCTATTTTTTATTAAAAATATGTTAATATGAAATGGGCTGATTATTATTATAAGTTAACAAATATTTTAAACATTTCTCCGATTTTAATTTCTAATATGAGTATCAACAGATGCAACCCACATAAACAAAAGTTTTGGGGGGCCCAGAGATCAAAATATTTAAGAATTATTGGACTAGAGAAAAGGGAGCAATCAGGAGGAGCTAGGGAAACTGTTCCGTGGGACCAATCCAAACATACTCTTCCCTGGAAATCTTTTAAGGCCCCAAATGAATGATGTTCATTACTTACATATGACCAATTTACTTTAGTGTTCTTTACATATCAATGCATCGTACTTGTGGAAATGCAATATAAAATTCCCCAATTCAGCAAAATCCCTTCATAATCAGAGACCTACTATTAAGTGGCAGAAGTAATAATTAATACAGAATAACCATTATATGAATATATCAGTGGTTCCTTTTCATGTTCAAAGTCTCCTTTTTAATATTTATTGTAACTTACAACCCTCCATGAACCTTATGTAATTAAAGATACTGCCTAGCAAACAAACTACATTTTTAAAGTGGCAGTTAATTCATTTTCCTCTTTTAGATTGAAAAATAAATAGGAAATTTGTTTGGATACAGCCATGGAAATTTACATGGATTCTCTGGTTCATGTAATATCAGGCAAAGCAAAAACAGTGGAATTTTAGTTATTCTACCTATAGTAATCATGAAATTGCTGTTTAGATTTTTGAAATTTTCAAACAGGTTGTGGACTCCTCCCTGTCCATTATTACCTCCACAAAAGATCTGGAGGGTGAAATGTAGCATGTAGGGTGTTTTGTTTTTAATTTAGTATTGGGTTTTTGGTCACTGAGATTGTGATAGTAATGAATTCGCCCATTTTTGCTCAGTCACCAGACATCTGAGAGTCTGGAGTTTATGTCCCTTTAGGGATACACTGTAGGCTTAGGGTTTGCAGCAAGATAGTGTGAAAAAGCCTAGGCTCTAGAATTAGAATGACTTTCTAGTTAATAGTTGTGTGAATTTAAACAAATAGCTTCAACTCTTTGAACCTGTTTCCTTACCTGTGAAACAGAACTAATGCCAACTCCTCGTACATTTGCTGTATGGCATACAAAATGATAGCCATCACTATAGAGCAAATAAGCCAAGTTGTGTTACACATCAATACACTGTTTTAAAAGTTGACAGTGCTAATATTTCATAGTATTGTCAATTTTGGCAAAAAAAAAAATTTTTTTTTTAAAGAAAACCTTTTGTGATTAGTCCTTGGTGCAATTTTTTGCCAACTTTAAAATATGGAAGAAAACGTATTTCCATGCTCAGTGTGCAATTGTTTAATACATATATTTGAAGGTAAATAGTGTTGGCCCTTGGCAAATTAAAAATTGTTCAGGGTTATCTTGGGACACAACTATCTGTGTTCTCAGACCCCAGGGTGAGCAGGATCCCCTAGTTCAACACCTGTAGGACTGACTATCCACAGGAGCATCTGGGCCTCTAGTTTGTCTTAGGATTTTGAACCCCATTTGGAAATCCTCCACCCCAATTTCCTTTTTTCTCCCCAACATGGACAAGTTACTCCTTTCCTTCTCCTCTTCTTAATTCTTCTTCATTCCTCTCAAATACAAATTTAACATTTTCTTACAAATTTTACAGTACCTTAATTAGTACCCATCATTATTTTGGGAAGATTCTATACTCTTACGATATGGACTTTCCATGTTATTGAAATTTCTGACAAATGTGCTGTTGAAAGTCTTCCCTTTTTTAGTAATTATTGCTGCATTTCTAGAATCTGTTATAGCATCAGAAAAGTATACCAAAAGTAGGTATCACCAATATGTTTTGTTCATAATTGTAATAAAATTAAAACACCTTAGCGTCACGTTGTGATAAATTCTACAATTGAAAACTGTAATTTCCCCTACCTTCTGAAGGTATATTAGGGATTAATCAGGGTTTTTAATCGTGCATGAGTTTTATGGAGTAAGGGCACAACCTTTCTACTATTATATACGCTTTCATTTGGAAAGCCTAGAAGCCATCACTTGTCAAGGGCTGTTTAGAGATGACTGTAATAGCCAGTCTCTATAAGTTTTTTAAAACATATTTTTGGATTTTTCTTTCCTTCGAAAGAAAATTACTGCTCCACAATGCATTTTTCAATTTAGAAAAAAAGGTGCTCATTTCTGAGGAAATATGGCTTTAAAGAAGATACACAATGCCTCTGACAATTCTGAAAACTCAGGGACTGGAGGGGAGCTACCGAGTGAGGTATGTTTTCAGGAAAATCCGGCGGATTGCGAATCTCTCTGGAGGTGGACCAATCCGCGCGGCCACAGCTCCGCGCTCTCGGAACAGGGCTGGGCAGCAGACGCCTCGCCGCGCTCACAGGCACACACCCTGGCCAAACCCGCGGAGTCCTCCCAGTTTCCTTTCCTAGATGCCTCGGAATCTTTACCACAGCAATCTGACGACATTATGCCTCAACAGTAGTTCCCAACTTCTGAGAGAAACCCTTTTAAAATTAAAAATAATTTAGCAGACCCTACCACCACCACCACCCAGAATGTGTAGCAGCCGCACTTTAAAATTATGCTTACGGAGAGAACTTAAAACGAGATCAAAAGCTTCAGAAGATTCTGAAACACTTTCAAACGCCTATATATCCTATTAATCATAACATCTGCATACATTTGAGTGTATTTATTTATGCGGTACGCTAAGTTTACAGGCACTGCTTGGTGCACAGATGGCTTCGCCCACTCCTCGCACAGGGAAATCCCGAGGGTCCCGAGGAGGCGCCTAGGATCTGAGGCCCGGAGCTGCTGTGATGGCCGTAGAGGCAATAGGTCCTGCCTTCAACCCCACACGTTCAATGAAGCTGGATTCCCAGAGACAGCAGGACGTTCTTCCTGCACGTCGCCGGGGCATCGCAGGGCATCTGCCGCCCCCTATCGGTGGTGAGGGGAAAAATACCCGAGCCCGGTTAGAATCAACTGGAAGGGCCTCTTGAATAAAAGAATATTCCATGACTACGCAGTACCGAGAGGACTATCAGGGAGCCTGCTTTCCGCAGACACTCTCCTCCGATTGCTGCGTTTTAATGCAGGTGTTCACAACTGTGGGAGAGGATGCTGGATTGTGAAGAGGAAACTGTCCCTGTGAGGGCTTGGGGGCGGGGGGGGGGGGCGGGGAGTAGTCCAGGATACACCCAAGGTTCAGTTTGTTTTTCACCCTCCTATTCATCAATCTACCTCATCCTTATGAAAAGCGTTTGCCCTTAGTCGGGATGGGGTCATTCATTAGAGTATAGTATGGTGTTTTCTCAAGCACCTGTCCCCTCCTGTTACACTTTGTGCAGAGGCCAGTGACCTGCTGCAAAGGTGACAAAGGCCACCTTCCCTGAGAAGCTGCCCTAGTTGTGTCCAGGAATGGCTTCCCAACAGCATGCTACTTCTGTGGTCCCTCTGGTGACTATGAACATGCTTCATTCAGTAAAGTACAATAAACACTGAGAAGAAAGCTCCCGGAAACCCCAGGCTATTTTCTCCTAGGACCGAACGTGTAAAATTTGCCTCCACTTGGACACAGCAAAGACTGCCGGCAGGGTGGGGCGTGTTAATACTATATACTCAGATATTACTAATTTTATTTTCATTATATTCTACCCACTACCACTTCTCTTCTAAACACACACACACACTTTGTAGTATCCTAACTTGTTCATTCGTGTCCATATTTGCCTTGGCCCTTTCGGGAAGGAGGCAAGAGAAAGATGAACGAAGGTGAGTGGGGGAAGGGGGAGAAAGGAAGAGGGAGGAGAATCGTCTTCCACACCAGACTTTGTTTAAGCGGGAAGACACTCCCGGCGGAGGATCTAGAGGACGACAACGGAAAAGTCCTACTACACGCTCACAGCGATAGTACTGGCACCCCTAGTCTGCCAGTGGCTGCTGGAGATCCGGGGTCCAGTTGGTCCTCTTCGAGGTTCCCACCGGTCCGCGGTGGGGGTCGGGCCCTCCAGTGTCGCTGCGAGTCTGGGAGGGGAAGGAAGCTCCGCTGGCTCCGTTTTCCCTCCCAGCTCGCCGTGGCTGCCGCCGCCGACCATGGCCCCGCCAAGGCCCCGCCAAGGCCCCTCCAATTCCCCGCTCCTGAGCGGCCGCAGGTGCCGACTGGCCCATCCCTGGCGGGAGAGGAACGCCCGACTGGCTGAGCCCTCCCAGTGTCTAGTTGAAGGAGGGTCTCCTGCGCGTGGCGGAGGACCCGGGGCTCGGGTGCTCCCCTTTCCCGCGGCCTTTGGGTGCGGTGCGCAGGGGTGCTGGCGGGCGGCGGCAGCTACTAGCGCAGGCGGAAGGCGCGGCACAGCCACGGTCACGGCCGCCGCTGGGTCTCGGGCGGAAGCGCGGGCTCCGGAGGGGAGGGCCTGCCGCGCCCCGCGAGGCCCAGGGCTCCCGGCCCCCAGCGGCGCCCGTCGGTGCAGGAGCAGATCTCGGGCGGCCACCGCGCCGCAAGGCAAGAATGGCCCCTGGTCAGTTTCAGCCCCGTCCACACGCGTGGTGGGGCGAGGCCGGCGTCCACGCGTGTCCGTCCGACTGTGCGTCTTTCACTTGCACACACTGAGCCCCCTACAGCGGCGCGGACCCCAGCTCTGAGGTTGGCCGCTCCCATGTCTGCCACCTCCAGCACCCAAAGCCGCCCACCCCAGCCTCCCGGCAAGCGGAGACTTCCCGGATGGGGCCATGCTTTTCTTCCAGGACAATCAGGGCTCCTCCCCTCCCCGCGATCTTTCTAGGAGGCCACCTCCAGAGATTCCGAGGCGATTTCCTCTCTGCCGGCACTGAGCTGGCAACTCCTCTCACTAAATACACAGGGAAGAATTACAAGCTGAGTATTTGGCAAGAGATTACCACCACCGAAAAAGCACACAGTTCAATGTGCATGGAATGTTTTGATCAGTGGGTTAATGGGGGATAGAAGTTCGCTCTCTGTTTTTGATAGTCCTGATTTTGAAGCTTTTTTAAAGTTACATTGCTCTCTTTTCTGCTCGGTCAACAACACAGAAAATGGAATATTGCTTTGTTTTTTTAATGATTCAGAGTCAATTGTAATGACAGTAACTTTGAGAATTTCACAGCATCTTGTGAAATAAAATGGAGATGTACACCTAGGTGAGAATCGTTGTATTATGTAGTAGCAGGCTGGATCCAGCCAACAAAGTCCGTGAGACATTTCTTGCCTCTTTCAGCTCACCCTCTTTAGTGGAATTTTTATCATTTAATTATTTTTTTCATTATCATGAGGCTTTCATGAGTCTAAGAGTAGGAATAGGACAAAGACTGAGAACAACACTTGGACGTCCCTAAAACAATCTTTACCTTTCTTGGGGAAGTAATTCCTGGGGCTAATAAAGAATTTCAGATCTGAGGTCCAAAAATGTTGTTTAAAAAAAAGAAAAAGCGTTCAGTTTTACTTCCCTTATTTATTCCACAGATATTTATGGAGCACCTACCCGGCACCACACACACACACACACACACACACACACACACACACACACACACCCCATACATACATACTGTGGGCTGTATAAATGATAACATAACATTTGTTGAATGCTTAGTATGAGACAGGCAGTATAATCGACGTTTTAAAGATTAGACCATTTTGCCCTTCCAGGGACAATATTGATTAGTTACTGTTACTGTCATCTGCTTTACAGAGGAGAAAAATGAGATATTGCAGGCTTTAAATAACTTTCTCAAGGTCACCTAGTTAGTAAATGGCATGGAAAGGGGTTAAGCCCAGTCTGATGGAGAGTCCCCAGGCTCAACCACAACGCTACATCCTCCAGTCAGATCTGGGAATCTGTTTATTTTGGAACTAACTTATGCAGATCAGAAGCGAAGCAGAACTTGAGAAGCACAGATATAATCACACTCCCTCTTTTTCCTGATTAGAAAACAGACCCAAAGAAGTGATTTATCCAAAGACATACAGTCAATTAATTGCAGAATGAGATCCAGAGAGCCACCTCCTGGTTCCTTGCCCAATGTCCACTCTACCATCCAAACCACATCAGCTCAGTCCAAGAGGAGTCAAAAAATGTAAATATTTCAACAACTACAATAAACATACAGTCAAATCTTGATTATCTTTAGCTTCCTCTTCTACCTGTTTCCCTTCTGGATATTTTACTGTTGTAGTTTCTCTCCCAGAGGGAGTGAAAAACCAGGTGAAATTCAATTGTTTCCTTTCTGCTAATATTAACTGGTAAGAACTCTAATATTAAAAAAAGAAAAATGGGGGAGGGGAAGCCAGAGAGGTTTGATAGAAGAAAACGCTAGAACAAGTTCCTCAAATAAGATTTGCAGGTGATCCCTGGAGTTTGGTTTTCCATACTACCAGTAACTCCCATTGATGTAGTGAAGGGTTGAAACTCAGGAAAGAAGCAACATGGATGCCCCATCTAAAGCAACCATTCCTCCATTCTTCCTCTTCCTGTGCACCCCATGCCTACCAACTGCTGCTATGTGAGGAGTAGGAAAAAGGAAAGGAAATAATAAAGGGATGTGGTGAATCATTCTAGAACAATTTTCACTTCTGTTTTGGAGAGTTTAATAGTTACAGTGTGAAAAAGAATTAACTAGGCCACTGTTCCTCCATCGTTAGTCTCAAACACCGAGCATACACATACACTGTCATTAAACAAATAGATTTAGCTAGCTTTTAACATCCCAACATCTTCATATTTTGCTTTTACTCTCTTTCTTTTGAACCTACTCTCAGGTCATAGGGATGCTGAGAAACTGTACAAGAACCATGGGGACTGCTGCCTCTTCTCAGCAACTCTGATCAAATTATTTCCTTACTTAAAATCATTTGCTGATTCCTCATAAACTCAACAAAATAAAATCTGACTCTTTAACAAGGCAAACAATATGTTACATGATTAGCCCCTGACTGCTCACCGCCCTCACCTCTGCCTCTCATTGAAACGCTGAGCAATACTAAACTAGCTGTGGTCCTCCGAACACACAACTCTGTCTCCTGCCCTCGTGTTCTTGCATTATGCCTATCCTCTCCCTGGAATTCCTTCCCCACCTTGTCCTCTTGGTGAATGCCTCCTCACTCCCCCAAACCCTGCTCAGTGCCAACCCTGTGAATTCTTTCCTCTCTGATATCTCTCCCAAAACAATAGTCTCTTGCTCATGTAGGAAACCACTTCTGTTCCTTGTATATTCTCTGTTATGGCTCTTAGTCTGTGTAACAAAATTTTTTTTTCCCTATGTCCTTCTCTTCTGGTAGACTAGACTTCCTTGGGAATCTGTCTATATAATTTTTGTGTAGTATGTTGGAAAAGCTAGGGAATATAAGATTAATTTATTTTTAAGTAGAATATCATTTACATTTTGAAATAATATGATCAGTATGTTTAAAACAATAGGTCCATTTGTGATAAAGTACAGAATGTCCAAAAAACCTGGACATAAAGGAAAATTTGGTGTATGCATGATACTTTTTTCAGATTACTCTATGACTATACAGATACTTAACCTAAAAAAATTTCTGGAGGTTGAAGAAAAAATACTAAGCACATTATTTGAAAATGTAAGTAAAATACTGCTTTAAATATAAGTGTATACTGTTTCCTGAATTTCAGACCCCTGTAGTCCCAGCACCTAACACTGTGTCCAGTGCCTGACACATAATATGCCTATTCAGTTGTTCTAAACTGAACAGAGCAACCAGCTGAAACAGCCACTGGTCCAGGAGCTTCGGGTTCAAGCTAATCACAGCTCCAGCTTCTGTCTCTCCTTTTGTTGAGCTCTAAACAGCTTCAGTCACTTTGTCAGTCACACTCCTCTACTTGATCTCTGTTTCACCTAGAATTAATGCTTTTGACTAAACTGTAATTATTTACATGCTTTTGACATTTGCTGTGGAAAGGAATCCCCAGGCTTTTCCCCATTGATGATAGGACCCATAATTGAGGGGTAGAGATGGTTGATGGAGCAGCAGAGCAGACAAGGCCTCCAAATCAGCTAGTGAATCATTCATTCATTTGACAAATATTTTTCCAGCATGTTCAACCTGCTAGGCTACAGGCCAGGCAATGGCCTCCCAGACTGTAGTGGAGCCCTATTCTAGCCAACATCTCTATTTTACTTGTTGCAGAAGTTCCTATTGCCAGAAACTTACGAGTGGGCAAGAACTTTCTATACAATCCAAGACCATTAAGGCATGTCAAAACCAGCCACTTAAATTAAGGGCTTTGCATGGATACATTTTCCATGTCAGGTTAACTCTTTAATGACCAAAGAGTTGTGTGTATATTTATGCAAAATTGGGAATATTTATGCAAAATTTAAGACACAATTGATAGATATTTAACAGCACCTCTGGAGTACAAATACAGATATACCTATAGTCCATATACCTGAAAAATTATCTCACATTAACAAACTGGTCTCGTATGATAAGAGATCTGCACCTCTAGCAGGTTCATGTAGCATTTAATAATACAGGGACTATCTTACATGTTTGCCTATTTAGGAATATTAGTAATGTTTACATACTAGCCTCAGATAACTAATGAGGAAGAAAGCCTGTGATATAGTAGGTACAGCTGAATATACTCTTTAACATCACGAAAGTACACCTTGTATATCACTAGGGAGGAGAATCTAGAACTTTAGATCCTTTAGTCCTGAGGAAAATAATGTGAAATATAGCAAACTAGGAAGAATTAATGAAGTCTCCATTTCTGAAGAGTGACTATATTCTCTAACAAAAATCATTTTGGGAATTCTTGGCTTAAGAAATATTTCTCAGATTATAGGTTGGAGAGATAAGAGCAAGTGTTGGTACCCACCCCCCAAAAGGGGCATTTTTAGAAATGTAATTTTTATGTTTTTTCCCTCAGTGACACTCAGGTCATGTCTCAATTTGTAAAGCAACCAAAAATATCCAATCAGTTATCTGAGTAATTTAGGCCCCAGAGAAAACTATCTTTGTTTGAATTACCATAGCAGTATCACCATTGCAATCATATTAGCTTAAAGTAGGAAGGCAACACAACATATTGGACATATTTGGAGCCAATGATTTGTATTCAAATCCTGATTCCGCCATTTATTAGTTCTGTGATCTCTGCCTTGCTTAGCTTCTTTCCTCTTTCGGTTAACTCTTTTGTGAAATAGGTATATCTCACTTGTCCTTAGGGAGGTATGGTGAGAATCAAATAAGATACTGGATATGAAAACTGCACTTTGAACTGCAGAGTGCTGTTCAAATATATTTCTGATGTAGGTCATACAATTTTCAGTTGGGAGAAATAAATATCCCTTGAAATGAAGCAAGGAAATATCCAAATTGATTCTTAGAATTACTCACAGAATAGAATTCTCTGACTTAGACACCAAGAAATCATCTTCTCAAATATTTGTACATTTTGTTTTGTTTTGTATTTGATCAGTAAAATGAGTTCTGATACTACTGAAGCTACCAAACAATTTCTACTCTAAACCAGTGAAGAAAGCATCAATGGAGTGACAAAAAGTATCACTGACTCCTCTTGTCAATTTACATAATTTATTTTACTGTTAGTTCATTGGATTCATTATTAACATCTATACCAAAAGTCATAAAACAAAACATTTATAAATTCTGTAGCCATTTATCCAGACATTTATCCAGAGTTTATACACTAGGTAGTTGAGAAAATTGAAGGACAAAAATGGTTCTTTTCTATTGAGGATCCTTATATTTGATTGTGAAACCATTCTTTCCCCAAGTAAAAGAGATGCTATGAATTCATAATTCTAAACTAGTGCTGTTCAAGGTGGAAATGAGAGAAAAATGTATTATTAAAAAGAGCCTTACAAGAATCAAGCAACAAGATGGGAGAGGGTGTAGCTCAATGGTAGAGTATATGCTTAGCATGCACGAGATCCTGGGTTCAATCCCTAGTACCTCCATTAAAATAAAACAAACAAATAAATAAAATAAACCTAATTATCTCCCTCACCAAAAAAACAAGCAAAGTATTTTTAAAACACAAATAAACAAACAAAAATTACAAGAATGAAGCAACAAGGGGCATCATAACTCAAAATAACATCCATTTCTTCCAGTTAAGTTTTCTTAAATAAGACATGTCTGCTTCAGCTCCCACCTCTACCTTCCCTAGTAGTTGGTGATTAATGATTAAAATGTATATCCTTTTCATAATAATTGCATTAACATGCCCCTCACTTTCATCCTACCTCCCAGCTATTAGAAAAAACAGAAGAATAATTATTGCGAAATGAAAATATAAAAAGAGCTTGACTCAAAACATTTCTTTGTTTATTTTGGAGAAGGAAAGGGAGAATTTGAGCATCACTGCCTTTTATAAATTACATAAAAATTGTACATAAAATCAAGTTCCTTACATCTTTTAAATCTTTGAGGTTATAACCATCCTGAGTGACTTACTGAATTGAGGTCTTGTATAACAAGTAAAGAAACTAGGTTTAAGATGATTCTGGATAACCCTGTAGTGGGGAGGGCAGCAACTGGCACCTCCCATCTCTTTGCAAATAGGAAGTAATGTTCTCTGGAGGTTTCCCTGGAAAGGCCAAGAAGTGAGCAATGTTCAGATTCAGGGTTGCAAAGGTGTCCAGGGGGTTATGATATGAATATCTGTATGTGTGGGCATGTTAGAGAGACTCCTCAGAGGCTAATGTTCAAAAACACTAGAAAACACCCACTAGAATTATTAATGACTTTTCAGTTTTATGATTGTATTTTCTTGCTTAACTCAGTAAATTAAACTGTTCTTAAGTGGACAGAATAAAAGATAGGTCCAAGTCTACATAAGGAGTATTACAGTATTATATATACAGTATTTCATGATACACGGTGCCAATTAGTGGTTTTAATGACGAGAATTAGTCTAAGGATCACAAGAAAAGGAAATGGATGGGTTGGAAAACCCTCACAGCATCTCCATGGATCCAGTTCATTTTTAATTTTCTTCTATGTCCAATCTTCCTTGAAGAACAGAGGGCCTGATTCTTACTTTTCCTTAGTTCGGTTTTCAGTGTTATTTGACAGACCTGGGTTAGCCAGCAAGAGTTCTCCACCACTGCGTGATGGTGAATTCAGCAGCGTGACCAGAGACTGGCATAGGTGGACTGGACTGGGTGACTGGCTTGGAACACTGTGTCCCTGGCCTCAGTGCTCTGGACTTCCCTCTTATCCTGTAAGTCTGCACAATGTATCTTTTAGTATATAAACTTCCAAAGAATACACAAAATTTATATTTTACTACCTCTATATAAAAGTTCTAGTACACAGCTATGTTTTTGGAGAATTTCCCTATTGCATAGTAATTAATAATGAGTAAGCTTTAATAGTGGTAAAGCTTTTTGAGAAATTGAAAAAAATAGTAAGTAATATTTGACTTAAAAAAAAAAGGGCCCTGAGATAACATCAAGTGTTAATGACAAAATTGTGTCCCCAAAATTCATATGTTGAGGCCCTAACTCCAATGTGATGGTATTTGGAGATGGGGTCTTTGCAAAGCACTTAGGGTTAGATAAGGTCATGAGGGGGGACCCTCTGATGGAATTGATGCCCTTGTATAAGAAG
Organism: Camelus ferus; assembly: GCF_009834535.1. Classification (NCBI taxonomy): domain Eukaryota; kingdom Metazoa; phylum Chordata; class Mammalia; order Artiodactyla; family Camelidae; genus Camelus; species Camelus ferus. Next base: position 46,280,483 of record NC_045696.1, read on the forward strand.
ATACCAGAGAGCTTGTTCTCTCTCCCTCCCTTCAGGCGCCTGCACAAAGAAGTCCTGTGATGTGGGCAAGCCAAGAGTAGAGGCCTCAGAATGAAACTTAGTTGCCAGCATCTTGATCTCAGACTTCCAGCCTCCAACACTGTTAGAAATTAATTTATGCTGTTTAAGCCATTCAGTCTACAGTATTTTGTTACAGCTGGCCGCCCAAGCTGACTAAGACAGCAAAGAACAAAACTGAGAAGTAACGTAAGTAAAATCTACAATGGGTCTGGTGGTTATAAGTGCTGTGGACAAAAATAAGGCAGGAAAGGGCAATGGGTAGAGGTTATAATTTGTTAAAGGAAGAATTCACTGAGAGGGTGACCTTTAATTAATGACCTGAAGGAGGTAAAAAGCCAGCTGTGTGCAGCATGGGGAAAGAACAGGCCAGGCAGGGGAAGACAGCAAGTGCCAAGGCTCAGATGCAGGAATGTGCCTGGTGGGGCAGATCAGGGAGGCGAGTGTGGCTGGAATGGGTGGAGGATGGGGAGAGGAGTAGGAGATGGGGTCAGAGGTAATAAGTGGGCGGTGTGGAGCAGACACATAGGACCTTGAGGCCACTGTAAGGGTCTGGCCTTTATGTAAGTGAGATGGGAGGATTCTGACATGAGCTGTCTTATTCTTTAGAAGAAGCACTCTGTCTGCTGAGTTGAAAATAACTAGAAAGGGTAAAGGTGGAAGCAGAGAAACAGGCGCTACTGCAGTGGTCAAGGTGAGAGACAATGGTGGAAACTGATAGTGGTGGATGAAGTGAAAAGTGGGATACGTATTTGAAGGTAGAGCTAACAGCATTTGCTGTTGGGTGTGGGGTGTGAGAGAAGTTAAACAAAAAAACCAGGACTTGGGGCCAGAGCAACTGAAAGGATAGAGTTGCCATCACCTGAATTGGGGAAGACTGTATGAGCAGATTTGGAGGCAAAATCTGGATATTTTAAGTTCAAAATACTCCTTACGTATTCAAGTTGAGATATTGGCTAGGCAACTAGATATACAAGTCTTGGGGTTGAGGGGAATTGTTTCAGTCTGAGCTAGAGGTATAAATTTAGGAGTTTATTTAAAATCCTGTAAATGAGTACAAGGATGATATTCAAAACACTTAACCAGTGCGGTCATCAATCTACCCTATCAGAAGGTGCTGGAGCACGTTTCTAAAGGGTCAGGTGTTAACATTTTAGAAACTAGATCATGGATAGGTGTGGGGATCCCAGAGTGAGGCCGGGGTGGTGCGGTGGGGAGGGCATGAGAGAGCTTGAGAGCAGCTCTGTACTAATTTGAATGGAAATACTTCCACATTTTATCAAGCAGTACAGTGTACCAGTGTGCAGCAGTTGGAAAAATAGCCCCAAAGGAGCGTAGAGAAGGAAGAGAACAAGGACAAGAAGAGCAAGAAGACGTCCAAGGGTGCCCTGGGCAGGCCAATATTTAGAGGTGGGGGAGAAGAGGAAAACAGCAAAGGAAACTGTGGAGGAAGAGCCAGAAAGGTGTGGGGTCCTAAAAGAACAGTGACTCTGGTCCCATTTGAGACAGTCCAAATTGGCATCTATGTGCCAGTATGTCCAACTTTCAATATCAAAAAGGTCTTCATTCTGATGAAAAATTATGTGGTCTCCCTACAAAGAAGCCAAGTGGAGAAAGTAGTTGAAGTGGAAGGAATGATCAACTATTTAAAATGTGGCTGCTAAGTGAAGTGAGAGGAGGACTGAGAATTGGCTGCTGGATTTAGTCTCATGGAGGCCACTGGGACCTTGTCAGGAAAGCAGTTTCAGTAGTGCAGCAGGTGTGAAAACCGGAAGTCAAAGGAGAGTGGGAGGAGAGGGACTGATGACAGTCAATGCAGACAAATCTCTTAAGAAGTTTTGCTGTTAAAAAGAAGAGGCAGAAAATTGATGTGGAATGGGTGGTTAGAAGGGAAAGTGAGTCAAGACAGGGTTTAGGTGATGCTGTGGACTGAACATTTGTTCTCTCCCCACCCCAGATTTGTGACGTTAAAGTATAATCCCCAATGTGAGGGTAGTAGGAGGTGGGGGCCTTTGGGAGGTGATTAAGTCATGAGGGTGGAGCACTCACGAATGGGATTAGTGCCCTTTAAGGAGACCCCAGAGAACAAGAGCTGCATTGGGTAAGAATGAATATACTACCATTGTACATTAAAATCTTTTTGACCTAAAAGTTCAATTTAGTCTTCTGATTTTAAAGGGAATTACACATTTTCATGGGCCCCTAGAATAAGGTGGGCCCTAGGCACTGTGCCTACTGTCCCTATAGATCCTTGGCCCTGGATGTTATTAAGGAGGTGAGAAAGGGAGGGGTTAGTGCACAATAGAGGGCTGGCCTAAGATGAAAGCCCTGGTGTTTCATCCACAGGAACAGGAAAGAAGGCAGAGAACACGGGCTACGTACAGTGCTGGGAGTTTGTGCAGGGAGCGTATTTTGATGCTTTTTCCATGACTGTTGCTTTTTCTCAATGAACTAGTAAACATAGTTATAAGTTAAGAGTGAGGATGGTGGAGGAGGTATGGAGGTTTGAAGAGACAGAAAAAGTATGAAACAGCCACCAAGGAGTGTGGGAGTGTGAATGGACCAGGGAAAATGTAGTAGGATTCCAGGGCAGCACTAAAAGTCCTGCTGAGGTTAGGTGAGGAATTTAAAATGAGACCAGGCAGCATGAGTTGTGTGGTTTTTCTCTAGTCACATTCAGCTGCCAAGTTGCAGGAGCTGAGTAGGAGGAGAGCTGGATTCAAGCAGGGATGGAGTTTACCAAGAATGACACAGTGAGAGGTGCCAGGGCAGTGAAGGTATGTGCAAATAAATGATTATAATAATGGACCATGGAATTTAAGCTGGATAAGGATGTTAGTGGGGATATGAAGGGACTGAGGACACTGAATGATGGGAGACATGATTGTAGATCCTGGTAGATCAGAGAAAAATAGAGGCTATGGAGGAAGAGAGCTGGAAAAGTAGCCAATGATGGTGTGAGAATGGGGTGCTTGAAATAGAGATTATGGAAGGATGTGCAGTTATTACTAATAAAGAGGCCTACATGTAACCCATGAATGTCTGTTATGCAAAATTTGAATAATACCTCACAATCCCATACACTTTCCAAATATAACTACTGTTAAGGATCTTTTATGTATCAAATGTATATCACATAGAACATATATACATGCAACACACACATTGCTTCAGTGTTGGTTTTACTTGGTTTTTACGTAAATGGGATCACGCTTTATTATCCATTCCTTGTCTTTTCATTTAACAATATAGTCTGGAATTTTCAAGATTGCTTACATAGATCCTTCTCATTTTTTTAATGGCATCATTTTTTTATTTTTCAGTTAAATGAACTTCCATTTGAACTATCTATTGGACTAGACTAGATATGCTTCATGTTTATAATGATGGATGGAATGTGAAACTAACAAAACTCAGGCTTCTGGGTTCCTCACTTTCATAGACCCTTTCCCGGACCTGGGCAGGGGTTAGCAATGTGCTCACATGGCCATAGGTTTTTATAAAATTTGCAAAAGTAAGATATTTCAACAAAGCTCTACTGTATAGCACAGGGAACTATAATTCAGTACCTTGTAATAACCTATAATGGAAAAGAATCTGAAAAAGTATATATATGTATATATATTACTGAATGCAATACATCTGAAATTGACACAACACTGTAAATCAACTATACTTCAATAAAAATTTTTTTTTAATTTAAAGATATTTCAAACATGATTGCTTAAGACCATAGTCTCTGTCTAAATTTCCTCCATGGCACTTTCCCTGTTTTGGATGGTATTTGGAGAGGCTATGAACATTCAAATAAATATTCACTTCCAAATGAATTCACTTCTGAATAAACATGCATTTGCATACTTAATCCCGAATTTTTTTCTTTAAAGCAGGCCTTTGGAACTGAAGAAGCTCTAGGCCCTACAAAGCCTGGAACTGCCCCTACAGGTTTAGCAATTCTTCCTTAACAGCCTATTTCCTCAGTGATGTCTAGATTTCTGGAGACTTCCTGCTGCCCTAAACGTGTGTTGCTGAACCGCAAAGCAGAAGTTCTCTCCCCCTCCTTCTCCCTCTCCTTCACCCTCTCCCTCTTTCCTCTCCTTTTCCCTCTCCGTCTCTGAAAGTCCATACTGAGGTGGCCAAAGGACTTTCCCTTTCTTGGATCAAGTATTGACCCTCAAACTGACTTTAGGAAATTATGAAAATATGCAAACAATTCAGACTGTCTCAAATGCTCTAATTTAGGGTATTTCTTTCTGCCATCGTTGCCTTAATCTCTGTATCAAAGCAGATAATCATTAACTGAGAATTTTAGATATACAAGGTAATTTAGAGATACTCTAATCCCATCCTCTCATTTTATAGCTGAGGTGCAGAACAGAAGGACCTGTGACTGTTTATAATTCAGCAATGAAGGCTAATCATTTCTTAAGTCAGGCCTGGTCCTTTGTTAAGTGTGAGGTGAGAGGATCAAGCGAGTCAGGTCCCAGCTCAGAGACAGAAAACTGCTAACCACATACCCTTGTAAAATTCAAGCACATTTTCCCTTGCTAAGAGACACTAATGACTATAATAAATTAAGGAGGGTTTCGTTAGGCAATAAACAATGATTGTTGACGACAGGGTGTAAACTTGATGTCTTAATTAATGTATTGACCAATAGCTCTTTCTAGGTTAAGAGCCCTGGTCCTAATTCAACCATAATTACTATGTTCTGTTCTTTTTAATGTACTAGGACTAAACCTTATTCAATATTCAAATAATAGTTGCACAGACAGAGGTATTAAAAAATGCAGAGATTCAAAATAAACCAGAGTCTGGTCACACTTCCCTCTAAGAGTGATGATACTTTGACTTACTTCACAGTATTATGAAGATTAACAAGATTATGCCTATAAGTATTCTAAGCTCTTTGGATTTAAAAACTGCAGTTGGCTGGCAGCAACATTTTCTTTATGTCTAGTCTGTGTGGTTCATTTGGTAATGGGATACGACTTTAAAGGAAGGAGACTAATCTTGGACAAGCATATCCCATCAAGACTCATGCGTCCAACTCTGCTTTGTCCTGTCATGTGGTTATCATAGGAGACTCTGTACTTACTTTGCTGAGGCTGCCATTACTTAAAACATTTTCTAAACTGCTCTTCAGGAACTACTTTGGAGCCAGCTTATGAGACAAGGGAGAAAAGCAGCCTCCTTATGGTTTAGAGAAATAAAAGTCATTAAAAACAACAACAACAATTCATTTGGCAGATAACTAGCACCTTGCAGAGGCAAAGTTCTATATGCCTAGCAAAGAACAATTGCATAAGAAGACAAATGTCATGTTAAAACTCCAATGGAGTTGTTATAAGGTTCATTAGAAGCATTTTTAAGCACGTGTATACATGTGACATTCTTCTGGAAGATAGGAAGAGGAACTTTTTAATATGAAAAGTCAGACATCTAGCGTCCATTGATTTCACAGGCCATATGCTGGCCAATGATTTTAGTTAAGAGTGAACATCTGAGTAAGACATAATTATTTAAGCATTTTTATGTATGTTGGTTCATTTTATCTTCACAACAAACCTAAGATATCACAAAGACTGACAGTATTATCATCTTCATTTTATTGATGTAAAAATTCAAGCTCAAAAAGTTCAGAAATAAGCCCAAGTTATCTCAATAACCAAGTTGTTGGTTAATAAGACACAATTAACAGTGAGGCGGAGCTCAGACCCACCTCTTGTAAATTCTCACCCTAAGTTCTTTCAACATTATAGCTGACGTTTTCTAAAGTGTGCTATGAAGAATTCCGAACTCCTAAAATAGCCCTAAGAGTGATTTTAAAATATGTCCCCAAATTCTTTGGCATTTCTCCCTTCAAAACTTGAAGTCTAAAAAAAAAGTGTGGAACTTAATTCACCTTGTCTTGTATGTGGGGTGAATTTGGTGACTCATTGGTAGATGTGGTGGTATGTGACTTCTCTAAGGAGGTCATAAAGGACATTACAGCTTTCTCCTTGCTCCCTTGTAGATCGTTCACTCTGGGGGAAGCCAGCTGATGGCATGAGGGTATTCATGCAGCCCGATGAAGAGGTCCACATGGTGAGGAACTGAGGCCTCCTGCCAATAGCCATGTGAATGAGTCACCTTGGAAGCAGACCATTTTGGCCCGGCCAAGCCTCCAAATGACTGCAGCTCCAGCCAACAACTTTACTACAACCTGAGGAGAAACTCTGACCCAGAACCACACAGCAAAACCACTTCCTGATTCTTGATTCTCAGAAACTGTAGATAATAAATGCTTGTTGCTTTAAGTCTGTAAGTCTGGGGTGATTTATTATTCATCAATGGATAATTAATACAGTCCTCAAAGTGTTCTATGATCAATTAAGATGCATAATGTCTCTTAGTATATAAAGGTTTTAGAAAAGTCCTTCAGCAAAGAAACCTGTTTTTACTTTTTTTCACTATGCAGTTCCAAGTCCCCTTAAACAAAATAACTTTCACATTCCACAGAACTGGTTTGGGGTACTCTGAACTGCAACAGTATAGGTTGCTAGCCATTTCAGTTAGCTTTATATATATATTTTTTATTGAAGTATAGTCAGTTTACAATGTTGTGTCAGTTTCTGGTGGGCAGCATAATGCTTCAGTCATACATGAACATACATATATTCATTTTCATATTCTTTTTCACCATAAGTTACTGCAAGATTTTTTATTTTGTATATACATCCTTATTGAAGTAGAGTCAGTTTACAATGTTGTGTCAATTTCTGGTATATTTCAGTTAGTTTTAAATTTCCCAGTGAGCATTTAGAGCAAATATCAAAAACTGCTACAAATCTAGTAGATGTTTGGGCCTCTCTTGGATATTCTACAAAGCAATGGCTTAGATTCTTAAAAAAATGTCAAGACATAAAAGACAAAATAGTTTGGGGAACTGTTCTAGATTGAAGGATACTAAAAAAGACATGTCAATTAAGTGTTAACCTTGATTCTTCATTAGATTTTGGATCAGAAAAAAAATAGTTATAAAAGACATTATTGAGATAATTTGAGCAATTTAAATTTTGTATTGTATATTAGATAATAGTATTGAATTAGTGTTAAATTGTCCAATGATAGGAGTTATACAGTGGTTATGTAGGAAAATGTCCTTTCTCTTAGGTGACACATGTTGAAATTTGTAGGGCTAAGGTGTCAAAATATCTAACTCTCAAATGATTCAGAAAAAAAGTGTGGCAGTTCTCTGAAAGAAGACTGTCCACTTCATGAAGTGTTACATAAAGTTTGTTTGTATCACTTACAAAGAGAGAGACTAAAGAAAGGTGGTGTCTGCATTTGTGTGTGTGTGTGTTTGTGTGCAGGGCAAGTGTGAGGAGAAAACTATCAAGGCCTCTACCTGGAAGTACAACTAAAACCTTAAGGCGTGAGATAGGATAGAAGGCCCTCATCTTGATCGCCGAGTTTCTGGGTCTCTGCTTAGAGGCAGCCCTGAAAAACTGATGAAAGAAGTGAAACGCGTATTCTTGGCTCTTCCCATGACTGAATCCTCCTCAGTTTTACAGTTATAGCATAAATGTTTCTTTCTGACCATATAATCTGAAAAGATTCTTCTCAGTCCTCCATCACAAAGCACTCAGTAAATCTCATAACACTTCTTAGCTTTTAAATTTCAAGTGTATTTATTCTATATGTGGCTATTGCTCCTCTTGTCCTCCTAGTTGTATGTTCCCTGCGGACATGAATAATGTTCTTCCATTTACCACTCTCCTTCCAGGGCCTTATCCAAAGCCTGGCCCATTATATGTACTCACAATATTTTTTAGAGTAACTTAACGTCTTTTTCACTCTTTTCCACTGCATGATAATCCCAGGTTACCTCTCACATTCAATAGGTGCCAAGTGCCTTTATGCTACACAATGGAAACACACACACACACACACACACACACACACTCAGCGTCATAGCCCCATATTATATCATGATGACTTATCTCCACAACCAGATTTGCCCCAGAGGTTAGCTGAGTGTCTCATCTTAATAGAAGTGTGCTGGCTAAGTAACATTCCCCCAAAATTCATGTCCACCCAGAACTTAGAATGCAAACTTATTTGAAAATAGGGTATTTGCGGATATGATTAATTAAGCTAAAATAAGATCATACTGGATTCGGGTGTGGGTGTGCTCTAATCCAATGACTGGCATCCTTATAGGAAAAGCAAACAGAGGCACACAGACACAGACACAGACACAGACACAGAGGGAGGAACGCCCTTTGAAGACGAGGGTAGAAATTGGAGTGCTGCACCTACAAGACAAGGAACACCAAGGATTCCTGACAACGACCAGCAGCTAAGAAGAGGCAAGGAAGGATTCTCCCCTAGAGCTTTCAGTGACAGTACAGCACTGCTGACACCTTGATTTCAGACTTGCAGTCTCCAGAACTGTGAGACCATAAATATCTGTTATTCTAAGCCACCTGGTATGTAGTACATAATTTGTTATGGCAGCCTAGAAAACGAAAACAGATGGTTTGTATAGATAGTTGTAAAACTGAACTAATGTGCTCAGATACACCCTTCCCAGGTAAGCCTCCAGTCTAGGCCTGTAAACCGACCATGATACCTGGCCCTGTGAGTGACCTGCACAGACACTGACCACAATGGAAGGAGTTTTGATAACAAATCTCCAGCAGACAAACTAGTTAAATAGCAATTGACAATATATTTGTCATCCTTCTCAGAGTATTTGCATTTTAATAGGATACTTAGTCATTCAATATTCATGGATCCATTTACCCAGGAGGGTTTACTGAACACACACTATGTCAGGCATTGCTGTGGGTTGGCCAAGGAACTATTTTAGGACACAGAAGCAGCTTTCCCTGAATGCTACAAATCACACCCAGGAGATCTCCACCTGCTCATTCAATGAGCTCAGAGAACTTACTGGATATCCTACCCAGGGAATGCAACAACACACTTATCTTCTGTTGAAGAAGAACATGATCTATCTGGAAAAGATATTCTGTGTGAGCACAGTTTGGAGAGATATAAACAAAGAATGAAGAGGAGGAAAAGTCAGCAGTCATATAACCACTTAAATGTGTCAGGCTAATCAATGCTGGAGAATCTCACAACACATTCTCTCCCAGCTTTGCTCTTAGTGCTCTGGCCTCTTGTTCTCTACCTTCTTTACATGCCCGTCTTCCTCCGTCCATTCTGCAAGTGTTTATGTTTGTCACCATTTTGTCCTAGGCTCTCTTCTCTTCTCGTTCTCCATGTTCTCCCTGGATTTTTGCCTCAGGTTCCATTGGTCTCAATTACCATGCAATATATGCTGATGTCTCCCCAATCTTTAACTCTAAACCAGAACTTCCTCCTAAACCACACGCCATTAAATTCAACAGCTTACTAGATAGCTCCCCTTGGATACTCCACAAATATCTCAAATTAAACATCAAACCCCAAACAATTGCTTTCACTACCAAGTCTTCTCTTCTGTCACTATTCACCATGTTGCTTAAGTGAGAAACCTCAGTGTAATGAGCTCAATAATGTTTAGCATTACACTTCCTTTATTTGTCCTAAATTTAGTTCTTTCAATCTTAAAGGGTAACTCTCTATGATTTTGTATTTTTTAATTTTAATTTACCCTTTCATTGATCCATCATTTCTCCATTAGGACAACAATCTTATTTTCCAAAGCCCACCTCCATTTTCTTTGGAAGGCTTTAATAAGCATCTTGGTCTTCAACTTTTCTGTAAAAGACTAACATCGTCCTAAAATTTCTACAATGGAGTCTGGTTACTTAAGTTATGTCATATCAATATGATGTATTAAAAATCATGTTCTAGATGAATATTTAATAATGAAGAAAGGTTTGGATTTAATATTATAAAAGCAGGTTTTAAAACCACACAGAGCATAATTTTTGCTCCCCCAGAAAAGTATGACCACAATAGTCATGTAAATACTACAGACTGAACATTTACCTTTACTCCTTCTTGAAACTACACTGAAATGACAATTCCATGAAGGAAATAAGATAATAAGAGAGTCAGAACTAGGGAATAAGTGCAAAGGCCCAGAGTTGGGAAAGGGCTTTTTGTTTTTGAGAAATAAAAAGTAGGGGAAGCCTCTGATGGATTTTAAGTTGGGGAGTGATATGATCTGATTTATGTTTTTATCTCTTGCTGTGGCAAGGAAATCTGCTGGAGTATAGCTAGAATGGCAACGGGTGAATGATAAGGAAGTCATTTATGTTGTCCAAGATGATGCAGTTTGCACTAGGGGATGACTATTGAGATGGATAAATTTGTGATATATTTTGAAGGTATATTTTGATGATATATTAAAATACTTGATGCTGTTTACATTATTTTGGTACTATGTCCTGTTTGGTCACTAGGCCTTGGATTTGGATGTTGAAGTATAAAAATCAAACAGGTCTTTAGTTTATGCCATGTGGTGAAAGCTGTACCATTTACTGGGATGATATTTGTATATTCAGGATACCTATTATGATTAAGCATAAAAGAGGTGCCTCTTGGTGGGGACAAAGAAGTATTTAAAAATTACATCACTCACTCTTATGTTATGTATAGATTAAAAATTACCTGTGAAAAATCTCCGAGAAGAGTTATTCCAAAGCAAAGTCTTAGTTATGTAAATAACTAAGTATCTAGGTTTTAAAAGGAGGTTGAATAATGTATGTTAAAAAGTGTTTTAACACAACTGCATCATTACCTCACAAAGATAATTTGTCCTTGGAAGGTGATGGATCATTTTGCAAAAGGAACCCAGGCCTTCTGCAGCAAAGGGCCCAAATAACTGACCTCTTTTCCTTGAGACTCAAAGTTAAATACACTTGGAAGTGTGGATAGGATGGTCCTGCCCAAGGCTTAGGAAGTAGAACTGATAAGGATGCCCCTGAAGTAACCTTGAGGCAAGCTAAAGTCTAGGGTGGCATCTCAGTCTACACTTGTGAAGTGGTCTCTATGGTGCGTGACTAAGGCTACCCATGATGACACAGTGACACATAGAAGGTTTTATTTCCATGAACAGTGGCAGAATATCTGAGTACATACTAAGAGAGCTATAAGTTGAAAGCCCAAGTTCAGAGGACCATCATGAGGCTGGCAGGAATCCAGACCACCAAGGGCATCACACAGAGTAAAAAGGTATCTGGTGGACTTTGGCCCAGACTTCACGGAGATAGTAGGCACCAGCCAGTGTCCATCAGTCATTCCACATCTCTTTATGCCCAGCCCTGGGAGCAGGAATGGTCCTGTCCTGCAAACTATCTTCTGCATTCAATAACTTTACCCCTGGATTCCTTGGGAAATTGACCAGAAGAAAGGAGAGGGAAGCTACCCAAGTAGGTGGAGAAGGTTTCAAAAGGGTTAGATTCACTCTCAATGACAATAGGCTGTCTAGACAAACTAATGTCAGACTGGTTCCAAACCTACATAGACCATAGACCAGCCTCTTTTCACTTGGGAACATGCATCTCTGAACCAGCATTTCTAGAAGAATCATTGAGAATCTTTATAATATCAGTGTTCATTGTTCACCAAATAGAGGTATTTGGTTTCTAGGATCTTAGTTGTATCTTAGTGACAAGCTTTTAATTCACTTTAAAAATGTTAATAACCATTTATATTATTAGCAAAATCGGTTCCTTAAAAGTTTCCAAATGTCTAATCTTTTTCATAAGAAAAATAGGTCTTTTTTCCAGGAGAGAGGGAAAAATTTACTTTGCCATAATACATGGCATGAGTCATGAAAAGGGCTTGAATAATTTGTAGACACACTGCTATTGAGTCATCAAGAATGATACAAGACCACTTGAATACTGATGAAGTTAAACTCTTTACAGTCTGCAAGAAATAAAAATACTATTACTTTTTTTATTCCACAAAGCTCAATTTCAGTTTTACCCTAGAAGATACACTGGAGTAGACAGCAACCTTTCTCATTCATAGATGAGGCAGTGTGTTCCCTAAGAAGCCAAGCAAGCTCTTCAACAAGAATCAAAGGTATAACATGGAGTTTAATACAAGTGTTACTTTTCCTTGCCCAATAGATTCCTTTCCTTTACAACAATAGGCAAAATAATGTATTACAAAGCACACTGGCCCATTTGTGACTAAAATACTCAAGAATCGTGTGTTTCTAAAGGCTTTAAGCAATGTGACTGACAAGGCTTGATGGGTACATTGGAATGCTGGTGATTTATTATATAATTTAAGTGCCCATCTGTGCAGCTGGGCAAAGACATAGCTGATGAAAATATCAGCTGTCCAGCTGTTTTCTCGGCTCAACAGAGGTCATGCAGATTGCTTCCCTGGCTGCCATCACCACTCCAAAAACCTCATCTCTGTCAGCAGGACTCTTCATTTCCATACTCTCCTGGAAAAGCAAGGGCAGCAACAGTGGTCTTTCATCCTAAAGAAGATCCCAGCTATTTCCTAGGCTAGTTGCAACTTAATGAGCCTTGACATTGATTAAAGAAGTCATTCTCTCAAGCTTTGTGTCACTTTGCCTCACCTCCCAGCTAGCTAGCCTGGGACATGGAGGGGCTATGATCTGACCTAGTCTTCTCGGTTGAATTTCTGGCTTTTCACATTGGCCTTTCAATCCTTAAAAAAAAGAAATTAATTATGTAAAAACAGGCTATACAACATTACCTCCCACCTTTCAAGTGCTGCTTGGCTACTTTATCCATTCTCAATGGCTCTGAGATCACTGACAAGTTTGGTGACCATAAGAAATGATGCAGCAAACTTAGAAATGGGCCCTAAGCACACTTACGATGTGTCCTGCTTTGTTTTAACATGATTTGCTTGAGCCATATGGGCTTCAGCAACTCTACTTACTATCTTTTCCACTGAGATTGTTACTCACTAAGTGACAGGGATTATGGTAGGTATGCAGAATATAGGTATGAACAAGAGAGACAGGTGAAGAAGGTGGTGAGTTGATGTTGACTGGTAAGCTGGACCAAAATAAAGGATCAAATCTATTTACCGTGTTATAGACCCAGTGGGTATTCAAACTTCTCACTACATTTGTCTTTAAAAATGAGGAGCAAAGATCAGATAGGCATTGATTTCAAAGCCTTTGACACTTTTATATGCCTTTTAGAGCCTCAGGTAACAATTCTGACCCAAGTGCAAAGACTACAACAGAACCCTTAAATCAGTAGTGTAGGGAAGGAAAGAGACAAGGGAGAGAGAGACTGAAAGCACTAATAGGCTTCTCAATCTTGATCTTTGGCCACCCAATCCATCATCTCAGCTGACTGCCACAGGAGCTGGGCCAAGACCCAAGGCTAATTTCCCCCCTTGACTAGAGATTCAGGGGAGGCCAAGTAGGGAGTGGCTTGAAAATTTGCACAACCTTTAAAAAGCATTAAAAATATATGGGCCCTTTCAATATGAGAGACTTGGGAAAAGGCTGTGTTATGCCACTCTAGTTTTGGGTTCTGGCCTTTTTTTTTTTTCATAGTAACAACAGATAACATGAGATCTATCTTCTTAACAAATTTGTTAAGTGTACAATAAAGTATTATCAACCATAATGACAATGTCGTACAGCAGCTCTCTAGAACTTATTCATCTTAAATGACTGAAACTCTATACCCACTGAACAGCAGCTCCATGCTTCTCCTTCCCCCCAGCCCCTGGCAGCCACCCTTCTACTCTCCTTTTCTATGAGTTTGACTATTTGAGATACCTCATGTAAGTGGAATCACAAAGTATCTGTCTTTCTCTAATTGGCTTATTTCATTTAGCATAACGTCTAGGTTCATCCATGTTGTCATACCCGGTAGGTAGATTCTGACTTTTTACCATAAAACTGTGAATGCCTTGAGGACAGACTCTAAATGCTATGCATATTGTAAGCATATGCATAAAAGCACGTTCTCAATCATAAGACTTGTTAATGATAAAAGTTCTTCTATGTAACTTATTCCAAATAAACATATACAACTGTGATGGGAGATTTTAGTAAAGTCAAACAACAAAAGACAGCTAGATTTTATTTGGAGCAATTTACTCTTAGTTTCTCTGAGCCTCTGTTAACTGTTCATTTGGGTAGGGGGATGATACCGTTTTAGGGGGTTCTCTCTAAATTTCCTCATTGCAATAATAATGAATAATATTTCAATGATGATTCATAATTTGCAAAGAATTTTAACATTCAGAGATAAAGTGGAGATAAAGCAGCTAATATCCCCTTTCACAGATGATGAGACAAAGGCTCCAAAAAGTAGTTTACCCAAGGTCACCCTAAAAATCCTAGCCTCTTTCAACTATGTTTTAAACTCTTTTATATTATTTAATTTTAACTTCAGGTGTGTCTATTGCTTGAAAAGTAAACTCTTATGTAGGCAGTTATGAGTCAAAACTTTATAAGTTATATCATTAAAGTTAAATTTAAGTTCTTAATTAGTTTGTTTTCTTACCTACAGAGTCTTACACATACAATTATCATTCAACACAAAATTATTAGCATGATTATAAAACACAGATGTATCTCCAACTAGGTATCTCTTTGCTTGCTTTTCTTCAGTCTGCTAAAATTTACATACAGTCCTGACATATAATGCATGCCAATAATATAGCAAGATAGCTGTTGTGGGCTGAATTATGTCCCACCAAATTTCGTATGTTGAAGTCCTAACTCCCTAGTACCTTGGAATGTGACTATTTGGAGATGGGGTTTTAAAAGAAGTAATTAAGTTAAAATAAAGATCATTAGAGTGAGTCCTAATCCAATATGACCAGTGACTTTGTAAGAAGAGGAATTTTGGACACTAACACCTTCAGAAGGAACAGACAGAAGACAGTCATCTACTAGCTGAAGAGAGAGGCCTCCGAAGAAAGTAAACCTGAGGACACCTTGATCTCAGACTTCTGGCCTCCAGAATTATGAGAAAATAAATTCCTGTTGTTCAGCCATCCAGTCTATGGTATTTTGTTATGGTTCTAGCAAACTAATACAATAGCTAAGACTCAGTTGCTTGCACAGGTTAATAGCATAACTGACTTACATAATATATTAGTATTAAAATACCATTGCCCTCACTTTTTCAAAAATACAAGTACATATATTAATCATGTGTACACATTTACTATGTTTTGAATAGAGGCATTATTCATCAGGCAATCATAATCACATGCAAGTTAAAATGACACCAGAGTGATAGTGTTACAGACTGGATGGGCATTCAGATTTTCACAAGATCAATTCTAGATTAGACAGAAGAGGAGTTTTCACTAAAGTGATGTGATTTATGCTGAGTATTAAGAATGGATAAGGTTTTGATGTGAGTAGCTAAGGAACAGGATAAGGAAGAGACTATGCAAGTGAAAAATCATAAAGAACACCAAACAGGACAGTTTGGCTAGAGCAGAAGAAGTGAGGAAACTAAGTCATTTTGGTTTCTGGGAAGAGAGAACTGGAAAAGAATGAGGGATAATCTCATGGTGAGGGGAGGGTGGGAGGACGAGCTCAGCATATCCACTGGCCTCATCTCAAAAGCCAGTCTATTACCATGTCTACAAGAGCACCTGCTGGTGACCTGACACCATCCTGTGGCTGTCTTACGCATTTTGAATCCTTTTCCAGAAATACCCAGGGAAGCAGATGCTTCTACAACATGGATGGACCTAGAGATTATCAAATTAAGCAGAGTAAGTCAGACAAAGACAAATATCATTTGGTATCTCTTATCATGTGGAATCTAAAAAAAAAGAGACACAAATAAACTTACTTGCAAACCAGAAATAGACCCACAGACATAGAAAATAAACTGGTTACCAAAGAGGAAAGGGGTGGGGAGGGGAGGGATAAATTAGGTGTTTGGGATTAACATATATACACTACTATATAAAAAATAGATAAACAACAAGGACCTACTGTATAGCACATGGAACTTTATTAAATATCTTGTAATAACCTATAATGGAAAAAAATCTGAAAAAAAATATATATGTATGTGTTTAACTGAATCATTTTGCTGTATACCCAAAACTAACACAACATTGTAAATCAACTATACATCAATAAAAAAAAAAAAATAGATGTTTCTATCAATGGCAATGACTCCTAAAATCACATGGGAGGCTTTACTCATTGTCCCCATCCCAGATGTAGTCAAACAGAATCTCTAGGGCAGAACCTCAAACTAGGCTGCCTTATAATCACCCAGAAAGCTTTAAAAAATTCCGATGCCAAAGCTATAGTTCAGACCAATTAAATCCAACTTAACTGGTGGTAGGAGATAGGTACCAGTATTTTTTAAGCTCCCCAGGTGATTCCAATGTGTACTCAAGTTGGAGAGCCACTGTTGAAAGCAGTAGGGCCTGAATATCTGTGCTTTCAGTAGGCTTCCCAAGTAATTCTCCCTAGCCAACCCATGAAAAGCATTTGATCCTCAGCACTGAGACATCTATCTTCTATTCCTCAGTCAGCTTTCTCTACTCCCCTAAGAAAAAACAAATATGGCACTTCTTTTCTCTCTTTCTTACCTCTTGCTCTCTTTCTCATCCTCATTTAGTTAAACTTACTTCCCAATTTGCAAGATAAAAAGGGGATGTTACAAATGGAACATACAATGTAGGGATGGGGTTTCACATTTGACTTGACATTAAGACCTTTTCATAGCTACATTATGAAGCAGTGAGTTTAGGAAATAGAGTATTGAAAAATAAGACAGATATGGACCAGAGTGAAGAGGGACCATTTTTTCAGCTATAAAGCCAATGGCCTTGAAAAATATAATTCAGCAGGAGATTGACAAGATCAATATCAGATTTTAAGGAAATTATAAAGAAGAAAGCAGTGAAAATGAAAAATACGAAAGATGTTATAAAGGAGGAAAAATTGAACTTGACTGATAGATTATCTATGTGAGAAAGTTGGGAACTGATGATATAATTCTGAAGTTGTCAGCCTAGGTAATAGAAAGAAATTACAGAAATGGGAAAATGAAGACAAGAGGCTAAATTTTCTTGGGAGGAAAGTGGAGAAGGAAAGAGGGTTGATTTGGGTTTTAGACTTGTTTGAGATAATGTGATGTATAGAAAGTAAGGCCAGTCTAGAGACAGATCTGGAATATTCTGTCAGGAAATCTCACTGGCAGCCAAAAGAGAATATTGAGAAAGATGAGATGAGAACCAAAGACAGAAACTTGGAAAATACCATTGTGGAGATAACAGAGCCGAAACGGAAGCATCTGTTAGACAGGCAGGAGGAGACCCTGAATAGGGCCAGAAAAGAAGCAAAAGGGGAAAAAAGTGATCACTGGGGTTAAACAGCCAAAGAGGAGGCTTGAGATAACAGATATGATATCTACTCATTTCATGGTAGTGCCTAAGAGCCATCCTTGGCTTTCCACAGCCTACAGAATAGTATTAGCCCAAAAAGAAAAGGCCTTTGTAAGTGGGCTCTAATAGATAACTCAACCCAAACTGAACTGCATACTATTCACCATGAAAATATGCTCTTTTAAGATTCTTTATGTTTATACATGCTACTTTCTTTGCCTGACAAAATTCTACTCACTCAAGACCAGCTCATAGCATCAGTTCTTCTGTGAACCCTTGTATACCCCAAGTTCATAGGCAAATACTGCAGTCAATGCTTCCTCAGTGCTACCACTTCAGTTTCTACATACTTCAATGGCCGCACCACATGCATAATTTTTCTTTTCACCTGTTTCAGTTATCTACTACTATGCAATCGTCTGCTCCAAAACATACAGGTTTAAATAACAACTAGTTTATTATCTCTATAAACTCTATGGGAGCTGTGTGGTTCTTCCACTCCATGTGATAATCAGCCGGGGCTACAGTCAACTGCAGGGCTCAACTAAGCTGAACTTCCAAGATGGCTCACTCATCATATCTCTGGTGCCTTGGATGAGATAGCTGGAAGACTGGGCTCAAGCTGGGATGCTGGGAAAACTGGCCTTCTTTCTCTCCATGATTTCTCTCTACATGGTCTTTCTACCAAGGTAGCCCAACTTCTTACACAGCAGTTCAGGGCTCTCAAAAAGAACATTCCAAAAGAAAGGGATCAAAAGCCGCAGGTCCTCTTAAATGCAGCTCCCACACTGTGTCACTTCCCCTGCTATTAACACAAGTCACAAGGCCAGAGACTACTCAAAGGCATGAGTACCAGAAGGCATGGTTACGTGGGAACTATCTTTGGGGCTATCTTCCTCAGTAGTCTGCTATTTGCCTGAGGGGCAAAGATTACATCCTTTTCATCTTTGTGACCCCAGTACCTAGCATGGAACTTAACTCTTAGTGGACATTCATTAAATGACGGTTGAGTGAGAGAGCAGAAACAGAACTGGAGGGATGAGGAACATGCCAGGTTAATAAAAGTCAGAGCCAGTGGAAAGTTGGGGATGGGAGTGAAGTGCCTCAGAATTAACCACTGATGTGATGTCAAGATAACGCCACACAGGTGTCATCAATTTTGTATCTGAGTTGAAAGTGTTAACCTGTTAAGTGGAAACCTTTAAAACAGATCACAAGTTGTGCGATCCTGTTTAGCATTCCAGTATGTTTCACATGGACATGGCCTGAGCCTCTCTTGACACTTAAAGAGTCCCCAGGAACAACTACTGTTAAGTGTAGGTGTTAGGTAGGAGCTTTTAAAAATTGTTTTGCTAAGAGATGCCCTAAGAATTCAGTGGAACTCCCTCAGGGACCACTTTAGAAAGGACGAGAGAGAAGGGCTGAGCTGAGTCTATGGGCCTGTGGTCCCGTAATTCTATTGCTACTCCAACCAGGAAGCTTTGATTGGTTTCATTTATTGTCACAAGTAAGGCTTTATTTGGATAAAGGCAGAGGTTTTTGTTGTTTTTTTTTTTTTTTCCTCTAAATAAATTGTGAAACTCACCTACTAAGAAAAAGAGAGAAAATGAGTAACAAGATTAAACATGAAGACTTGGCTAAAGCCAGACAGCACAGACTGGTAGCAGGCCACATGAGCACAGTCCTATTGGCAGGGCAAGTACAAGAGGAGATTAAGGGGACCAGGGAGTCTGGAGAGACCGTGTAGAGGAGGCAGAGTGACATACTTTGAGTGTGGAGTCCAGATTCTTCTATCTTTGTCACTACCTGGCCCTATAGCTTGGGTAGGACACTTAACCTCTTTGGGACTCAGTGCCCTTATTTGCAAAGTAAGGCTGCTGGTCTAAATGACTTTGGAAGTCTGGGGTTCCTACTCTAAGACTCTGTGATTCCAGGAAGTTAATGAAGCACCGTGGGTGACTGACAATGATTTCCAGGCTACACATATTATTCATTATGACCAGAGAAAGCTCATTATTTGCAGGGTATGCAGACCAGAAGGGAGAGGAGAAAGGTTTAGGAGTTTGATTTTGGAGTATAGAGTACTTAGCTCGAATAATATCTGTTAAATTAAACAAGGAAGCCATTGGACTAAGGTGGCTGTAATGCAGGGATGCCCACATAAACAAACCAAACTCTAGGCCTGTAAATACCTCAGGGTTACGAAACTGAAACCTAAGGACAACCAATCACAGCCAACTAGGCTTTAAACTGTAGCCAATTATTAATTTCCTTACTTTGCTGTGTCTTTTCTCCATAAAAGTCTCTCCCGGTGTTCTTGTTGGTGGAGGGCTCCTGAGCACTTCTGGTTCTGTGCTCTTGACTGGAATAAAATTTTGCTCTAATTCTTAAAATATTTAATATGCCTCAGTTTCTCCTTTAACAAAAGTTAAATTGTCTGTGCATTAAGTACGGATATTGTACTAAAGACTTCAGCCTTTAGTACATTAGACACCATTTCACTGTCACATCTCAGGTAGGTACAATTGTTACACCATTTGAAAGGTAAGGAAACTGAAGTTTAAGAGATTGTCATTTGCTTAAAGTCACATAACTGATAAGGGATATAGCAGGGATTCAAGAGAAGGCATTTAAGTGCATATCTTTATTTTTCCCTATTCATATAAAGTCTGTCTGTTACTACATTATAAAGCCCTAAAGAACTGGAGTTGTTACCAGCTTAGCTCACTTTGTATAACAATAGCACTTGCCTCCAGGCAGACAGGCACCTAGTGAGTGTCCTTTTATAATGATGATGCTAGTGAGACTGACAGTGTTAATGCTGTTTACAGAGAACTTACCTTTGAAATGCAAATTAACCAACAAAATCTAGTATTTCAATACTAGTTCTACCACACTGATCTCACATAATTCTACTGGAAGCTCTAGAGTTAAAAAAGAAACTATGAAAGAATGGAAGCGTTTTTAGAGAAACTCAAAAACTCTGAATTATGCTCTCTCAATTAAATAGATGTGTAGGTGGCAGAAATACCCAAAATATTTCACATTTTCTCTTCTTGCTAGCAACCTGTATAATAGGTTAAGTATCAGAAGTACAATAATAACATCTTATATTTGTAAAACATTTAACAGAATATAGAGTACCTTCTATCATAGATATTATTTCAGTTAATTCTCACCACTCCACGAACATTATTGCCCCATTTTAGAGATCTTAAAACTGAGGTTTATAAAAGTTCATCTTGCTGCCCAGGGTGGTAGAACTAGCAAGTGGAACCAAAATTTAATCTTCAAACTTCAAGTCCAGTGCATCTCCCATTATACTACAATCTACTTTATTAAAATACACATTTTATATCATTGTTAAGATATAGTGGGTATTGCCTGTTAGAGTAGATTCAACTAGTTTTGCCCCCTAGAGGAAGAAATTATATCCTTTCCAAAGACTTGTTTGTTAGAGGCAACAATTTGCAATTACAGTATTACTATTGTGATAGATATTGTGCCTAAGTCTTTTTTAAAATTTTATTTTATTGAGTTATAGATTGTGCCTAACACTTTAAAAGTGGCAAATACAAATAAATCCAACATATTTTTTTAAAATTAGTACTGTGAGTACAGTTAGATGCATTTCTTAATGTATATAAGATTGGGTCACCTATCGAAAATTTAATGTTTTGGGGATCGTAAACTTACTCGCTATAAATCAGCCCAAGAGTATCAATTGTTATGGTTAAGCTGTTGATAGTTATGATATTTAAAGGGCTTAATTTTCTTGATCTCAGGGAGAAAGCCTACATACAGCATGTCCTTTGAACCCATACAAATCTGGGATTTCCTTTAGTGCCATTGCCAACTACCTATGCGACCTTGAGGAAATACATTAACATCTGATTCTAAATTTCTTCATTTGTAAATGGGGTAATCATTCCTTTATCACTGAATTGGCTTGAAAATTAAACATGAAAATGTAAACAAAACACATAACAAAGGATCTGGTACTCAAAAAATATTAGTTCTCTTCCTTGAGAGACTTGCAAGTGTTGGTGTATTGGGCTTCACATGTTAAAAAAATGAAAACCACTTTATCTCCACTTATATCTAACCTTAAAGAGAATGGTATTAACCAATCTCTCCTATACTTTGTTTACAAGTCAGGAACTTGGTAGGAGCCTAATAAATACTAGGAGAATTAGACTGAAATCAAATTACCAGTCTTACTGGGTTTCAAGAGTTTAATTAGAAGTTCACCTCAGCCCAAGTCTCAACAGCCAGTGTCTGGCTAATATATAAAAGGACGTTGTCCTTACAGCACCCCTCCTCCATCTCCAGGCCCTGCTTCTTTGTCATGGTTCATTCCAGCTGAACTAAAATTTCCCCAAACATGACTGGAGCGATGGGCCGAATCTAACAAGATTAAGTTTAATAGGGATAAATGTAAAGACTTATACTTCAGTCCAAAAAGAATCCTGTACAAGTACTAGATGGGGAATATGGGGATTAGCAGCAACATGTGTGAAAAAGACTTAGGGGTTTTACTTGATATTAAGCTCAATTAGTCAACAGTGTGCTTCTGCTAACAAGAAAGTCGACGTGAACTGAGCCTGCATTAACTCCTGCCCAAGCCTCGTGTGATTCCCCCACTGCTCTAGTTATTCAGCTTGGGCAGAATCACTGGGAAGTCTCGTTAAAACATCCCACCCTCAAAGTTTCTGATACAGTGGGTTGAGGGTGGGGCTTGAGAATCTGCATTTCTAACAAGTTCCCAGGTCGGTGTTAATGTGGCTCCCTCTGCATCATACTTGGGGAGCCACTGCCTTCCTCTGTTCTCCAAGGTCAGGTAACAGCCGGATTACTAGTAACTAGGATAGTGAAGAGACTGAAAACATAAGAGGGACTAGGAAAGAAAGGGAATGAATAGTTGTTTAGTAATATAGTAATTTTAATAAAATTACTAATATAACTAACATTTGTTGAGTGTTTCTTGTAGGCTAGACGTTCCACCAAACATGTCATGTAAAATTAATAACAGTAATAATAACAACAGTAATAACAGTAATAACCACCCCCAATAGCACTCACTGTGTGTCAGGTTTTGTTCCATGTGCTTTACATATGTAGCCCTTACAACAAACCTACATATTACCATGCCCATTTATCACATGAGGAAATGGCAACCCTGGTAAGAAACCCATGCAGGTGATGTTCAGCCAGCTCACAAGAGACATGGCTGGGATTTGTATCTAGACGTGTTCCCAACAAAACTCCTATGATACCATGAGGCCTCCCTGGAGGCATGACTGAAGTCAAAGCTTAGCCTAAAGAAGAGAATAAAGAGAGAAAGATCAAACATTTGATGGGAAATGAATGAATAGAATATGGTATATCCATATAATATACTTCTCAGCAATAAAAATGAACTGAGCTTTTGAAAACAACAGGCAACAATCTGAATGAACCTCAAGATGATTATGGTGAGTGAAAGAAGCCAAAGACAAACAAAAAATAGATTAGAAAATACTAACTAATCTATATAGTGACAGAAAGCATATCAGTGGTTGCCTAGGGATGGTGGGAAGGGAACCTTGGAAAGACATGTGGGTAAGGATTACAAATGGGCAAAAGGAAACTTTTGGGGGTAATAAGTGTACTCACTATCTTGATAATGGTGATGCTTTCAAGGGTATATAAATATGTTAAAATTTATTGAACTGTACACTTTAAATATGCACAGTTTCTTGTATATAAGTTATAGTACAATAAAGCTATACAAAACACATTTGTATTTAAATATATTAAGTAAAATCCACAAATTCTATGAAGTAGCCAGTATTATTAGCCTATGTATAACTGATTGAAAATTGTGTTTGGTATAGGTTCAGACCTATAGAACAGGTAATTTTAATAAACCAACCCCTTCAGCATATCTAATCTATACTCAATATGTCTTACCAATTTCGAAGTAGAAATATCAATTAAACAATCACTTAGGTTCTATGAAAATCTAACTCAACAGAAAATTCTAGTTCATTAAAAAACAGTGGGGCCTTAAGAGGTTGTGAATTCTAAAAACTAAAATAATACTTAAATGGGATTATAATAGTAATAATAGTATTAGTTGAAGCAATACCATTTCTTATTAAATTTCTCACTTAAAAAAAAATCCCAAAAGTCTCATTTTCCTTTGAAAATAAATAAGAAGGTAGGATTATTCACATTTAACAGATGTTAAAATTTAAGTTGACCCCATAATGTTTCATAACGTTTTTCTTAACTGCTTTTGATAACAATCACAGTATGTTTGGAAGTTTGCTTTGCTCAGTGTCAAAACTTGGTTTAAAATTCAGTTGAATGGCCTGCTTTGTCACAGGAGTTCACTAATAAGCATAAGAGCCAGTGCTCTTTAAAGACATTAATTAGAACAATTAAAAGTAATTCACACAGCACGTGTTTTTAGGACTTGAAAGAAATATGATGTCAGTGAGCAAAGAATTCTAATCAAATTTGGAGACACTCCTATGGAACTATACTTGGAATTTTTGAGGATTACTAATACATGTTGTTCTCAGGTTGTGGCTTAGTAGATACATGAAACCCACTGGTTCAGGAATGCAAAACTGAATGCATGATAGAGGTGGGTTATGTACCCACTCTATATTTATTCCAATTTCAAAGGAAAACGTAAGTGGTTCTGTTCCGTCACTCTATTCCCAGGGAGAACAAAGTAATACAAGTCAAGGATAAACTCAAGGATGCAAATGGGCCTCCAAGATAAGGAGAGAAGTGGAGTTTGAGGCAGGAGGAGTGAAGAACATCAAGCTCCCCAACTCGCTGCCGAGGGTGAGGGTGCGAGACGAGGGAGGAAAAGCCTAGAGGAGACTGCTCAGACCTTCTGGTGGGTGGTCCTGAAATAAAGGGGCGCAAAGACTCGGTTCCAGCAAGGAACAAGAGTGAAATAATAATATGGGTGTATTTGTCATTTCTTCCTTACTCCCAAGCACTGTAGGGGTAGATGGTTGCATAAAATCTCGGGATTCCAAGACTGGGGTCTCGGCTTTTAACAACTGACAATCAAATGAGAAGGAATGAGAGAATACCTATCTAGGGTTAATTATTAAAGTTCAATTAAGAGCCAACCCTACAAAACACCTCTGATGTTTCCCATTGTGGTATGGATAGTTATTCTAGTGTATTAAGAAATTTATAGAACCATGTTTACATAGCCCCTCTCTAGGCTCATTCATGCTGTGGATTTCTAACTGTATCAGGGACACTGCATTTGGTCAAGAATCATTAAGAACGAGGACTTGTAGAATCTCAATAAGTGGAGGGTAACCAGGACCAGCCTCACAGGCCTGGCACCTGTGCAGTCACACAGGTCCCCCTCCCCCAACTTGGTTTAAAGTTCTGTAGTTGCTGCCTTCGAAATTTTTAATAAATTTTGAACAAAGGTTTCTGCATTTTCAGTTTGCATCAGGAGTCAGATTATGTAAGCAGTCCTGAGTATAACAATGCAGTATCTGGATTGCAGCTCCCTCCCTCTTGGCAAATCTCTTCTGCCTGGGCACCCTACTCCTGCTTTCGATATTTTTCAAAAGAAATGGTCATTCAAAGCAACTTGCTACTTCCAGACAAACTGTGTGTTCCATTGTTCCTTAACAAGAATTTTCAAATCTTGCCGAGTTCAAATTTATTTAATCCAAAATTTATTTTACGTTAAAAAAGAATGCCAGAGCTGTAATCTTATGAGTATAGTTTCACTCAGAATGTTTTTTCTTTATATACATTTGCATTGTATCTGTATTCCTTTTCACAGAGTAGCTGCTTCTTAACCACAACTACATCCACATGCCTTCCACGCATATCCACATGAACAACCTATTCAAAGTGTTTGACTTTTATTACCACATGTAAAATCATGCAGATTTGTGGATCATCCAGGGAAGCAAAGTGGGTACTGACTGATCCCTAATTTGTCCCTTCTTGGCTGCAAATGCCACTGGCAGAGAATGTCTAACACTATTTCCTAAAGAATGAGGCCCAAGTGATATTATGACCTACCAGGACTTGCTGATAATTGAAGTAAAGCTAAAATACTAAACACAGAGTCATTTTATAAGAAAGATATGACTGGGTCCAGATCACACAACACTGATTTTCCCCCTATTGTTTTGTGTTATTTTATTTTCTTTAAGCTAACTTTTAAAGGGTTATGTCTACAGCAGCCTAGGGAACACACACAGCTGTGTCTGTTATGGTGAATTAGATTTTCTGGCTGCAGGAAAAGTTACAAGATCTGTAAACTGCCTCTTTGGAGTGAAGAGAGAAAGAGAGCTAAATGTGAATAAATGCTGCATTAGAGGTGATGGCAAAAAGAGAAGCTGATGGATGAAGTCCACAAAATTCGGATATTGAGACTACTCATTTGTATCACACACTCTTTCTAAAAGATTCCAATTTCAGTAATTGTTCAAGTACTTTCATAAGTACAGAGAAACCCCATTAATTTGGATGCTTTCAACTTAAAATTTGTATAAGCAATATGATAGAACTCTGCTGGTTTCCCTTTTTATATAGTGGACATAAAAGTAACTGGTATAAAGATGGTAATTAAAAAGTAAACTATGTTTTTTTAAAAAAGAACAATTTTAGGTGTTTTATAACTCATAGCTTTATTTAAACATATTTCTGGAGTTGAGTACATACTACGCGCAGGACGTCAAGCTACGCAGGGCTGGTGCTATAAAGAAGCATAAATTAAAGGCCTGTCTTCAGTGAGCTGAGAGGCCAGGGGTGAAACAGGACAGGTATATGGAATGTGATTCTCAACACCAGGTATCTTCAAAAGTACGGAATGAAGGCTTCAAATAATCTGTTCTGCGCATTAGGGCAAATCTCCTAAAGCATAAAGTGGTCATTGCTCTGTTACAGAGTTACTGTTAAGTACTTGAGATTTTAATTTTTTATTTCTTTTAAGTTCTGTAATGCCGATTTTCTTCTTGATTGAAATGCTTTCACTCAACCTTTAGTTGTTGAGCATCTACTTCAAGTAAGAGATGGTGCTAGGTGTTAAAAGGAACATACAGAGGAAGATGCGGTTCCTGACCTCAAAGATCTGGATGGATTCCCGAATGAACATTTCCCAAGGTACGTGAAGTTATAACAGGAGCAGCCTAAGCAGCCTGCTATGAAAGCGCAGACACAGGCTATTACGCTGGGTTCCACCAAAAGCCAACCCTGAGACAAGAATGTGCGTGCAGATGGTTTATTTGGGAGGTAACAGAAAGCACCAGCAGGGCAGCAGGCAAAGAAGCAAGGTAGCCAGTAACAAAAGGGGCACTACTGGGCAGATTCCTCTTGGGAGCAACTGGGGCTCAATCCTGCTGGGAAGTTCTGGGAGACAGTACAGACGATGTCTCCGTTATCCTAACCGAGGGGCGAGGACTCCTGGGTATTTATCTTCCAGCTTGCTTCATTCATTGGTTGAGAGCTACTTCTGGAAAATGAAAACTCCTGGCTCTTGTGGTCTGCCTGCTTCCAGGTGCAAGAGGAAAGTCCTCAGGCAGCTGCTCACAGCTGGAAGCCCATTTCGTTGGAGTGCATGGGAATGATGTTCCTAGGGGGAAAGGGCAGGGTACTCATAGTAGCTACTCCGCAAGGAGAAAATGTGATTCCAGATAGGATTATTAAAGAAGGCTGTTGGAAGTAGTGGTGTTTTAGTAAAGCCACACAAGAGGAAGGTGGTGATGGAGGAAAGGCCACATGGACAGTAACGACTATAGTAACTATACGACTATTCCCACAGGGATGGAGAGAGGCATGTAGCAGTCACTAAAGACAAACAGCCCTGGGTAAACAGAATTTAGGGTTCACAAAGAAGGAGGACTAGAAGGGAATATGGCTAAAAGACAGGCTGCAATCAGAATGAGAAGGCCTCTTTAAATGTCCCATCTAGCAACTTTAAAGTCTATACTATAGATCTTGAAGACGTTGAATATGTTTGCTAACTCGAGTGACATGATAAAATTTTTATTTTAGCAAGATTACTCTGAAAACTTTGTCATAATGTTCAGAATGGAGGGTGGATAGGAGGCTATTGCTACAGCCAGCATGAGACACAGTCAGCAATAGCCAGCATGAGACACAGTCAGCAATGGTTCAAGGAGAGGGACAGTAAGAACAGAGAAGGAGTACGGGCAGAAGGCACTTTGGGAGAAGCTCCCACGGCTGGGTACCAGAGAGGAAGATGGAGGAGCAGATGAGCATCCCACAGATTAAGCCTGGTGACATACAGGACTGATGTCTTTAACTGAGGTAATAAATCACAGCAGGAATAGAAAGTTTTGTGGTTGGAATTTGGATCTGTTGAATTCAAGGTAGGCTGTTAATCTGGAGCAGTCCAGCAAGCATTTAGAAAGGTATGTCCAGAGACAGCTGGAGCCAGAGATATACATTTAAGATTTATCCAAAAGAACTTTCCAAGGAAGAGGATAAAGTGAGACAATTCCAGGTTGGTTCCCTCCCAGATACTCAGAATTAGTGATGTCTTCCTGTACAAATAACTTGGAGCAATCATTTCAGGATACTCACTAATTAGGATATAGAATTTCACCCTCCAATTTTTCTTTTGAATATGAGAGTTAAAGGCTTACCAAGTTTTAAAATATAAAACATTTCCTTTTCTTACTAAATATAATTTATTCTATGAATCAGAATATAGGAATTACAAGCATAAATTGAGGATAAATTACAAATGCATTGTTCAGATCTTTTGGATAATGGCTAAAAGTACCTGAACCACTACATCATGACAGCAGTGATTGACTGATTCCAGAAATACTCCAACTGTGTTCCAGGAAGGGAGCTACTAATTTTACAGTATAAAACAAAGCAGTTACCCACTTCACATTTGCCAAGCTCCTCTAATATCCTAATCTGGCCACTTGGCTGCCTTTTCCAAAGTCTGGGTGACTGGTGATCCGCTACTCCAAAGGCTCAGCAGAATATCCCCTGAGCAACTTCAGGTCAGGCCACCTCTCTGCGGTTTTCCTTACTAAGGCTCAGCAAACAGACAGTGATAGGACATGGGCTGAAGTTTGCAGAGGTCCAATAAATAATACTATTGTTCTCCTCATTTGAGTTTTGGATCAAAAGACATCAGGCCAATGGAGAAGAACATATCACCTTTATTATTATCATGATTATGATCGTCACCACCATCACAACCATCATCACTGATAAAGATCAGGATAGGAGATGTGGCTTAGATGAGGAACAATGGACATGCTAATGCCGAACCCTTGAATTAGAATTTATCCACCAAGTCATATGCAAAAGTAGAGAACCACAGGCCTCCTTACGTATGAACCAACCTTGTAAAACAAACTTCAGGCACAGAAAAGACAACCAGAAATGATGCTCCCAGCATCAAAAGTAAAAGAAAGGAAAAGGGCTGTGGAGCCATGCACGCCCAGTTCCTTATCGCATTTCACCAACAAGTGAAGTCATTTATTCTTCAGTCACTTCTTTACTTGGATGCCCTGTATCTTGAAAACATGAAGCCATCTGAAACAGACTCCTCTCTTCTTTGTTACCCACCTCCCTTCTGCACTATCCACAAATCTATAGTCCAAGGACTTAAGAGCAGTTGGAAAACAAAATCTAGAGTTAGAAAAATCTTTTGAGATCACTGACCCTGAACTGTCAGTGCAGGGATGTGAAGTGACTTGCCCAAAGTCACACAGTTCATTAGTGAAAGATCTTAAGCTAGGATACTTCAGCTTAAAGAAGAGATCTGAAAAAACACAGTTTCTTGATTCCACAATTTTGTGTACCACCCAAAGGTGCCTTTGAGCAGAAACATCAGCCAGATTGTGATAACTTTTCGAAAGAATCTCTAACCCAGAGAGGAACTTAATAAAGCAGCAGATTTTCACATGGCCCTTAATTATCCTGATCTGAGCAATATTTTCTGAGGTCACTGGCTATGCTCCTTCTTCTACTCTAGAAGATTCAGTCTTTTCTACCCAAGAAATGGCAAAAGACTTATCCTGTCCATTTGTTTCTGTGGAATCACTTCCCAATTGGCACAGAGCCTGGCAAATAGTAAGCACTCAATAAATGGGAAATAATAAATGAATTAATAAATAAATGGACAAATGAATAAAGTTTCTCTCTCATTTGAAAAGAGTACACGAAAAAAATTGATGCGGTTACAGTTAAGGCAATTAAAAAATCTCAATGGAGAAATGTATCAATTTACTTTCTGAAAGTTTTTGTTTGAAACAGTTATTAGCAAATATTAACAATTATTCAAGTTGACTTCGGTGAACAGAATGGAAAGGAAACCTGAGAATAAAAAAACAGCAGGACAAAGATCCAACTGGAAAAAAAGTAGTCAGGAAAGCCTTAATATTTATGAGGGGCAGTCCTGACAACCTGAGTGATTCTCCAGATTGACAAGAAAATGGTAAACACTAAGCCAACTTCACTCCTGAGCAAAATGCTTCCCTTCTGAATACCAGCCTATTTGAAGTTTATATTTACGCCAGGAACTTTACACGTGCTATTCTATTTCAACCTTTACAGTCACTTCATTATAGGCATTATAAACTCTACCACAAATCATACATGTCACGGACCTTCACAACTGTTAAGTTGAAATACCAAGCTTATGTAGTATACATCTATCTTTAAACTTTCATCTTTCTCTCCTCTTTGGCTAAAAATTTCACTCTTGCTCATTCACACGTCATCAACCCCTTAATCTAAAAAGTATTTAGTAAACAATAGGTGGGATAATAAATTTACACAAATGGGAAATAAACAACTTATTAATGAAATTAAGAATGCAATCCTATTCAAAATACCATCACAAGCAAAAAATACTTAGAATAAGTTTAACAAAAGAAATGCAAGGCTCGTATACTAAAAATTTTTAAACTTTGCTAAAGAAGATCTAAATAAATGGAGAGACATTCCACATTCATGGAAAGAAAGACTCAATATTGCTAAGATTAGTCTCCCCAAATTGAGCTATACATTCAATCCAATTCTTATCAAAGTTCCAGCAGATTTCTTTTGCAGAAATTGACAAGCAGATCCAGAAATTTAAATGAAAACATAAAACATCAAGAATAGCCAAAACAATTTGGGGAAAGAATAAGCTGTAGGACTTTCACTTCCCAATTTAAAAACTTACCATAAAGCTACAGTTATCGAGACAGTGTGGTACTAGTATAAATATAGACAGATCAGTGGAACAGAATTGAGTCCAGAAATAAATCTTTATATTTGTAGTCAATTGAGTTTTGACAAAAGTACCAAGGCAATTCACTGGGGAAAGGATTCTGCTCAACAAGTGGTGCTAGGACAAATGAGTATCAACATGCAAAAAATTACCTTAGATCCTCATATCACACCATACACCAAAATTAACTAAAAATGGATCCACAAACTTAAATGTAAGAGCTGAAACAACACAGCTTTTGGAAGAAGAAAATATAGGAGAAAATCTTCACTATTATAGATTAGGTAAACTTTCTTAGATATGACACTAAAAGCATAGTGCATACAAGAACAAAAAAGATACCAAAACTCAAAACATTTTTACTTCAAAGTACATCATTAAGAAAATAAAAACACAAGTAACAGACTAGGAGAAAATATCTGCAAACTTTATATCAGATTAAAGATTTGTATCCAGGGTATACAGAGAGCCCTTACAACTCAGTAATAAGAAGACCAAAAGCTCAATCAACAAATGGGCAGAGACATGAATAGAGAGTTCACCAAAGAAGGTATGTGGACAGGTAACAGGCAAATGAAAAGATGCTCAACATCATTATTCATTAGGCAAATGTAAATTAAAACCCCAGTGAGATATCATTTTACACCCACTAGAATTGCTTGAAGACAGACAATAACAAATGTTGGCCAGGATTTGGAGAAATGGGAACACTTATCCATTGCTGATAAGAATGTCAATTGTACAGCCACTTTGGAAAACAATTTGGCAGTTTCTTAAAAAGTTGAACATAAAATTCCCATACAATCCAACAAGTCTACTCCGAGGTGTCCACTCAAGAGAAATGAACACATGTCCACACAAAGACTTGCACCAAATGTTCATACGAACACATACTGGAAACAGCTCATCAACTGGTGAATCAATACACAAAATGTGGTCTATCTATACAATGGAATGCTATTCAACAATAAAAAGGAGCCATGTAATTGATGAACTTCAGAAATACCACATGAAGTGAAGCCAGACACAAAGACCACATATTGTAAGATTCCATTTTTATAAAATTTCCAAAAAAAGGGCAAATGTATAGACAAAGAAAGTAAAAGACTGGCTCCTGGGGCTAGGGGTACTAGCTAGGATTAACTGTAAATAAGCATGAGGGATCTTATTAGGGGGATGAAAACGTTCTAAAATTTTTTTTATGGTGATGGTTGTACCCTTTAGTAAAGTTACTAAACATCATTGAATTGTATACCTGAATTAGGTAAATTTTATATGTAAAAGATACCCCAATGAAGTTGTTAAATTAAAAAATAAACTATATTCTACTAGTAAAAGTCAAACTGTATCACTTGATTCTAGATGGACTACACATCCTTTAGTCAAACTCAAATCTTAAAGTCATTATTGGAATATTCCTCTACTTCATGGTCACACAGAGCAGGTATTAAGGCATTCCCGGTTTTTCCTGTGAATTTTACTGCATGAGCCCATTTCTTTATTTTTCTTTCTGAAGCCATCTTACTCATCCAGATCTTTATTAGTTCCTTACTTAATTTTGTTATAATCATTAAGTGTTTTCTCTAACTCTATTTACTCCCTATGGGTTAAACTGCATTAATTACTAGACTAATTCTCCAGTAACATTGGTTTCATCAGGTTACACTCTCTATCCCCAGACCTCTAATTGTTCTCATTGCAGTATACTGTGCAAACAATGGCCTTCCTGTTTGGACCCACCCTATATTTCCAATTTTATTTTCCAGTCTTATTACAATCCCTTTACTCTATCAGATTGGTTTCTTCATTGTCCCCTGTGTTAGTTTCCTAGGGCTGCCGTAAAAAACTGCTACAAACTAGAGTGCTGAAAACAACAGAAATATGTTCTCTTACCCTTCTGGAGGCTAGGAGTCTCAAATCAAGGTTTCAGCAGGGCTCTGTTCCCTCCTACGAGTTTTCTGAAGTATCCTTCATTGCTGCTTCTGGCTTCTGGCACTGCTAGCAATCCCTCGTGTTCCTTGACTTGAATACATGTCCCTTTCCAATCTCTACCTCCATCTTTACATGGCCTTCTCTGGGTGTCCTCTCTTTTTCTTTTAAGGATCCTTGTCTTCAGGCCCACCCTAATCCAGGATGAACTCATTTCAAGATCCTAAACTCAATTACATTTGCAAAGAAAAAAATGTCTAAAATGGCTTCTTAGATGGGCAATAATGAAAAACATGTCAGAAACACTGCTTGAAAGTGTATCAGAATCACCTGTGGAGCTTGACAAATTGCACGTGGCTAAGCCCCCAGAGATTCTGATCAGGCGTTTGGTCTGTGGCCCAGAATTCTGTATATTGAATGACAACTAACATTTGCATGCTTACTACCGAGTATTCTTCCAAATGCACCCACTCATTACCTTCACTTTACAGATGAAAAAAACAGGCACACAGAATATTTGCCCAAGGTCACATAGCTAGTAAAAGACGGAAAAGATTTGAACCCAGGCATTCGTGCTCACATACTTAACCCCTAATTATATAGCCTCAAGTGCCAGAGCTTGTGCTGGAGGGTAGGAGACATGCCTCATAGCACTGTCTATTCCTTCCACAAGCAGCAGAATGCTTCATATACAGAAGAGGCCAAAGAGCATCTGTGGAATTAATGACTATGATACAAATAAGGAACCAAAGAACTGCCAGCCAGACAACAGTAGGACGATGCGGCACCTTGTATCAAGATCGTAGGTTAGGATCACAGGGGTTAGATTCCACTGACTGACTGGGTTAGTTATGAAGCTGGTTAAACGGGCAAGGATAAGAACACTTTCTTGAGAGGTATGGGTACTACTTGGGAAATCTCCAGCGCTTTACCACTGTTAACGCAAGGTTAAGCCAACAACAATCTCAAAATGTTCATTCTCATTGTTTCAAAGCCACGTGGTGGTTTGGGGTTCCTTTAGATCAGGGATTCTTTTCTTAAGTTTCATAGACTCCTCTGGCAACCATATATGAACTCACATAGCATATATTTAGAAAATTATTCTGAGAAAGGTTGAAGCCTATAGACACTTCTCAGAGAAATGTTTCTAATGTGTAAATGTGTAATATGAGATGACAAAGGCAAGCAACTATATTGAATTTTATGTATCAAAAAATTCTTAACGTGTGGTAGGGTAATATGTTTCCTCATTAACATTTTTAAAAAGATATAGTGACAAGTCTAAAAACAACTCTAATTTGAAGTTGTGATGAGTGTAAACCATAATTCAAACTATCCGTAACAACTAAAATGTGACACAGTAACATCTATGATTTCTATTGGTGACAAAGAGTCACAGGTACTGCTAACACTAATGTGGTTTGTTGCCAAATTCACAGTAGAAAGAAATGTTAATTTTCAGTTAAAGGTTAGTGAAAATAAAGATGTAAATGTTTTCCTATCCATGGACCCCTTGGGGGGACCTGTGGATCCCAGGTTAAAATCCCCACTATGGAACTGCAATAGCCTAGCCCTATCTGCTCCCTCCTGCCCAACCTGGCCTGTCTTGATTTAAAGAAACTCCACAGACTAGCTCCATCACTGTTAAAATTTCTGGCCAGGAAAGTGTCTCCAGAAGTACACAACACAGTCTCTCTCTCTCTTTTTTTATTTTTTTATTTTATTTTTAATTGTTTAAAATTGAAGTATAGTTGATTTACAATGTGTTAATTTCCGATGTACAGCATAGTGATTCAGTCATATATGTATATATAATATATATATTATATATGTATATTCCTTTTCATATTCTTTTTCATTATAGGCTACTACAAGATAGTGAATATAGTTCCCTGTGCCATGCAGTAAGACCTTGCTGTTTATCTATTTTATATATAGTAGTTAGTATCTGCAAATCCTTAACTCCCAGTTTCTCTCTCCACACTCCCCTTTCCCCCCCGGTAAACACAAGCTTGTTTCTCTGTCCAGGACACAGTCTTTCGACACAGCAATAGCTTTGGACACAGTGACCCATATGATGAGAAGAATTGAGAAGTGCTGTGGGGAAGGATTAGTTAGAAAAGTACTTCTGGAAAGTAGCCTTTATCTTTGCTTTGCTTAACAATCACTGGAGAATCTAGGAAAAAAATGCAGACTCATGGACATGCCCACAATCCCCACCACCACTCCCTACAAAACTTTCTTTACACACACACACACACACACACACACCCTCAGAGCTTCTAATTCAGTGGGTCTAGGGTAGGGGCCCAGGAATCTGCATTTTAAATGACCTCATCAGGTAATTAAGCTGCTGCTGACCAGATGCATTAGCCTAGAGTCCAGCTCACCAGAGACCTCTTTTGAGAGCAATTTGTGTTTCCAAATGGAAGAGAAAGAAGCAAGCATCAAGGCCTTTCAAAATATTTCCCAACAGCTGCCAGGCCAGCGCCTCGGGTGACTGGTTTAGGGTAGACAGCAGCCTAACTCTACAGGTTCACCACCAGGGCAGAGCAGTTTATGGTTCCCATCAGAAATGAAATCTGTGACTAAATTTTCCTCTTCTGCGGAAGGGAAATATTCACCCTCTTTTTCTCTCTCAGCTCCCGTTTTCCCCTCAGGATTCTGCAGAGACCAGAAGGAATACCATGATTCAGAGAGAGGTTTGACCACTTAACAGACGTGCCAGATAAATATACTGATGTTTCAAGAAGCCGTAACTTTGCAGTACACAGGGTGAGGATTTCTTGGACTCAGGAGTCCACAGTGCCTGGGATAACTCCTTTATCTTATCTGCAATAACTGCATCTGTAATCTGGAAGATAACTTCAGTCGGTGTTAAGAGAACAATGACATAAACCTCTCTCTGTCATTCAACCCTTGACCTCTATTTGGAATAAACACAGGAGGGAGGCTTGAGGCTTCCTGATCCTTTTATATCTTCAATCTCACCAGTCAAGACTTTATTAGAAATTTAACTAAAGCCACCTAGACTCTATCTAGCACACAGGTGGTAAGATTCTTTATTCGAGACAGAATGAATCTAAATTTTATGTTAACAAAGAAGTGAAAAACATATTTTCCTAACATATTAAACATATCTTTTATATATAACAGTCTTATTGCTATTTACTAGCAATTAGAGTGTAATTTATTTTTTCTCATCCTGTTATAGGGTTATTTATAGCTCCTGGCAGTTAATTTAAATTACCAGCATTTTAAATTTTTAAAAACTTCCTATTTAATAGGTGATTGGTGAGTGAAATGTATAGTTTATGATCTTCTCTCCAGTGTTCCATTCACCTTCCACAAATAACAATACCACTTATGACTGTTTTTTCCCCCAGTATCTCTCCAGTGCTTACAACAAAGTCTGAAGGGCCAGTATTTCTTGAATAAATTCTGAGCCAGGCACTGTATTTACTACTTTATTATAGTTAATCTCATTTGATCTGATTCATTAAATATTCTTCATTAAATTCTGTGGGGCCAATTAGAATTATTATCACAACCTCATTTTATAAACTAAAAAACATAAAGTCTGAAAAACACTGAATGAATTTCTAAAATTTCAGAGAATCACTGGAAAAACTAACAGTAAAACTTAAAGTTGTTTAGGCCCAGGGGTTTATAACTGTTTAGTTCAGGGGTCAGCAAATTATAGCCAGAGGCCAAATCTGACCCACTGCCTATTTTACTGAAACACAATTCACTGATTTACCACTCTGAAAGACAATCTGAAATAAGGAATATTACAAACTCTAAATTGTTATTTCCTAAACCTCAATAAAGAATAAAATTCTACACAACATTGTAAATCAACTATACTTTAATTTTAAAAAGGAATAAATGTGCTGAAAATATTTGGCGATCTTACATTGACAGTATGTTAATAAACTGTGTTCATATTTGTCAGATTATTCAGATCTTAAAACACTGAAACATGGACATTTACTAATTTATTTTTTAACTCTGTCTTGATGTTCAAGGACCATTTGCTTATAAGAATCAGGCTCACTGGAGAAAACTCAAGTGAAGACTGAATCCAAGGAAATTGCGGAATCCAAGGACAGGAGAAATCACTGAGTCTCATAGCTAGAAGGGACTAAGAACTAGAAAGCTATCAGAGCCCATGGCCACTTACTTCTCCAGCTCTCCCTCTTCCCAAAACCATATTCTCCCTCTCAGTGCTCCCTGCCTGTTTAACAAACAGGCATGGCCCACAGTGAATGCCCCTAAGTGGTGGCATCAGTGGCTATATGACCTTATACATTTAGCTTCTGTGGCCATTAACAGTCTCTGGGTCAATTTCCTTGTTCAAGCATCTAATGCAGTATTGCTGAGGGAACAATGTGATATAAAGGTCTGTCTCTCCCCATGTTATGGAGGGTCAAATTGTCCAAGAAGCCTGCATGGAGGAGAATAAATGATTGTCATCACTAACATGCTCTATTAAGGTGATTCCCTGAGCTAGGGATGGGTATCCATCCCTCGGATTGCACTATAACACTGTAATGAACTACTGTTACTCATAGGAGTATATCATGTCCCTTCGTTTTGCTTGTCTGGATAAAAGGTAGAAAACCATGCTCTAGTGTGATTTATAATAATGTACTATATTAAAGAGAAAAGACTTTGTTATTTGCAGAAATATTCCATTTGGAACTAATGCAAACATATGATAAATGCAGTTCCTTAAAATATTTAGCTTGGTACATGTTTTTAAACAACTGATAATTAAATAGAGTCATTGAGATGATGATTTCATTCCTTCGATGTGCTGAAAATGTCACTTTTCCTCTTTGGCTTCTTAATATAACCTATATATTTGCTTCCCTTCTGTGTATTTCTTATAATATTTACACTTAGCAAAATGGGAATACCAATAAGCACTACAATTTTATAGGCCTATCAAACAGCAGAATGCCTAGTCTATTGGTAGACTTTAATGATATTACCATGTCTCTGTCCCAGTACACCTTGTAGCAATTTTCCAGCACATTCTTAGGATTACATTTACAATGCAGTATTAAGCCATTTGCAAACTCACATCAAAGGTCATAATGTTGACCTGCAAAATTAACAGTATACTTGTGCTGTTCATTCAGCAGCTAAGTACAATCTCCAATTATTTTATAATTGTTTTGATAAGTACAGTTTCTTTTGTACACGAAAATGATAATCTTTTCCCAGCTGAACTTAACAGTTAGATTTTTCTCCCTTGTGAAATAAAGACGTTTGTAAATTAGTTAACCCAGATTGGTAGTGTTTTCCTAGACCCCAATAAAATTCTAGTTTATTCTATGAGTGAGACTGCGATTTTGGACTATGGAATTATCATGTGTCTTTGCATTATGTGACATTTGCTGAGTCCATACAATACTCAAAGCATTGTGCTAGAAATCTGGAGTATGAAATGAGTAAGACAGTCACTGCCCTCAAAGAACTTCTATGTATCAGGGAGCAGCCACTAAACCATCTAAAGGTGATTGTGACACATGTTAGAATAGACTCGAGGGACGGACAAGTGCCATGGGAGAACAGAAAAAGACTCTATGAATTATTCTGGGAGTGAGAAAAGAAAAAAATGCATATGACGTGACCTTTGAGTTTGGCCTTGAAGAAAAATTCAGGCAAAAGAGAACAACATGAATATAGTGACCTGAGGCAAAATAATAAAATTAGCAGAAGGAATGTATCTAGGATGCGTGCACTGCATTGGAGAAAGAGGTAAGAAAAAAGGCTGAATGACTGATAGGACCATGGTATAAAAAGCCTTGCAGGCCACTGTGTAACATTCAAATGGATCAAAAAGATAAGGGAAAACCATGGAAAGCTTTTAATTTGGGAATTTACAAAAGCATGGTTGTGTTTTAGAAAAATAACACCTGTGACAATGTGGAGACTGAACCAACTGCAGTGAATTCTATGAATATTCCTCCAGTATCAATCTGCTTCCCCTCATTCTGTGATAAAGATGTTTATCCATTTATTCCCCTAACTACTATCATGGGCCAAGAATAGTATTTTGAGTTATCATGACCAGGTATATAATACTACCATTGATTAACTAACGTTTAGTTCCTTTCAACTTTAAGAAACCCCAATATCCTTAGATTTCCTTGGCACTAAATTGACAAGTGTGACTTTCAGTAGTAGTTAGGCCTCATTACACCAAGTTTGCTTCTTGCCATTTGTAATTCTGCAATATGGAGGTGAATACCATTATTCAAATTATTTAAAAACTTTCAAAAAGAGAAAAAAACACAAATTACCAGTCTCAAAAATAAAAGAGGATATATCCCTACAAGTCTTATAGATATTAAGAAAATATAAGGAAAAATTATCAACAACTTTATGCCAATACTTCCAACAACTTACAGAAAATGAACAAATTGCTTGAGAGGTAGAAATGACCAAACTTAACAGAATAAGAAACAGAAAATCTGAATCATCCCATGTCTATTAAATAACTAGAATACCATAATTTAAAAGTTTCTCACAAAGAAAACCCCAGGTCCAGATGGCTTCACAGGTGAATTATACTGAATATTTTTAAAAATACATACAAATTTACACAAAAGCTTTAAGAAAATAAAGTATGAGGAGGGGATACTTCCCAACTCATTTTATGAAGACAGCATTACTATGATACCAAAACCAGAAAGAAACAGTACAACAAAACTCTAACCCAATATCCCTACAGACTCGTAAGTTCTTAACATCGTATTAGGAAGTTGAATCTAGCCATGAACAAAAAGGATATTATGTCATGACAAAGTGGGGCTTATCCCAAAAACATGTTTGATTTAATATTCAAATTATTTCAAAACTTTAACAGTGAGATTTAGAATAATGTAAACCTTCAATAAGCATATGTGCAGTAAGTGATTGAAAAAGGGATGCAAATCCTCAAAACTGACGTCTTAATTTCTTTAGTTTAATAGACTAGGACATTCAGACGTATAGAGTGAAGGCTGTGCAACCCAAGCCCAAGAGAGTTTGTGCATGACATCGTCCCCCTCAAACCTCCCCACCTCCCACTCTCCCCACACACACCCCCACCCCTACCCCGGGCCACAGTAATTGGTTTATATGTGGCTTCAATCACAGTGAAGTCTAAGACTTCCATTTGTTAGTTGAGCAGAGAGAAGTTTCCTCTTACTCTGGAATCTGAGTCATTCATACATTATCTCTAGGACTGTTACAGTCATTTTCTTACAAGAATGAAGCTGACATACCAAGAAAGCCAGGAAAAGAATGACAAAAATATAATAAGACGAAATCCAGATCAAAGCATTCACAAAGCCCTTTATGCATCCAAACATCTTCACAGAGGACAATTAATTGAATTCTTAATTGGCTGGAATATTTTTCATTAAGTTATTTAGAATAAAAATCTGAAAATACAGATAAGCCCACTCTATTTCTATTACTTTTATATTTACCATAGAAATCTGACCATATTTAATTTACAAAATCTAAAATTATTCAATATTTGAATCACCCTCCTGAACAATAAAAGGTCTGTCTCTAGAACACTTTAATAATCCCTTACAATTTATAGCCATGTATTGGAGGTATATCTTTTTTTAGTTCCTTAAATTCTTTTTTTTTTTTTTACTGTGTTTGCCTAGATTTACCCATATTTTTACATTTTGTTTTATCACCTCTTCTTGAATCTCAGACCATTAATTTGGAATCACTTTCTTGCATCCTAAGCACATATTTTAGAATTTCCTTAGGTTAGGGGTTATTGATTGCAAACTCTCAGTTTTTGTTTGTCTAAAGTGTCTTCATTTTGACTTGGCTTTGAAATATTTGATGTATGTGAAATCTTCTCATTCTATCATTTATGTCTCAGTGTCTTTCCCTATTCTCTGCCTCTTTTTATCTCTGTACTACATCCTGCAGAATTTTCATTGCTATCTTCCAGTTCACCAATTATGACTTCTGCAGTGCCTAATCTGCTTTTAAACCAACCTATTGAATTTTGTTTCAGTTATTATCCTTTTCACTTCTAAAGTTTCTATGAGATTTATTTTCAAATTATATTGTTCATCTTTTACTCTTTTATTTCTTTACACATATTAAACACACTAATTGTGTTGATAATTCAAATAGTTATAGCTTTTGTGAGTTTACTGATTCTGCTGGTTCTTGCTCATTGTAACTATGTTTCCTTGTGTATTTTCTGATTTCTGATGGATGACCTAGTAATTTGGGGGATTTATATGTAAGACTTTTTGATGCCTGGATTGAAGACACCTTCTTCTGAGAGGATTTGTGTTTACTTTCTCCAAACCCTAGAACACTACTAACTTGGCATCACTTTAAACTTAATATTTACCTTCAAGTTTTCCAAACCCAGTGGACAGTGTAAATTCAGGCTGTAATCCTTAGGGGGTTGATTTGTGGACATGAATTCTGAGGAGAGAATTTTCCTCCTTCAACCAGCACAAAAGTTTAAACACTAGAATTTTCTTTGCAGTTCCTTTACAAAATGGGGAGTAGGGTGAATTTATTTCACTGTCACACTGAATAAGTACAAATTCACCATCAGTGTTTTGTTTACTTTCACAGAGTATTCTGCATTCTAGTGTAAAAGTCTCAAAATTAGATTCCACAATTTGAGCGAAGCTTGGAATTAGTCTTTTGTCTCTTGTGTTCCCAAGACGTGAAAAGTAAAATTCAAATTCAAAAGATTTGGCAATTGCTCACAAAGTGAAAGACATTTTCAGTGGTCAA
Source organism: Camelus ferus (assembly GCF_009834535.1). Taxonomy (NCBI): domain Eukaryota; kingdom Metazoa; phylum Chordata; class Mammalia; order Artiodactyla; family Camelidae; genus Camelus; species Camelus ferus. Next base: position 46,321,836 of record NC_045696.1, read on the forward strand.
GTTCATGCTTTCACTTAGTTTTGACATCTATATTATTCCACACTCTCCTGCAACCTCACTAATATATTTAAACACAAGTTTCTTATTTTTAAAATCCAGGATGTTAGAGGTTTTGTTTGAGTTGTTTTTATTTTGTTTTGTTTTGTTTTTGTTTTATGGTGAGAATGATGGTCTGGGTACCTAGGCTATCATGCTGTCAGATATGGAAATCCGCCTTACATGTCTTCTCTCATGTTATTCTATAAGCTAGAAGACCCTTTCCACACCTTGCCAGTTACAAATTTATCATCTAAGTTCCAAACTCACTCTTCATTGCCTGCTATGCAAAAATGCAGGTGGGCCTTTTAAATACTTTTTATTTGCCAGCTGACACACGCTAAACTTTGTCAGGAGAGGGCGGTGGGGAGACACTGTAGGATGAAAGGGTTTTCCTTCCAGTTCCCAGTCTGCTCCTTTGGCGATTTCTGCAGCATGTGCAGATTCTCCAGTACCAGGCTGCTACAGAACTCATAACTTCCCTAGTGCCTGGCTCCTGGAGTACACATGGCTTCCCAGACACCCACCTCCTGCAGTGTGGGTGACTTTGGCTTCATCAATACCAGGCTTCTGCAGCACAGGCAGTCTCTCCAGTACAGGACAGTCAGCAGCAAGGAGCCACCAGCAGCTTTCCCCAGCATCTATTTGGTTGGGTTGTTTCCCAGCAGAGTGCCTTCAGTGAGATACCTCTTTGGAAACAACTCCTCCCTGCATCCTAGAAGGTGTATATCCAGGATTTCAGTCACAGCAACTTCTCTGTCATTTCTAGATCTCAGACCTGGGGTGGAGGAGAGAGCTCTTCCTTGGGTATATTGCTAGGGTTGGGTAGTGGCTAGTTCTTACATCTGCTATTTCTATATTCTTTAGAGCTCTCTTTACTTCTTCCTAGCCAATCCTGCCTTAATCAGATCCCCTATTTCTTTATATAAAACTTTCCTCTTCAATTCACAGTATGGTTTTTGTCTCCTGATTTAACCCTGATGGATGAATACATCCTCATCTGGTAACTTCCTCTCTCTTCCTCAAGAGTCAGCTTAGCCATCAACATCATACTGGTTCAGGTATATTAGAATGAATCTTACAAAATTGCTATTTTTGTAAGTCAAAAATAGTTGAATGTTGGCAATTTCAGTGGTTCAAACTAATATTTTCTCTGTATTTTCCACTGCATACCTCTGCCAGCACTTATCCCACTAATTGAAAATATTTGTTAATATAATGTCATCTACTATAAGAATGTACACTCTTGGGAACAATTTTTAATCTTTTATTCCTAATGCCTAAACACATAATCCAATTCACAGTAATTAATATATGCTCCAAAAAGATGCTGTTAAACTAACTGAATACTTGCAAATCATTTAGTCTTTCTGATCTTCAATTTCTTCCTCTTCTTACTGGTATCATTAACACCTGCTCTATTTATTTCAAAAGTTCTTAAAATGGACTAAATGAATATTTGTTTCTATTTTCACAATATAACTAAAGGCAGATCATGCTACTAAATATGTTACTTCATGTGGGAAAAAATGAAGAATTACTCTTTTAAAAAGATTTTATTTTTCAACTATTGTAATTAATTATAGAATTTAAAAAACACAGAAAGTATAAAGAAAATAAACAAACTCTTACTAACCAGAGATAAAACTTAACATTTTCATATAGTTTTCTAGTACTTTTTCCATGAATATTTTAAAAAACAAAATTGAGAAAAAACTATATGTATAGTTTTTCAGTCTGCTTTTTCCATTCAATGTAATGTTGTAAGAATATTCCTATGTCATAAATCCTCTTTTAAAAATATATTTTTATTGGCTATTATTCCATCATATGAATAAACTGTCAAAAATGTATAACGTTATTTGGACACACGATATTTTAACTTCTTTGCAACTAAAAAAGTATTAAGATAAATATTCCCACAAATATTTATGCACATCTCTGATTATTTCATTAAAAGAAATTAGTGGGAGGATGTACTAGATCAAAGCATACAAAATTTCTATGGTTTTTTGAAACTTGCCAAATTTCCTTCCAAAAACTATGCATTAATTTGCACTCTAACATGAGAATAGCATTTCAACACATATTCAAGCAAACAAAATGGTTTGAAAAAAAATTTAGTTGTTGAAAATACTATTTACTTTCACTTGTTACTTTTTATTTTTACTAATTGTGCATGTTTTCCTGTTTATTCCTTTTGATGCCAAGTATCTATTTATATGCACCCTGTTTTTTAAAGATTGGGATCAACCTATTTTACTTTTAATTTTTAAAACTTCCTTATATATTATGGCTCTCAACCAATTTTTCATGTATTTAAAATTTTTTTCATATCATTTTCATTTTAGTTATGATGTGTTTGTGAAATTAAAAATTTTTTACTGTATTTTAATTATGTATTGAATATGTAATCAATTTTCTTAGTGCTTCTTTTGTTGATTTATATTAAGAGGGTTCCTCCTCATCCTGACACCAGAGTCACCTCTATTCTATCCTTTCTTGTCCAGTCTTAGCTATTTTACTATTTCAGTTTTTAGTTCAGTTTTTAGTATCACATGTGGTAAAGTATGACACTTTTTTCCCTAAAAATATAATAATATACTCATTATTTGATAATCTTAAACTTAACCCTAACATATTTGCAAAATCTGTAGACAATACCAAGCATTTTTGGCACGGGGGGAGGATTTGGAGGAATTGAGCTATGTGCTTTAAAAAATTAATAATAAGCATGGATTTGCTTTATTTGTCTTATGATTGTCTTGATAAAAGTACACAGCATCCATAATGGCCTAGCCTTTTATTATTTACAGGTCTCTTATTTATTATTTTTGTTAAAGAGATCATTCTCCTCATCATGTGAGGGAATCATGTCTGCTAAAGTGAAAGTTCCTAGCTTATAGATGGTAGGCATGTTAACAGTCACTTGCCTTTTAAATGTGAAATATATTTGACCCGAACAATGCGAGGTTTAGGGGCACCGACCCTCTACATAGTCAAAAATCTGCACATAACTTATAGTTGGTCTTCTGTATCTGTCGTTTCTCTGTATCTGTGGTTCTACACTCACAGATTAAACCAACAGGGGAATACGTAGCACTGTAATATTTACTACTGAAAAAACTGGCATATAAGTGGACTTGCACAGTTCAAATCCATATTGGTTAAGGGTCCGCTGTACTGTCCTTACTGAAGGGGTGTGTGTGTTTTTTATGTTTGTGAAATGGCTGGCAGCAATGCCAGAGGAGCTGAAGGAAATATGTAGTAGCTTTACAAGGTGTTCCTCCCTACCCCATTCTTCTGGCTTCCAATACATTTCTACTTTCCTTGCTTGCCACAAGTCAGGTTGTGTTGTATAAGGACTAAGGATGTTTCTGGGGTGTTCCACTTAGGAAGGACACATACTTTCATGGAATGTGTTAAAATTCCCCAGGAGGTTTTGAATACCACCTCTGCCCCTCACCCCTCCACACACTGGAGTTTGCTATTCATTTCTCACCAGCAACCCAAAATAATTATCCTCAAGGCTCCTTGAAAACACAGAATGGATCAAAGGTCTTATTGAAAACAACAAACTGCCACCCTGGCTAATTTGCTCAGAAAAAAGAACTTAAAAATTTTTCAATAGCTTATGAAATGTCTAAGAGGCCTGGAGAATCAGGATTAGAGGCTATCCTGCCAGGCAGCGTGCCCTCAAATGTGCTGAAGAACCGGCTTCATGATGTGGCTGCCACTGCAGCTGCCACTACCCTATTACCAGGATGGATTCTGAGTAGTCCTTGCTTCTTCGCATCCTGACTTTGACTCAGAGTCCAGAGTGGGTCAATCTGATTGGTGGAATTTATGACATAACTGCAAGGAAAGCTTGGAAAGTGATCTGCCAATATTTTCAGTGCCTAAGATGAGGGTTGTCCATCTTATGAGGAACGGGCACAGATTCTCAGTAGACATAAAGAATGTCAAATGTCCATTTTCTAGACTGATGCAGATGAACACCTAGTGTTTTTATAAGAATCACTAGGTGACCAGAGTTCTCAAAGGCACTGACAAGTTATTTCCATCTTAAGCCTCTTAGTTAACAAATATTTACTAATAGAAATCTACCATGTGAAAGGCATGATATAATGTTTAAGAAATTCTTGCTGTCCTCATTAGACTACAATCGAGTTGCGGAAGCAAAACATATCAATAAGATTTTTAAAGGCTGACAAAACACAGGAGCAACGCAAAGTAGTGCATAACTATTGTTCAAAGCAGAACCTGAAGGGAGGACATGGGTCAGGCAGTCTATTTTGGAGGTGGTCCCAGGAAGCAAAAGTGAGGGAGCAGGAAAAATGCACAAGAAAGAGAGGAAAAGTCAATATAATAGTGCCACTTAGAGGTCATTGTTGTAGACAATGGGGGCTCACTTCTGCTAGGATCTTTAAGAAGCATACAGAATAGAAATGTTCACAGCAGGTGAAAGTATTTACCCACTAGTTCCCACATCCTATTGATGCAGGCTTTTCCCCAGGAACGATAACTCTCCCACACTTCCAGGAGGGGCTCGTCCACAGCGTGAGTTCCCTTGTGTTGGAGGAAGCCCCGTAAGCAAGGGAACTTGAGGTAGATGAGCTGGGATGCCCACTGAGTGACTCTCTGAAGTCTGAGCTTGCACAGACCCTTCTACTACAGCTGTAGCTGAAATCAGAGGTGAGTCAAAGGGAGGTGACAAGGGCACTAGAGGTGCTTGTTACAACTGTCAGCCTACAGATGCACTAAATAGGGGTGATGCCTTCAAATAAGCACAGGGTCACTACAGGCCTCAGTGTCTGGAGAGGCTTCCTTAAGGAGGCTGGACTCCAGCTGAGCCTGGGAAGAACTGATGGAATTTCTTATGCCAGAAATTTTGCAACACATCAGGATCTGGAGTTCTCCAAAGTCTGGTGTGTTAAAGGCGGCAGTTATCCATCCCAGTGCACTGCACCTCTGTGATTCAGTCTACTTTCTGTTTCTTGCAATGACGATACACTGAGATGATGGCATTTATGCATCTTTTAAATACTTGCCTGGGCTCTGACACCAAAAAACATTCCCTCAATTCAAGTGATTTTAGAGGACTGGAAATTCTGAGAAAGTTAATAGTGGTTATTTTAAAAGTCCTTATGTTAAAAAATACAGCCTATGATAATTTAACTTGATAATTCTGATAAAATAAGCTGTTACTACTGAGTAAAACAGATGACATATTTTTCCCTCTGAATTGTCATAGCTTTGCTTATAGGGAATCCGTAAAACAAAAATAAAGAAATTTCTTTATATTTAGGAGCCAGCTGTTATGTCAAAGTATGTGTATTTTAAAAAGTGTTTATAATCTTAATGTAAAATGTGAGTCTTTCAAAAGAGATTTTTTCATTCATCCCATCTTCCTTATTGCTGTCGGTACAATCTACTCATATTAGTAAAACTCCATTTCTCTTAAAATGTATTTGATACAGACTTTATCTAAACTCATCTTGCATACTCCCCAATGTGTTTTCAAACTTACTAACAACTGATTTACAAATGCCCCTGGTGGAAGGATATTTGGTTATTTTCTTCCTTCTCTCACACTCACTCACTCGCACTCAAGTGTGGTTCCTTACTCCTCACTCCTCTTTTTCCCTCTGTGAACAATCTCATTATGAACAACTGCTAACCTGACCTAAGTTAACAAGACTACAGAAAGGCATAGTGGGGAGGGTGTAGCTCAGTGGTAGAGCATATGCTTAGCATGCAGACGGTTCTGGGCTCAATTCCCACTACCTCTATTAAAAAAAGAAAAAAAGGCATAGAAATATGTATAAAAATCCCACACCCCCAAATCCCATTCATTCCCTCTTTTCCTCTGATCAGTGATGCCCTATGTAATTGCTCTGTGCTTTTCCCGCCCCCGCCTCCCATCACCTCAGATGACAGTCATCCCCACCTGAGACAACTGCTTACACTGAGGAGTCCCTTTAAAATGTCCTTATTGCACCTCTTGGGGAGTGATGGAAATGTTAGCTGTCTTGATTGTGGTGGTGGTTTCATTGGTGTACACATACATCTATCAAAATTCATCAAAGTGTACATCTGAAATAGGTGTAGTTTACTGTACAGGAACCATGCCACAATAAAGGTGTTTAAGAAAATATCTGAAAAGCAGGACCTCAAAGATGAAAGCAAAATTAAGGCAGGTATATTCTTTGCCAAGAAAACAAAGATAAAACTGGAAAAAATAAATAAATAATAAAATATCCTTCTTTACTTGACTTCCCCAACTTTTGACAATTTCCTCAGGAAAATGCCTACTTCTTTGTGCAATGAAATAAGATAATGTTCTTGAATGCAATTTGTAAACTACAAAGCAATAAATAAAGGCAGTTTATTATCATTTATGATCTCCCCAAATAACCCTAGTCAGACCTGATGAGCAGTACCCATGATACAAGTTTCAAAAAAAAAGAAAATTCCGAAGTTTCATAAATAAGGTTTCCTTTCCTACTCCAAAATTATACATACTAACAAAGGAATATAATATTCTATAAAAATGGAAAAAAAAGTGCCCTAAATCTGACCACCCAAAATTAGCCCATTTTTTTGCTGCTGTCTTTTTATCTATGCATATTTTCCTATAGGAGTGGTCATATTATATCTATAATTTTATAGCCTGCCCTTTCAGCTAACATCATAATATAAAAACTTTTAATGTTATTATATACCCCATAACATCCTATACAAGTAATATTTTATTGAAATTTTACACAACAAAAATGCTTGTATCATTAAACTCTTAAAACTTTGAAAAGGTATTCGGAAGTTCCTTTTAAAAACATTCATAAATTTTTCTAGCTGTCCTCGCTAATTAAACTTGCCTTTACTCAAACTCGCTATTAAAAACAAATACATACACATTAAATAGGTTAATCATATAGTATATAATTATATCTTAGTAAAACTGTTACTTAAAAAATTATAATAATAATAATAAATACAAAAATAAATACAAATCCATTTCCCCCAAATGTGATTACATTTTTAATTACTTCATAGTGTGACAGGATGACTTACTGAGATATTAATTTGTGTTTTGGCCTATGCATTTTTCTCTGCCCTCAATCCCAAATGTTAGTCTCAGTATTCTGTATTTCCTTTCTTCGGAGGTATTTGCATGACCAAGTAGAGGCTGCATGAACCACATTCTCCTTCCATCCTTGGATAAAAATCTAAACTCATTAAAGAGTTTATGCAAAGTTTCTTAGAGGTGGACAGTAGAGAGGGAGGACCCTTTGAAAGTAGCAAGAGGGAAAATGGAGGGCTGTTCTCAACCCTGGGAGAAGTCAAGGGTACACAGGGAACAGAACCCTGGGGCAGGTGGCCCTGACCTGGGGTATCTGGCAGGGCCAGGTCCCAGGCACAGACATAACCTGTCTCCCCCAACCTTGCCTTGCCCCAGCAGTGCACCCAAAGCATCATTCAGAACCCCTGAGACAAAGGTCCTTGTGGGCTGGCACAGGTTCCAGTGGAAACTAGTTTTGACTGTAGGGGCAACAGAACAGCTTCCCAGGAGCCTTGTGACTTCAAGAGAACCTGGCAATTTTGTATCAACCCCTGCAGGCATGGGGAGTCCCAGTAAGCACAGACTGAAGCCATCACCAGCCTGGAGGCCAATGATGCTGGCTCAGGTTTAAACTGGTTTATAGGACGGAAAGAAACACAATTGTTTTTAAGAGCATTCATATTCATCATACTAGTACTGCAACCATATAGATTGAAATTATTTTCTAAACATCACCTTATATATGATATTGCTAATCAATTTTTAATGGAAGCCCTTTTTTCTCCCACAATGGAGCAATATTGCTGTATTTTGAACTTGGAAGGGATCTTATAGATCTAGTCCATCCCCATCATTCTTCAGATTAAAAACTTGAACCTGCAGATTAGGTGAATCCTTCAGGTGCACAAGGTTGGACCTGAGCTAGAATCATGTATCCTCACTCCTAGACTGTGCTCCACCACTTTCTCAGAATAGGATTTCTCCACGTGAAAGTGCTAATAGATTGATGAATTATCAAGCCCTGCCAGGCAGCCTTGTGGTTGTAGTTGTAGACAGATGTTGAGCTGGATAATCATCACATGTTTACTTCTGATAAAGCTTGGCCTTAGTGTGACTCACTTGAGAATGGTGGGCTTTCAAGTTTATACATATCACCAAAAATGCCATTGCAACTCAAGTCACACATTTACCATGGTCCTTCTCCCAAGAACAGCAATTGTCACCATTATTGGATATTGTCTAAGATAAGCACATCCTTCCCTCATTTGTTTCTTCTAGGGTTCCTGCAGTGATTTTTGAAAGACATGCTTTGACCTACGTTTTTACTACTTCTATAACATAACGATGATATAATTCAGCAGTGAAGAACCAGGAGAAATGACAACAAAAGATGCAAAAGTCAGAAATACTGTGAAATAAAAGAAATGATACATTGTGCAAGAGTTTAGTGGTACATAAGAATGTATAATAATGTGAAAGATTATAGTGAAGTCTATGCTTTTGCTAGTTGTATGTGTGTTAGAAAAATCAGTACAGAGTAATGTAAGTGCATGGTTTATCTTGACATGTGCAGAACCACTCTTCATTGTCATCCTTTGCATGGTAGGTAAACATTTGTTATGCATTTTATCACCATTTAAGCACTTTTCTTACTCACTAACTTAGAAGCAATTTAAGCAATTTTAAATTCCCACTCTAGGAAAATAAAACTGTCATTAGAAGAAAACACATTTACTTTGATTTATTCCTATCAATACATTTTAATTCAAAATATATTTTTCTGATTACACCTTTGCTCAATAATTGAAACTACACAATATGGTTTTTGTTGAAGGAATCAAATGTAATTTTTATCTGATAACCTCACTAAATCTTGTATCTATTTGGGCTTTATTTATGAGAGTGTTTTTTCTCATTATAAAAATGTTCATATGTTAATAGTTCTTTCTAACAAACAGATTATTGTGTGATATTACCAGGTCACCAATGCTGACATTAAAGTTCAGAAATACGGATGTTAGGAACAAATTAGGGGTATAGGATTAACAGATAAAAACCACTATATATAAACTAGATAAGCAACAAGGATTTACTGTATAGCACAGGGAATTATACCCATTATCTTGTAATGGCCTATAATGGAATATAATCTGAAAAAATACTGAATCACTATGCTGAACACCTGAAACTAACACAATGCTATAAATCAACTACATTTCAATTAAAGAATGAGATAGATGACTTTTTACCTTAAAAAAAAAAAAAGAAATAGGGATGTTAGAGGCAGGTGGCCAACCCGGAGCCCTGGCAAAACCTCACAGGGTCAGTGACCTTTGAGGAGTTTTCCCAGCTCAGTATCAGGATTGAGTGTTGTGAGGCTAGAAATGTAATTTTATCAGTGTACCCAGACTCAATCAATTCTAGAAAGTTATTCACATTTAATAAATTTTCAAGGGACTTATCTATACACCTAGATGCAGATTTGCTCTTTCATAATGGTTGGAAGAACTTGAGCTAAGAAATCAGCAGAACTGGGTTCTGATCCAGGCTCACTGCTACTAACTGTGAGGGCAAGTGACTAAATTTCTGAGAATCAGTATTTCTGTTTGTAAAATGCACCTGCCATGAGGTTTAGAAGAAATGTATAAAGTACCCAGCACAACGCCCAGTACTCAGTGAATGGTGATTATGATGAGCATGACAGTGGTGGTTAAGAACAGAGGAGGAGAAGAGAAGGGAGAGGAGGAACCACAGGGATTTGAAGACTTGTGCTGCCTGATTGAAGACAGTCAAGAGAGAATTAGAAGAGAATCTTTTGGTAGAAAATCAGAGCAAAGTGTACTGACTAGAATATTATAAAAGCTTGGGCTTTCAAGCCACGAAGATCTAGTAGATCCACCTTGACTCTAGGGATATGCCTATCTGGCAGACAGTATATAAGTTGTTCTATTCTAGCACCTAGAACAGTGCCTAGCAAATGGCACATAATAACCAGTTAATGAATAAATGGGTAGAGTACCCCAACCCTTAGGTAGTACAGGAGACCGTGATAATTCCTCTATCTTTGGTTCAACTATTTCTGGACTTAACAGAGGTACAGCTCCCTCCCATTTCTCTCCAATCCCCACACTATATGGCCACAGAATTTCCTCAGTAATATAATCAAGTGATTCACAGATTTCTCTGTTACATCAATCACATTTAGACATTGTCTAATTAAACTCAAATCACTTTGTCATTCACTGCAATCATATTTCAAAAATCTGTGAGTTCTGCATTATAACCTAATAAGTGCTTAGGGTAGAGACTAGCTAAATGCTCTGGAAAATGTCTCCTTTCTCCTGGGCACACAGCTAGGTTACATTTCTCATGACCAACTAACTCAGTCAGATGCGGCCACACGATTGAGCCCTAATCATTTGGACGTGTGCACAAGTGATACATATTTCTTCCTTGCCTAGAGCCCATAAAATCTTCCTATTTGCAATTCAGCTCTCTATCTTCCTTTATCCAGATGAACGTAGAGAATCCAGTGGCCCTAGGAGATGGTAGAACCAAAGTAAGGAAAAGCCTGGGTCACTAAATTATCACACGGGGCAGAGTCTGACTCTCTCCTCACCATCATATGCACACATATCACCCCTCATTGGATTGTGATGTGAATGAGAAATATATCTTTATTGTATTAAGTCACTGAGATTTGGGGTTATTTTTATAGCAGTTAGCTTGTCTTGACTAATTCAGAACAGTAATCATGTCAGTCTACTAATTTTTATTTTAAATATATATATTTTATTGAGAATATTAAAAATAGACCTATATCTATACATCTTGATAACTTGAAATAATTCATTTTCCCCCTATATTTCATAATTACATGGTTACCCAAGCATGGCCTCTTTCTTCTGCCCTCTTAGTCATCCACATCACACCAAGTCAATCAATCAGCAATCAATTCTGCCCCTAAATATCCATTTCCCTTTATCTCCACTCTAAACCTTGTTTATTAGACCCCTGATTTTCCCACCTGAATCACTGAAATAGCCTCCTATATTTTCTCCTTGCCCTCAGCCTTTCATTCTTTCAGTTCATCAGCCAGCCTTTGCCAGAGTGGTCTTTCCGACATGAAAATCTGATCTTGTCATTCCTTTGCTCAGAATTCAGTAGCTCCCCAACACCTCTTGATTATTACCTAAAGAAATAGGCCTTCTTTTAGAACCTCTTTGCTTATGTCTCCCTTATCATACATCCTAAAGTATTATAGCTCAATGGCTCCCAAGTGTGAGTCGAAAATATCTGGTTTACTAGGCATTACTAAAAAGAGTTCTGGAATTCTGAATTCTTCAATTCATAAGTGGTCCAGGCATTATTTGCTGACTAAACAAATGATACAGCTTGAATATAAATGCATTATTAGTAAATGAGTTAACATATTAATACACACAAAATATGTGAGCTACTGTTATCATCATCATTTTCCAAATATATTTATTTGCTCTTCTGATTGATAAAATTCCTTTTGAATGTAACTATTTGTAATATATTTCTCAGTTGTAGGAAGCTAAATGTTAAACTACTGTCACATGTATCAGGGGCTCAATGTTTGGAGGTTAAAAAGGGATCAGCTCTTGACTCTGAGAATTATTGCTGTAGCCATTCCAAACTATTCGCAATTCCTTGTAACACTGATTCGGCACATGTGGCAGAGTCTGTGGCTTGGCTTGGTCAACTTGCACTCCACCTTACTTCTAGGGTGCCTTTCTTTGCTGCAGAGACTAGAAAGCTAATGGCTATCTTTCTCAACTTCTTTTGCAGCAGGAGTTCTGAATGCACAAAAATGGATGTATTCCCATGAGATTTAGAAATTTAAAACAGAGCTGAGGCCACGTTCCTACTCTCCTGGCTATTTTTCTATTGGTAAGCAATTTTGCAGAGATCCTTTTCCCTAGTGGAGCCCAGTGGCAGCAGCGTCAGGGGGCTGTCTTCCTGATTCCTCACCAGAGAATGGCAACATGTTCTCGGACTGAGTAATTCCAATGGTGGCCTCAGTGGAACAGTACTATAGTCTTTTGGGAATTATTGCTGGTAGGAGGCCAGTCTACAGTCCATTCTTCCAGCCCTTCCATGATTTTGTCCTAATCACCTACAGATTTTTATCTAAACCCTTCCCTTCTTAAAATGACTGTACTGCTTTTTGTTTTCTGCACTGAACCCTGACTAACACAGGTTTCGGAAAATATTGCTCTAACATGGAATGCATGTCCCCTCTTAACCCCTCATCCTCTTGTTCTCAACTCAAGTGTTTTATTTTCTAGGAAGCATTCACCAACCCCTGCGGCTGAGTCAAGTACCTTTCTTTTCTGTCTCAGTCATAACCCTAGGTTGGCACTTCTCACTATTGTCTAATAATGGTCTATATTTGTCTATAGAAGTAAACTAATAAAGATACTTTTTGTTAGTTACTAGTTCCCAGGTAGGTGTACCCTCAGAGCTCGTGAAGTGAACGAATGAACAAATGGGGATTTCTATGAATAACAATTAACAACTCATAAAGGAGGAAATGCATTTGCACGGGAGAAGACATGGTTTTTCTTGCAAAATGGTACCACGTACGAGTATACGGAAAATAAGGGGCTGGAATGCCGTTAAGTCTACGTCTGTTCTCCTTAGATCCCTGACCAGACCAGGGCTTGGCAATTTTTTTTCCCCGCAAAGGGTCAGACAGTAAATATCTTAGGCTTAGTGGGCCATACGACCTTTGTCACAACTACTCAAATCTGCCGTTTTCAGGAGAAAGCAGCCACATTGTTGGTTGGAAAACTGGCCCCAGGCACGGAAGCCTGGAGACACTGAAGACAGAGGCAGACCACTCCAGGCTGGTAGGTGGCAGGTTTAATAAGCGAGAAACCTTACATATGAGACGTGTCCGCGGCGGCCGCAAGCCGGGTGGATCTCCACAGCCGCCCGCCAGAAACGCTTATCCAGAGGCCTTACCTGGGTTCAGTCACGTATTTCAGTCCAGATGGTCTCAACATCTTCCTCTCCCCAGGCTGCCTCCCTGGAGCAGCTCCCACTTGAGGCAACGGTGGGCAGAACGGACACTCCAAGACGGGGGCGTGGGGGAGGCGCCTTCGATTGCGATTGCGCAGGGCCTGCCTGCAGGTCAACCCGAGGTCACGCCCTCTCGGGCCCCCTCCAACGCACACGAGTCTGTATGAAACAAGTAATACATAAGTAATGAGAATGGTTGTGGTCCAGTAAATCTTTTTTTTCCTTCGAATTTTTAATTTAATTTTAATTAATTAATTTTTTAAATTAAACTCTTTGGGGGATTGGGAGGTAATTAGGTTTATTTACTGATTTATTTAATGGAGGTACTGGGGATTGAACCCAGTACTTTGTGCATGCTAAGCACACTCTCAATCACTGAGCTATACCCTCCCCTCAGTCCAGTAAATCTTTGTCTATGAACACTGAAATACGAATGTCATATAATTTTCGTGTCCCCAAATAGTATTCTTTTGATTTTTTTCAACAATTAAAAAAAATGTAAAAGCCGTATAAACACAGGTCGTGGGCAGGTAAGGGAAAGCAGATTCGCCCTGCAGGCAGCAGTTTGCCAGTCCCTGGTTTCAGAGGTTAAGGAAAGGTCTGAGTTTACAGTGTGCAGTGATTAATATTTTTAGTAGACATTTGTGTGCATTTTAATTTATTCCCATGTAAAATGAAGATTATAACATAGTACTTATTTAATAACATATTACTAATATAGTTAACTCTGGGATTAAAATAATAATGACTAAAAGGCTTGGAGATCTTGAGGACAGGCCTTTGTCACTGGTAGGTCTCTTTAACTTCCTAAGTACTGGATTATTTCAAGTGTCTGATCGATAACATCTAATGGAAAGGCCTTGAAGTCCTATGTATATGGCAAAACTGCTGGTGAGCGGTATGTGGGAAGAATCCATTCTCCCCTTCATTTACTGCATAAAAGGTAAAGAGGCACAAATAATATGTGGAAGATTACCATTCCACTTTTGTTCCCATCCAAAAATGGACAAATCACCTTAATTGCAGTTTTCAGTAAAGCAGATGTCAGGAGATTACAGGCCCACACATTATACCTGCTTTACTTTCTAGGAGAAAAATTTTCTTGGAGTTTTTCAAAGACTCCTGGAATTAGAGAGGTAGAAGGGACACCTCTCTTTACCTCCAATTTATAGGTGAGAATGTCTGGGACATAGACTGTTAAATGCTTGTTAGTGGCAGGGCTGGGGCAGACCCTGGCCTCTGAATCCCACTGCAGGACTCCTTCTACTTTATCAGGCTTAAAAAAAAATTACGCTTTGTTTTAATAAAACTTGTCTAAGGTTAAACCCAATCATGGGTTTGTAATTAAATTACATGTTTCCTTGAATTGCAAAGGATTTCTGTTGCATAAAGCACAGAGATGTAGCATAAGAAACTTTAATTTATTATTTTTCACTGATAACACTGACCATTACCCAAGGTCCTGAGACAGAAAGCAAGGCCAGTGAGAGATGAAGATTCTGTAATCTTGGGAATTACAGGTTAGTGAGGTCAAAAAGAGAAAACAAACAGAAAAATAGTTCTTGCCACCTAATGGGCAAGCCTCACTAAGCTGCCTTCTGCTTGTTTCCTGCTGCATTTGAGAGATTAAGGAATAACATCCTACTTCTTTTAAGCATTCCAGTCTCTCACTTTTGCTTAAAATTACTCAAGTATAGTGAGCTCTGCACAACTTCACAAAAAAGGCAGTTCCCACTCGCTCTGTGTTTAAACAACTCAGAAAGATCTATCTGATCATTTCATTTGAAACTGGAACACCTCTACACCCAGTCTCCATTCCCCTGCTCTCTCTCTTTTTTCATAATACTTATACCACTTAGCATACTATGTAATTAACTCATTTACTATGTTTTTCGTCTCATATTTCTCTCCTCAACTGGAATGTAAGCTCCATGATGGCAAGGATTTCTATCTGTTTAGTTCTCTGATTGCTCACCTCAAATAGTGCCTGGCATATAGTAGGTGCTCAGGAAATACTTGCTGAATTAATAAACAAAATTGGGAAAATGAAGAATAGGGAATTAAGGCACATCTTGATATATTATATAGGTACATTTGAAAATTAGTTGCAAAGAAAGATGCAAAGAAAAGTTGGGGACAATAGAATCATAAGAAGACAAAGGAAAAGAACACTTACACAGTGCCGCAACATGCCAGGAGCAATGCAAAGAGCTTTATGTTCATTACCTTATTACCACAGCCACTATTACCCTCATCCAACAGTTGATGAAATTGAGGCTGCATAACTTATCCGGCTCATACAACTAATGAAGGGTGGAGCCAGGACTCAAAGCCCACATTGATTCCAAAGCCCCTGGGTGTCACCAATGCTTTGTAACAGACTATGTAATGCCACCCCTGTGAACCACAGTGCTGGTGGAGCCATCTCAGCCTACAGGCCTGATTTTATTTAAGTGGTTAAATGGACAGGTTTCTTTTGTGGGACATTAACAGATTCATGCTGAAGAAGTTTTGCTTTCCAAATTACCACATAAAGAATGTCTATCTCCAGAAAAGCTAGAAGCATCTCTTAAAAACATTTTTAATCAAAAGTAAATTAGCATTGTTTCATCCATGAATCAATCCACCAAACCAAAGAACTCAAATATCAAACCTCATCATGTTGCCTGGGCAGTAGAAAATGGCTTAATGAGTTAAGTACTCACAATCAGATCTGCCTCCGTGGCTTACCTGCCTCTTTGCCTGCAATCACTTAGGTCAGGCAAAATAAAGGTAGAGATGTTTTCCCTGATGTCATAGGCATCTTTCCTTTTCTACTCCATACCCCACAAGTTGAGTTGACACTTTGACACATATATTTCTTTTCTGTTTACAAACTGGAACATGGAAATATAAGTTTTACTGCCTTCAAAGATAACAAATTTCTAGAAGCAGAATCAGATAGTCATCACAGGTATATGGCTGATGTGGTCAAAATGGATCTGGAGTAGTAATCAGGGTGGAAGAAGGGTCAGGGACCTCTAGGTTGGGGATGCTATGGAGATATATTCCGGGGACATCTGAGACTGTAAGGACAGAGGGAACCAGGGAGAGAAAGGCCACCTTTAACAAGTTCAACCATCAAGAGGTTTGCATAAACCAGAGGGCCTCCACGATCCCAATAACACACGTATTCTCCTTTGCTCCAACACCAGCCCTATTCTTCAGTAACAAGAATAAGGTAACAGTTTAGCTGTTAACCACAACAAGCAGGGAAAGACAATTGTTTCTGAAGACTGGAAGAGAAAATAAATGATTTTTAATCAAGTGACATTGGAATGGTTGTTAAGGCATAAAGAACAAATAGTTTTATGTCCTGTGAGGATTTTAGGGTGTGTCCCATAAATGTTTCATAGAAACTACCATTTAAATAATAGGCACAACCTGATGGAGCTTGGAGAGTAGAGATGATCTGTGAAGCACCATTATTCATGTGGTCTAGTCATTCTTCAGCTTAGGGAATGATAAAAATCAGCTGGGTTGAGATATTTATTTGAAATTTAGAGAGTTCTTCACACGTCAGAGCCAGGAATCTGAATTTGTAACAAGTCACCTGGGTGATTCTGATGAACTACATTTTGAAAGATGCTATCATAAGACTGCAGAGCGTTACGGATACAATGGTGACTTCGAGCTAAAAATGTTAGAGTTCTTGTTAGACTACAGACTTATATTAAGAAAGTGAAATAAGTCAAATCAGAAGTGCATAAATACTCCGAAATTCTCCAATGTTAGCTAAACTGTGAACACCACTGTCTTTTGTAAAGAAAACAGAAGGAAATATTTAGTTCATTCCACCCATTGTACTTACTGTGCCACCATATTAACTTTTAGCAATCTTCCATCAATGGCCCTCCCAAATCTCTCAAGCATTTTAATTGTCATTCTCAGAAGATATAATTTCTGTTTACCTTCCAGGGCTCCGTATTATTGGACACAAAACATTACTGTATATGACAAGCCACACTTAAAATAAGAGCCACTATTTATTGAGTGTCAGAGACTGTTTTTACATGCAGTATCTTATTTAATTCTCACAATAAGCCTGACATGTAGGAACCGTTATCCTCATCTTACAGGTTAGGAAACTGAAGTCAAAGGCTTGTCGGGTTTAAGAAGTTTGCCCAATAGATGGAAACCAAATTTTTGGTAGTGAGCATGCTGTAGTGTATACATAAATTTATTTAATCCTATAAGCCAATGTTACCTCAAAAAAAAAAAAAGGTTATCTAAAGTCACATAGCTAATAAGTAGTGAAGCCAGTGTTTGAATTCAGATCTTTCTGACTCCAAAAACACCAGTTCTTCAGCTCTAAGAAATTCTGTCTCCACCGGGAGTCTTTGTTCATACACACCCTATGATCATGCGTAGATAAAGCAAATACCAATACAGATTGCATAGCTTAGCAAAGATACACAATCCCAGGAGAGCAACAGGTCTATTTCATAAGAAATGACATAAAATCAGAATGTAATTATTTCTGTCCAAAATAAAAACAAAACTAAAATCTACATCACTATCCAGTATTTTCCATCCTTACCAGACATGCTTTAACTATGGAAATGGTCAATCTTATCGCTAGCAACATAGTTCAATTTTTGTTCAGTGTAGCTGGTACCTGAAACCTCCAATATGTTGTATTTCCTAACATATCTTCTTATAACGACTAACACTTTAATTTTTTTTTTCTGAATACTAGTACATTTAGCCTCCTACTGAAACTTCAGAAGCAAATAAAATCGTCTCTCCCAACCACTCACTACTACACACAAACCTTAGAATTTATAAAGAATAATACTGAATACAAAAATCATAAAAAAGACATGTCCCAAAGTAGCATTTTCTTTTACTTAGAATACAAAGCTAGCCTAAGAATCTAAATATACCCAAATCCAGCCTTTTCCCTTAGCTGACTAAGGAAAACCTCTTTACTCTTTAAAACAGCTAAACTTTTAGCACCCTCAGATCCTGCCTCTGCTCCTCCACTTTTAGATCCCCCAGCACTGCAAACGGGTTTGCTTTGCCTCTCTCCCTGATTCCAAGAAACACTGTGTCTGTGTTGTATGTTACATCCATCTCTGCTGCTAGGCCATAAGCTCCATTCGCAGGGGACCACATCTGTTTGGTATCTCTTGCAATAACCACAGTATCTGGCCCAGAGAAGGCACTTAATAAATGCTGTTGAATGAATTAATGGACGTGTAACCCAGGAAACTTAGTGGCTCCTAGAGCTTGGTTCTTCCTTCCAACCTAACTGGGAGAACAGTTTGAACTTTATTGGATACTCTTTTCTTCTTTACTTCACTTAGGATTGAAAAGCCACTGGTTTCACAGAGGACTGCCAAGAATTTGGACCAGCTCTTCCCTACTTACCACTCTGAGATTCCTTGCAAATCGCTAGCTCTTCCTCTTTTGGAGTGCTAGAGACAACTCCGGTCTGTGAGGGCAGATACAGCCTCCAAATTGGGAAGGGAAGACTGGATAGATGAAAAAGTGAGAGCTTTCTGCTGCCTGCTTTTCTTCTGTGAACAGAACAAGTAAGACTGAAGAGAAGGAATAGGACTCTTCTGAGCCATTAAGGTATAGTAGGAAGATGCGTATCACCTAAGGCAGGATGGCTAAAGGAGGCCCTGTCTTGCTGCAGCCACTGACTTGGGTCTGGGGTAGCTGGGGACTTAGAGGGCAGAGAGGCCCTTATCCCTCAGTCCTGTGGGGACCCAGATGTTGCTGGAGAGACTTTCTTCTTCTAATTCAGAATTATCAACTTAGAAAAAGTTTCTTTTATATTTATTTTCTCCCCTCTTCCACCCCATTTCACATCTAAATGCAGTAAGAGCCCAGGACGGGTGACTTCTGAAGTCATCTCAGCATAACTTCTCTTAGAACATGTCTTTCTTCCCTCCCTTCCTATTTTTTACCTTCTCTCATTTCTTCCTTCCCTCCCTCCTATATTGTGACAAGCAAAGTTATTCATTTCATTTTTCCTTCTCTAAATAGCACTGGCCAAAGGTCAGCACTTGAGCAGACTTGTAACAGTCAATCTGATATTTGGAAAGAGAATTAGACATCCAACAGAGGAGGAAGTTTTGTTTTTGAATGAAGAAGATGGTATTGTAAGAAAAGATGTCAAATGATGAAGAAGGAAAACATCCCTTTCCAAACAGTTTAGTACTCCTAAGACCTGGAGTCGTTTCTTCCACTGTAAAGAGACTTCAGCTTAATTTCAGGTAACAAGTTTAATGCTTCCTTTTTGAGCACTGTCACATTGTAGTTTTTTCTTTGTTTTTTAAAGCTGTCCTTTCTGGCCATCCTCAACAGATTTGTTTTTTGTCACTAACTCCATGTGATTGGGGTGAGCCTAGTGGTGAATGCATACAGAAACCATCATTTTACATAACGCTCTTCCCTTAGTTTTAACTCCATTACCTCAGAACATCATTGTTTTAGTTAACTTCTCAGTTGCATGCCTCTCCTGTCTGTCCCATGCCACTTCAGGTTAAAGCAACCTTTCTCACAGCTGTACTTCCCTCATTGCAACTGCACCTTCAGAAAATGTCCCTGGCCTACTGCCTATCTCCGAGCCCCGATAATCTCACTTCATTTGGGGTTTAAAGTATAGCTTTCTGTTGGTTGTTCCTTGCCGTAACCTTACCTGTGTGGTGATTCTAATAAATCCTCCTATTCTTTAGCTAGTTTAAGTAGATTGCTGTATAATGTAATAGGAAGTAAACATACGTTTAAAAAAAAAATTAAGAGACCACCTAGGCATTCTAAATGTGTTCAGATTTCCTAGATCTACTGAATAATACCTGAGAGTTTGAGAAACTAGGCAGTTAAGTTTGAACTGCTAAAGATCAATGGAAATCCTTTCTGGAATGAGTCAAGGAATATAACAAATAAACATATAAAGAAATAATTTATTTCTAAATAGATGTGGGTATGAAATCAGGCCAATAAATACTCTAGTTAAATGTCCTGGGGTCTGGGGAAAAAAAGTAGATTCTGCAAATTATAGGGTAGTAAATGAGACATACAGCCTGGATAATTTTCTAGGAAGTACTACGTAGTAAAATGCCCATTATCTCCTCCCATTGCTGTGCTCACTTTAGAGGACTGTTTTTGCCTACAGACACCAAAAGAGCAGCCTCCTTTATAGGTGAATCCTTGCCCCTCATCTGGGGACACTGACAGCAATGGAGGCCACGTGCTTTCGTTTCTACCCCTGATTATCCTTACTGCTCTTGAGTTCTGTGAGAAACCCCAGTAGTCATAGTTAAGAGCCTTTTTTTCTTAAGCTTATCTGAATGGATTTGTGGTCCTTGAAACAAAATGAAATTTGACTAAGACAGGCAAGTGAAGGAAATATCTGTGTGTACTTAGAAAAAAGACCAAGTTATCTCTAGGAGCCAACGTAGAATCACTAAAACTAGCGTAAACCTATTTTTCTTTCGTAACACGTTTAATAAACTGATAGCTCAGTTGCACTGTGGCCGTTGGAGATGTTACAGATCTCTTGTTTTCACCTGCCTAGTATCTGTTTGCCTTGTTCTCTTAGTAGTACTCCAGTTTTACTTTGGAAATCTAATAGCCTTCTTTGCATGAAATTTTTTCTATTGTTTCTTTTACTTTTATTTTCAAAATATACTTGATACATACAAAAGAATAATGTAACATTTATGTAAGTTATAAAATGAGCACACCTGTGAATCTAAGAAGTAGAATGTTACCAATACATTGCATCTATCTAAATATTTGTCCTAACTCGGCTCCCTGCCACCTCCACCAGTGCCCCCTCCTCCTCACACCAGGTACCATGCAATCTTGGTGGGAGGGTCAAGCAAAGTGTTCTTTTCTACTCTGGCCAAAGGGTAAGCATAAAACTTAGATAAAGGCAAGTGGACTGTTTCATTCCATTGTCCTCAGTGGCATGAAGAAAGGATGGAAAAGAGTTTGAGCAAATTAATCATAATGGAGATATTCTCACCAAAAGTGATCTTGATCCCTGGAGTTGAAAGTGTCCCTGGGCTTTCTGAGATCCAGTTCTGCAGCTCTTCATTCATTTCTAAGAGCCTTTCCATTTCATCCCATAATTTCCTGCTTTTGTTTGAATTAACAAGAATTAGTATATTCCACCCATCAAAGAACTCCTCTCTGATAACATTAGTGAATGAAAATTTCATAAAACCTTTTGATAAAGTCATGTCAGATATTTTCAAGAGTGAGTTGCAAAAAATATGGATAGGATGAGAGTGAAATTAGAAATTAATGGTCACCTCTGGGGAGAACTGGAGAGGAACTGGACCAGGGAAGAGGGTTTCAATTATACATTCATTTTATTTCTTATAAAGAAATCTGAGACAATATAATAAGTTGTTAAATTGTAAGAAAGCTCTTACATGATCACTTATTTATATAATTCTGTATAAATTTCTTTAGGTTTAATTTTTTTAAATGTAGGTGAAATTAGGTGGCTCTGTCACAGGTTCAACAATAGTGGCCATGGGAGTGCTGATTAATGATCAATGTTAACCTATCAGGGGTAGGTGCTCTGGGTTCTGACTTAGACAATGCTTTCAATAAATGACTTGGGACATGTAAAGAAAGCATCAAATTTGTGAATGAACCACACACAGTGAGATCAGAGGCAAATATATTGAATGGAATAATCAGCATACAAAAAGATGTTGGCAAATGGAATTCTAGGCTGAATTCCATCAGCTAAAGAAAAAAGAAAACTCTACCATTTATTGAGCGCTTATTATATGACAAGCACTGTTTTAAGTATTTTACATACATAATTTTTATCAAATCCTTATAATAACCTTATGAGTTACATATTACCCACCCCCCTCAACCTATATACACGAAGAACTGAAGCAAACATAGGTTATGAAATTTGTCCACACAAATTAGTAAGTACTGGAGCCAAGCTATGAACTTATATTGTTTTACCTCCAAAGCCTTGGATCTCTGTTTTTTTGTTGTTTTTTTTTTTTTGTTGGGGAGGGAGATAATTAGGTTTGTTTGTTTGTTTGTTTGTTTGTTTAATGGACGTACTGGGGATTGAACCCAGGACCTTGTGAATGCTAAGCATGCACTCTACCACTGATGTATACCCTCTCCTCCAAAGCCTTGGATCTTAACCATTATACAACAACAGGTTTATAAAGGCTGATACCTCAGTTTTCCCAAAATAAATTATATAATACAGATGGAGGAGACATGGCTTAACAACCCACATTTCAAAAAAAATTTCTTTTAAAGAGTAAACACAATAATGGTTGGCAGAGTGATGTAACTATCAGAAAAGTAAGTTCCATCCTAGGCTGCAATAATAGAAATTTTGTATCAAAGAGAAGGGAGCCATGGTCATAATGTACTGCACACTGCCGCAGCCCCCGCCTGCTCTGCCTATCACACCAACAAAGACAATGGGCAGGGTGGGAGAGGAGACCAAGAACTGAAAATAGGAAGAATGATTTATCTGAGACTGTTCGCCTGGAAAAGGCACAACTCAAGGCAGGAGGCAGTCATGAGACTGTCTTCATGCAACTCAAGTGGCACATGGAAAAGGGATCAGATTGTTCTGGATGGCAACAAGGGTACAGGAAAAGGAACAATGGATAACACTTAAGAACAGAGAAGTTATGTTAAAGATTGGGAAGGAGTCTGCAGTGATCAAAACCATCAGAGGATGAAACAGATTGTCTCGGGAAGAAGGGAGTTCCCAAAAGCAGGATGTGTCATAGGACACCGTCCTTGTTCAGGATGGTGTTCAGCATGTTACTGAAGCTTCTCATGAGACAGTGGCTAGAAGGGCTGTCTAATGCTAATGCTAGTGCTTACTGACTTTATTATCAAATCCATTAGTGTAAAATCATCGTCCACTTAGAGACCTATTTTTATGATATGATCCTTAAGTGACTCTTTGGTGACCCCTCTCCCCCTCCCCCTAAGGCAGAAAGCTTGCAGAACTAGGTGTCTAGAACCTTTGTACTAATCCATCTCTGCTACTAGCTGTATAATATTGAAGGACCCATTTAACCCTTCCTTTATAACTTCTTTATAAAGAAGTTCCCTCTGTCTGTCTCATCTTTACTTCACATGGATTTTAGTGAGTATGCTAGGCTCTCTCAGGTGTAAAAGTGCTTTAGAAAATGTAAACAATATGCAAGTATAACCTACAATGACTACAATGTAAGTTCTGTTCACCATATACCTGGGACGCCCAACGTTTTCTGGTACCTGTGTCATTCCTAGATTCTCTCTGATCCTTTTTAGAATTTATAGTCTTTTTGTTTGTTTGTCTTTGCTTGTTTTGCTCATATGTTTTACAAATCTTTGTTGAGTTACTGCTACAAGTTAGGCAAAGTACAAGCTGTTGTGCTAATCACTGCTGGAAAACAAAATGATGAATGAGACATCATCATTTTCTTCAAGGTGTTTGCCATCAAATAGCGATCTCTATCAATATACAAATAATGTAATACAAGGCAAGGTATTTGAATGCCTTAAGAGTAATACAGATGAAATGCTACAGAAGATCACAAGAGAGTGGGAATTCCAAGATGCTTTGGCTAGCATTGCCTGAGAAAAGCAGGGTGTTTTCCTTTTTCTTTCTATCCCAACTCTGGAATCCAAGAGAAGCTGGTTCTTTTCAAGATTATGAATTTTTGCATTGGTGCTGAGAAGTGGTCCAACTGTCCAGGTTCCAATTTTCAGTCCTTTTGCACTGGCCTTGGGGAAAGAGGTATGATTTTCTCTACCTTTCTCTTACAGAGAGAAAAAAAAGTGATGCTCAGAAAGGTCAAGTACAAGTCAAAAATTGTTATGTAAGGCAGACCCTCATCTCTGCAATTATCTGAAGTTTCAATGCACAAAACAAGGCTTGTTTCAAAGAGTGATTTATTACAAGTTTGCCTTTTTAGGTGCTTAATAATAGCCACCCCATAGGATGTTTGCTTTATCCTAGGATCAGGCTGACATCCTTTATGTGCAGAGATGCTGGACTTAGTAGAATGCAGGCTAAAGGGAAATTGCAAACACTGGGCAAGCAAGTTTCATCAGGTTCCATAAACTCCATTTCATTTTGAGAGTTAAGTCTTAGAAAACTTCCTGCAAAGCAGTTGTCATTGGCTTGTATGTGTAAAAGATAAATAAAAATAATACTCATTGAATGTTTAGTACGTTCCAGGTTTAAGCATTTTATATGGATTGTTTCATTTATGATTACTTTTATTAACCCTATTTTACAAACAAGGAAACTGAGTCTTGGAGTGATCAAGGAATTTTCCAAGGTTATACAGCTAGGGACTGGTGAAATCAGGATTTGATTTGGCACTCTCTAAAGAAGTAATGTAAAATAAGGAAATAAAAGATTGTTTATAGATATATATTTAAACAACATATACATACACATGAACATACAAAAACACTGTACATACACATTTACACACATATTTAAATTTACTCTCCCCAAATTATTTTATGTGGCTTACAATGAAATTTCAAATAAAATGAATTTAAGAAAATGGACAATCGAAGCTATGAGAAGGAGGAATATGTTAACCATGTGGGTTCAACCTGTAATTGACCATCAAATGTGAAAACATGAAAGGAAAAGCCTTTTCTTGTAGACCCTTTTTAATGCCATTTCACTCAGGAAACCAACAGTTGTTTTTATTCTCATAACCCTACATTATAAAAATTAAATAAACTCTCTGAAATCTATGATTTTTCATATTTTTATTTTTGGGACATTACTGGCATTTAAAATTTCTTGACATTTATTCTTAAATGAGGTAATTAAAAATCTAAAAAGTATTTCCTAAATGGTAAAAGTACTATAATACATTTAGTTCTAAGACTCTTATCCTTACTGAGTGGAAAGGCCCCGTCTATCATACATGAGACTGGAATTCTATTCTATCACTTCTAGGAGCAGGCAATTTTCCTTTTCCAGAATTCTGGTATGCACAATGCCTAGCACACAGATCCTTCTCAATAAATGATCTGCAAAAGAACATTGAATGATGGCTTATACTGCCACATGATGCTCAGTGTACCACCAATGTATCATATGTGTTTAAAAACTGTGTAATTATCTGGATCTCAAGGCTCTGTGGACCCACCAGTTTTCCAGTAGCAATAATGACTTGCAAAGACTCATGTCTATGCACTTCTTCATGCTCCCTTGCATCAGTCCCAGTCAGTTAGCACCTTATACTGTCGAAGATCTCCAAACTTGAATGCAAAAACCCCGGGGCACGTGATACTCCATATCATCAGAGTATGGGAAGAAAATATTAAAACTCTTATTTAATTTTTATTTTTATCTCATGCATTTTCATTTTGTTTTTGTGAGTGTATGGTTTGTAATAATAAATAATAAATCCATGCAGTTGGCATTTTTATTTGATTTTATTTTTTAATTTTTGATGCAGAGAAAGGCTTATTGCAGGGCTGAGCAAGGAGATTGAATGGCTAGTGCCTAAAAAACTCCAAACTCAGTGGTGCATTTTTAAAACATACATAAATATACATATACTGAGGGTACATGCTCAAACATTTTACTGATCACAATGTGTGATCTAAAAGTTTGAAAACTGTAGCTCTAAATAATTCTGTTAAGCTAAGCGTAATGCAACCAAAAAAAAAAAAAATCTTTGTGACCATTAAGAAATAAAGAATGTTTTCTTATAGTTGGGGTTGGTGGTAGGGGTGGGAAGTGGACTGGTCTTTTATATTTTTCACAATGTGAATATACTAGCAAAAAATTCACATTTCACTCAGCAATTAAATATAGCAACTTGTGTTGATTTTTTTTCCCTCTTCAAAAAGGAGCACAGTGAAATCTTGAGAAAGTTTTTCTAGCTTTTCCTCCATCTGCCTCTTGTCCCTGAAGTTTGTCATTTGGAAGGAAAGACTGTGTCGGGTATTAAGAGTTGTGGGTTTAAGTTCTTTCTTCACTAGTATTCTGTGTAATCTTGAGCAGGTTCTATAATTTGGCCCTGTCCCATTTCTCTTATGGAGAAAATAGAGACAATAATACTTAGCACCAAACTCACAGCAGTGTGTAGTGTGGATAAAGACCACTTTGCTCCTTCTGCCCACTAAATGCAGAGCATCATTAACATAACTTTTAATAGTATCAGTTCAAACTGCTGTGATTTGATATACTCTTCCCTTTAAAAATTATTTTCCTCTAAAAAATAAACAAAACATCACATTTTTAAATACCACTATTTGTTTTCTAAACTTCATAAACTTAAGTATTCTCTGTATCTGTTTCCCATTCCGTCTTTCACTTACAAACACACTTATTTGGTAACTTTATGGATGTGAGAGAAAAACCTCAAGATAACATCAAGGAAATAAACGGGGATTTGAATTAAGTTCTCTTATCCAGCTTTCCTTTAAGTTTTAAAGCTACACATCTAGGCCATAAAATCGTAATGTTTATTTAATCTTCAAAATGTTTATGTTTAAGAATAATTCGCAGACTTAAATCAGAAAGAACCTTAAGAAAACATCTAGGGCCTATGGTAATGTCTGGTACACAGTAGATGCTGAATAAACATTTAATGAAGGGAAACTGGGGGAAGCTTCTTATTTTAAGCTTAAAAGAAAAAATGAAAACAAAACCCCAACCCAAATCTGAGCATCAAAGGGGCTAAATGAGTTGCTCAAGATCGTTTAGTGAGTTTTAAGAGTAGGGTCTAGAATCTATTCCTCTTAGTTTCCAGCTATGGCTTTTTCCTAGCAACCTGTTGACTTGTTTATATAGGACTGTCAAACATAATTTGTCAAAAGGGCATCATAAAGAAAAAAAATCAGAAAGAACAGCCCTTGGGTTCACCATCTCCCAAAGTCACCCAACACGTGATGTTCACATATTATGTGAAATATATAAAGTAAATATCATATATAGTATGAAAATTATAAATCTTACACATATGGATTCAAAAGGCCTGTTTTTAAGGAAAGGGGTCAATAGCTAATCTTTCATAACTTATTCTACTGTACAGCACAGTTTGTGTGCCCACACAGTTGATTTGCAGTCCTCTGACCAGCCAAAAGTAGATTGGCTAGTTCAACCAAATATTTATCCTTGTTTCTGTGTATTGTTGTATTGATTTTTCTCAATTTACCTACAAATGAAGCACTAACAACTTCAATGCATTTTAGTCCTAATAAACTTATCTTGCACTCCTTTGGCCTATGTGATCGCTAACCCATTGACCCAAAGATATCCATGCTGATAAAAGCCTTTCGTGGCCACTTGTTAGCCAGGTCAGACTGTAAAATCATGACACAATGCATGCCTCTTCCATGGGGCACCACACGGCCACGATTTAAAAAAAAAAACCAAA
This sequence comes from Camelus ferus, assembly GCF_009834535.1. Classification (NCBI taxonomy): domain Eukaryota; kingdom Metazoa; phylum Chordata; class Mammalia; order Artiodactyla; family Camelidae; genus Camelus; species Camelus ferus. Next base: position 46,349,397 of record NC_045696.1, read on the forward strand.
AACCCCTACTTCCATATCCAGTGGAGTTGTAGTTTATTACTATAACCCTCCCAAGTCAAAAGGACACCAGTTTCAAGCCTTGAAACTTGGTGCAGAGAGGGTCTTTCCTCCTCAACCCACTCTGCTGGGCCTCTCTACCTGTCTTCTCCCACTGTCTACAGGTCCCGAACATTAGAAAATAGAAAATGTGATGATCTTTGTGTGTCTCTGTAAAATGTGTGTATGTGTGCGTGTGTTTGGGTGTAACGGGCCTTCTGTTTGGCCGCGTGGCCTGTCCGTCACGGCGCGGGCCAATGGCAGGCTGCCTTATATAAAATGAGTGTTTTCAGTCTCTCCGGGTTGCATGTACTGTATGTGGAGCAGTGTACAGTGAAGCGGAGGCAGAGCGGCTCCGCGAGCTCCTCTCCACTTTCCCATAGAGAACCCCTGACTGGCCGCTGAGGGCGAGCCACACACACGCCCTCACGCCCCGCGAGCCCGCGAGGTAAGCGCCCCCCATCCCCAGCCCTTCCCGGGCGCTCTCCCCGCACTTTCTGTTTTCCTACTCACTTGCGAGCCGCCGGGCTGCAGCCCCAAGGACTCCGCGGCAGGAGCAGCGGCGGCGGCGGCGGCAGCCGGTAGGCTGGACTTGAGGAAGACGGAGGGAACCCCGCGCGTCCGGAGCCGCCGCCAGCCGGCCCGCTCCCCGGGCACTTTCCCCCTCCGCCAAAACTTTGGGTCGGGAGAGGTCGGGGGCGAGGGTCGCGGCCGCCGCGCCGGCGGGGGGCGGGGGGCGCGGAGGCAGTGCCCTGGGGCGGGAGGCTGGGGGCCGGGCTGGGGAGTAGTAGGCCAGCCGGTGCCAGGCTGCGTTTGCAACCAGCACCTCTCGGCACACAGGCAGCGCCGCCCGAGAGGGGCACGGGAGCCGGGGCGCGGGCAGGAGCAGCCCGAGGAAAACAACAACAGAGCCCTCACGCCGGCGGGCGGCTCGTGGCCGCCCGGGGAGCCCCAAACTTCATCTCGGCGAAAGTACGTGGAGCCCAGCTTGGGCTCGGCTGACGGGGAGGTGGGGCCTGGGGAGTCGGGGCAGGGGAGGAAGGTACGAGGAGCCAGCCCTCAGTGGATTTATTGAACGTTTCGTGTGCGTCGGTGACCGGGAACAGCAGCCCAGTTGCTCGTTCATCTGGAGAGTTGGGATTTGGGTGTTCCGGCCCCGCAGATCGGTGCCCTCTCACCCCCCACCCCTAACCAAATGCGCGGCGAGTAGAGAAAGTGCTGTTTTAGTGCCAGAGTGGCTAGGAGGAAGAATGGGGGAGAGGGGGAAGAGGGCGAGGGAGAAGGGGAGAGAGAAGAGGGAGGGAAAGCCGGCGGGGGGGGGGGGGACGGGAGAGAGCGAGCGAGCGAGCACCAGAGAGAGAGAGAACGAGAGAACGGGAGGGAAGAGAGGAGGGGGAAGAGGAGGAGGGAGGCTGTGTCAGGATTTTGCTTGAATGTGGGATTATGTTGTGTCAATAAGTTTAAGGTGGAGAGAGCGAAGCTGGGGGTGGTGGTGGAGGGGAGGAGGAAGGCCTTGGCTGTTTAAAGTCTTATTTCTGAAGGTAAGTTATGGCATTGCATGGTCGCGATGACAGAAAACTTGCAGATCCTTTATCCGGGGATGGGGTCGATGCCTCTAGAAAGAGCTCCCCAGCCCTCTTAAGCCACACTCGTGTTACACTGTTATTTGCTGCGATCTGGGTCGCTAGTAGATTACAGAAATCAGACTCGAGGTTTCTTTTCCTCCTCCACCTCGTCTCGCTCGCTCACCCTCAGAAATTTATTATTATTTTTCTATTTTTTGGTATTGTATGAAACTTAACGTAACTGAGACCAAACCCGAGTCCTGTAATTTACAGGGACCCTGAATCCAAGAAAATGGAACACGTTTATGTGTGAAATATCCGCGATCATTTCAGCTAAATGAGGAAGGTAAAACGAAACGATGCAAAAAGCTAAGACACAACATGTACGACAGAGGGGGGGGGGAGAGGGAGAGACGGAGAGAGAAGCTATTTTTTGCTTTCCTTTCTGTAGAAAGAAAATAAAGCGTGCATTCCCCTTCCCTCCTGGTGTGTAGGGTCTAGTCAGTATTTTAACTGTCTGAGGACAAATTAGTCCAGGTGGATCTCGTTGAAAAGTTTCGCGAGGTGGGGTGGAGGTGGGGGGGGGGAAGAAGGGGAAGGTGGGTGGAGGTGGTGGGGGATGGGGACGGAGCGAGCTCTGCCTCTGCTAATGGTCATTGGCCTGGGGCTTTGAAACCATTGCCTGTCCTGCTAATGACACGTCCAGTTCTCATCTCCCGGCCGCGGACGCCGGGCTGCGGGGGACTGGGGTACTTTCCCCGCGCGCGGAGAGGCGGTCTTCGCCATCCCCTGGGGTTGCCCACTCGCGGCGTGGGGCCCCACGCGCGCCCCCTCTTATGCGCGCCGCCGCCACCTCTGCTCGCGCGACTTTTGTAGCCAGCCCGCGGCGAGGGGGCGCAGGGGGTCCCCAGCGCGGACGTCCCCGCGCGGCCACCCTGCTCCCGGCCCCACGCGCGCCGCGCGGTCCAAGCCCGGAATGGCAGCGCCGGGCCGGGCGGCGGTGCCTCCCCGGGGGCAGCGGAGGCAGCGGCGGTGGCGGCGGGATCTTCGCCGGGGCCCGCGGGAGGAGGAGGAGAGGGAGGAGGAGGAGGGGAAGGAGGAGGAAGAGGAGGAGAGGGAGGCGTTTTCTGCCCAGACCGCCGCCAGTTCGAGCGGGCATGGGGACGGGGACACCCCACTCGTTGCTCCTCCGTTATGGAAAGGTGTTTAGCAGACTTTTACGCCCAGAGTGTGGGATTTGCACTTCATTTTTTTTCTCCCCCCTCTTCCCCAAAGCAAGATGGACTCTATTCCCTTTCTCTTTCTCCCTCTGCCTCTGCCTCTGTCTTGTCAGCCTTTAAGATCGACATTTTGTACTAAGATGCAAACTTGATGGTGACCAGCAACAAAGCCGGGGTGGGATCCCTCGTTCCCTTCCTCCCTCTCCGTTTCCTAGCCCTCCCTACCCCCAACCACAACCCCGACCTCGAAGACCTGGTGGCCCTGCACTTGACGCCGGGGGGCTCTGGCGACTGTGTTTCTCCTCTCTGTTGCGATATCCAGTCTGGGGATTGTGACCGCGGACGGGCGTTTGGGCGATGGCTGTGGCCGCCCAGGTCTGCAGGGCTGAGGGCTGCACTACCTGGACTCGTTGCTGTCGCCCTGCTACCTCCAGCCCGCTACTGGGAACCAGGGAGGCTCGGACTGCCTATCGATTGCCATGATTTGGTTACTGGTATATTTGTTCTGGGGGCGGCGATCACTTGTGCAAGTTGATGAATGATCGCGGTATGGGTTTTGGGTTTGCAGAATGGATCAACTTTCTGCCTTGTGCATACCGGGAGTAGGGAGCGAGGGTGCTGGAGACACCCTAGAATGCCAACTGCGCTGCCCTCAGTCTTTGCCCTTTGAGTACAGGGAGCTTCTTTGCCTTTATTGCCACAGTTCGAGCGTGGGGGTGGGGATGGGGGTGAAGAGAGGGGAGGGGTTGTTGGGGAGCTGGACTCCTGGGTTTCCAGGGTCCTTCCTTCATAGATGTTGTAGGAGTTGGGATTCAGTTGTAAAGCTCTATCATACTGATGATGTACCTTTATTTGATACTTTATAGGTCACTATCATATGACAAAGGCTTTGCTGCAGTTCATCTTCCTCCCCCCTGTACTTTCCATTTGCCTTCCTGGGTAAGTATGCAAACTCTTCAAACAGAGAAGCTGGACATCTATTAGTAATGACAGAAGGGTTTTTTACTGTTCACATAAGAAAATGCTTTCCTGGGGTTGCAGCACCCCAGAAAGCTTGTCTCACTGAGTTTCCTGTAGCAGAAGTCAATTTATGATTTTTAGTACTTAGAATTCAGGTGCGGTTATTATTTTAAGGTAGTTTAAATGTGCATTTCACATTTATCTGCAAGTAAGAGTCATTTGAAAACTTATTTTATCACTTTAATTGATAATGAAATTTTACACAGAGTTGAAGGTCTAGGAAATTTAATGCTAGGTAATATGGTAGAAAGATTGTAGCTTGTGAATGGAGAGAATTATCAAAAACCCAAGGAACCATTGTGTAGAAGGCCTCTCTAAATTACAGCCACTGACATTTGCTTACTCTTTCCTAGGTACTCTTTCTTGGGTAACTTGTGCTGTTTGTGACAGTTGTGGTGCCCGAAGGGTGGACTGGGCAGTGTAGTAAATCTAGTGTTTAGTGTACCAGCTTGATTTAAAAGGCAAATAACTCCAAATTGATCCTTATTTTCTTCAAAATTTATGTATTTGGAGAAATTGGGTACATTTTAACATTCTGTATGTATAATAAACAGCAACTTTGAAATCTTTTAAGTGCCTTTTTCAGATATATGCCTCCCAAATGGAAAAAATGATGAAATAGCATGTGGGAAAGTTAAGTGTCTAAAATGTTTGTTTGTGAGAAGTAATGGTCTAGGTGAAAACTGAGGGTTTAACTTTTGAAAGCAGTGTGATGAGCCTGAACTGGGGAAAACCAATGTGCAATTTTGCCCCTCCACTGCAAGGAACACCTCAAGTGCTCTGATATGTTAAGAAAATTGGTTGCTCTAAATTGTGTAAATCAGCTTGGTGCTTTGTAATATTATCATAGTGAAGACAGAGACTGTATTTCGTAAATGAAAATGGACTTGAACTCAGTTTTCCGTAAAAGAAAAAGAAAAGAGATCTTGTTTGTTTTGTTTCCTGGCTTGCTGGGATATTGTGTACACTATTAAAAGGTTGTCTTAGTATTGAGAGAATTTCAGTTTGAAAACCAGGCCTTTCTGGTAGTTTCTGTATGGTAGCAAAATATACTTTGACATCGCTGAGATGTTAGATGATATGTAATAAAAGAAGTTCTGTGTCCAACATTTTTTAAGGGAATGTAAAATATCATGTTATTTCAGATAGTTAGGAGAGCTTCCTAATACATTGAATGCGTAACAGGCCAGTTGGAGTGGTCAGAATGAGCTGGGTCTATAAGATGAATGTAGTGCAAATCAAAATATATAGATTTCTGTGTCTTTGATTTTTTTTTTTAATGCTTGTTTGCAAGAGAAGTTTTTCATTTTTGAACATATGGCAAGAGTATTCAAAATGCATTCCTGATTGCTAAAGAACACTACATTTATACATGTGAGGAACATTATTTTGTTCACTGGAGCAAACTTTTAATGTTAGTTTTTTTCCCCATGGAAATATATTTGACCAAGTTCAAAATTTGAAATGGGAATCAGTAATTTACAGAATAAAAGCGATCTGATGAGCTCTTGCATTTCTTTGAAATATCAAATAACTGCTTCATTAAAACAATATTTTCAAGAAAAGTCTTGGTCTTTGAAGTCAGAGTAGTTTTTATAGACTGTGAAACTTGCAGCAGTGGTTTTAAAAAGTCTCTGACAATGAATTACCAGTTATTTGCATCTAAAATATATTTATTAGATTTGAAGCTTAATTATCAAAATAAGATTTTGGGTAAAAGTTTGCTTCTACATCGCCAAGTTTTCAAACTTCCTATTTTATTATTCTACATATCTCTATTAAAGTTCTGAAACTGAAGTGTTAACTTGCATTTCACATCTAACACTAGTACTTGATAAGGGGGTTCATCTATGTTGTTTCTTAGTGGTACATCTTTGGAGATATTGTGGCAGTTTTAGGAAGAATCTTCCACTTGAGACTTAGATATTAACAAAAATTTGCAATTTTGTCACTTTTCTTTTTTTAAATTCATCTTGATTTTCATATCCAAATTGAAAAAAAGTTCCAGGTTTAAGAATTTATGAGATAGCTCTGCTTTTAATATATGTGTAGCTCTGCTATACAACTTGAGAAGTGTCTACCACATTTGACCTTATAGACCTGATCTTTATACTTAATCCATTGAAACAGGCTTGTTTAGATATTGAATTTAGAATATAGCTTTGTGAAAGCTAGAATGAAAATATAATTATGATTTGCTTGTGCTGTAAGTATGTAATTGATAAGGCTTTTGTATGTAGTTAGTAAAAGAAGGAACCAACAGCCTTAAAATAATATGGAATAACTCATGAAAATCTGACTGAGCAGCTGAAGTATTAATAAGCCATGATTTTTAGTAAAATTGCAAACATAATTTCTAATTATTAATCATCAGCCTGCATACTTAAAGTTTATGTTTTCCTACATTTTATAATGCACATGAGTAAAGTGAGGGCCGAATTTTTAATGGGACCTTACTATGAATATCAATTACTTTAATATCAGAAATCTTTAATAGAAGTAATAAAGACTTCACAGCTTAACCCTATTAAAAAAACTTTTTGAAAATAGCCTCATTATGGAAGTGCCTGTTTTTGCTGTTCTAAAGGAAATCCCTAAAATTATTCGTCTCTTACAAGAGTGCAGAAATGTTTAAAATTGTGATGTTCAAATGTTCTAAATTACTAAATATAAGCAATTAATTTTGGCATATTGCATCACCACCAATGGCTTCCCTATATTTAAAAAAATTAAACTTAATCAGGTGCTTAATTTAAGAAGACACTTTTCTTGAACTTGTAGTTTGAAGCCCACCTCGTTTTTTAACATTTTACCACCAAGGGGGCCTTTTAAAATAGGTCTGAGTGGTATCTCTCCTGTATTTTTAGTCAGCTTCCTTCCTCTCTATATGAAATGAAAATAAGCCCAAATTATAAAAACATTGTAATTTCACTGCTTCATTTTTATCACGTGTCCCAGGTGAATCAGATGCACTTGGTCCTCAGGCTACACTTTGAGAAACACTGGTTTGAAGGTAGTAGGGACTAAGGCTAAAGACTGAATGGATGTTCTTCCAGCTTGAAGATTCTGTGACTGTATTTCAGTCTGTGGGTTTGTACTTCCTCAAGGGCAGTCGTTGCATACTGTGTCGAATTGTAGAGATTTCTGTATTTTAAGTCATACATGAGGAGAGCACTTTTTGAGTACAGCTTCACTCAACATTCATATGTGTTCATGTTATCCCTTATAAGGGAATTACAGTTCCTTGAAGTGCCAGGACATCATTTTAAAACTGTAAAGGTACACTCAGAAAATCCTCATGTATTAATGGAGATTGTTATCATTTTTTTTTCTTTCAAAGAAAAAGATAAGGTGAGAATTGAAATAAGTACCAATTACACAATGGAAAAGCAAAATAAGGCAAGCCAGTAAAGAAATTTATCCATATATAAATAGAAAATGAAAGACTAAGGGAATGAAAGACTTAAAGGATTAAATATAGACCATGAAGCATTGACACACCTTCCAAAATATAAACTTTATAAGTTAAAATATGTGAGTCAGTTCAAAGATATAGGCAGTGAAATAACTTTGGATAGTGAAGAAGTTGTATAAAATACAAAGTAAAATCAGTAACAATGAGTTGGATTTCATGAAATCTTAGGAAAATGAAAAATATTGTAGAATAATTGATTGAATGATTAAAACAATAGTTAAACATGGCCCTTGGGTGAAAAGATCAGGAAATAAAACAGAAACTCCTGGAATGGAATAACTGTGATCCTGAAAAGGACATAGAAGTTTTGTGTTGTAAAGGGAATAATTAAATAAAAGATCAACAACTTACTTTAAAGGACAAATGAGAATGCGGATAAAAGTTGTTTAAAGCAGCTGTGTTTCTCAAATGTTTTTGAGACGTATGGTAAGAAATAGCTTTTATATCCCTTTTCACATACAAAACCTGGAACAAAAGTTTCCTGAAATGGTCCTAAGAGCAATGCCCTCTGATATTTTCTGTTCCTATCTTTATAAATCTAATCTGTTCCAAACCATTTTATTAAAAAAAAGTACAGTGTCATTCACTAAATTCATTTTATGACTTACAGATTAAAAAACACTGGTCTGGAGTGCTTGCAGCAAATGGAGGCCCCATCTTCATATTCTGATTCAGTGTGTCTGGGATAGGGCCCAGGAATCTGCATTTTAACTAGTGTTGCAGCTGATTCTGAAGCAGGTGTGAGGTCCTCTGACACACTTTGAGCAACTCTAGTATAAAGAACAGATGGCTAAAGATTGAGTGGGAGTCACATACTGAATGTGGGGTTAGTGTTCATTAACTGCTGAGGTCTCTTCTGGCTTCAAGAATCTACGGCTGTATTTTACTTAGCCTGTTTGCAATGCTTGGAGGGCTCTCACCGCCCTCTGTAGTTGTCCCGTAGTAGCAGATACAGTACAAGTAGCAGAGACTTTGCAGCGAAAGAGCCCTGGGTTCCACTCCTGCTGCCTCTCTCACTTACAAGCTGAGGGACTCTGGGCCTGTCACTTCAGAATAAACTTCCATTATCATATGTGCAAGAGGGCATCTTAATAGTTACCATGCAGCAGAATGAGAATTACACAAGACAATAATGTCTGTGTTGACTCTTATCCACAGTCAGCACTCAATAGTTTATGTGTTTATAGTTATATCTCACCTCACCCCAACTCCCACTAAGTTTGAAATTTCTCAAGGCTGTGCCTTTTAATTTTTGTTTCCTCTAAAGTAATTTTCAACCCTGGTATCATGAAACACTGGTGTATTTTGAATTGAATGTGAGGTGCTGGACAAGCAATTTGTTACTGAAGGAAATAATAAGAATAACCAGAAGGAAAAAAGAAAAGAAGAGCTGAGGCATGCCACATTTAAGAATGGTGCTCCTTCAGCTTTGGGCAATGATTCTCCCACCTCTTTAAAAAGACAACACAGGACAGGACACATATTTCAAAGTGGTTAGTTGACAGCATTGGGCATTCTCTCTGGTGACTTTGATGCATTTTGGAATGTCTTAGAGCATCAATTTTTAAACTTTCTTCTACCAAGATACATGCGACTGATGTTTACACACGGGACATTATATGAGTTCCCTGGTTATAGACATAGATAAATTATGCAGCGGGTTTTATAGGTAGTTCACAGTGTGATAAAGCCACTTCTTCCCTATCAAGAAAGTGTATCAGAATACAAGCAGGAGTGGTATTACAATGAAAACCTTGAATACACCCATACATAGACATAAAATCCTTTATAAACTGTGGTACATTAACTTTTCATAACTAATTACTTGGGGCACTCCTCACAACCAATTAAAACTTACCTTTATGTCAAGGCGTGAAGATTGAGAAGCATTACATCTGGAGTGCATGACAAATTGCACTGCACAAAATAGGAACTTAAATAAAAGAGGGGCAAACTAAGGAGAAGATGAATGGGAAATACACCAAATCCCTGAAATCTTGAACAATGTAAAAATCAAAAGCCAAGGAAAATGCAACATGTGGTTAAATGCAAAGAAAGTGCAGAAGACTGCAAGGACCAGGGTTTTCAGTCTGTCTTACTTGAATACTCATTGCCTCTAACATAGACATTTATTTTTAAGTAGTCTTAACCTTCATTTAATTTATTTGAATACATTAAAGTTAAATAACTTAGCATTTCCTAATTTTTAGGGTTATATTTGCCAGGAACATCTTTCTATTTGGCTAAATTTTAATTTGCCATACTTTAAAAAATCTCTAATAAACGAATAAACTGTCTACATATTGAAATTGTCTTTGTACCTTAATGTGTAGTAGTGTTGGATATACAGTCACAATCCTGTATCTAAAAAATCTCTGAAAAACCAGAAAGCTTTTTTTCCTCCAAAAGTTGGTATCAGAACTCGGTGGCAAAACCTGACTCAGGCTGTCAAGGGCCTGTTTAAAATGGTTTTAAAGCCCACCTAGACTAGTCACGTATTTTGCTGTACAAATAGTAATACGTTTATGAGGTGCTATCCTAGACCTAGCTAGGAGTGTTACGTAACATGCTATATGCTCTGTCTGACCTTTTTAAAGCCCACAAAAATCTGAAGCTCACTTGGACCTAAGGCTTTCAAATAAAGGATTGTGCTCCTATTGTATTAACTCCCTTAGTCCACACATTAAAATTCTTTGTTACTCCTAACCCTTTACTCTATGAAAATCATTTTGCTAATTTTGATCACTGATCATCTGAACATTTTGAATTCATTGCAAGGGAATGAATTATGGAAGATAACCTATATTAACTCAGACTGTCTGTTGAAACCTGATGGCTTCAGATATAAAGGTGGAAGGTATCAGAGCTTATAAAGTCAGGTAAGCAAAATAGTAGTACTTAATATCATTTGTGCCTCCTAAATTGAGCAGGGTGGAGGGGTTCTCGGTTCTGGGTAAAGAGAGCTTAAACACAGACACACACACATGCACACACAGATTGGCTGAGCCTTATGTATCCACTTTGACTTTGTGATTCCTTTTTTGTTGTTGTTAATTATACTAAAGGAACAAATACACTGATATCTATAACGTTTGGAACTTCTACCATGTTGAACATTTGTTATATAATAGTGAACAAAATTTGGGCTACTTTCATTACTCTTTAGGTTTACTCTAGGAGAGGTTTCATGAAGGGGTTGTATTTCCTTTTTTATTTTGTTTCTTGCACATTTCTTTCCTTCTTTCAGAGAAGAAAAAATAGAAAGTGTTTTCTGCAAATTTGGTCTCCTCTCAGGTGAGAGTGTTTTGGGTTGTATTGTTTTATAGAGGTTCTAGGTATCTTTATTTTCAGTAATTAGCTGAAATGCTAAGTTGAGAACTTGCATCTGTACTTTTCCTATAAAACCACTATAGAAAAATGAAAAGTATGATGTGAGGAAGAATCTATGTGACATTCTAGGAATAAACTAGTAGCTGTGTCTGATCTATCATTACTGTAAGACAAATCAGGTTTCATCTGGTATAAGTTGAAACTGTTAACGGATAAAGAAAGTTTTTCATCTTTTATTATTTATTGATACGACTGCATCCTTTGTTGTAGGAAAGCTACAGATTGACTAATTCAGACGAAGTCTTATTAACCATGCTGATTCTTTAAAAATTAAAAACTGCTGAGCTTTTCAGCTTGTGCACCTCTCAAAACTCACGCAAGTGTAGAGTTCTCATTGACTGCAAAGGGAATGTGGTAGAGCATGGAACAAAATGAAAAAATAATTCTCTCCGTTCAGCTGTCAAACTTGGATTATATTTTGAGTTACTGAAGTTATTAGTTTTTTTCCTCTTTCTTCTTTCTTTCTTCTCTTCCTTCTCTCCCTTCCCCACTTATCTATGTATCAGTCTATTCTGTTTCTCTCAGCTGATTATTTTATTCACTAACATGAGTCTGTAGTACTGCTTAGAAATGTTTGAGGATGGGAATGTGGGGTTGAACTTTTTAAAAATTTACTGTTATTTGATTTTATAGATTTGTTTGTAATTCTTGAGTCCTTTTAGTATTCATCACTACTCATATAATGAAGTTGTTGATATGTGAATTTGAGACTTACACAGCCCGACAGTGTAACTGTCAGGAAGGGATTACGAGGAGCATTTAGCAGGACTGTGTGAAGTAAATTCACCTGTCACTTTTATAAAGTAAATTGGAAAGAAATTCCTTATCTAGTCATTTCTTTAAGGTGGTAGAATGATTACATGGTTTTATTTATATTTAAGGGAAAATTGAAGGCAGTTTTTAGAAGAGTTGCCCAAATAGTATTTCACTTTGGGAGGGAGGTAGATAATTTGCAGTCAGATGCTCTACCACTGAGCTGTACCCCTCAGGAGAAGGATGATTTGGACTGAGGGCCTCCTTGTGAAGTACAGGTTTTATTTTTACTACTTCGTGTATTTTTCACAACAACTTTCTGATGAGAGGTAACCTTAATGCTAATGATGAGGAAACTAAGTCTCAGGTTAAGTAATTTGTCTGAGGTCACACAGCTAGCAAGTGACTGTGCCAGGCTAAGAATGCCTGTCTGCAATGCCACCGTCTCCTAGGCTTGATCTGTAGTTACCTGCCTTTAGGACCACATTCCAGAAGGTTAGAAATGAAAGGTTTGAAGCAACTTCTAGCCAAGAATTCCCTCCAATTTTTCTTCTCCCCAAAGAAAAATAGTCTTCATTTTGAAGTGATAGGTCTTGGAACACTGTTCGCTATCAATCTCAAGACAAGGTAGATGCAAAAGTCTCTGAGTTGGGGCCTGTTGTCAGTTTTCATCTATGAGGTCATAGTCAAAGACAAAACCAGCCCCAAACTTAGTATATAAATTGCTACTTAGTGAACTTTCTTTCTGTTTGGTATAGCGAGTATAGAAATGTGTAATAACAACAGTTACTGATTTTATTATTTATTAATTACTCTGGTACATCAGTAGCAATCATTCATTCTTTCTTTATGAAGAGTTGTTTTCCTAACTGAATATTCTATGATGTTTTTTCCTCCGGTACTTTTTAATACTTAATCAGTGAGTGTATTTTACAAAAGGAATTTAACAGTATAACATGGATTGTGTTATAAAATAGTTTTCTGACATTTGTTTTGAAAAGAAATTCAATATTAGTGGAAATATAAAATAATATAAAAATATAAGCAGATTCATAGACTTCATTTCAGTTTCTGATGATCAAACATGAATTAGAGAGCCAGTCAAAAGTTAACCAGTTTTCAAAGTGGTTTATGGGTTCTTTTGATTTATTTTAGGTAAGAAACTTATTTCTGCTGTAATAAGTAGGAGAGATTTTATAAATTACACATTTGTATACAAGTAGCAAATCATTTAGAAAATACAAAGTAACATGTTGCTTTTTCATCTAAAATTTAATTCTTTTATCTTTGCAAATTCAGCAGAGTCAGAGCCTAATTCAGATACAGGAGATAAAAAAAGTTTATCTTTCTTTTTAAATGGCTTTTCTTTTCCTCTGATCCATGAAACATGGAAATAGAGTATTTTTCTATTCTGGCAAAGTAGCTTCTGTGGATGATAATCTTGTTAAAAGCGTGCTTTTGCACGGTTCTAGCTTCATGATGCTTTACCAAAAGTGTGTCAGGCTTCCATTTCTTGTCTTACACCCCCTGCAATAAACCACTTCCATAATGTTCTCCTTCAAGTGGGTTGGTAAACTGTGTAAGTTTTATGGCATCTGATAACTTTCTTTTGACTTGTTTTCTTGGGTCATGTTCAAAGAATGTTTTGCATATAAAATAATTTGGTCAAGTGTAGATGACATTCAAGTAGCAAAAACTATTACCAATTTAATTCCCTGCTCATGGATTGAGTGTCTATACTGTGTTGACGCTGATTTAAACTTTGAGGATATGTAACAGCCCTTGTTCTCAAAGCAGATGTGTTCTACTGGCTGGAAAAGTCCAGTAGATGTAAATGTGTAAGTTAGTCTCTGCTAATTGTTCCAACAGAAATGGCATAAAATGGTACTGAGTTACAACTGGCAAATTCCAGCATAGGAGCTGGACACTGAAATACGGAAGGGGCTTCTTCCGTTGGCACTGTATTTGTCCTAATTGTCGTTAAGGTTGTAAACTAGTTTGGCCCAAGCACTGAAGTGGATATTAAAAATTAGGCTTTTAACCCTAATTTGGCTTTTAGTTAAATATTAGTGCATTCTTTTGGCTTTTAGTCTATTTGAAAGGCCTGACTTTTTTTTTTTTTTTTTGATGAATGTTTTAATTTGTATTAGAAAGTTAAGTTTCATTCAAGTGTTTTTGACTTTCTTCTTATTTTTCCTTTTTTATTTATTGCTGGTAATGTCACAATCTGTAATGACAACACTTTTGAAGTAAAGGGAAGTGTTTGAGGATTCTGTGTATACCAAATCATGTTAAAAGCATACTGAATAGAGTAAGTTTGAACTCTATGTCCAAACACATTCCAATGGAAATATTATAAACTAGTATGGCTAATACTTCCTCTTACTTACATAAATTATACTAGTTAGAAGTACATACATTATTCATAAGATCTCAAGCCCAGTTATTAAACATAACATGAGATTCTAAAGAGGTGAAAATGTACTTTTTTATTTGTGAGAGATTATAAATTAAAAATTATGCCCAGTACTTCCATCAAGCAGATTTCAGGTTTTCCTGGGCGTTTTTTAACTTGTATTTACAGCTGTGCTTTCTCTCGTGGCTTAGTAAGCCATGGCCTGGAGGGCCCCCACGATTTGGTCCTGGTTAGCTTTTATATTTAGTGGTCTGGGTTCTGGTCTTTGGATTTCCCTTTGACTTGGTCAGACCTTCAGTATCGCTTTTTAAAATCATGACATTTGTGTTTATCACACCTCAGTATGTATGCATTTTCACCCAGTTTTATTTGTGGCCCTCTTTTGACTGGTCATTTCTGGACATCAGCACAGTTTAGATTAAAACTTTGTTTCTAAAATACTGTGCACAATGTTCCAGATGTCAACCCTGGGTAATTTAATAATAAACAGATACATTTATAAGTGAAATAATAAGGAAGAAGCTGATCTGGGAAAATATTTCTTCATAAGCTCACAACATTGATAATGATCCCAATGTTTACATTGAAGAAGCAAAGAAACGGAGATGCACAGAATAATAATTTGTGAGTCTTTCTTCCGTTCTCTGGCGTGGGGCTGTTCGGTATCATGGAAGTATAGCCACTCAGATCTGATTTACCAGTTCTCATGGTAATAATGAACTTCTTTATAAGTTTTATACATGGATATGCATTCTTATCTTATTTGGTGTTTTCCATTCTTAGTCATCCCAGAGAGCGTGTTGAAGTTTGTTGTAAGGACCATATTTTTAAATAATTTTAATAATTTTCTATTTATAGCCTCTGCATGAATAATGTAAATCCATACAAAAGTTTTCTGTAGCTTGAAAGGTCTTGGGAATGGGTCTTGAGTGGGCAGAGTTACACATGTGAGGATTCGGTCTCACACACATAGTGATGAGTTTACTGCATAAGGAACTGCGATCTTGAAACAGTTTGTAGCAGGTGAATTTCATTTCTTTACTGTGTGGTTTTTTTAATGTCACCATATGTATTATTCCTGACGTATATCTCAAATACAGTTAGATGACCATAGGTTCTAATGTGTAGGTCTTAAAAATTAAGGTGATTTGTACTTGCCTTTATTAAAGATGTTTTCCTGAAGTTTTGATTAGTTTTTAAAAACTAACTATATATTCTTATTGGCAAATTATAATTTCAGAATGCTTCATATGTATTTCTAATTGATCTTCAGTTAGCAGTGGATACTGATTTTACAGATTTACATGTTACCATTCCCAGGTCCTAATAGTAATCAGTGATCTGTAAAGTACATGTAGGGGAACTCTGTGAAGGAATGCAGTACTAATCATTATGAAGAAAAGCAATCTTTGGTAAAGCAAATGATTGGCCTCTTTCATACCTGTTTGGTAATTCGGGGTTCCATATATTGAAGTGTCTTTATTTGATGCGACATGTGTTTATTAGGTGCCCATTATGTGTAAAGCTGGATTAGGAATTCTGGGGCCTGCAGAATAAAACGGTAATGGCTCTGGCTTCAGGATGTTTCTAGTATAGTAATGACACACATATACCAGATGTGGAATAGAAAGTGAAGATGCTTTAATATCTTTGGGTTGCAGGGGTGGTGAATATATGGTTGTTAGGAGACAGCGGGGGAAATAAGGATGGACATGAACTTTGGTTGTTTAGCTTAATGTTTAGGTATCCTTGCCAAAATGCTTACCTGAGTCTCTCAGAGAGTAGATGAACCTAGAAAGCCCAGGCTAACCCATCTCAGCCAAACAGTTCCCTCCAATTGTGTTGTCATCCAAGCCAAAGGCCTTTGAACTTTTAAAGTGCTGTATCCTCATCGGTAAAAGAGTTTGAGCCTGTATCCTTGATATCTATACATTTATTTATAAATTACATATATTGAGCTATGAATATATTATTTATGTAACAAAAATATAAATAGCTTATTAGAGATAAAATAAATTGAATGTAAAGAAAAATTATGTTTCCTTTTTACTCTAGTGGGCATGTCTTGTTCTTGTTTGGGGTTAGAACCCCATTTTGGAGACCATAGACTAAAACTGGGCTGTGCCACAACAAATTTAGGTAAGTTCCATGATATCAAGGACTTTGTTTTGCTCACTGCTGTATCCTCAGCCCTTAGAATGTGGTAGGAACTCAGCAAATACTTTAGAGCGAATGGACCAAATTAGGCTGATTGGTAGGGATGAGGAAGAGTCTAGCTTAACATGAGGGATCTGGTAAGAATAGAGACACTTTTTGTCTATTGCTGTATCTCCCATGCCTGTATAAGTGCCTGCCACATAGTAGGGACTCAGTAAATATTAGTTGACTGAGATAGGGGTGTGGACATTGTGTAGCTCAGCATGAGGCATCTGGCAGAGGCCATAGATCCACAGGCATGAAAAGGTAAATTCCAGGAGGTCCTTGAAAGCAAGACAGCATATGGAGATAGACTAGCTATAAGTAGGCAGAAAAAATGTAGCAATGTGGGGAGAGGGTCACAGTGTCAGTAAGAACATCTCAGAGAAATGACTTTGGTAACCTCAGATCTTTAAAAACTGTGACCTTTTTAAGCGATAAGATCTGGATTTTACTCATCTTTGTACCCACATTGCCTAGACTATAGAATAGTAGGTGTCTGATTAATTTTTGTTGAATCGCTCTATTTTATACTATGTACTGGGTATAGGAGGCTCTGTGTACAGGATGGATCAGCGTAAAGATCAGAGGCCTGTAAATGAATCCTGCCCTGGTTGAGAAGCAAAGCCAACGTTTCTGGGATTAACTCATATGCAGATATGTTTTTAAGCCTTGGTCATGTTGCCGGCACAGAGGTGCTCTGGTGACCGCAGCTTCCAGATCATACTTAGCTGTTTATTTAAATGTCGTGATTAACGTACTTTTATGAACACATTATCAATGAAGAAAATGGAGTTTATGATAGAATTATTTCTTGTATGCTCTCGCCCTCTACCTTCTTCCCTTGTCACTAAAGCTGGCATATGTCATGAATCACCCTCATGTATGCTATTACAATTAGGGCTGATTTTATTTACAAATAAATAAAACAAATAGTTTGCATTTCCACCTCCTGTTTTTGGAATTTTCTTATTCAGACTTCCTCTTTAAGAGGTGGTAAAATTCTGGTTTTGTGGTCTTAAAATAAACCTGTCATGCATTTTATTGAGTGGTGTCGGAGATGGGGAGAACAAACATTTCCCCTGAGAAGCAACCAGTGGCATTAGCTCTCTCCTTTAGAAGCTGGCCAGACCAAGGCATCCCTCTTTGGCTCTGACGCATCACTCAAGACAGGTACCCCCTTACTCCCTCTACAGTTCAGTCTCATTTAGGGCATGTTTATTTAAAGCAGTTTCACATCTGCACAATTAATAAATTACTGTGCTCTAATTTGCATTTCTGATGTCTGTAGTAAGCACAGCAAGTTCCCCTTTGCCCTTACAAAAACAGCTTAGTCTGCCCAAGCTTCCTAGAGCTGAATAAAAATTTCTTCTGAGAGACTTTCTGCATCTTTAGCAGAGTCTCCAAGTAAAGGCTGAAAACTTATTTGCTCTCATCCTTTTTGTTAAGTCGTCAAATCTTTCTTTACTGCAAGTTTGTCACCCTTAAAGCACAATAGTAATATATTGCTTACATTTGTTATTGGAAGCTAGAGTTTACGTTGTGATTTCTCTGACATCTTATTTGCTCTTTGTAACTATGTTGTGAGTAGATAGTAGGGTATCATTTACCCCATTTTTGCAGATGAAGAAGCAGGCTCAGCGTTGTCAAGTGCATGGACCCAGGTCACTGAGTTTGCAGTGGCTCCCCTGAGACAAAACCCCTGTATTCTGACCATTCCTCTAGAGAACTGCCCACTGTGCAAAGCAGAAGTTATCTTATTTAAACTAAGATTTTTTTTCTTTTACTTATTTTCAACCTGATAAGTTATTGTAAATATTTGGAACAGCAGTGGCATACACAATATGGTTGTTTAATTGTTAATGCTCTATGGGCTATAAAATATCAGTGAAAGGGGCCTTAAATTTGTGGTGTATTTAAATCTATCTGTGTATTTAAATAAGTGTTCTCAGATCATGTGGAAGGACTGTCCATTTGACTTCACTTTTTTACAGCTTGTGATGGAAAATTAAATGCATAGAGACCACACACTGACAAAAAATGTGCTTTGAAGTGTATATTAAGGATTCTTAAGTGAGATTTGGATTATGTATCGGGGCCATTTTTTTCCTGTGAGACATATTTCTGAAATTATAATGAAAATTAATTGGAAAATGTGAATTGATACCTAGATATCTGAGCTACACCCATTTTTGGAACACATTCATATTCTAACGTGATATCAACTGGTGTTTTCAAACACGTGATGGCAAGTGCTAAAGTTTTTTTCTTTTTAAATTTAAAAGGCATTTTAACTTGGCACTCTGTAGGAAAGGAACGTTTCACAGGCCAGTTAGAGGATTCAGTATCACACTGCTGCCAACTATCCAAGAGAAGATACTTCTATCCAAAAATTGCGACAGGATCAATTATTCAATTAATATTTTACATAGTAGAAAAGTTTTATTTGTTAGAATCTTATCTCAAAGTTCCCCAAGAGTAAAGAGGCTTACTAATTATTGTACTGTGGGAGAATGATAAGAGATTGATTGCATTAGGGCTCCAGAAACCATTTTTATTTAACAGATGTAAGGTCTAACACAAAAACAACTTATTTAGAATATTTCTATACGTTTCTTTTACTTCAACTTAATTTTTATAATTTGATTTTGAATATTTATACCAACTCTGGGACATGGTGTAGTATTACTGGCAAAAGAAGAAATTTGTTGAATTGCAATTTGAAGAAAAGCCGGAGCATGTGTTTATTGAAGAAGGCATATAACGATGGAAGGGGTTAGAAGCTCTGAACTTTCTTTTCTTTACTTTGCTTTTCCTTTAAAATGGGGTATGCAAAATAAAAGTCACAAGAATAATGAGACAGAGTTCCCCCTCACCTTCAGTTTTGAAGTAGTCCCTCTCTTTCCACCTTGAAACAGCCTGTGAGGGAGGAATTATCTCCGTTTTAGGGGAGGGAATTGAGTCTCAGAGGCTCAGAGTCTCAGAGGCAGCTTGCCCAAGGTCATTCTTCCGGTAAGTAGTGGAGCTGGCATTCCATTCCAGCTTGTTCTGTCTAAGGAGGCCACGCTCCTGCTCACTCCCTTCACTGCCTCTTGTGCTGCCCACATGGCCTTTGTACCAAGGAGGCAGCCGGCAGAGTGCCCTGTACTGGTCTTGACTCGTACTGAAATGTAACGTTGAGGTTCTGGCCCAGGATAAAAGTACTCTTGTCTCTTTGTCGAGCAGATTGCCATATTCACATTGAGTTATTCATAACTACTTCTGAAATCATTCTAAGCATATGATAAACTTCTAAAGTTAAAAAAGTATTCTAAGAGGTGAAATAGCTGCAGTTTAAAAAAAAATAATGTCGTGCCGCATCATAAAAAAGACAATAGTTTTAGAATTCAGATAATTTATATTTAAAGAGAATAATAGAATTTGAGCTCTAGAAGGGACATTGCAGATGATCTTGGAGTCCTATAATCCATCACTTTAAATTTGAAGAAAGCAAGGCCCAGATTAAGGAACTGGGACCCAGGCCATGTGAGTGGCAGAGCTAGAACCAAGACATAAGACTTCTGATTTGGTGTTTTGCTCGAGAAATCTGCTTAGCTCCAAAAGTATGTAGAAAATATTTTTAGTCAGTTGATAGCACCATTTTCATAGCAGGAATATGTGTCCTTTTTTTGTGTGATGTTGTTGATAAATGGTTAAAAAGACAGAAGAACTAAAATGTTATATATTGTTAGAGTAGAGTTGTATGCAATACATTATGCATATTAACTTTGAAAGCATTTTTTTATTGTACTAGTTGACTTATAATTTATTTAGTAGTATAACATAATTTTGGTAGCTAACAGATACATGGCTTTGGTTTAGTTCCCTGTGTCCTTCGAAAACAGAGGAAGAATTTGTAAAACAATAACACATTGTTAAAAGGCGTGCCAGTTTATCAAATGCCATAAGTTTATTACAGTTTGGTCTTAGGAAAAACCATCCCAGCCTTACAGTAGCTCATCCTAATCTTAAGCAAAAGAGCCTTTAAAGTTATTCTAGGACTGTTAGATTTTGTTCTGTCCATGAAAGCTGTTGATCAGGAGGAAGAAGTTTTAAAACCCTAACAGATTTAGTTGTGAAAAATGATTTAACTGCTTTGTGTACTGCGACGCCTCATGGTGGCCTGATTAAGAAACTACTATAGCGAAACTGAAGTGACTACATTCCTTGTAACTCTCCCCGAATTCCCTCGAATGTTGGTAACTAAACATTGGTGAGTTAAGACCCTAGATAATATTGTCAAGGTTTGTGTTTTTATGTTTCATTTGGAAGAAATTAACCTCTGCTCTGCAGTTCAGGGAGGAAGCCTGGTATACCTTATCAGAGCACTGCTCCTGGGAGTTCATCTGGGGAGTGGCCATCCTCCAGCCTCGAATTTCCAGAGAATAAGAGCCAGGTAGTTTCAGCAACTGCTGGCTTCCTCTACTTTCTGTGTAAATTAGAAAAAAGTCACCTTTTCTTGAGGTAGTCTAGTTCCAAATGTTGGAAAGTTGTCATAATAGGTTGGTTTTTTTGAACAAGACACTTTACTGCCTTTTGGCAGGAAATCATCATAATACATATAGAGATAGATGCTCTCTAGTGTAAACGGCACCTCCTAGGGTTGTGCAGAGCACAACTTACCCAGCTGTACTTAGAGATCCTGCAGGGAATTGTATCTGAAGAGATTGTCTTTAGACATCAGATATTAAAACATCACATCTAGAAAACTATAAATACAGTTCTAGAATATAAAATGCTATTTATGAAATCATTATTATTTTTTAGTTATAAACATAATAAAAATTGTCTCTATTGGAGTGGAATGGAGTACCCTACCTCTGCAGTGTACCGACAATAGGCTCTATATTCTATTACACATCTTTTAGCCCAACCAATTTAATATATTTTCAAAGTTAGTCTGTCTTTTAGAGTTCTGATTAAAGAAGAAAATTTTTTGACCTTTATGAAGGAGCTTTCCTTTATTAAATGGGTGCAGTAATAGAATGCTGAATGACTTTAAGCATCCACCTCTTTTATCCATCATTAAAAGTTAATTGTCACATCATGTAAGTGCAACTTGATGGGATTTTTAACGTACCAAAAATTGGCAACCTGTGATGAGGAAAGTATGCTCTGTAAGGACTTGAGTTAAGAGAATGAAAGGAAAAATGAACTTTTTATAAATCTTAAGTGGCAGCTAAATGGAAATAAAAGCTTTTAATTTTTGTGGGGGGATGCTGATAGCAGAGCAGTACCTTATGTTTAGTTGGAAGCAGAAGGTTTCAGAACGCATCTTGTCTGATGTGAGGGCAGTCGTTCGGGCCACTCAGGATTGTAGAGGTTTAGTCCCCTACATGTTTAGGAAGATAATAATGCATTCACTATCTTTGTGCTGGTCCATGGAATTATTTTCTTAACAGGAGCATTAATTACCTTTCTCATTCTTATTTAAGGAGTGGCAGTTGGTGGGATATTCAGCAGGAAATCCATTACCCTTTTGTAGTCTGTGGTGCTTCCCTGGTTGAGTTTGAGCCTTGCCCAATAGGTAGTGTTGATGCATTAAGTAGGTAAAACCACAGTTGTGCTGGGTCTTTCATTCAGCTCTGTGACATGATTGTAATTACTAGGCTCCAAACAAAGATTTTGAAATGTATTCTCTTACCAGTCCTCCTCACAGTTTGGGAGAAAGAGCCTTAAAGCATTGCTGGTTTGTAAAAAGCAGAATGTTTGTTTACAGTAGCCCAAAGGCGTTAATTGTTTCTAGTGGCAATACTAAGCAGGAAACCTCAAGGTAATCCTTAGCCTTTTACTTTTATTTGGGTCCCACTGGCCAGTGACCAGTTTTCCCACACTGTAATGCCTAACCTGGCCAGAACTTTCCTGCCCGCTTCCTGGCTCACAGAAGACTGGTTCCATAATGTTAAGTTTGCATTCGTACCCTTATCTCTGCCTTCTGAAGATTAGCTCTAAAACCTGGGAGCCACTGACCATCTGTATTTTGATTCCTCAACTATTTAGACTTTGCTGAGATGTACTGCTGAGATGACATTTGTACTCTAGTCATTCCTGGCCATAAATTACTAGTTTTTAGATTTTATTTTTACTGTTGCCATAATTTTAGGAAATGTTAGTGTGAGTAACTTAAGGACCATGGTTTTTAAAGCCCTTTGTCAGAACACTGGTTATTTCCTTACTTTATTGGCTAAATAGAACCGAGGATTTTTAGATTTCATGATACACAGGGTCACATGATTAAATAAATCCTTATCAGGTGGTTGTGTGACAGATCATTTTAGGAAATATGACAAAATCACTTTATCTCACATGAGACAGATAATTTTTTGCAAGAAATTCATATCCTCTTTTGGATTTCTTTTACTTTCTTTTTAGGTTGTGATTATGAAAAGGATTGGGTCTTCTAAATCACCTTCGTAAAAATCCATAGTAATCACAATAATGCAAGAAAAATTTTTTGTTAAATATGTCTTATTAATTTAAAAAAGTATGAGTTAACTGTTTGATCATATTTGGAAAACTGGTTGTCATGCTGGGCCTTGGATTCAGCATACCTGTAGAACTATCTTATTTCATTACAACTGTGATACAGTTATTGTACCTGAAAATAATGTATGGTCCTTTAATCCCCCCAGCTCCTGCTGTATATTCAGAAGAAAAAGTGATTATATTGATTTGCTGAGTAACTTTTTACCCAACCAGTTTGTGTTATGGTCTGTTAACATAACTGCTCTGCTAGTTTATTTATTCGGACTTGTGAGTAATGAGTATTTTAGGTAAACTTCATAATGTTCAAGACTGTTTGAAGATTAATCAATACTTATTTCTGTGCTTTAAAATGTATTAGTGCTATTCAAGTAACAGTTGCCTAAACAAGCTATTTTACAGTGAGGTAGTGCTCGGAAAGTATTTGCTTTGACAACATGAACTAAAACTCAAACATTCTCAAAATTTTAAAGATTTATACTATAAATAAATAATATATAAATCTTAGCTAAGCTTAGGATGATGGCATAAATTATAGTTTTCTTACAGAAATTTAAAAAAAGTTCAGGAGAATTTACAGTGGTTCTGAATCTTACTTTTAGTAAATTTATGGTATTGGTGACCATTCACTAAGTACCTGTTTGGTGGATGAAATTATTGAACTTTGTCTTATTGTAGTTGATGATTGTGCCTTACATGACCGAACAGTGCCTTCTCCAATACCTATCAAGACGCATTTGAGAGTTACTTAGTGGATGAGTGAAATGTAAGGCTGATTTCAGAGTTTTGTAGGCTCGTATAACATATAATTTTAAGATCTGATTAGATCTTTCCCAGATCCTCATGAAACCTATGCAGTTGGTTTTTCTTTTTGTTTTATATTTGTCTTACCCTTCAAGAAATCAGTAAAATCTTACATTAAATATAACATATATTTACTGCCTATTGTATACCAGGCACTCTTCTGTGTACTTTCAAATATCTCACTTTAAAAATCATAGCAAATTTTTGCTGTTAGATATAATTTATCCAACCGCCCCGTCCCGTCCTCTCCCCTCCCCTCTCTCCTTCCCTCATCTTTCTTCCTCCTCTCTCACAGTTTTGAAACTAAGGCTCTACGAGGATGAGTAACTTACTAGGATAACACAGGAGGGGTCAGCATCTAAATCCAAGGCCAATTCCCTTTCCAGTGTCCTCACTTATCCAAGGAATCTTAATCCTGAACCCTTTAATATCTCATTCCTGAAACTGTTGCTTCCTGTCCCCCCTCATTTGCTTGGTTTCTTTTTCATGATTTAAAATGGTATTCTGGGCCCAGCCACACTTCAGAAACCTAATTAAGTTGGTCTTTTAATATCTACCTAGGAGGTAGCATGGTTTAAAAGTATCATTGTGTGTCAGACAAGCCCTGTCTGAATGTCATCTCTGCTACTTCTTAGCTGTGTGAGTTTGAGCCAGACACTTAACCTCTTGGTGCTTTGGTTTTCTTGTCTATAAACAAGAAAAATAATAGTTACTTTTTAAAGTTGTTTTGAAAATTAAAAAGTTATAACACATGTAAAGTGGTCAAGTGCTTTGCATATAAATGCTTAGCATCTGTAAATTTATACTCCTTTGTAAAAAAGACACTCCTGCTTTTGTTGGGTGTATTTAGTACATCTGTGTTTATGTGTGTGTTCATTTGTCTATTCATATGTATAACGATTATCTTATAATCATTTATGTATGAAAACAAAAATCAGAAGACAAATGGCTTTCTTGGAGGTGGAGGGAATCCCAATAATAGGTAGTATTATACACTTAAAGATAAATAATAAGAGAATTCTAGCATTCATTGAACAAACATTTGTTGAGGTCCTCCTATGGGCTAGGCTGTGTCCTAGTCTCTGGGACTATGGTAATAATAAGATGGTTAAAAAAATGCTTCCTGGATGGAAGGTACCTTCTTGTGAGGAAAAACAGACAATAAAACAAGTAAGCTGTATGATACGTTAGATGGTAATATGTTACAGGAAAAATAAAGCACAGGAAGGAGGGTGTGAGGTTGCAGTTTTGAACGGTGGTTTGTGATTAGAGAGGGGTCATACTCTGTCAGGAACTGTACACGTCCAGGAGGGGTTCATACAGAGATGGCGAGCAGAGCTTGGTGCTGACCTCAGGAATGCCCTTTCCTCTTCCAGGAGCCGAGTATCTTTTTCTGTACCTTTTTTAGAGTGCCTCTGGCTCTTGGAGACATTCCTGCTCAGCATGAAAGGTGGTACAGAAGTTTGTACCTGGTGGCAGGCTTTGGGGAATCTACTATTATGCTTGGAAGAGGATGCCTGGTACTCTGCATGGCTTTCTCTGTAGTTGGCCGAGTTAGGGGGAAACCATGTGCATTCCTTGCAGCTAAAGTACTCGCTCATACTTCTCAAGACTTTTCTTTGAAATTCCCTGGTAGCAGTCAAGTGAGCTAGTAAGGAGACCTTTCAGACTGAGAAGAGTAAGTGTGCTGTCAATTGCCTTTTTTTCCAACTGAATGAGAGGAAGGTACATTTAAATTTTAAATTACTTTATGAAGAACCAGATTAAGGAGAAGAGGAATAGTGGTGAACTAATACTTTTAAAATACTATTTTCTCCCCCCACCACAATCATTTATAAATCTATTAACTTTTTCAACATGTATTTATTGAGCAACTGCTGTGTGAATGTTACCAAGAAGATACAGGTGGATAAGGTGATATCCTTGCTCATGAGGAGTGTATACAGTAGGGAGGGGGAGGAAGTACAGAAATAACCTCCTTATGAGATATTAATGAGCTTACACAGGGGAATTGGGCATAGTGGGTGCTCAACACCTGTGTGTTGACTCTTGGATCACGTGATTAGTAACTCAGGAGAGGTAAAGACAATAGTATGCTAAAAGGAGGTCAGATAGGGAGCAGTAACATCTGACTTCATTGTTAGGGAAGTCTTCATGGGAACTGGAAATGGACCTTAGAGATTAAGTGGGATTTGAGCATACCTGCTGAGTGTGGGGAGATTACTTTATTTGATTTTGTATTTTCAGCAGGTGGTAGACAGGAGACTGTCAACAAATGTTTGTTGGATGAATAAATAAGGGGAAAGGACAATCCTTGTGAAGGGAAACCTAGAGCAAGGGCATGGTAGAGATTGGGATGCCCAGGAGCCTCTAGGAAAGTGTGACTGCAAGGGAAATATGCTTTAAGGTAATAAAGAGTCAGAACCTAGGAGGTCATAATTGTCAGGCCAGGCAGTGGAGGAGTGTGGAAACAGGCTCTGTAGCCTGCACCCTGTACCGGTAACACTGGAGCTGGGAGGGGTGGCAGGAACACCAGGTGAGGAAACTATTACAGCATAAGAAGCTGGAAGTCGTTGGGAACTCATGTAGGGTGGCCAGAGGAATTGTAGAGACACCAGTGGACCCAAGTGATATTTTAGACTGAATTGACAGCACACTAAAGTACTTCAGCTGTATCTCAGTGGAAATGATTTTTGAATGCCTTCTTTTGCCATAGGAACTCTTTTTGAGAAAATGAAAGCATCAAATCAAATTTACTGGAACAACTCTTCTAAGAGTTTAGCGCTATCTAAAGTCATGTTCTCAGGAACCCTTATAAACACTGTGAAAGCAAAAAAAAGTTGTATTAGTGTTTAGGTAATGTACAGCAGAGTTCAATTTTTATATACTAAAAATACAGTTTTATAGCTCTTTTGAGCCCTTTGTGTATTGTTATAAATACACAAACACACACACACACACACCAGCAGAGAAGAGCAGAAATACAGAAATAACTACAAATCAGTTACTTATTTGATGCTGCATCTTGAATCAGTAATGTAGCCCAATGGTAAAACTGTTGGGTTTTTTATGTAAAAATTCTTTCTGATCATCAGTTTTATGAAGTGGTTTCCAAGAAAGCATTTCAGGAAGTTTTGTGTTTTGTTTTGTTTTGTTTTCCATTTAAAGAAAAAAATGTTTTTGAATAGTAACCTTTGAATAGTAATGCTATTTAGGTTTCATTTAGTACAGTACATTTTTGTTAAGAAAAGCATTTTTAGAAAAATCATATCAGCTTTTGCCTTCACATCTAGCATAAATGTGTAAGACTGTGAGGAGAAACAGTATAAAAATGTAATATGTATGATCTTTTCCCTCCAGTGTCACAGACCTCATCAGTATACTCATGTGCTAGGGTGGAAGTCCTGAAAATTGAGGAACCCAGGTTCCAGCCCTGGCTTTCATGGTACTGAAGTGTGTAATCTATGTCAGACACTTTACTTCAGCAGGCCTCAATTTTCTCATTCATGAAATAAGGGTCTGGCCTGAAATGATCATGAAGGTCCTTCGCAGGGTAACTCCTTGTGCCTCTCTGACCCATTAGAGGCACACAGGGAGGAATGGCTCATAAACATTGACAAATTGTAATATTTCAAATTCAAAGTATTTAGTATTCTTCCTGTGTTCCTGACTTGTATCTTTTCCACGTAGGAGGCTGAAAGGCCCATGTTTACTTTTGATGCAGAACATTGCCCTTTTCTGAGCAGAGTGCAGGGCACATGGAGGATGCCCCCAGTGAATAATTGCTGGGTTTGTTTCAGCTGTGAGAGACATTAGTTTGTTAGGGATTATTCTTAGTCTTGGTTTGATCCTCTACTGATGTCAGAGAAGCAGTTGAAACAACTCTTGCTGTATCAGAAGTAAACTCTTGAATGGATAATCACAGAAGCCATTACATTCACTCAGGGAACATTTATTGAGGTCCTGACATTGGCTTGGGAGGCATGATATTAAGCTGTGGGAATATAAAGTAAGTAAAATAGGTATGCCCCAGCACCAGCTTCCATAGTAGTAGAGAAAATGGGCATTGCGACTTAGTCCAGATAGATATTACTGCACAGGTGGGAAAGTGTGAAATCAAGTGACCGTCCTCTACATCATTGTTAAAAGTAAAGTTGTGTTTTTAAAACAATGTCCAAGTTAGTAAAAGTACCTAAAAATTGAAAGATAATAGGACTTATCCCAGCTTCCCCTCCCCCAGCTTAAGGTTCTTTCTCTTGAAGTCAGATGACAAATTCTCACCTGGTTTCTTCGTATTTCCCGTGTTCAGGCCTGAAGAACAGAGACATTTCAGCTAATCTCAACAATGATGACAGGAAGCAGGGACATATGTAGTCTCTAAGGACATTGCAGCTCCAATTATTTAGGAATTTATAGATCAAAGTCATTTTTGCTGAGGTAGCAAAGACTTCATTTTTACCCACCCTTTAAATGCTGTACTTCATTTGGCTTCATAAGGAGAAAACTCCATTTCAAAAATTGTATTTTGGAGTAACAGAGTGACCTCAGGTTGGTAAAGATTTGCTAAATCTGAGTTTTAACAGACTGGGCAGTAGTGAAAAGTTTGACTTACTTGGTATTTAGACATCCCATTAAAGTGAATAATACCAGTTCTCACTGCATTCCACTGATGTTTAACCATTTTTATAAATTCTTCTCTATAATAATAATAATAATAATAATTATAATAATAGTAAATGCTACTGTTCTTTGAAAATTATGTACCAGACAATGTGGCATCTTATTTAATCTTTACAGTAATACTGTAAAAGAGATATCATTATTCCCCATTTTACCTGTGAAGCACCTAAGACTGCAAGTGGTTTGGCTGTATCTTATCCATACATGCTTTCTATGTTCAGGGTTTGAATTCTAGTCATTCTGACTCTAGAGTCTAAGTGCAATTTGCCACTTTCCCCCCTGCTCTCACGTAATTATGGCTAATATCTAGGCCTGTGCTTTTTAATGGCTGGGCTAAAGGACAGATTGTGTAGATGAGGCTTGTGACTGAGGGCACCCGAGGGAGGAGAGACTGGAGCTTTAACAGGAGAGAGGTGGGTTTTAAAAGTTGAAGTGAGAACAAGGAAGCAATAGTCATGGGGAGAACCCAAGTCAGCAACTGAAAGATACTGCATCAGACACTATAAAGTGAAAGGGCAGATGAAGAGGTAAATAAATGAGGTTTTGAGGTGTAGCTACCTACCACTACTGCCTCAACAGTTGCCTCCCTGGTCTCTTTCTGAACAAATCAGAATCTTCAGGGTAGGATCCAAGAATTTGTGTATTATTCACAAGTCCTGCAGATGATTCTGCTGTGCCCAAATGCTAGTAGGATATGGCTAAGTATGTGGAGAGAGTGAAATGAATGAAATGGGATTTGGGATCTAAACCCAGGAGTGCTGAGTATGTGGAGGGCTGTTCTTTTTCTGAAGAGGAGAGCTGAACACCAGTGAACAAAAGAGACAGTGGTGAGGGGCTGTTGATTACAGACGTGGGATGTTATTCATTCTTAGGCTGTAAACTCTTTTCTGGCTATTTGAAAATGAACTGATCTTTTTCTGTTATATTTTCTGTGTGTAATGTGGGTCTATGTTAAATGACCTGGTACCCAAAGAGATTTTGTTGTAGATGAGCTAATATCATTTCACTTAATTTTTTGAGCACAATATTAATTTTAAGCAAAAGATATGGTTATTCACTCAGCTTAACTTTTATGGATTTTATTAATTCTTTAAATTATTTATTCTGTCTAGTTTCATTAAATCTTTAATTCTACAAACTTATTTTTTAGATTTCTAACAATGATGTTATTTCAGAAAGATGGTACTATTCTAGGTTTGCTTTGTGATTTTTTTTAATTTTTATTTTAATGCTCCAGGTAAGCAGCTACCATGAGTAACTCTGGAGGAGTGGCTGTATCTTATGGTTTGTAAATACTTTAAACTTGCTAACAGTAATTTTTTTCTCTAAAACCTCGAGTGATAGAAAAGAAGATGATATGGAAGTGAATCTGTGGGAGGACTATCCAGAAGTAATATTGAATCTGGTGATGGGGTTTTCCTGAGGTCTTTTTATCCACAGCAATTATTATAACATCATTTTTTTTTTTGCCTTTCTCCATATTGTCTAAATCTCTTTACTACATAAAAAAATATTTTTGGCAGGAAATAAATCCATGCAAACGACTGAGAATGGCTTTATCTTAACATGGCAATCCGTCCTTTGGAAAAAAAAATCTTTGTTTCTACTTCTTTTTTCAGAGTATTTCTACTCAGCCAAAGCCTCCTGTTTGAGGTTTAGTTGTTCGATTTCCCACCCTATCTTACCCTCTCTATTTGCATGTAGACTAACAGTTTTGAATAGGATGGGGTGAGAACAGAATATTTGACCAAATAAAATAACACAGTTGGGTTACTTTTCTTGTGCCTGCCTCTTGGTTTAAGGTTTTAGATATACCTATTTTACAAAGGAATTTGTAGATTTCCAAGGGCACTTTAGAAAGGAAAAGTGATGTGCAAAGGTCAAAATAATTCACACAAGTTGGATTCTTCATTAAAGACCCTAGAAGAAGCTTGAGTGCTTGTTAACTTTTTCAAGAAGACATTACTATGATCACATCACTACTATGATCATGAAGGTCCAGCAACAAAAAATTATTCATCAGAAGGCAGAAACAAAAAATTATTCATCAGAAGGCAGAAACAAAAAATACCGTCCCACTCATGTTTAAGAACACAGTGCTCATCTTCTAGAAATACAGTATGCATCTCTAGGTTAGAAAGATGTGAGTTAAAGAAGCCCCAAGGAAGGGCATCTGAAACACTGCTGGGATGGAGCACTGTCTTTGAAGGAGGCTCTTTTTGAATGCTGAAGGATCCCTGGTTTAAACCTATGGAATCATGGATAAAGCCAGCAAAGTATTGTTCACCCAAATTCTTGTGAATTCGAGTGAGTGGTAATGCCTTATAGTCCTAAAAATTTCCAGACAAATACCATCCCCATCCCTCCACAGCTCTCAATGCATGACTGTCTTAAACATTAGGGGAGAAATGTTATACACTGCTGTCCTCAGAGCAGATAAAAATAGAAACTACACATTTCTGCAGAAGTATAATTTAAATAAACTTACTATGGAAAAATAATGGAGCATTATAGCAAGTAGGACGTTTTGGAGTTTACCCATAATCTTGTGAGGTTGATGTCAGGGGAGAAAGCCCTGTCCTTCCACAACAAGCCCCTTGTCTCTACTGTCAGATCCAGTACGGGCCTGGGTGGCTCAGGGCCTGCCCAGCTTTGTTGTTCAGTGCTCTGATATTATATCACTCTTTGTTGCTATCCTGCCAAGTTCCACCAAGATTCTAGGACTTTGCTTTCCATTTTAGAAAATTACTGGTTAATAGAATCCACTGCCTATTCAACTCTGTGATTCAACAGATATTTATTGAATAGATTTATATGCTTTTAATTACATATAAAATAGCTCACATTAGATTAATGATTTTTAAGAGTGTTATGTGTATTTTATTTATTTTATATTTTGGATTAGATGCTGGCCTTGAGCCAGGTCATTTTGCTGAGCAACCTTTCAGAGCCCCTCTCCCTGTAGAAGACAGTTACATCTAAGTTCTGGGTGTTACAGCTTTACAGGTATCTGGTAACTTTCTGCAGTTATTCCTTTAAAGAGCAGAACCATTGGGGGCTGCCCCACTGGGGCTACTGTGGTTGTGGTGATTTTTCTGTTTTTTTTTTTTTTTTTTTTTTTTTTTTGAGGAGGTTGCTTTAGGAAATGTATTTTAAGGCACAGACCAGTCTTACATGGTAATTCCATCAGGTCATCCATTTAAATTTCCAGAAAAGGCTCAATTTATACAAAATAACCAATGAAACATCAATAGTTGGTTTTCTTAGTGTTCTGCTTCTCAAATTTTCTGCTAAAGTACCTGAATCGCAGAAGACAATACTCATTTTTTTGTGAAATCACAAATCATAGGCCAAATTGTGCTTCCAGAAGCTTACATTTTGTTGAAATTTCTAGAATGCTTTATCTTAAAAATCTATTTGCATATTATATTCTTTTTCCATAATATATGCTTCTTTTTTTAAAAAAAAAGTTGAGGTAAAAATGGCATACACCAAAATGCATAGATCGATCTTAAGTATAGAATTTGGTGAATATTGACAAAAGGATATACTGGTGTAATCTACACATCTGTCAAGAATATACCTACCTGTTTTAACATGGAAGTAGTATTTGAAGTTACTTTCCATCAAGAAAATTTCTGTCCCTCCAAAGAAGAAAAAAAAAATTCATGTCCTAGGAATATCTGCCCTTTTAATTTTGTGTCTTATACTTGTTGTACCACTCTGTATTCCCTAGGGATGGTGGCAGTGGACATGACATGATTATGCTAAAGAAGTGTGGGCTTCATCAGGAGAGCTCTGCACAATGGCTAGGCATCTTAATGGGTTTTTAGTGAAAGCCTGGCTAGAGAAGTTGGTTAATTCCAGTTGTTTACTGAAACATCAAAAGATTCTGACTGCTCTAATTGTAAATTGTTTTTCAAGTCAAGCAATAGACCTATGATCAGGAAATTAAAGATTTGTTCAACTTCATTTTTTTTTGCTGGTAATCTATTTTATAGTAAGGCCTTATTCACATATGTGTGATCTATCATTTAGTTCCTTTGACATTCTTTTCAGATAACATTTGACTCTCTTTCCTTTTCAGTAGTCACCTTCCAGGAATCCCTCTGATAACCCACTCCCAGCTTTTTATTCTCATTTTTTGAATTCTTTCTTTCTATAACTGAGTGCTTATACTTTGTTCTCCTCCAGATTCTTTCAGAGGCCAGGTATTAAAGCTCCCTTTTAGTAGAGACCAGGTTTTAATTATTGTATGTAATGCAGAGCACGATACATTAAGCCCACTAGGTTAATTTCAGTTGTAGGTATTGGTGTTAGATAATATAGGAGATGCAAAGTTGGACAAGGGTAGACCCTATGCTCAAGGAATGTTTAGTAATATTAGGGGAGCTGGTGGTAGTAACTAATACTTATTAAGAGCTTTTTGTGTGCTAAGTACTGTTCTAAGCCTAGTGCATATATTACCTGATTTTATCTCCATAATAATTATTTAAGCTAATTAATTGTGTACCTGTTTTATACATTTAAGTTGTGTGTCTTAGATCAGATTTCTCAGAAGCACAGCCTGAGTTGCAGAGTCTTGCACAGGTGATTTATTGAGGGAGGGCCCTGGAGGATCCTGAACAAGGGAGGGAGATAGGATGGGGGAGGGCACTGGTCACAGTGATGCCTGAAAATACATATTCTCAGGTTTCACTCAGGAACCCTGAGTCAGGAACTTGGTGTGACTGGGCATCAACTTGTGGTTTAACTAGTCTTCCAAGTGATTCTGATTGATACTAAAATTTGAGAACTACTTGGATAGAAGGAGAAGCCAGTAAAGATATGGGTTTTGATAAAAATGTATCCTCAGCAGATCCTTGGAGTAGTTATGGAGTGGGAATGGTACCACAGAGTTGCCATTGAGAAGAGGGCCACTGTGATACTCCACATCAGTCAGACATTGGCTGTGGGCGATTGCCCTGGGGGACAGACCATGAGGGAAGGGCTTAATTTCCCAGAATCTCTGGGAATGGTAGCTCTTGTGCATTTGTGAGCCCTTCGCATTCAGCACTCCCAGCAGCTGGGCAGTGGGTCTGCTGGCCTCAAGGGGATCTAGGTGGGGCATGCCAGTGTCCACCATACTGAGGCACAGGGAAGTTAAGTAACTAGCTTGAGGTCCCACAGCTGGTAATGGGATCTGAACTCAGGCAGCCTGGATCCACATCTTCTAACCGTTAGCTGTACTTACCATCTCCTGTGGTCAGAACAATGATAGAAATAGCAACATGGATGCAAATGAACAGGGGACAAGAGGAAGGAGTTTCGTCTGGCTGAGGAAAACAGAAACCCTCATGAAAGGAGTGTCATTTTATTTTGCCTTGAAGTAAGAAAGATCTGGGCATGTATATAAATATTTCTGTGAGGGGTTTTCTAGATGGAAGGAATAGCCTGAGAAAAGGCATAGAGTAAGGATGGGTTTGTGTCTAGAAAGCTAGTTATTCTGTTGTGCTGCAATTTGGCTTATTGAAGAGTTCAGGGAGAAAAGTCAATCCATAGTGATTCGAGACCGGGTCATGGATATCCTTAGATGCTAGGCAAGTGAAGATTTTTAATCTGGAAGTGAAATAGTCAGAGCCATAGTTTAGAAAGATTAACAACCTAATAAAAGATGGTGAAAGATTGAATAGACATTTTATCAAAGAAGATAGGTGATGGCTACTAAACACAAGAAAAATTCTCAACATCATTAGTCATTACGAAAATGCATATTAAAGCCACAATGAGATACAACTACACACCTAATTAAGATAGCTAAAATTAAAAAGACTCATCATATCCAGTGCAGAGAAACTAGAACTCTCATAGACTATGGATGGGAATGTAAAATGGTATAACTGCTTTGGGAAATAGTTTGGCAGTTTATTAAAAAGTTAAACCTATACTTATCACTGATTTCATCATTTTCCTCTTATTTATCCAAGTGAAAGAAAACATATGTTCATACAAAGATGAGTACATGAATGTTCATAGTAGATTTATTTGTAATATCCAGAATATCCATCAACAAGTGAATGGGTAAACACATCATGGTCTATGCTTACAATGGAGTACTATTCAGCAATAAAAAGGAATGAACTGTTGATCCATCCATCAACATTGGTGAATCTCAAAATAATTATGCTGATTGAAAAACTCAGGCAAAAAAAGTATGCATACTGTATGATTCCATTTACATGAAATTCTAAAAAATACAAACTAATCTGTAGTGAAAAAGCAGATAAGTAGTTGCTTCAGAATAGAGAGGAATAGAGGGAGGGATTACAAAGGCACAAGAAAAAATTGGGAGGATGATGGATACGCTCATTATCTTGAATGTGGTGATGGTTTCACAAGAGTCTCAAACTTGTCGAATTGTACACTTCAAATATGTGCAGTTGATTGTGTCAATTATACCTCTATAAAGCTGTTAACAAAACAGACTTAAACAAAAAAATTAACACGACTGCATATGTGTAGGATGAATTCAGGAGGAGAAACTGAGGATAAGTGGATGCGAGACAAATCTGGAAGCAGAGAGTAAACACGGTAAACTAGGACATGCTCTTGGCTGTGGCATTTAAACTGGAAGAGAAGAAATAGAAAAGATGCTGTGGAAGAAACAGTACAGGAGTTAAGGGAATAAAGGAGAGGAAGCCATTGAGGAAGCTGGCTGTGTGTTTTTTCAGATGAATGACGCTTATGCAATGGAGGGTGTTTGAGAGCATACAGAGAAATTACAGTTTAGGTTCTGGAGCATGGAATTTGGTGAGGGGCAACCATTGTGGAGACGTCAAGTAAGTAGCTGGAAATATTGAACTAAACCTCAGTGATGGATATATAGATTTAGAAGACTTCATTGTAGAGACAATTACTGAGAGCCACAAGATCAGATAATAAAATTGCCAAGGATGGCAGTTATAAGAGAGGGTCACTGTCAGTTAGGATTAAAATTTTTGGTCTCATAACTTGTTCAGTTTTTTAATCCATTGACTCACATGGCCTCCAAATGAACAATGAAATTACATCTTGCATATTAAATTGAGAGAAAGTTAAACCCTTTACTGCTTTCTAACTCAGGATAGGGAATATAATGGGGAAAACGGGGAAAAAAAATCCTCTCAGGCAAAAGCAAACATGTATCTTTTCAGCTCTTCTAGGTAGTATCTTGACCTTTTATTGCCTGTCTCCTTTTATTTCCAAAAGAGATAATTAAATAGTTTAGCTTAAAAATCTTTCTTTCTTGCTCCTGCTATGGCTTAGATATGTAAATAAAAGAAAAGGCAAAAATGTCAGCCAGGATACTAAGTAAAGTCAACTACAAAGTGAGAGTAAGATTTCATTCTGATAAACCATGAGACTCAGATTTAGTTGTATTTCCAGTTGTTTCAGTTTAGATACGTGTAGTCAGTTACTTCACAAAAGAGGTGTTTTAAATAGCTGATTAATGGGGCTATAGAATGTACGTGCTGTATGTAGCTTGTTCTTATTGAGTCCAACTGTGATATCAGAAAACACTTCCACTTGAGGTCACTGCTTATTATTATCTAAAGAACGATTTCAGAGGCTGAAAGTTTTTTGAATTTATACTTGGCCAAGGAGTGAAAGTGAACTTATTCCAGAACAAACCAGTTGTACATTTTATTTTTCAAAAGGTAACTCTGGGAAAAGTGGGACATCCCTGATCTCTAACACTAGATGCTAGTACCATTCCCCTAGTCATGACCATCAAAATGTCTCCTGGGGCATAGTCACCTCTGGTTGAGAACCACTGTGCTAACTGACCTAAGCAGATCAAACAAGAGCATAAGGCTGTGTGTCTGTGTTTTAAGTATTGTAAGGTGTGGAATAAATGGAATTTTGTCATTTAAAAAACCAATTCCTTAAAAGAATATATGTATGACTAAAACATTATGCTGTACACCAGAAATTGACACAACATAGTAAACTGACTATCCTTCATTAAAAAAAAAGGAAACCAATTCCTTGAACACGATGCTTGGGACAGATTGTCCTGATTCTGATTATATAAAACTTATTCCAAATCAAAATACAGTTTTTTTCCCCTTTTTTAAAACTATTGAGGTATGATTGACGTACAAAAAGCTGTATACATAGTTAATGTTGACAATTTGATGAATTTGTAGAGAAGCATACATCTGTGAAAGCATTACAACACCTATGCCATAAATTTATTCATCTCCTCAAAAGTTTTCTTCCATCCTCTTTATTATTACTATTAAAAATAATTATCTTCAAGGGGCATTTGCCCAAAGTACAGTTTGGTACAACCACTTAGGGGAGCAATTTGTCAATATCTAACAAAAGGTGAGAAATACAGCAGTTCTTCTGTATCTGGCTATACCCTAGAGAGAGGCTCTCAGACATCTGCTCTCAAACAAAAATATTCATGGCAGAATTGTTTTGTAATACAGAAAACTGGAAATAGCATCATTGACCACCAGTAGGGAAACAGATTATGGTATATTCACATGCTGGAGTAAATATGAACCAGTTAGAATGAATGAAGTGAATTAGTATATATAAATCCCAGAAACAAAGTTGATAGACAAAAAAGAAAAACAAATCATGGAATAGTTTTTACTTTATATCTTCTATTTATGCTTTATAAACACCCAAAACTATGCTATATATACTGTTTAGCTCAAATTCATGACAGTGACCTCTTCTGAAGAGGAAGAGATAAAGATAAATAGAACCAAGGAGAGAAAAATGGGGGATATTAATTTTATTTATTTATTTATTTTTAAGATCTGAGGTATTACTACAAAGTGTTAAATTTCAGTGGGTAGGTTCATGTGTATTTGTTATTTATCATTCTTTGCATTTTTCTTTATTATTTTTTCAAATGAAACATAAAGAGACACTTTAATGTTTGACAGTAAAAATTGGTATTCCTAAGTTCATTATGGGATACATTGAACTGTACCTTTCCCTGAAATATCTTTTAGCTGTAGATTTACTTTTCAGTGACATGTTTGAAGAAAGTGATTGTGCTGTGTGCAATTTCCTAGTCACATTTCCATGCACTAAGCTGTGGTTTCATGATTCATTCTTGCACAAACATGTGTAGATCTCTATTCTCACACGTTGAAATAAACTCAGCTGTGTTTATTTCAATGAGATTACATTCAAATAAACACACATGTGATCCCTTATGAGTGTGAACCCGTAAAACACTTGTTGATTTGGTTCTGAAATTGTGTGTTCAAATAAACACACTTGTTTTAAGGGAAGTTTTGCTTTACTCAAATATTCATGCTTTGAACATGTGTTTTATAGTAGGCAGATGTGGACATGAGTGTCTTAAAAGAATAATAGTTCTTTAGAGTCTGTCATTGCTTTAGAGAAATGCAGGGTTTATTTAGTTGGCTGTTTTTTTAATATGTTGGTAATTGTCCTATGTAAGTAATTAATTAAAAATAATCTTTGAATATTATTTTTTATATAATTCATTTATTCTTGACAGGTTACTGAATGTAATTTAAAATAAATTATGTAATCCTTAAAGTATATTTGTGAGTATATTTTTAAGAAACATTAATGATAAGTTAAAAAGTGAAGGAGATTTTTATATTTTGGAAACTGCTTCTTGTTTAACCAGACTTGTAAATCTGTATTTTTATGTTTTAAATTTTAGAATGAAAATAAAGAAAAGTTCCAAACTGGAAAAAGTACTGTTCACATTTATATTTTTGCTGAAATGACTGTAGGTAACATGCAAAGAAATGAGTTAACATGCTTCAGCCTTCTACAAAATAATTTTAATCAAATAGAATATAACGTATGAAGTACCAATATTTGAGTTTTTTTCTTACCAAATGAACCATAAGATTATAGCAACTAGAGGTCTTGCTTTCCTTCCAAAATGAGGTGGGTGGCTTTTTATGTGTGCTATTGTGCAGATATTTAGAGAAGTAGACAAACTGACATCTGTTTTTGACCTGAAAGGCTGTAAGTTATTTTACTGTCCATGTAAGTTTTTTGGTTTAGAAGTCTTGTCAGCCCCACAGCTCTGGGCACTACAGCTTCTTCTTCCTGCTTTGTGGGAGGAATTCAGGGCAAGAGTGTGTCTCAGAGTGTGTATCAGAGACAGAGAGAAAATAAGGAAGAGAGTGGCAGGTTGTAAATGGAGTGTCTTCAGACAGTCTCCTTCGCTCAGTTAGGGCCCGAGTGTTTGTGACCTTAAGGGCCATTCCTTGCCTTCGTCTCAAGACCCATGGAACTTGCCACCACCTGTGTGAAGCCCAGTGTGGCTTTCAGCTCTGTCTCTTGATGGATATACAAATATCTCTCCATAAAGCCTGAATTTCTTTCATTAAACCTCCATTTTCTGGTCAGTCATTGCTAGATTTGGCCTTTTAGGAATTTTTATCCAGGTACTTCAGAAGGTTAAATACTTCTATGTGCATAAATTCCTTAAATATAAACTGTTACAGAGAAAATAAAATTTTAATAAATTTTCAGAAGTTAATGTTCCTATTTCAGAGCTAATGCATGAATACACTTTGCCAAAGACTAATACATTTTAGAATAAATATACTCCTGTTTTACTTTTCCTACTATTTACTAATTTCTGAAGTTACTGTAATATAAAATTAAAAGCATTTTAGTTATTTGCTGGCTTGCATTTTTAGAGCCTTGCCTCTCTCTTTCTAGAAAGGAAGCTTCATGAAAACAGGGCCCTTTGTTTTGTTTGCTCCATGTATCAAGTGCTCATACCAGAGTCTGCCACATATTAAATACTCAATAAATGTTTATGAATGAATGCTGAATGAATAAAAGCTAAGAATAAATTTCCTTTGACTTTTCATTCCTAGTCTTAGTGTTTTACTGTCCACCCCACTAACTCCCAAAGCCAGGTATTGTGTCTGTTAGGTGTGTTTTCTTTTAACTTTGTTTTAATGTCATTTCCCCAGGGTACATCGACGGCTTTTATCTAGTCAACTTTATCAATCTTTTCTTTCTTTTCATTTGTATTTTAAGAAGGCCTTTCCTACCCCGGAGTCTATGATACTTTGTGCATTCTCTTATACATGTATCTGTTTGATTCTCATAGCTTTAAAAAAATTCTGTCTGCAATTTATTGTTAATGTTGTGAGGTAGAGATGCATCTTGTTAACCCTTGCCCCTCACCTTCCCCACGAGACACACACCACACACACAGACACACACCCCCACCAAGGTGCAGCTAGTTGTCCCTGCTCCTTCTGTGGAATAGTGTGTGCTTTCTCTAATTTGAAATGCTTTTATCATATACAAATGTTTTGGAACTTAAAATACTGTGTTCTATTGATATATTTTTCTATTTCTGTGGAAATAACAGATTGAAATATGAACCTTTCTTACGAGTTTCATCAGTTTGTCAGTTGATTCTCTTGGGCATTTTCTTACAAAAAGTCAAATTGTGAGACGAATGATAATCGTCACCTTGTCCAATCTTTTCCTTTTCCCATTTTTGTTTTTTTTTATTTTCGCTTTTGGTTAATGCATTGGCTAGTACCTCTGCTATAATGTTGATCACTCCTGGTGATAGTGTACATTTTTTCTTGTATATATTTTTATGTATTTTAATGCATCTAATATTTATCTAACTACTGGAATTTTTTTTCTGTCCTTCACCTAGATCCTTTTTTATCAGGTTAAGGAAATCCTCTCCTATTCTTAGCTAAGAAATTTTATCATAAATGGGTGGTAAAATGCTTTTTTGGCCTGATCATGTCATTTCCCTCTTTACCCTGTTGATGTAATTCATTGCATTGATAAATTTTCTGAAGGCAATCATCCTTACATTTCTGGGCTAAATTCTGTTTGTTATTATGTTTTATTCTCATTTTAAACTTCCCTTAAGAATTTTGCATCCATACTGAGGTGTGATGGAATAGTAATTTTTTTCTTTCCTTTGCTGTTTTTACCTGGTTCTTGGATGGAATTAAGTGAGCCTCAGTTTAAATAGTTTCTTCTGCCTTTCTATGCTATGGAATAGGTAGCTTCAGGTATAAATTATTTATTCTGAATGCTTATTTAAACTCCTATAAAACTGACTCAGGCTAGTCCCTTTTTTTTAAGGATGTAGACTTTTGGCAACTGCTTTAATTGTTTTACTTTGGTTATTGTGGTGGTGTTTTCTTTCTGCTTGTTCTTTGGTAATTTTTGATAATTTATATTTTGTGAGGAAACCCTTTCATTATAGACTTTTAAGTTTTTGTTATATAGTTGCTCTTAGTGTTCTCTTAGAATGCTTAATTTTTTTCTGTCTCTAGTTTTTCTCATATGTTTATTAATTTTTACCCTAGTTAATTCTGGGTTTTTTTGGTTCTTTTTCTCTTGTTTTTCTAGTGCTTTTTTTTTTTTTTGAAATAATTCATTTGTCTTCAAACTTCTATTGTTCTCTAAAATGTCATTTGTCGCACTGTTTACAATGAGTACCATTTTGATGACATATCTCACACATTTTCTTGTATAGCATGATCATTGTCAATTTGCAATATTTAAAAATTGCACTTTGATTTACTCTCTAATATGCTACTTTTAGAAATATGGTTTAAAATTGCCAGTTAAAATTTTTTTGGCTGGTATTTAATTAATGACTTCTTATTGTATTTAGGTTAGTGACTGTGGCCAGCAGGATAGCAGTATTTAGTAATTTGTTAATTTAGCCTTTGTTGTTTGCCATATGATCAGTCTCTGAATACTTCTTTGAAAAGAATGTGATTTCTTTTTATGTGGAGTCCAGGATGCTACATATTTTTATGTTTGTTAGGTTAATATTATATCTACTAGGTTAATTTGAGTATGTTATTCCTATCCTTTTATAACATTAATTATTTTTTTAAATTTACCTTTTATTTTCTGAGAGGGATATTTAAAAATCTGTGATTGTG
This sequence comes from Camelus ferus, assembly GCF_009834535.1. Classification (NCBI taxonomy): domain Eukaryota; kingdom Metazoa; phylum Chordata; class Mammalia; order Artiodactyla; family Camelidae; genus Camelus; species Camelus ferus. The sequence continues at coordinate 46,390,400 of NC_045696.1, forward strand.
ATTTGTTAATTTTTGCTATTTGAAATTTCTTTGTTTTTACATTTCAAAAACTGCACTGTTAGATGTATAAGAATCAGTGACTATTATTTACTCGTGGAAGATTATTCTTTTTGGCAGTGTAAATATATCTTTTTCCCTTTTAATGATTTTCTCTTTGATTTCTTGTCTGGTGTCACTGTTGCTATATGTACTTTCTCTTTGCGTTTGCCTGCTGTAGTTTCACATCCCTGAGTTTTAAACCTTTGTGTGTCATTTTGTTTTAGGTGTGTCTTTCATAGATGTGGACTTAGATTTTTATTTTTTAATTTAGCCAAGCATATCTCTGACTAAGTGTATTTGTATTTATTATGACTTATCTGCTATTTTTTTTAATATTATTCTCGCTTTCCATTTTCCACACTATCATTAGAATGATCACATTTTCTTTGTTTTAGTCTTTATTTGTTCTGCTGGTTTGAATAGCACACATTTTTTTCCTACTTCGTGATTACTTCTACTTATTTGTTTATTTTCTTTCAGTTTTATTTAGATACAGTTAGCATACAACACTGTGCAAGTTTAAGGTGTACAGCATTAATAATTTGACTTACATATATGGTGAAATGTTTACTACTATAAGTTTAGAACATCCATTCTCTCATATAGATACCCACCCCCCCAAAAAAAAGAAAAAAATGTTTTTCTCTTATGATGAGAACTTTTAGAATTTAGTCTCTAAGCAACTTTCAAGTATACCATACAGCAGTGTTAAATAGTCATCATGCTGTACATTACATCCCCAGTACTTATATTTATAACTGGAAGTTTGTATCTTTTGACCCCCTTTATCTAACTCCTCCACCTTCATGATATACTTTTAACAGGTGTATTTAAACATGTTTTTCTTACAATGTCTGGAGTTACAGGTGTCTGTAGCTTTTTTTCTAAATGAGAGAAGAACTTGAGCATGCTCTTATTTTCCCCCATTCTAGGTTTTCAGCCTTTTAGGTTGATAAAGACAGAAATTTCCTCCTGGATAATTGTTAAAAGTAGAAGTTTGGTATCTCTTTTGTGGATAAATCTTTTCTCTTTTTTATGATAATTTTAAAGATTTTTGCTTTATCCTTATTACTCAAAATTTCTCTTTAGTATGTGTAAATGTTTTTGTTTTTAATGTATCCCAGTTGGCACTCAGTAACAGCTTTCATTGTGACGCTTTCTGCCTTTGGAATCATGTTCTTCAATTATGTCAATTTCTCAAATACTCAGTTTTCAGATGTTGCCTCTCCTTCACTCTCAGTTTGCACCTATTGGAATTGCTGGTAGATAATGGAAAGTAGATCTGTACTCTGGGTCTCAAATCTTTTCTTTTTTTACCTTTGATTTCTTTATTCTTTTCTTTTACGTTCTGGAGAAATCTTTGGCTCAGGTTCGAGCTCACTAACTCCCTCTTCAGTAGTGTTCCTTTAGTGGTGTCCTACTATTCATTTTCAGTCTTTTAGTTCAGTAAATACATTTTTTTCATTTCCAAGCTGTCCAAAGTTTCATTTCCATAATTCAAGGTTCTTTTTACACACATCCAGATGGTTTTGAAGTACATGTAAAGTACGTGTCTGATATAAGCATGCAGCTTCCAATAATCACACAGACCTGTGTTCAGATCTTGTTTCACTACCACTTAACTGTGTTATGGCTGGTTACTTGATGCCTCTGTTTAAGCTTCAATTTTCTGGCAAAAGTGTGATAAAATATCACTATGCTGTGTTGGTGTGGGGATGAAATTCTGTAACTGTAATATTAGCTAACTTGTTAGACACTACGTGCCAGGAACTCTACTAGGTTATTCTACTCACAACTGTTATCTTATTTAATTCAGAAATTCCTTTTCAACAATCCTAAGAAACTATCCTATCTAGGATAGTTTCTTGTTTCTTATTCCCCTGAAAGCAGCTGATCATGTTGTTCTAGTTGTTGAAATTCATTGCCTTAAGCAAATCTTTGATCACTAGTTCTATTGGCTTCTCAAACTTACTAAGTAAACAGTATATTGAAGAGAGGTATGCTTGGCCTACCTTTGACTGCATTTCTTTTTTAGAGTGATTCCTTTTCCATCTTATGTTCCCCTGCTCATTGTTAGGTCCTTGTGTGTGTGAATTGTCGCTTCATCCCTTTGCTGGGATTCATTAATTGAGCTATGTACCATTGGTGCAGTTTCTCCCGTTTGCTGTTGACTGTACAGGGCATTTACTCTTTCTGAAAGGATAATAGACTTGGGGAAGAAATCATTTAGCTACATAGAGGGTAAATAAAGGTTATGGGAAATTATATCATGAAAATATTAACCCAGAAAGTACACTACGTTCTTTAAGATTCTTAGGATGGTACAGTTATTCCTGAATAGAACCACTGTGTGCTGGTGACCACTTCTGAAACTGTTGCCTCAACTTTTTGGAATTGCAGTATTCAGCTAGCCCTTTCTTTTCTTCTCAACAATTCCTAGTGAAAGGATTTGTGGACAGTTGTTTATGTTTTAAAATAAGAGCAAATAAGTTAAAACTAATTTAATACATTGTCTTGAGACAATTGGTGCCCATTAAAGGGCTATTTTACTGAGACTGTCACTCTTCAAAGAAGCCCAGAATGCCTGAAATGGATTGGAGGTTTTCATGTGTTAAAAGTAATTGCATGTTAGTCTTTATATCTGAATGTTTTATAATCATGAGTAAACTCTCAACATGTTACCTCCTTTCATTGTTATCTTCTGATTATTAGTATGTTTACAAATTCTTTTTTAAAAAAGACTAAAATTACCATCAATATGGTATAATCATTGCAGTGTTTAATATACAAATATGTGTACAGGCTAGTTTTTAAAAGTAACATTTAAATTATGAGCCACTCAAAGTAAACAATTTATTGAAAGATGACTAGGAAAGCTAATGTTTTTGGAAATACAGTGATTTACCTCTGATACAGTAAGATGCCCATTTTAAATAATATGAAACAACAAAAATTTCTTAAGTGATGTTCCTAAATGAGCCACACTATTGGTTAAGTCTGTCTTCAAAAGAAGTCAATGCTTTTAATTTACTGCCAGTATACCAATACATGTATTTTTTGGCTTATTTAAAAATTCTGAGTAAATGTGTAACTCATATACCAAATTTTAATGTTATTCTAATTTAGTAATTAAAAGATTAACCAAGTAAAAACAATGAAAAGATTATATTCAATCTTACACCCTTATTATAGGAATAAGATTATATTTATAATAATTAACCTGTATTAATGCAGCTATTTTTCAGTGTTTCACAATTATGGTCCTTTAATAATGTACATAGATTAAATCTAAATAAGAACAGAAAGAAATCAAATAAATTATGTCTTATGAAGATTATGAAGTGTTCGCCTTGAAGATTTATTAGTCAAATCATCTGATATCTTTGTATAAACTCTGAGTTTCTTGAGGTACAAATAATAAATATGTGAAAATATTACACAGGCTTTAAAAATGAAACCGTAGATTAAACATAGTTACAATTTTATTAGCTAATTTCAGTATATTTAACAGGAACTACAAAGTTTTGGCTTTCTGGGACAGTCCTAATTTAAAATCTCTCTCATTGTCTTTATAAATACATGAGCATTTTCTCAGATCATGGTTTGGAAAATATATGTGGATAATAAAAATAATAGCTGCCATTTATTGAACACTCATTATGATAAAGCAGTATGGTTTCAAGGATTATGTCACTTATTCTTGCCAAAAACTGGTGGTAAGGATTATACACATCCCCATTTTATAAATGAGAAAATCGAGATCCTCAAAGTTAAGTAACATCCATGATTACACAGCTAGTAGAGGACTCTAGATTCAAGCCCAGCATTCTCTTGTTTCAAGATAACATTATATTAAATTACATTTGGATGTAGGCTATTTCACTCTTCTTTGCAATATAGCAGCTTTAGCTTGATCTTTCAAGAAATGTAATTTCAAATACATATATATGTTTAATTGTCTATTAAAGCTTAGGCTGCTCTTCGGAAATTATGAAGAATAAAGGATTACATCATACATTTTTTGGTACTCTGACACTTAGTGTAATGTCATGTATAATGACAAGCACTCAATAATTGTTGAAATGAAATAAGGAAAATTCTTGATTGGGAGCTTAATGAATAAAAGTGGGTAACGATATGTAACAATATATAAAAATTCAGCTTTCAAGTTTCCATTATTAATGTGATTTAGAGATGAACACTAAATGCTGAAGAATATCTCTTGACCCATTCCACGTTATGAATATACAGATTTATTTTTCAGAAAGAGTGACTCAAGGCTGTAGAGGGCAGTGTAGACCAGCTCAAGTGGACTTTCTGTGTTAGAGAGATGCTATAATTGTTGCTGTGGTCCAGCTATCCAGTTAAGTTTTAACAGCCCAAGTATCTGACCACTGACTATTAAAATTGTCTGACACTTAAAAATGGAGAAGGATAAATGAAAGGTGTATTAGAACCAGAGAATTACATAAACCCACAAAGAACCTGGCAATTAAACACACACTCTTTCTGTTCTTATAAACTCTAGTGGCAAAACCAGGATCATTACCTGGATAATTTAGGCCTAAAAATAGCATTTTTGTGTCAGTGAACTTGGTGATAAAGTTTCTTGTAAAGGATTTTCTCTCCTCTTTAGTTTTCTAATTAAACAACTTGAATTAAAAATAGTGGCACTCTCAGTTGTTCTCCCCTTTTCCTCTCCCCTCCTCACCACTTTATGAAGACATAGACTATTTAGTTCTGTATTAATTTATGCACCATACTAAATTTTTAAAACATTTAGTAACATCAATTCAGGTTTATTTGACATTCTCTCATTCTGTTGCCAGTATTCATGGACAGCTTGATTATCTAGTTTGCTTGTTTTTATCACCCTCCTAGTGAATAGGATGTTTTTGGACTATATTTTGCAGTGAGTGGCATAGGTTTTAATTTAGGGGGGAAAAAACCCCAAAACCTATCAGCTCACAAATATTTCAGTTTTTGGCAAAACTGCCACCAGCGTTGCATATACTGACCGTCTGCTGGGGACAGGTATCTATAGTCTGAAGAAGTACCATACGGTATTATGTTAGTTATAATATTAATTTTTATTAAAATACTGTATTATCTGCCCATTTATCTTAGCTTTTTGGTTTTGGCTTTAGATAAATACAATTTCCATAACTGAAAATTTCATAAGTAAAAATCACATCTTCGGTAATTGCAGATGCAGTATACTGGTCATTGTACTAACTTCACTGGGTAATTTAAATAATTTTAAGAGGCACGTAGTCCTTGAGTAACAGAATATCTCCAAAGCTTTAATGAAAAATGAAAAAGCAAATTTTCTAAATGTAGATAAATGAAGCCTATATGCCAGAAATTAGAGGAGTGCTGACTTCAAGTCTTTCTGTTGTATGTTTGACAGTTTAAAATGTGAAGAGAACCAAGGAACATACAGTTCAGAAAAACTAACTTTATATTTTTAGATTCCATCCATATTCTCATTTAATTTTCAGAACAACTTATGGTAGAGTCAGGGTTGCCATTGTTATCTTTGCAGATGTGGGGGAACTGAGGCTCAGGGCAATATGAGGGATATGGTGAAGTTGAAGTGGCTCATAACTCATTACACTACAACAGGAACCCAGTCCTGCCTGTGGTGTTTGCTTAGAATTAAATGGCTGTTTTATGATGTTGTTAGCACAAATATAAGTGATTTTTTCCATGCTTTTAAGAATTGAAACACTACCGATATTTTGTTGAATGAATAACTGACTTTTTTAAAAAAACAATATGTTATCTGGAAACTCTCAGTAACAGTTTATAATTTCAACTTATTGGCCTCACTAGTACACTAACTTTGGGGCAGTTTCTAGTTTTCAGTTTTGCTTTAAGTCTAAGGTTTGATCTTCCTGTCTGCTGTCTACCTATCTATCTAGTTATTTTTACCCTGTGAATTTTGTTTTATTATTAGGGTCTTGTGTCTTTGGCTGCAAGGGACTGATCAAAACTTTTCTTGTGATTTTTTTTTTTTTTATTCTCCCAAAGCTCTTTATAAACATTAAATCACAAGAAGAAATTTATTTTTTTACTGCATCTCTGAGAAGCACATAAAATTTGCTGCCATAAATCCCATTAATTAAAGTACTAAAAAGGATCCCTAACACACCTGTTCTTCTCTGAAGGGAGGGAGCTGGACCAGTGTGTGGTACTGTTGATGTGAGTGTGAAGCACAGTGTGATTCACTTAGCAAGCAAGTAAATGCACATTTATGGTTTTAAATTTATCAAAACAAAATTTCACAATAAAAATTAGTAGAAATAGAAGGCAAGGTTGGAAGATAAGGATATTCTGGCTCTGTCTTCCTAGGAGAAGAATTTGAGGCTTACTTTAAGTGTGTATGACTTTGGGCAAGTTATTTAAACTCTCTAAATCTCCGTTTCCTTATCTTTAAAGTGGGGGTAATAATAGTACCTTCCTCATTGACTGTTGAGAGAAATAGTGAGATAAAACATGTAAATGGCTTCTATACTTCTTGGCATATGATATTCTCTAAGTAAATGATAATAGTAGTAGCAGTAACTCTTGTTGCTGCAATAATCTTTAATGAAAATCAGTTCATAGCTAAAGTTCAGTGGTAGCAAAAGGTGTGGAAAGGAATGATAAAATGAGTGAAGAATAGATAACTAGACTCCATGGGGGCTTAGCAGCTGGTGTGATGTGGGTGTTGAAGTTAAGGGGGCACCAAGGTGACTGTGATCAGTCAAGGATAGGGGGCTGTTTTAAAGATATGGTATTCTCCCTTACTTCAAGAACACAGGATTTCAAAGAAATATTACTGAGGCAAAGTAGTAGGTAAAAGGAAAGAAAAAAAAAATAAAAAGAATTGAGGATAACTTTTGTTTTTTATTTGACACACTTGTTTTAATTAATTTGTATTTCACGTTCACCAGTTTCAAATGCTTTTTTATGTATAGTGCTTTTGTTGTTGTTCTCCTGTCTAATTCAAGTTTTTGGTACTAATTTGTTTGGCTAGTGAATGGCAAAAAGTCTGCCATTGCTCTATTTAAGACTCGGCTCTTCTTTAAGATAAACAGTATCTAGAAGCATGACCAGGTACATTCACTGCATTGTAAGAGGGAAGGGGGGGAGTAGTCAGGAAGCATGTAGGTGGGAAGGGTTTCCTGTTTCCAGGCAACAGCGAGGAGCTACAGAGGGAAAGCAACTTGAATATAAATTCATTCAGGAGAGGACATTTTGCCACACTGCCTTGTAGCCGATGGGGACACAGACTTGATTCTGGAAGATAGTGTAGGTTTAAACTTCACTTGTCAATGGGTAAAGTTATTGGAAACCTCATTCTCTTCAGGTTTTGTGTGTACTAAAACAATACCATGTACTAGTGGCCAAGTTAGAATTTTGCAGTATTTTGAAAACAGTAGCAACCAGCGTGCTCGCCTTTCTCCTTTTCCAGAAGCACGGGGCATTCTGTGCTTCATTTTCCCGTCTAGACGTCTGCGGAGAGAGCGGAGGGACTCTTGGCTTTAGAGCAGGCGCCTTCCCCGCCTGCCTCCATCTGCAGGAAGGAGGGAGAAGCACAGCACCCTCGCTCACAGGGACGTGCTTCCTCCTGCGGTGAAGCCAGCCCCGAGGTTCAGCCGGAGCGGAGGGGACAAATCCCTCCTCCCTGGGCCAGGGGGAGCTTGGGCTGGTCACCTGCTTGTGGCATTTTTTTCCCTGACCCGTGAAACGCAGGCGAGTGGTGTATTTGGAAGAATGGAAGAAGGCGTCAGCGGGAGGCAGCTCCCTGATGGGGGTGGGTTAATCCTGGGTATTAAGAAAGGTGGTTGTTTAAATACTGGTTCCCCAAAGATCTTGTAACTGATGCAGTAAATCTCTGGGCCCTGAAGGACCCTCCAGTTTTACACTCCAGCACTGGAGTGCGTGGGTGGGCAAGTTTAGAGATTGGTGAGAAACCCGGAGACGGTTACACACGCAGAAAAGAATTGCCTGTGTAGAATGCATTCTTTCCTCACTTTCACATTGGATTCCCTTTAGAGTTGTTAAGGTGAGCTACTTTTCTTTTAAAATCTACTTTTCATTGTTTCATTAGACTGCTTATGTTTATAAGAGTTTTCTTCAAAATCTCAGGCAAACGATAGGTCTTGTGAAGGGGTTAAGCACCCTGTGGATCTTGCACTCGGAACTGCCCTCTGCTCAGAGGAGAGGAGAAAAGCAGGTGCTGTTGGTTGGGGGTTGGCCTGGGCGAGCCCTGCATTTTATTGCTTAGTCTGGAGCCTCCTTGAGTGACTCCTCCAGGGACTATAGGTGCCTTACCTCCACTAATTACTTTCAGGGCCACAGAAAGAGCTGCCCAGACTCTTAAGCAAACATTCAGGATCCAAGCTTTATATTGGATCCCCTCTCACCATGTCTCTGAGGATGAATCACCCCTTGAAGGGTCTAATCTGTTTCCTTATTGTCTTGTCTGGAAGGGTCACATTATTTAAATGTAACTCCTGAGAGCCTGGCAGGTCTTTTCAAACAAATGTTGATGGATGCCTTGCAGTCCCTCCCACCCCAACAGATTTCTTTATGCTTCTTTTTACATAGACACTTAACCTACATAGAGTGTGCCTCCTTTATGACCAGAGAGAAGAAATTAAAGGAGTTTCATCCTCACGGTTTATAGTTTGTTTTTCTTTGCCTGGTGGCTTTTAGTCAGATGTCAAACTGTATCCCTCTTTTCTGTACTTGTGTACTTCTATCCTATGGGGATGTTTAAAAAGGACCTATGGTAGACTGAGTCTCTTTTATTTTTTTTTTAAAAGAGCTTCTTTTTTATTAATTTTTTTCTTCTTTCTTTTTTCTTTACTTCTGTTTTTATTTGAAGAGCCTAGGTGTGGTTTTTTGTGTTTGTTTAGGTTTTTTTGGGGGGGGGAGGTAATTTAGGTTTATTTATTTATGTATTTATTAATGGAGGTACTAGGCATTGAACCCAGGATCTCAGGCATACTAGGCATGCTAAGCCCTCACTCTACCACTGAGCTATACCTCCCCCCGGGTCTCTTTTGAGTTTTACTGTCATTTTCTATAGAATTAATTTTTAAATTTGGTTTTAAGGACATGATTTGGCAAGTTCTGGTGTACTTGTTAATCATGTTATATAATTATATATTAATGGCTGTGAATTTTTTAACTTCAAATAACTTTGAATTGTACTCGAGAAGCTCACTTTAAATCAGTGCAGCAGATTTTAAAAGGCCAATAATCTTTTATGTAAAATTTGAGTTACTTATGGCATTATATAGGCAGTTAGTTGGGTCTAGTTCATTTTAACTACTTGACATTAGGTATAGAATTTAATTTCAGATAGAGGAAATTATGAAAGATTAATGTAATAAAATAGACTCTACACATCATACTTTAAAAATGAAAAAATAATTGTTTATCAGGAGTTTATGTTGGCTCTTTACGCGATTTTTATAGACATTGCTTCTGTTACGCTAACATTTTAGACAGAAGATGTCTTAAATCCAAAGATTTTTGTTTGTTTTTTCCCTTATTCTCACTAGTCTTCTTCAACATAGTCATCCTTGATATTTCTTTGCATGTTCAATACTGTTTTCAGCATGTTTGTATGATAATATATATTAACAATTTGCTTTATTTTACTGAAGAGTCAAAAGTAAGATTTCCATGTGGGATTCAATTAATAAAGGCACATTGTCTTTTCTTTTTTAAATTTAAATATCACAACATGCTTTTAAAGACACTTTGCATTGTGCTTACATACCCTTAAATGTTGTTCCCAAAGGTGCTCAGACTCTAGCCTAGCTGGAATCTCTGGGGAGAGACAGAGTACAGTTTGGCGAAGGAACATTGTTCTTTGATGTTAGCCACTTCAAACTTTAATTGAAATCTTAGTAGTTAAGTAATTACCAGAAATACAACTGATATATAGGTATGCTATCAGGAAGAAAAATATTCTATAGTTAAAGAAATTAAACCGTCAATATTTTAAATAAGAGATATTAAATTTTATGGTGTAATTATATAAATAAATGTTTAAATACGTAAAACCTAAAGTCTACCTGATACCTGGTCTCTTGCTAACCTTTTTAGCTGTTATTAAGTGAATTCGTGAATGAGTTTTGCTTAATAAAGAACAATCTATATTTAACAAGGATCAAATTTAAACCCAGCTACTAAGTTTTCATAGAAGCTGCTACTTTTGTGTTAAAATACCTTTAATCATACTTTCACTTACTGAGCTTTTAGAGAGTAATCACACTTAAGTGCTGAAGTGTTGGATGGATAAAAGAGAAATTTAAGACCTTTCCCCCACATCCTGGGAAAGGAATAGTCATTTCCCTGTTTATGCTGAATCGTCTTTGGTGATACAGGCCAGTTTCTTTCAGAATTCCTAAACTTGGAAATTCCCTTTCTGTGATCCTGTATTTGTGCCTTGCTCCTACCAAGTCTGAAGTGAAGGGACCATATTTTTTTCATTCTTCCAACTTGCACAGCCGATGTACATACTAGACAGGTAATAACTGTGGAATTAAGCAGAGATTTTTTGAAAAAGTAGCTTTAAGAATGGAATGATCCTCCAAATTAAAATTAAAATTTTGCTAATTAATCTTTTCTGTTATGGGCATGAGCTGATGTTGTTTGGTTTTTATACATTGCATACAACCTTGGTACTTAATATCCTTGAGTTGGCGGTTTCTTTTACTTTGCAAACAGGAATTTAAGATAAAATCTGAATTCCAGTTTTACATAAAGAATACAGTTTATCAACAACAGGGCAGAATTTATAGAATTTATTAAATATAATTCTTAATCATGTACTATTTCCTCTAAGGAGTAGTCTGATATTTTTAGAAAAAGAATAATGCTTTATAATTGTAATTACTATTACTAAAATGTTTTAAAATATAATTTGGATTCTATTAGTTTATATAGTATTACTACATCTATGGTGGCATAGTTGTAAGACATATTTACTTTATAATATTCATTTTAGTCCAATATGTATATGTGAGAGTAGAAAGAAAGACTCTCTAAAAATTATTTTTTTCAAAGATTTCAGCAGAAGCAATAGTTTCTTCTTAGCTTGTTAGGGCATCAGATATTTTGGCAAACTTTCTGTTTAATAAAATATTCACATTGGCTTGGTAGAAGTATTTTTTTAAAGTATTTTCCACAGGTAGTAAATATTTAGCAAAACTGTGTATCTTGAAAACATTTGGCAAAAAATTGTGTAGTATTTATTAAGAAGTTTCAGTATGTATATGAAATATGTGGGAACTGTTTTTACATGACATTTTTATTTTTTTCTGGAAGGTTGTACCTTTTGACCACATTCACTTGTGTGTTTTGTTTTTAGGTCACATTACGTTTAGTTTTATCCTAGTACCCAGACAGTATTTATAAAACTAAGATTTTTTTTGGCGGTATTAATTTTTTTTTTTTATAAAAGCATTGAAGTTATATCTTTGCGGTTAAAAGATTTTCTTAGTATGCATGGTAAGTAGCCATCTTTAAAAACCCAGAGTCAATCAAATTTCAGACAATTAATACTAATTTTAGGACAGTTTCCAGACATAAATATCATCAAAGAGAGTCTTCTCCCTTTTTTTTTTTTTTTCTTTGTTTGTTTTAAATCATGAGTGGGAAACAGTTCTTTACTTACTAGTATCTTACTAGTATAAGTATTACTATCTTAAGTAGTATTTTTCCATCTTAAAGCTGTTGGCATATAAAAAGGTAATACTTCCTGTGTTAATGTTTTATCTCTGGGACAGTAATGCATCAGGTCAAGTGTAGTGCTTGGTAGTTTAAGTTCTAGGATCTGTTGTTTTTAATAGTTTTTAACTTTAAAAAAGTGTAAGTTTAAATTTTAAACATTTCAATGATGATCTGTTTTCCTGCTTTGCTAAATAGAATATAACAAACACAATTATATTTTTTTGATCATTAAAAATCATTATTTCTGTTAGTATTAATAGAATGATGTAGGTATGAGCTATGGAAGTTTATTGTGCTCTTTGCTTTACTAAAAAATTCTATGTTGCTGTTCTTTAGAGAATGATCTGTGCTTTAATATTTTTCCTGTTCCATTTTTCTTATCCCATTCCCTTTTTTGACTCTTCTCAAGGCTGTTAGTAGCCTAGTTATGATTTGCTGCTGGATAATGAAACATATTGCAACAATGATCAAAATAAAAATCAAGGTGTTGTGAAAAGTTTAAAGGCCTGCCTTAAATATATGCAATTTGTCGGGTATTAAGAAAAACAAATCTTGGCTATTCGGAGGGCTTTTAATGTTTTTTCTAGGCTTATAATCTTTTGTATTTTGAAAAGTTAAAAGAGACTCAGAAGCAGACTTTCAGATTAACTAGGATGTTGCTGTGTTAGGTTTCTTGCTGTAATTCTTAAACTTTCAAAAGGGTTGGAAAAGAACTCACAGATCAGCTACTCAACTGCTTATTTTATGAATGAAGAAATGGAGCATGAATGATTTACACCTTATTACCAACAGCACAGGATACTAGATTTTTGGAGTAATTAATGCTTCCTTTATCATTTTAAGAACAAATTGAATCATCGAGAGTAGTTTTAAAATGTTAATTCAGGTTTAAGAAATATTTATTCCAGTATGTTTATGATTTTCTTCATTAGAGCCAGATTTCTGCTGAGCCTGAGAGGGTTAATTATTCTGCAGAACAATCTTCAGTTTTGATTTTGGAACTATTTTTTTAAAAATAGAGTTGTAGTTGTTTTAAGTGCCAGTCATTTCAATCTTCAGGATAAATTGTACTTTAAATAATATATAGTATCTCTTAATATTATTTGTTGGAACCTCAACTAATTTTGCAGTTGGTTTATTTTTAACACCTGAATCAAATTATTGAAACAATGCCATGTTTTTCTTTAGTTTACGTACGATTTAGATTCAGAGTTAATAGTTAGCAGTTTAGCTTGTGAAACTCATTCCTCCATCCATCCCTTTCTCCCTTCATTCCTTCAAATGTTCATGTATAGAAGGCTGTGTACAGGGCACCATGGTTCACAGCCGCTAACCTTACATTCCAGTGAGGACAACTGACATCACATAATTACTTATACAGTTCTTTTAACTCAAATAGTAATAAATGCTTAAAAACAAATGAATGGGGTAGTAAGAGAATTATAATTGAGTAGCTGACCAAAGCTGTGGAAACAGGCCTGGCTGCTATGAGGAAGTGATGGTTCAGTTGAAATATTAAGAATTGTTAGGCCTTTGGGAGATGGACATGCAGGGGAGTATAGAAATAAGGCCCAGAAGAGGGCAGATGGCATGAACCAGTATAGGGGCTGAGGACTGGTCAGGGATGTAGGAAAGAAACCGGGGGAATGGCAGATCAGTAACTCAAGCAGAGGAAACAGGTGAGGATGTAGATCCACCAGTGCATTTAGCAGTGTTCAGGCTGTTGATGATCTTGAGGAGAGCTGTTTTTGAGAATTGGAAGGGGTGAGACCTGTATAGCAGTGGGTTGAGGAGCAAGTAGGAAGAGAGAAAAAGGTGATAGTTGCTGCTGACAAACGTTTTGATAAGTGTTATTTGGAAAGCAGGTGAGGGGATAGGATAGTACCTGGAGATAGAATTGGGAGATGGTTGGTTATTAATGCTAAGATAAGAAGGAAATATGTTTATTTCCAAGTAGGAAAAAATAGCTTCTTGAAAGGCCCCTACTGTATATATGAAAGCAAGTACAATTAAAAAGTCTTTAACTTATTTAGTTTTTTTGTATTTATGGTGTTTATGAGAAGCCTTTCTTTTCAATTATATGGCTTTTAGCTAACTCAATACCATAAAAATACAATCCTATTTATTTTTCTATGGTTCTTTGTTTTCTTTGGAAAATATTGTATCAAAACGTATAATTTTTAGTGATGCTAAATTGGCATGAGACAACTGAAATAATAAAAATATTTCCTGAATAGGAAACTTGTGCTTTATGTATTTAAGACTCTCCGGATAACTAAAAAGTAAACTTATTTTGTTGTTATTAAAACGCATTAGAGAGATCCAAGAAAACAAGATAATTGGTTGTATTATTTATTTCACAGAGGAGGTCAGTAACCCCTAAACTAAAGGGTTCCAGAATTTTCAGATTTCAGTCCACAGTAACTCTTGTTGGTTAGGGTTACACTCTATCTATAATTTTTGTACATTTGTTTTTAGTGAACAATAAAAGATCAACTTTCAGATCTGTTTGTTGATGCTCTTTCATATAACTTTTTTTTTTTTTTTTTTTTTTTTTGTGGAGGGGAGGGAATTAGGCTTACTTACTTATTTATTTTTAGAGGATGTACTGGGAATTGAACCCAGGAACTTGTGTATGCTAAGCATGTGCTCTATCACTTGAGGTATACCCTCCCCCCCATATAACTTTAACGTTAAACAAACGTTCTCATTTTAAGAAAATCCAATGCAAAATCAGAAGTTAATATCAAATAAACAGAGGATAATTGTTTGGCCAAGGTAATTCATTCACATGGTTCTCTTAAATAGCACTAAGCTGCTGTTTTATAGAGTTTATTTATGTATGTTAACATATTTGTTCATCAGAACTGTGGCTGATGGGCAGAGAAATTTAAAATATTAATGTTTTAAGAATCACTAGCATTTGAGTAGTAATTAGGAATGAACTTTGATTAAAGTACTGGGTGTGTTGTACACATATATACCGCAAATATACATCAATTCATTTCCTGAGAGATACCTTTCATTGTATTCTTTTAGATCTGAGTTTCTTCAACTTAAGTCAAGTAATAGACATATCCTCAGGGGTTAGCTAGTTCTTAATGAGAAAAAAATTTTTTTATGTTTCATTTAAATGATAAATACAAAAGAAAGAATGTATTTCTGGGTGCCCTGGTTAGTTAACTTATTTATAACTAAGCATTATCACTGGATTTTTGTCACAAAGTTTGAATTTGTGTTTATGATACTGTTAATTAAACATGCACCTAAAGTGAGTATTGAACTATTAAGACCATGATCCTTAGATGGGGGTCCACAGAGTTGTCTGTGTAATTATTTTTGTTGTCAAGGCTAAATAAATAAGTTTGAGAAGCAGAGTCCTTGATTATGGTCTGTGATTATTCTCTCCAGTGATGTAAGCAAGTGACTCCACACTATTGGGCTTTGCCATTTTATCTTGCTTTAATTTAAAAATGTATTCCACCTCTTCTGAATGTTTTGAAAACTTAAATTAGCATTTTTAAAAATAAATGAAATTAATTTTGATAAGCTTTTGAGAATTTAGTCACATATTAGAATGATTCAGAACCTCTTATAATTTTAGATAATCTGAGCTAGAAATTGTTGTTCTCACAACCTCTAAAGACTTAGTTAAAATTATGTTATGGAGTTTCTCAATTTTCTATCTACTGTTATTAAATTTTGGCATCTTATCCTAAAGGAAAGTCTGCACAGGGACAGATACTTGCAGGAGCCAGGCAGGGAGCTTGACTATGGGAAATGGGCATTGGGTAAGATAGGAAATAGTGAGGATCATGCTTAAGTAAAGGTGCCGCCCTGCATAAAATCCCTCAGATTCATCGTCACCTTCACTGGGCAAGCCAGACCAAAACAAGTTTGCAGGCTCTAGACTCTCCACCCTCAACCTAGTTGGGAGAAGCAAAACTTAGAGATGGAGTGGTTTAGTCACAGTTTGAGGCGGTTGCTTTTTCATTCATTCTTCCATTCATCCTTCCTTCAGTCCACCCATCTATCATTCTATCCAGTCATCCATTCTTTTCATTTATACATTCATTAATTCACTGATTAATGGACTAACTAGTACATGCCAAGTTTTAGACAAAAGATGGACTTCTTGTCTTCAGTAATTCACAGTTTTAAAGCAAGTTGCCAGAAAATTAGGCAGAAATAGTACAGAAATCATCTTGTTTTCATAATATGTATCACTGGCATTATTTTTGCATTTTTGAACTTGTGTATCTTCTGTTCTTCTGTGAGAGTAGAAGCCTTGTGTGTTTTGTTCCCCTTTCTACCCAGTGCTCAGAGCAATATCTGATACACAGTAGGTGTTAACATAAGGAATTATTGAATGATTTGAATGAATCATTGAATCATTGAATGAGTGAAGGTTCTGATGGTCCTGTAAGATCTTATGGAGGGAAGGGGACATGAGTCAGATATTAAAAGGGGGTCAGGCTTTGAGGAGGTGGAAAAGGAGGAAGTGACTGACAGTTTGTCTGAACAAAATGGTCACAAAGTACAGAAAGGAGCCTGGTTCATGGGGATATGGGATGATATGGTGGAGAGTAGGTGGATCAGTAAAGAAGCCAGCCTAGATTGACTAGCCCTTTCATGTTGGAGAGAAGCCAGGAGCTAACAGGGTTGAATAGGCATAGGTGGGAAAAAGGGGGGTGGGGCGTGTGGCATACGTCACACAAAATGAAGAGGCATTTTGTTTACTAGCATGGGCTCTGGAATCACACACTGTGGGTTCAAATCCCAGTTTGCTACCTACAAGCTGGGTAGCTTTGTTCAAGATGCTTAACTTCTCCGTTCCTGAGTTTCCCCATTTCCTTTTTAAAAAATTCAGCCATTAAGATTATATTCACTTTATATTTTTGATAAGAGGAGGAAATCCTTATGTTATTTTTCCTAAAGCTAACATAAGTGAGTAACAAAGAATGGGGTACAAAATTTTTTTTGAATATCATTCATTCAATAGATCAATTAATTTTGCTATACTCATTCAACACACCATACAGCCATATAATTGAAAGAGCTAAACACAGGTACTGAGTTGAATATCAAATATATAATCCTAAGAGAAGGGAGCAAGTCACAAAAGAATATTTCACATATATAAAGTTTAGAAGCTGGCAAATTTAAACAGTGTATTGTTTAGAAATACTCATGCGTAGAGGCAACTACTATAAAGAGAAGCAAGTTTATGATAATTGCAGCTCATCATCTTTAAAAATACTCCCCAGGAAGGATTTATGGTAAAACCTCCCTTTCTCTCCCTGTCTTTCCATCTGCTACCCTGGTACGTGGAATCATCAAGTCTAGTTGATTCCACTTCCTGTGCATCTCTGGAGTTGATTCGTAGCTCCTCTTTCCTGGTCACATCCTAACAGATCACCACATTACTTGCTTGTGTTACGTAAGCAAGTTCTTAACATGTGTCCCTGCCTCTAGTTTTGCCCTTTTTTTGTCCATACCCTCATTCCTGCCAGAAAAGTCCTTCCAAAATACAGATCTGATCTTATTACTCCTATACTGAATTCTCATCATTCTTAGGATAAGTACATACTCCTTACCGTGGCTAAGAAATTCCTGGATGATTTGGCTGTTTATCTTTTTGTTCTTATTTCTCAATGCCCACTTATCTTTTCCTTTTATCTCTTGCCCTTCTCATGTCCTATTCTCTATGATTGTAATGTTCAAGAATGGGGTAAAAATTGAACATAGATAGCATGATCTAATGGTAGAATACTTATTTATGTGGCAGGCTTTGAGGTTACAAAGAAAAAAAGACTGGCAGTCAAAAATCACTATTGAGTGATGTGATGGTAGATATTTATTTCAATTTAAAATCATATATGTAGTCTATTTGTGAACATTCATGAATGTGAGAAATTAAGTCTCCTAAATTAGGTAAAAAAAAATAACGTAAATGATGTTTACAAAGAAAAAAACTGATGTCAGAGTCAGGGATGATATGTTACACACACTTATTTCCATTTCTGCCATTTACTCTGCCCCATAAAACTTCCCTTTAGCCTTGTTGACACATCACATTGGAACCTTTAGAAATCATTTTATGCTATTTCTCCTATTTTTAATGCAAACTTTAGTGGGGAAAAAAATAAGGAAGCATTTTATTATTTGAGCTTATTAATTATACTCAATGAGTAAGTATCTTTTGAACATCTGATATTTGACCATTTTCTTGTTGTGTTCTTAGGAAGATAGATAAAGAAATATACTTGGTTCCTTACTCTCTAAAATCTTAACAATGAAGACTGAGAAAACAAAGCTATTAGGTGAAAATAGAGAACTGTTGAAGTCAAAGCACTTTAATCCTAATTCAGAACCGTTCTGCCTCCTAATCTTTGTTTCCAGAGCGCCTTTTTGATCAAATTACTTGGTCCTTCAGATAATTATTTGAAAACAAAAATGTAACAGAGAAATGACCACTGAATCATATACTCCAGCTGCTTCTAACTCATCAGCACTGGTTTAAGTGATCAAATGATTCTTGGCACTGTTTCAAGAAGTTCCACCAGAGGAAGCACGAAAGCCTAAGTGCTGGCTTGGTTTTGAGCAGTGCCACAGAGCAGTGCTTTTTCAAAGTTTCGAAAGTGGAATTGTGCGCTTCATTTTCTCTGGGAAGATAGCAAAGAGGGCAGTTAACCTGACTGTTGTTCAAGTACAGAAATATCTCAATGTTTCTATGCCTGTTTTGAGAATTTTGGCCTTCTTAATCATAAAAAAGGTACATAAATGTATTTAGAGAAAGGGCAAGATTTAGCAAAACAAAATTTGTTTTAAAAGTGTGATTTTTATAGTTGGCTAGAAATTTTGCAGCATGCTCCATGGATTTTGATTAGTCCTTTATGCCTTGGTCTTATTGCTTTCTGACATTTGGGGATGTAATTTGGTCCCTTCATCCTTTTTATAGACATTAATTCTTTCATTTTTCCCCCCAGGAATATATGACTTCTCATATACAACATTAAAGAGTTTCACAGTTTCAAATAGGAAGTATTTTGTTAAAGTAAACCTTTGTAAACACTTCTGAAAATGTTTTCATAAATAACCATTCTGTGGGACCAGAAGGGTTGTATCAACCTTAAGTGTGATGATTTAATAAATCAAATAATTAGTTATATGATTTGTATTATGAATAAACAGGAAATTATTTATGTATGTTTATATACATGCATCAATTTTATTTCATTTTTCTAAATCGTCATCTCTCTTATTTTAACAGTCCTTCTCTTATTTCTTTAAATCATTTTAGAGTTTAACTTTCATCCAGAGCACTTCCTACCTGCATAGATGAATCCCTGTTTCAGTGACCATGTTGGGCTGCTTGCTTCTCTGTTTCACATCTGAGAGCTTATTTACTAATTACTTACTCTATCATCAAAAGCCACATCAGGTGGGCCTACGAACAGCACTTGGGGTTTGGGACAGATAGTAGGAATTAAGCTGTTTGGGAGTGTGAGGTCAGGGGTCCCACTCATCAATAACAGCACAGATTGTGTGTGGTCCCAGCAGAAGTCACAGCTTTGCCTGCCCCAGTATTGCCGGAAACTTAGTTACTGACCTTTCGTGACCTTGCCTCCTTAACACAACCCATAATACCTCCAGCTTCCAGGCATTATCCACTCTTGGGAATCGGCCAATTTCCTAAAGGTTAATGCCATTCCGGATAGATTTTTTCCCATAGTCTTAAGGACAGAATCATAGATTAAGTATAGAATCACATCATTAGTTTTCAAGGTATATATCCCTTCTCCTTGGTTCTTGTAAGTTCTAAAAGAAGCCTTTTTAAAAAAACTATAACTCCTATGTTTTTTAAAAGCTAACTTAGATAACATTCTTCACTTTTCATAAGATAGTGAAGAAAGTTATAAAAATAATGAAAGAGATAATGGAAGAGATCGAAACCATAGTTAGAGAATTCAGGGGAGCAGTGCAAGTCTAATGAAAGAGGCTTAGAAAGACTTGGTTTATGATACAGAAACAGCTGCTTACATGGAGGGTAGATGGAAAAGCATGAGGCATTTGAGAAACATGTGAAATTCCCTGCTCCCCCCAATTTTATTCTGCACTGATGAACAAATGTATTTTTAAACTTTCCAATATATGCTAAAAGCACCTGATTTCATTGAAGAAAACTTAGTTCAAATCTTTACTTTTTAAGGTTATTTAATAGGTGAAGTGCTTGGCCTTTGTGGAGCTTCATGTGTTTCCTCTGTAAAATGAAAATAATATTTACTTTAGTGGTTTTCATCTAAGTGAAAACATACTGTAAAATATGCTTGCTAAATTTCTATCAGTAAAAATTTGTGTATTGTAGACCCATCTTAGATATCTGTAACTAGAAGGGGCTTGCCAAGACATTGACAAATTATGATTTTCAATTCTGAAACCTCTTAGACCTAGAAAGATGTTAGAGGATAATAGAAATAAACCTTTTCTCTGGGAAAGTTATCATATTAAAAAGAACATGCAGATAAATGATATGTAATCTAATTTGAGAGAATATATTTCTACCAAATACGATTTATTTATTTTCTAAGGAACTATAAAAATCAATGAATGTTATATCTGTTAGTAATGGTACAGTTTAAAGGAGGATACAAATCGCATACCTAATAACGTTTTATTTATTTTAGAGGGTCTCAATACTAATAGAAATGTTTCCTTGAGGCAGAGTATTTTACTATAGGTAATTGAAATATTCTTACTAAAATTTCAAGAAAGTGAAAGGAAAATATTTGAATGTATGTGGTGAGGAGAATCTGTAACTTGCCAGTAAATGTATGCTGTTCAACCTTTATAATCATTATGGTACCAAAGAAGTGTTATTCTGAGTATTTTTTGGCATTGTATATATAACTTTGATTATATGGTAGCTGTGACTGTGGCTTTGTGTTTAAGAGATTTACTCCATCAGGAAGTTAATAATCTCCCAGTTTAGTGTGACTTTGATATTTGGGAAAATTTGTAAGCTTAGGAGGATGCAAAATGTAATCTACTTACTGTACTTTTTTTTTTTTTCTTAATGTTTTTGGTTAAAAAATGGATGTTAAGATCACCAGATGTTCTTTGAGAGACTGCTGATTTTTAAAAATACCTTAAAATGATTTTTAGTATAATAGCAGCCTTAGCATTGAACAGAATCTCAATCTTAGTTTCTCTTGGAGTCCAATAATGCAAGGAAATCTTAGGGGAATTTGAAAATTTAAAGATAGATTTTCATATACAACCTAAATTTTTAGTTTAAGTTTTTTTGTTGTTTTAAAATTTGTTTATTTTGCTCTGTTTTACCAGTACACACAAATTTAGGTTTTATTAACAAAAAGGATCATGCAATTTTCATTAGTCCCCCAAGTAACTTCTTCGAACAGGTATGTTTAGTTTTAACAGGATAATAGTCAGATTTGGGAAATTTCAGTATTGTCTGATCATTGATCCTGAGTCCCCTCTTCATACACATACCTTAAGGACCAACAATTTCTGTTAGGTTGTGCCATATAGTTTATGGGAGAGTGGGTTTTTTTTCAGATTAAGCTTAAAACTTTTTTTAGCACTATGCCTTTCAAAGACTTCCATGTGGAAAAAAAAATAGAAGTATGATATTTTGGGGGAATTTTTATTGTCTCTGACTCTATTTAATCATAATTTTCCATTTCTAAGAAGTTAATGATTTATAATTAGAAACTAACTGGTGTTTTGCTGAATCTTTACACACCCTTGTTCAAGGATCTTCTGCATTTGGCCTGTAGCAGTTCTAATAGCAGTAGTCAATTAATCAACCATATAAAAGTCTTTACCTGACACTGACCTTGTGCCAGGCACTTTGCTGGTTATTATGGGATAAACAAAGCCTCTTGAGCTAGTCAATAAATTTTAAGTGATCATGACCCTAAGGCATATCCTTTTTCTGAAAACTGAGTGCTAGCCCTGTTCAGCAGCGTGGATACTGAAACATCAACCCAGGGGTGTTTCCTTTTTATTTCCCCAACCAATTACCAGAGAAGTAATCACTAATCTACTAAATCCTAATCACTTTTGGTGATCCAAGATTATTACTATCTAAAGAGAGAGGTTTTTAGAGTAAGCTCAGTGGCAAGGGAAACCTTGAAGGAGTAAGAAAACAGGCTCAAAGACTTTCAGCTAATCTTTTAACATTTATTGAGTTCAGCACAGTGTACTAGATGCTGGGGTTGTAACAATGAGCAAAACATGGATTCTCTTCTGTGGGATTTTACAGGGTAGTGGCGAGACCAGATCTGTAGTCACAAACGAGGGTCATCAGTGCTCTAATGGTGGCATATGCAGGGCTTTTGGGAACACATGGGATGCAGCCTAACTCAGCCTGAGGGAGTTAGGGAAACTGATTTCCAGCAATCCCTTTAAGTGAAATAAAACAGGTTTTAGATTTAGACAAAAGCCATAGAGGAAAATAATGTAGATTGAAAGCCCAAAACACCATTACCCAAAGGAACTCAGAAATAACATTGCATGAGCATGAAATTTAAGATTTGCCAAAGGAGTAGAAGGGACATTCAGTAGTTAGAGGGACATTTTGCTGGGCCCTGATACTTTCAGAGGTAAATACCTGTGATAACTTTCAGAGGTAAATACATTGTGCCTACTTGAGTGTCATCAATGAGAGATGATTTAAATGATCACATTTCCCCCCAGAGTTGATAACAATTATTAAATAGATAGAGTAGATCCCAAATTATATCACAGACCAGGTTTTTAAAAGTTTTCTTTTTGGTATTCCTTTAGGCACCTGAGAAAATTTTATAAATAGAGGTTTGTTTTTCTTAGACTAAATCTCACCCTTAATCTGTAGCTGATATTTTTTCCTGTTTCCACTTTCAGGCCTCCATTTAGTTTCTTCATTCTGTTGCACCTTATTCTCTTCCAGGGACCAGCTTCCTTCTTGACTTCTTCCCTGAAGCCCTAACTCCTGTCAGTCTCACTTAGTCAGAGTCCTAGGTCTTTATGTCTCATCCCCGGGGTGCTTCATAGACCTGAGTCCCTTCAGGCTAACTGTGGAGAAGGTGGGTGATGATGATGGTGAGAATGAAGGTAGTGCTCTCATTAAACTCACGTGTAGAGAGGCAGTGTACAGCAGTTGAGAGCATGAGCCCTGGAGTCAGGCTGCTGAGCCTCAGGGCCAGCTCTTGCACTTCTTAGCTCTGTTCCCCTAGGCAGATTGCCTTTCCTCTCTTGGACAGTCTTCCCTCCTCTGTAAAACAGGATGATAATAATAGTATCTACTATACCATAGGATTATTGGGAAAATTAGGTGAATTAAGGCACAACACCTAATGGAGCTCAAACATATTATTGTTATTTAGTAAACTTAAGTTTGTGACTACTGTGACACTATCTCTTTTAATCCCCACAACCACCTTATAGATGCTGTTACTACCTTTTACAGATGAGGAAATTGAGCTTAGAAAAGCTAACTAACTTGCCTAAGGTCACATAGTCTGGATTCAAACTCTGATCTGTGCAATTCCAGAATGCCTGTTCTTTGAACTAAAACCATGGTGCCCCGTGGGAAACACAGAACAGAGCGGGAATGCTGCCACAGCTGCACACTGCAGTTTTTGTTGATTGTACCAGCAGTTTCAGTGGGGCAAGTACGTGTACTAGGGAACTTTGCTGGACCATCTGTCTGCAGGATTGAGTTCTAGTTCTGTCTTTCATTGCCTACCTTTGTGATCTTGAGCAAATCACTTAAAATACTGTTGAGGCTAAGATTCATAATCAGTAGCCTGGAAATAATAGTAGAATTGTTTAAAGGGTCAAGGGAGACTATAATGATAGTAACTACATAATAATTCATGGAAGAGAATAAGGTACCTGGCTTACCATATGGACATTTTAAATAGAACAGGTAATATCAGTTAACTGTTTAAAAACCTTATCTCCTCTTTGATGTTACTTTAATTTTATTTGCTACTTTTGAAAGTGAAAGGCTTATTTTGTGCTTCTGGGAATGAATCTAAGGTTCTATGGCCCTAGATGGACCAGCAACTTGGGAATTGAAGTTTTGGACTACCAAACACCATAATAAAAAACATTTAGTGAGCAGATAATTAATAAAAGCAAGATGTATCTGTGTATTGGTGGTTGAGGGGGTGATGGGTTTGATCCTAAAGTGAATGAAGATCACATCTTAAAAATATGTTAGGCTTTGCCTGTTTGTGAATCCTTTGTTGTATCAGAGCAGGTTGAAGCTTTGGGTGGAACGTTGTATAGAGTTGTATCTTTCTGCATATTACTCAGCTGTCCAGCAGTATCAGTGATCCAGAACTCATATGACCTCTGGAAATAAATGTCACAAACTTGATGTTATTTTATAGAAGACCCCCATCCCTTACTTAAACCATTTTTATCAGAATTAAACAAACAGATCTAGCCAGCTTTTTGGCTGATTTCCACACCGACAGCACTTAGAAAGGAAACGGGAGCTTCATGCAGGTGCTCAGTGATGAGACCATGTGTTCTTGATATGGAATTTTTAAGTAAAGCATGCTCACATCTGTGAACTCATCTCAATTTTGTGAGATAGTTTAAGGAAGTAAGATTAACTTAGTTTTATAGGGAAGAAAGTTGAAGCTCAGTACTGTTTCAGTACTTCGGCCTAGGGGCTGATAGCTTGTTGTTGGCAGGCTAGGAATTGAACCCGCATCCCTGACTTGCTGGCAGAAATGCAGAATGCCAAATAGGAGGAGCAGCAAAACCCTTGTGGACATTATATGAATGCTCTGCAGGATTGGGGTTAGTAATAATTGCTTGGGAAACACTAATATACAGTTAAATCACATTGATGTGGTCTAAGAAGTTCCCCATTTTGAGAAGATTTTCATTTATCATAGCTTCAAATTAGGAGACAAACTGTTGTGGCACTCAAAGAATATAACCACAGGTAACAGGAAAAGTTAATTGCTCTGAGTGGCTCATTTCCAGAGGTTCTTGATTTTCTGTTCTTTTTGTTTTATTGTTTATTTATTAATTTTAAACTCTGTAGTAACACTTGAAAGATGTGCTGGAATAGAAGGGGGTGAACCAGTCTTTAAACGTTTTTGTTGCAGTGGAAGAATTTTGAAAACTATTGGATTCCCTCAAAGATTTCTTCAATGACATCTAAAATTTCATCATAGCTTTAATCATTTGCTAATGATAAAATTGTCATTGATTGTAAGTATTGACATTTCTTAGTAAAACTGTTACAACCTTCTTAAATGTATTTAATTGAATCAGATACCATAGCTGTTTAATACTTAGCACTGTCCATTTACAACTACTCTCTTAACAGTCCGAAATTTTAGTGTTAATTTTTCTCTTTGAAGTCTTTATTATTTACTTTTCTCAGTAAATTTTATCCTTATGTGTTATTATGTTTAAAAAATCTCTTTTTGATCACCCTGTCATACTTCTGGTGACAAAATTTAATTTATGGTGACCATAAGACTTTAAGTGACTTTTTAAAAGTTATTATGGTGATTATCAGTACACAGTTGATCAAAATAATGTGTGAGTTATAAGTTTTGATAAATAATGTAGAGAAAAAATACAATTTTACTGAAAATTTATCTCAGTGCATTATTGGTGCTTTTCTACTAATTAGTTCATATATCAGCCCATGAATATTATTCACTGCAAAAAGAGTTCAGTATGTTAATATATACACTGTGAAATTTTGTTTACATAGATAAGTTGAAAAGGATGAGAGTATTAATATAGCAGTGTCACTCAGTTCTTTGAACTCCTCAGTTATATTCAAAACCACAGTTCTCTGTCATTTAAAATTGTCTTTAATGATTTATCAGCTGACAAGCAAATTAGGTCCTCCTCCAATTTTATCAAGCAAAAAGTTGGCAAAACCACCTGAGTTGCAAGAGAAGAGAGATTAGGACCACGCACTTTTTTCACTACCAGTACTTCTAATTGTCCCCTTGTGTGCTGCTCAGAGGTTTTTTCCCTACCTTAAGAAATGCCCCAGAGTGAGGTTTGTGATGGGTGACTGAGTGCCTTGATTTTGTAAAGCGGAGGAAAAGGATTGGAAAAGGGAAGGTGGGAAACGTGAACCTGCTCTCCAGGGCCATTCTCAGTCACATCAGTTTTAGGAAAGGGTGCCTAGAAAGGTTGATATGGAAATTGACTTGCCGTCTATGTGCCTGCATACCCTTCATATCCTTTGGAAAGTCTCATGTACTTATAGGAGTTTGGCTACCCTAATTTAAAGACTGTTGTCCTAATAACCAGTATATTGTGGGCTCTTAATTTAAAAGAATTTTTTTTTTGTCTCTCGTGTGTGTGCATATGTGTGTGTGTGTGTCTGTCTGTATGCCTGTCCTTTAAGCTTAAAACACTGCTGACCAAGGTAAATAGTTTCTGTTGTCTAAGGTAATGTCATAGATCTTAATTGCTTCTAAGCATCTGTTTATAAATTGTCCTTTTCTGAGTATGAATCTTCACAATCCTAGTTCTCTATAAATTCTCCAGGGCAGGATTAACACTTGAATTGTCTGTAACTTTTTCCCCTGGACATCTTTTGCTTGTCCTACTCATATTTACTAGCACCTTGGCAAAGTATATCTTACATAACTCAATGTAAGAATTACATGCAATTTTGAATAAACAACTAACAGTCAGCCACAGTCAGGTTACTTTTTTACTCCTGATTTATTTCTTTTGGGAATCAGTTCATAAAATTACCACAAGAGACCTCAGACGTAATTTATGTCATCTCTTTCCTTTTACAGAAAATGAAACCAGAGAGATTAAGCCAATTGTTCAAGGTCATTGAGGTAGCATTAGAATAGGAGAATGGTGTCTCCTAACTCCCATTATTACATCTTTTGCTACATCACACCTCTGCTGCCTTATGCCAAATTGCATTCCTTACTCCACGCTATTTAATATTATATGTCTTGGGGACTGGTTAGCTTTTGTCATTTCAGGATTATTTTTTAAATAGACATTTGCTTTATCATTGAAGACTTTTCTCAAAACAAAAATGCTCCTTATCCCCTGGCAAATACTTTCTGCCGCACAGTAGGACACAGCCAGGAGAGCCTGGGGCCCTGGCCGCCCCAGGGCAGTGGCACTGCGGGAGGGAGGGGATGTTAACAGGTCAGTAGAGGTGGATTGGCAGAGCAGGGGCTGGTGGGAGGTGGGAAGCTTACATCATTTCCCTGCAGCTGGGCTCTGGCGAGGCTGTAAGGCCTCACCTTCCCCTGAGTAATAGTTTGCCAGATTGGCAGAGATTCGTAAAAGAAAGAAAAGGTACGGCAGGACGGATGCTCACCCTGTTCGTAAATCTGTGCTATAAGATGAAACTGTCAATAAGTAACTAGAAGCAGCCAGGACTATCTGTGCTTCGCTCTCCCCCAGCTCAGTTCCTTTCTGCTCCGCCCCATCCCTGCTCTCTCTGCTGCTCAGATCAGCTTCCTGCTTCTCATGAAAGCTGTTCTCCTATAAAGCTGGTCTGCTTTCACTGAAAGCATTATATTCATAAGTCTGAGTCAGGTTTTGTGGAAGTATTGTTGGTTTAGTTTTCTTTGGGGGACGGAGTAGGAGGGAGGAATTTAAAAAAAAAAAGGAAAGGGCAGGCTGAAAAAGCAAAATCATCATGAATTTTGTTGTCACATCGTGCCGGTGTTATAACCAGCTTTGTAGACTGCCGCACTGAAAATATTTCTGTGAGAGGTATGTGCCTGAAAAATGGAAAGGTGGCTGTTGGCTATAGAGCAGACTGTCTGCCCAGCGGCTGCTCAGATGGCTGTAAGGTCGTAATTCTTTCTAGTGTTTTGATATGGAAAGAGCAATCATTACTTGAAATGTGCTACAGTTAGCCAGCTACTAGTAAAATGTTAACTGTGTGCTTGGTCCCCGCATCAGAACTCCTGAAATGCTCGTTCAGCCTGAATCTTGTCTAGTCAATTCCACGGCGTTATTCCAGGCTTGTTTGATGGTTGTTGTCTGTAAACAGGGTAATGATTGTTCATATTTCTCGTTATTTAGAACCACATGACAAAGATTAATGAGAGACTTTGAGTAGCCTAGAAGAAGCTTCAGATTCGTTTGGAGCTTTTTGCATTGACAGATGGCAAAAGTAAAAGGAAATTGTTGATGATTTACCGTAACCTAAAGTGAAAGTTTTAAAGTTTAAAGGGTGTGTTACGTCTAAGTGGAAAAATCTGGAGGGGTCTCTAAAATTTAGAAGCATAACTCCACCCGTCTAAGTGTTTGCTTGACCTATATTAAGACCAGAAGGCTCTGGTTAAAAAAAAAAAGAAGACCAGAAAGCTCTGGATGTATCTTTTCTTCAAAGGAGATTAGGAAATGTGTATAAATGCCTCCATTCAGTGGTCAAAGGAATAGGATAGGATTAAGAATAAGGATAAAACCAAAAACTGAGGAAAGTATGGGGGACTTTATATTGATTACAAAAAAAAAAAAATTCCAGGCTATTATGTTATAAAATGTTTTAGAAAATATTTAAAATTAAAAAATAACATATTTTATCATGTACATGGGGTAAGCAACTAGTGGCAGAGACCATTCAAACTAGCTTCTGCTTGATGTTAAAAATTATTTTATGGAAGAAACTTGAGAACTCTTGAATGTTTTAAATTTATTTTACATAACTTTGGAATTAAATTGTTCAAATTTATCAACATATACACATGTCAGTGTTGTCCTTTTCCACAAAGATGGTAATGCTTAAATCATTGAAAGCACTTATTCATGAATAGAGTAGGTTACCTAATATAACTCAGTGTGAATTCTTCCCTTTAAGAGGCTGCGCCATTTAAACTTGATTTCTTCTCAAATATTTACAAAGAGAGCCAATCTTCATAGGTTAAAAATAAGTAAACCTAATTCAGGCTTCTGAGAAGGAATCCCCTCTGCACTACACCACACACAGACAGGTGGCCACCCTGACTGTGTTTACCTTGGTCATTCTCAAGTGTAGCTGCACATTAGAACCCCCTGAAGAGCCTTTAATACCTACCGTTGCCCAGGCCTAACCCCAGGGATTCTAATTTAATTGGTCGAGGGTAGGGCCTGGGCATTGATAGACTTAAAACCATTCCCAGGGTTTCTGTGTGTAGCCAGAGTTGACAGTCGCATTACCTGAGCGTTCCAGCAGTGATGAAGCAACAGCCCATTGTGTTTTGGGTTCTGTTTGACACCAAATCTGCTTTGGGTATGTGTCCTCTTAGATCTGAACTCTTTCACTAGCAGCTCATCAGATATTTAATATCTCTCCCTTAAGACTTTGCTTTTCCAGGCAAAATAGTCTTTGTTTCTTCAGTCTTGAGGGCTTATTTGCTAGATCCTTTCCCATTCTGCTCACTTCCTGTCTTGAAATTGAGCATGTGTTGTCAGTATCACTCTTAAAGAGGGTGTCCTCGGGACAGAGCTCATCATTCTGGAAGTGTGGTGCCCAGCACAGGATGCAGAGAATGCAGTAAAACTGTAACTCCCTTGTTCTGGACACTACACTTCTGTTGTTGGTGGCTAAGATTATGTTAGCTTTTTTAGCAGTCACGTCACACTGTTGACTCATGTTGAGCTCAAAGTCAGCTCAAGCTCTTAGTTCTTTTTCACATGAACTGTACTGAAGTCAGGCCTCTACTACTCCGTGCTTGGTGGATTTTTTTTCACTGTAGTACCAGGGTTTATATTTGTACTTGTGAAATGTAAGAGGAAAACCCAATGAATCAGTTATTCCACAGAGGGAGAGTGATGTATCCAAACTGAATGCCAGAAGTTTGTTATATGCGTGTAACAGTAATTCTAGAGTAATCTAGACTATTCATCTGAATCCACAGTTAAATTTAATCTTGTTAGTTCAGTCCATCTTTCCAGCATTCCTTCTGATTCATTACTCAATGCTTGCTTTTCAAAGTAATGACCTATTTGACTGTACAGCCTGTCTTACTGTTTGTATTCAATACTTGGTCAAATGGCTTTCCAAAATCAAAATACATCCATGGCATTCTCCTGAACTATTTGTGTGATATCTTTATTTTAAAAGGAAATGTGTTGAATTTGTCATGGCTTTCTTGTTTAACGACAGAAGTAGAAGAAACTATTTTGCAGATGAGCAGATGATGACTTGTCTAAGATCACACAGTTTGCTACTGTCAAGGCTAGAACCCAAATCCAGCTCTACTGGTGTTCACTCCAGTGCTCTGTGGATCAGACTGCAAGTGCCAATGCCATTTGTCATTTAGGATAAGACTTCAAAGGAAATTGAAAGGAATTAAGACCTCCATGGATATTTCACTGTTTCTTTTGGAATATTTAATATTTAATACCTTAACATATAGCTGAATCAACTCTTGATTTGTTATTTATTTAATATTCTGCCCAGATCAATAAAAGAGGAATAAAATAACCAGCCAGCATTCCTAAATAAACTGCAGAGAATAGTATTCTTAGTAGTTTGGGCATCCTAGCTCCCTTTGGAAAGTTATTTCACAGCCTCCTGCCCACTGCATACACACACAGTGGATGGTAGAGTAATATCACTTTGTTCATAGTGAATCACAGCACGGGAAGATCTTGTATATTAAACGAGAGGCATATATAGGTTAACTTCTAATTTTGCAGGTGAAGAAACTGAGGCCCAGGTACGAAAGGCTTACTGAAGCTGTAGTGCCTCGCTGTGTACTTAGTATATAAGCAATATTAGTACATAATACATATGTAGTAAATACCTGGATATTGCACAGCTTTCTTCAGTGTTGTTTTCTTTTCCACACAGGAATTGGATTTTACCTTTCTTTTTCCCCAGCTTTGCCCTTGGGCAATTCATTTCCTTTAAAGTGTTGAAATGGAACAGATTTTTCAAGAATACCTATTACTTTAGGAAATCACCAGTGATATAGTAAAAGCTCAGGTAACCAGGTTTATTTTTTCCCGCTTTTTGACTTATAGGAAAATAAGCTCCTTTTCTCCCTTTTGAGAAATTTATTTCAAACAATTTAGTTTAAAAAAAAGGAGCTTCCAAAGAATGAATAGCCTAGGGCCAGTCTGTATACATTTAGTCCAAATGTGCACATCTTCATTAGGGTCCAGTGAAAACCGATGCTCACAAGGCTGCCCCTAATGTATGATAAGACCTGCAGTCACCAGTGATTTAATTATGCTCACTGTACGGTACTTACTAAAGCAAGAACGTATTCCTTAATACATTTTAGAAAGATTTTCAATACTAGTAGTTGAAACAAAAAGGCCTTATAAGTAAATTTAGTCAGTCAGACTAAACTCCTCCTCCAGCCTTTTGGTTAATATAGGTATGATTGTGTGTCTTTCTTCACAGTTTGGAAGCACCCAGTTTTAGTAACCTGAGTCTGGCAAAATATGAACAGTAATACCCTGTGAAGCTGTACTTTTAGAGCATCCCTTGCTGCTTTTGCAAAACCCAATAGTCCCAAGTGTCTATTTCCTACTTTATAAGCACATTTTACATCAGTTAATAGTGGTTGTATTTTTACATGGCTATTCTTATGTCGTATCTTGAAATCCAGTCTCATGAGCCCTTCATTATTTTTAATGCTTCATAATGGTGCTTTTAATGATGTTTTTAGTAGGTAACGAAGATACAAATGTATACAGAACTATGAACCATGTATACATGAACTATACAGAAGCATACAGTTGAAAACTGTAATATGAAAAATAAGTGTAGGCATGATTACTAGTGGGATTAGTCAAGAAGTAGTATTCAGTACAAAGTGTCCATATTTAATTTGAAATCAACATGGGATATTGGAAAAAACATGAGATTGGGAAATACAGATTTGTTATGAATACTTGTAGAATTTTAAAATGTAAAGATCTAAAACCCTAACATCTTTAAATTACTATTTAGAGAGTGCTATAGACATATTTTCTAAAGCTTCAAACAAATTATTTTTTATGTGGCACATCCCAATGGTCATTTTCCTATATTTTTTTCCTTGTTAATTGTTTGTATCATTATTAAGAGACTGGGTCGAGCTTATCAAACTTTAGAAAGAATGATGGATTAACTAAACTTTATGTTTAATTTTCAGTATTTATTTACAAATCATGTGTTGTTTTTCACACAGCAAACTTAACAACCTCTAACAAAATGTGTGTGTGTGTGCCCACAGTTGCCCTTAAAGCCCATAAACTGGCAAAGAATTGCAAGAAATTAGCGCATTGGGTGTTAAATTATTCATAGTGAATAATAGTCTGTCTTAGTCTGTTCAGGCTGCTATAATGAAATACCACAGACTGGGTGGCTTATAAATAAAAAACATTTGCTTCCTATATTTCTGGAAGTTGGAAGTTCGCGATCAGAGTGCCAGCATGGCCAGCATGGCCCTCTTCTGAATCGCAGCTTCTTGTATCCTCACATGACAGAATGGCCAATTAAAGGGCGCTACTCCCATTCATGAGGATTCCACCTTTATGGCCTAAGCACTTTCCAAAGGCCTCAGCTTCTAATACTGTCACATTGGACACTAGGATTCCAACGCATGAATTTGGGAGTGGGGACACAAGGATTTAAACTACAGCATTCTGCCCCTGGCCCCCAAAAATTCATGAATTTCTTGCATGCAGAATGCATTCATTGTCATCCCAGTAGCCCTCCAGATCTTACTGGTTCTAGCATCAATTCAAAAGTCTAAAATCTAAAGTCTCATCTAAATATTATCTACATCAGGTATGGGTGAGTCTCAGGGTATGATTCATCCTGAGGCCAAATTCCCCTTTAGCCGTGAATCTGGAAATCAGTTATGTGCTTCCAAAATGTAGTAGTGGGACAGGCATAGAATTAAACACTCCGGTTCTAAAAGGACAATAGGCAAGAAAGGGGCAATAGTTCCTAAGCAAGTCAGAACCCAGCAGGACAAACAGCATCAAGTCTTAAGGCTCAAGAATAATCCTTACTTGATGCTCTGCCTGCCAGGTCCACTGGGGCAGGAGTCCCACTTTCGGGACACAGTAGAGTGTCCCTGCACCCCCCTGGCTTTGCTGACCGCAGCCTCACAGCATCTCCCAGGCTGGAATGGTACACCTGTGGCTCTGCTGGTTTGGAGTTGCAGTCCTACCCCAACAGCTGTGCTGGGCATTGCCCTAGTGGGGGGCTCTGTGGTGGCCTTGCCCTTGCTCCGCCCTCTGCGTGGGTCTTGCGCCTAAAACTCCAGGTGTCTCCATTCTTTGAAATTTAGGTGGAGATAGCCACTCTCCAACAGCTCTGCTGGGGAGGATTCTGGCTGCCATGGCTTTTGGTGGGAGTCTTTTGGCCTGTTGAAACCCCTCCCCACTTTTGAAACTGAACAGGAAGCTCTGATGATCTCTGAATCATCTTACCTTAAATAACGCACGTGTGAAGCAGAATAGATCTAGGTCTCCCTCCTGTGAATTTCAAGAAGTCCTATAAACAACGTTCGTTTGTTCTGTCTCCTTCCCTTTGGGCTCAAATTGCCGTTTTCTTCCTGGGGTGGCTGATTAAATCTCTGTTTCATACACATGCCAATCTTCTTATCAAAGGGTCTCTTGGCCACACCTTTAGTCATCTTTTCCAAACATGCTTGCTCATTTTTTGTAATATGGCTAAGCCGAGAATTTTCCAGATTTAAAATTTTTGCTTCCCTTTTGATTAAAAATTCCATCTTTAAGTCATTTATTTCTTCTCACATTTTACTATAACATTCGAGGGAACCAAGTGGCACCTTTAACACTTTGCTTAGAAAAAGATTCACCCAAATAGAGAATTTCGTTGGCTATTTCTGTTTTCCGCAAGACAGTACTAGAAGTTTTTATCTTCCTCAAAACACTAGGTCATGAGCACAGTTCAACCACGTTCTTTGCACCTTTTTAGAACAACAATGGTCTTTCCTCCAGTTTTCAGGAACATGTTCCTCATTTCCATCCGAGACTTCATCAGGATGGCTTTAACTGTCCATATTTCCATTAACATTCTGTTCAAGACCACATCGGTGTTCTCTAGGAAGATTGAGGCTTTCTCTGAAGCTCTTCTCTTCTTCTGAGCGCTCACCAGAGTAACTTTTAATGTTCCGTTCACCATAATGTAGGCTTTTTCTAGCATGCACTTCAAAACTCTTTCAGCCTCTACCCGTTACTCAGTACCAATGCCACTTCACTTTTTTAGTTATTTGTTAAAGCAGCAGCACACTTCTAGTACTAATTTTCTGTCTTAGTCTATTCAAGGTGCTGTGACAGTATCACAGACTGGGTAGCTCATAAACAACAAACATTAATTTCTCACAGTTCTGGAGGCTAGAAATCTGAGATCATGGTCGTAGTCTGACTATGAATGACAAAGCTTCTTACTAGGAGAATTATTATTGCCCTTCATATTTAGAATGTTTCAAAGAAAATAGATACCAAGTATCTTTATCAAACAGGTCTAAATTAACCTAAAAAAGCACCAAACCAAATATATATGAGTCGTATATTGAAATATATTGATTTATACCTTAGATATTACCTTTGCATAAATCTAAGAATTATTTGATTCTTTGTGTTAAAACACTTCAGTTAGGTTTAAGTTGTATAGGTATCTCTTTCATTATTCAATAAGGGATCGATTCTCATCTGAGAGTTCAGGAAAACCCATTTTGGAGGAAGTAATGGATAAGATAAAGTCTGATGAGTAGATATTAGGTAGATTGGGCTGGGAGTGGTAGGAGGAAATGCAGAGGCTCTGAGGTGAGAAAGTACAGGATGCCTAGGAGAAACTAGAAGAATATTATGGCTGGAGTTTATAGAAGAGTAAAAAAGGTGGAATCGTGCAGGTAGAAACCGGAATATGTGGGCTTTTTTGTGCTTTGATGAGATTATTGCAAGCACAGTGGGTAACACTGAAAAGTTTTTGGCTAGAGAGTGAGGTGTTCGTATTTACACCTTGTAAAGATAAGTTTGGTTTCTACGGTAGGGATGCTTTTGAGGGAGGCACAAATGGGGATGCAGAAGTCAGTCAAGAGATTGTTATAGTGTAGCTTAGAACAGGTTTACCAGTGAAGATGAGAAGAATGGTCTCATCTTTTCTGATTTACCATTTATTTAGGAACTTGGATTAATTGTGTTTTATGATTGACTAGGCGTGTGAGAGTGAGACAGAGGAAATGACACATTAACATTAGTGTCTGGTGCACTGGATGATCAAGTGACAACTGCCTATACAGGGATGGCCCTAGGAAAAGCAGATCTTCTTCAAAGGGTTTTTGGCAGGGCAAAAGTCTTGAATTTTGTTAAGAGTTCAGTTTATCAGTTTTTCCATTTTGGATGTGCTTTTGTTGTCAGGTCCAAGAACTCTTTACCTAACCCTACGTTCTGAAGATTTTCTCATTTTTTTCTCTAACAGCTCTTTAGTTTTGTGTTTTACATTTACATTCATGATTCATTGTGAGTTAATTTCTGTTTAAGATGCAATTCTTAGGTTGAGGTTCTTTCTTTGCATGTGAATGTACAGTTGCTCCAGCACTGTCGGTTTGAAAAGCAACTCCATTGCTTTTGTGCCTTGGTCAAAAGTAAGATAGTCATATTTATATGGGTCTATTTCTGGATTCTCTGTTCTGTTTCATTGATCTATGTGTCTGCCTCTCCACCAATATCATACATTCTTGATTATTACTGTAGCTATGTATTAAGTCTTGAAATCATGTAGATTGATTTCTCACACTTCATTCTTTATTTTCAAAACTGTTCTAGCTATTCTAGTTCCTTTGTTTTTCTATATAAAGTCTAGACTAATCTTGTCTCTATCTATTGAATCTTCAAAAATCTTTCTGGGATTTTTTTTAAATTGTGTTAAATCTGTATATCAGTTTGGAGAGAATTTAAATCTTTATTATATTTAGTCTTCTATTTCTTGAACACAGTGTATCTCTTCATTTATTTAGATCCTTGATTTTTTTTCCTTGAGCATTTTATACTTTTCAGCATACATGTGTTGGACATGCTTTTATCAGATTTAAATATAAAATAATTCATATTATTTCATTTTTAAAAACTACTGTAAATGGTGTTGTATTTTTAATTTTGGTGTTTACATATTCATTTCTAGTATATAAAATATGTCATTCTGGCATCCATGTGTTCATTGCTCATAAATAAAAATACAATTGATTTCTGTATGTTTAATTTGTATTTTTTGACCTTTTAAACTCATGTATTTATTTTAGAAATTGTTTTTGTACATTCCTTGGGATTTTTCATGTAGACAACCCCGTCATCTGCAAATAGGGATAGTTTTATCTCTTCCTTTTAGAACTATATGCCTTTTATTTCCTTTCTTTAGTTTACTGTGCTGGCTAGAACTTGCAGCACTATACAATAAAAGTGATGAGAGTGAATATTTTTGCCTTGTTTCTGATCTTAGGGAAAGGGCATTCAGTCTTTTACTGTTATAAATATTAGCTGTAGGTTATTTTTACATGCTTTTCATCAAGTTGAAGAGATTCTCCTTGATTTTTCTTACTGAATGTTTTTATCATGAATGGATGTTGAATTTCGTTGAATACTTTTCCTGAATCAGTTGATATGATCATATGATTTTTCTCTTTTTACCTATTAACATGGTGGATAGTATTAATTGATTTTTGAATATTGAACTATCCTTGCATTCCTGGAATAAATCTCTGGTTATGTTATGTAATTCTTTTCATATATTGCTGAATTCTGTTTGCTAATATTTTGTTAAGGATTCTTGCATCTGTACTAATGAAGAATAGTGATGTGTAGCTTTCCCTTTTGGTACTTTGATTTTGGTATCAAGGTAATACCAAATCAGTTTTTCTGTTTCCAATTTCATTGATTTCTTATCTTTAGTATTTTCTTAATTTCTGCTTATTTGGATTTATTTGTATCTTTTCCAAGGTTCTTGGGGTGGGAATTTAAATTACTGGTTTTAAAACTTTCTTTTTCAAAAGAAAGCATTTAGTGCTACAGATTCCCCGTCAAACACTGCTTT
Organism: Camelus ferus; assembly: GCF_009834535.1. NCBI lineage: Eukaryota > Metazoa > Chordata > Mammalia > Artiodactyla > Camelidae > Camelus > Camelus ferus. Next base: position 46,427,211 of record NC_045696.1, read on the forward strand.
TGCTGGGTCCCACAAATTTTAATAGGCTATATTTTTATTTTCATTTAATTCAATGTGTTTTAAAAAAATTTCCCTTGAGACTTTTGATTCATGCATTATTTTTAAGTATATTATTAGCTTTCAAGTGTTAGGGAGTTTTCCTGTTATCTTTCTGTAAACAATTTCTAATTTGATTCTGTTTGTGATCAGAGAATATACTCTGTAAGATTTCTATCTCTTTAAATTTGTTGTTTTATAGACCAACATATAGTCTTTCTTGGTATGTGTCCCTTGGGCACTTGAAAAAGAATGTGTATTCTGCTGTTGTTGGGTCAAATGTTCTATAAATGTTAGATCCTCTTCTTTGATGGTGTTATTGAGATCTTGTATATTCTTTCTGATTTTCTCTCTTTAGTCATTTAGTCAATTGCTGAGAGAAGTTTGTCATTGTCTCCCATTCTAATTGTGGATTTATGTCTCATTTCAATTCTATAGATTTTTATTTTACATATATTATAGATGTGTTATTAGTACATACATACTTAGGATTGCTCTGTCTTCTTGGTGGTATGGCCCATTTGTCATGAGGCCCTCAACATCCCTCTCTATGTCTGATGATTTTCTTTGAAGTCTACTTTTCTAATTAATATAGCATTCTTGTTTTATTTTGATTAATATTTGCAGGGTATACCATTTCCATTCTTTTATTTTCAGCCTACCTATGTCACTATATTTGAAGTGAGTTTTTTGTAGCATATAGTTGGATCATGTTTTTTAACCCACTGCCAGTCTGTCTTTTTAATTAGTGCATTTACTTCCACTTTCTTTATGTCCCTTTACTTCCTCCATTTATAATACAGTTGTCTTAAGCACTTATCTACATACATTTAGAACTGTATTAGGCACTTTACAGTTTGTTAAAACCATCAAAAATAATTTAGAAAATTCAGGAGAAGAAGGAAAGCATGTTGTATTTACCCATATTTTTATCATGTTCTTTTTTCTTCTTTACGGTCGGAGATTTCTTCTTTTATGTTTTCCTTTTCATTTATTGGACTTCTTTAGTCACTCTTTTTGGTCAAGGCTACTGGTGAAAATTCTCTTGAGTTTTCTTTCACCTGATAATATCTTTATTTTCATTTCCTTCCTGAAGGATATTTTCATTGGATATAGGATTCTAGGTTAATAGTTCTGTTCTTTTAGCCCTCAAAAAATTGCCACTGCCTATCTCCATGGTTTCTAGTTTGGTTGTGATGTGTCTTAGTATATGGTGGTTCCCAGACTTGGAAAGTTTTCAGCTGTTGCTTGTTTTGAGTACTTTCTCAGCCTTGCCCTTTTATTTCCTTCCTTCCTGGATTGCAGTAACATGGATTTAAAGTCTTTTATTTTTTTCGTAGATCCCTGAGGCTCTGTTTAGTATTTCCATAAATTTTTCTTGCTTTTGCTTCACTTGCATAAATATCTGTTGTTTTATTTTCTAATTCACTGATTCTTTCCTCTGTCTCCTCCACTCTGCCTTTGAGCACATTCATTAAGTTTTAAATTTTGATTATTGTGTTCCAATATTTCCACTTGGTTCTTTTTTATATCTTTTATTTATTTGCTGAGACATTTTATGTGTTTAATTTCTTTCAGGTATGTTTGTAGCTGCTCATTGAAACACTTTTAATAATATCTACTTTAAAATCTTTGTCAGATAATTTTAACATCACATCTTTAGTTTATTGTCTGTTAATTAACTTTTTTTCTTTTTCATTTACATTGAGACAGTCTTGGTTTTGGTATGTGAGGTGACTTTTAATTGAAACCTGGATATTTTGGGCATTAAGTTTTGAATCTTTGGATCTTACACAAACCTCCTCTTTTAGCTGACCTCCTCTGACACTGCTGTAGCAGGAGGAAGGGATGGCACCATCTTATTACTGCCAGATTGAGAGAGAAGTCTAGTTTTCCCCACTTGGCTTCCATTGACATCCAAGGTAGGAAAGGACTGCTTGGTACTTCTGGGCAGAGGTGGGAGTTCCCATTCCTTAGTGGGCCTTTGATGGTACTGCTGCAGCTGGAAGGGTTAGCAGTGTTTCATTACTGCTTTATGCATGGCTTCTGCTGATACCAAGGGTCAGGGTCGAGGGTGGCCTTTTTATTGCTGGGCAGTGATCAAAGTTCTGATGTGTCTTATCTAACCTCTTCTGATACTACCCAGCTGGGGAGAGAGAGGAAAACTGCTAGAACAGAGGAAAATTACTGATAGGTGGGAGTTGGTAGTTTTGTGTCCGCACATGATCTCCATTGACTCTCTATATGTTGCGGGGAGAGGGAGAACTTGGACTTACCATCTGACAGGATGAAAATCCCAGCTCCCTACTTGTCCTTATCTGACACTTCTGCGTTGTGGGGATTGTGTCTCATCTTTATATTCTGGAGAGGATGTTAGTCTAGATTCTGTGCTTAGCCTTAGCTGGCATTGGTAGGTATGGGGCCATAGTTTTTTCTGTTATGTTTGTCTCATGTAGCACAGTTATTGTCTAAAAATGATCTGTCTTGCTAGACTTTCCTGGTCCTTTGGCTGGAGAGAGCTGGCTTTCTTTGGGACTCTTTTGTCTGCTCCTCATTGGTGCTTCTGGGTTGCTGGCTTCTTCAGTTCCTAGTCTAGGATGTATAGGGCAAAAAGAAGATCCAGGGAACTCAACACTGTGTTGCTCCTGGGTCTTGAAGTCCCTAGCTAGATTGCCTTTTTTCCTTCCTTTTAGTGTCTTCTTGCAATTGTTTTATGTATGATCTCCAGTGTTTTTAGTTGTATTTAGTGAGGACCTTAGGGGTAAGTATGTTAGTACCACCTTTCTGGCAGTAAAGTGCCCTCAACCTGTTTTTTAATGTGGCAGAAAAAATAAAAACACTGCATAGATGGTATTATGGAGAACATAGCATGGAATTTCCAGGTGGAAGTATTAATATTGGAATGGATCTTCCAAAGACAAAGAGTCTTCTCTCAAGTAATTTAGATATCTTTCAGCTTGAATACCCGAGTTGCTGTTTGGTGACTGACAATGACATGGTGTTCTTTGATTTTCTTTCCATGTGCTGTTTTGGTCTTGGTTTTGTATATATAATAGAATAGAAAGCGTATTGGGTAAGAATACACTTTTGTAAGTCATTTTCAGTTCTGATGCTTATGAGTTGATTCCACTGGGCTTTAGTGCAATGTACCAAATCAACTTTGGGCTTAAAAATTTTTTTTTTGTATTTTTTAGATTAACTGACAAAAAATTGCCTTTCAATGTGTACAGTTCCATTTATTTTAAACCATGAATAGATTTTATGAACAGTTCAATGTTAAAGTTTATAAAGTTCCACCCTCCCAAACTTCCTTTATGCCATTTGTAGAATCATACCTTCCCCCAACCCCAACCCTTGGCAACGCTGTTCTTTTCTTCACTTCAATAGTTTTGTCTTTTGGAGCATGTAATATAAATGGAATCATATAGTATGTTCCTTTTGAGACTTTTTTTTTTTAACTTTCTATAATGGCTGAGGTTCACCAAAGTTGTTGCATCAATAGCCTGTTCTTTGTTTTTTCTGAGTGGTATTTATTATATTATATATGTATTAGAGTTTATCTGTTTACCAATCAGATTGTTTCCAGTTTATGGCAATTATGAATAAATCCATTATAAACATTCATTTACATATTTTTCTGTGAACCTGACCATTGATTTCTCCTGAAATAATACCTAGGAGTGGGTCTGCATGTTTACACTGTGCATATTTATATAAGGAATGTCCAGACTTTTCAAGAGCAAGCTATACCACCTTTCTTTCCTTTTGTCATCTTTAAGAGTGTTTGCCTTTACTTGTTGGAACATTTTAAAAATCTTTGCCAGATAAATTTGATACCTGCATTGTTTCAGAGTTGGGGTCTGTTGATTGTCTTTTTCTGTGCAAGTTGAGATTTTTTTCTGTTTCTTCATATGCTGACTAATTCTGGGTTTTATCCTGGTCAGTGTGATTATTATGAGACCCTGGTTCTTTTATTAAGTCTGTGGAAAATAGCGATGTTTTAGTTTTAGTAGAAAATTTGTTTTGGTTAAGTTCAGGATTCAAGTTCCAACCAGCCATCTGTGAGTTGTTTCCTAGATCAGTTCCGTTTTTAGTCTTTTTAGTGTTACTTGGATTTATCTTCTTATTTGCCCCCTAGTGGCCAATCTGAGAACTGAGCAGAGCCAATAGTTCAGTTCTCAGTGTCCAATGTATACTGTTGAGGATGAGATCCATGCATGTGTAGCTTGGGGTGAGACCAAGAGTTCTTAAAGAACTATTTTCTACCACCTCCCACTTTTGTTTTGGTTCTCTGGTTGGAAGGCCATTTAGTTATCTTTTCTTACTGTGCACGTCCCATGATTGAACCCATGTCTGGCAGTAAGTGGTGGGAGGTTAAAGAGAATAAAAGCAACACCCTCTTGGAACCAATGTTCCTCCTTCAGAGATGAAGGTTCCCCTTGCTCAGAGTTTTTGTTCCCATGGGCTCCTGTTTTTGCTGCCTCCCTCTATCAGAGAAATGCTTGAGGTCCAGCACATGAGAGAATAGAGAAAATTGTGAAAAAGAAAGCATGAACTCTCTTATTTAATGTTTTTCTTTAAATGGTAACGTAAATATTTGGCCACTGGAGGGCTCCATATTTTAAAAAATTACACTAAAGATAAAAATGCTCACTGCAATAATTTTAAACAGTGCAGAAAGATTTAAAGGGCTCCATATTTTTTAGTAAAGATTAAATTAAATACTTGCTAGTTATAAATGAAAACTGTGTGTGTGTGTGTGTGTGTGTGTGTGTGTGTGTGCAAGTAAAGTGTATTTAACAGGTGCTTGCTTTCTCCTTTTCCTTATTTTGGAATGAAAGTAAAACATTACACAATTTCTTCATAAATAAAATATTTCCCAACTCTGATGTCAAAATATAAGACTAGTCACATGAAAGCCCCTCATAAACAAAGAGGTTGAGACAGATTAAATAATTTTTTTCTCATCCCTCTCCTGTATATTGATTTTATATGAGGAAACTTATTTTAGGGTTCATTGAGATGATTTCCATTTAGTTTAAGGAACTCAGTTATCTCAGTGAATGCTATGATAGAATTAATAAAATTCACAAAACATTAGTAGGAGACATTTCGAAATGGAACCAAACCCAAAAGTAGATGTTGCATCAAATCATTGGCAATCACTGATTTTAAGAAGTCTTTTTATGTTTAATATTAGCATTTCTTTGATCCAGATGTGTAGTTTACATTGTTATACACTGAAAACTGAGCTTCAGGGTTTATTTTCCAGTATTAAAGTAAAATGGGAACTTAAAAAATTGAGAATTTGGAAACTCATATAGCAGATATCAGTACCTGAAGGAAGAATCTTTTTGTCTAGAAAAATTCTAGGTAGGAAACTACTGCGTTTCTCAGAAACAGCATTTTTACTTCCATGGTCTCTCCTACTTGAAAGAAATGTTTTGGTTTCTTTATAATTGTGAAGTGTTTACTTTTTAAATGTTTGATCTGAACTCAGGGAAGCCTGCAATTTCTAGGGTAGTTAAGCATTTTTTCCCCTGAAAAGAAGTGGGTCTCTTTGTACTGAGCTTGCAGAGCTGAGTCTGTGTGTTTTGGGTGATCTGAGTAGTTAAATTACCCAGTTATTTGGTATCTTTGTCCCTTAGCACCTCCTCTTCATAAAGGAAGCTGTAAGGCAAATTAATTGCTAATGAGGAGGAAACAAACCAAAACCAAACAGAGTGAAAAGCAAACAACTTCTGTACCTTTTCCTTTGAAAGTTTTCCAGGGTCTATGAGTAAATCCTTCCTTGTTTCAACATAATAAATTTATGTTGAAAATAGTTTACTAACTATTAATATAGGGACAAAGATACCAAAAAATCATGCAAGGTGGTAGTCCCTAATATTCCTCACTAATTCTGCACATGATGTTGAGGCACTGTATGGAATGATTTTTTTTTTTTAAACCCATCATAGGCATTCTCACAGAGTATTCGTGTTTAAGTGATTTCAGGGTAGGAAGTGCCTAAGCATCTGCATTTTTTTTTTACATTTTTTTATTGAGTAATAGTTATTTTACAATGTTGTGTCAAATTCTAGTGTAGAGCACAGTTTTTCAGTCATACATGAACACGTATATATTCATTGTCACATTTTTTTTTTGCTATGAGCTACCACAAGATCTTGTATATATTTCCCTGTGCTATACAGTATAATCTTGTTTATCTTTTCTGCATTTTAAAATCCCCAGTCTGTCCCTTCCCACCCCCCACCCCTTGGCAACCACAAGTTTGTATTCTATGTCTATGAGTGTGTTTCTGTCTTTTATTTATGTTTTGTTTGTTTGTTTGTTTTAGATTCCTCATATAAGCGACCTCATATGGTATTTTTCTTTCTCTTTCTGGCTCACTTCACTTAGAATGACATTCTCCAGGAACATTCATGTTGCTGCAAATAGCGTTATGTTGTCGGTTTTTGTGGCTGAATAGTATTCCATTGTATAAATATACCACATCTTCTTTATCCAGTCATCTGTTGATGGACATCTAGGCTGCTTCCATGTCTTGGCTATTGTAAATAGTGCTGCTACGAACATTGGGGTGCAGGTGTCATTTTGAAGTAGGGTTCCTTCTGGTTATATGCGCAGGAGTGGGATTCCTGGGTCATATGGTAAGTCTATTCCTAGTCTTTTGAGGAATCTCCATACTGTTTTCCACAGTGGCTTTCCTTGCTTCCCTCTCCCACTCTTAATGATTTAGATGTCTTCTTTTACAGTTTTGTGTTTATTCTTTTTGTAATTCATGGCAGTTATCTCCTTTCCAGTTATGAGTTTCTTATTTTTGTAGCATCCTACTTCTTTTCTATTTAGAGTAGACCTGTCAATATTTCTTTTAGCATGGGTTTAGTGTTGCTAAACTCTTAGTTTTTGCTTGTCTGTGAAGTTCTTTATCTCTCCTTCTATTCTAAAGGATAGCCTTGCTGGATAGAGTATCTTAGGCTGCATCATTTTTTCATTCAGGACTTTGAATATATCTTGCCACTCCCTTCTGGCCTGTAGTGTTTGTGTAGAAAAATCAACTGAGAGCCTTATAGGGGTTCCCTTGTAACTTACTCTTTGCTTTTCTCTTGCTGCCTTTAGGATCATTTCTTTATCCTTGACTCTGGCCATCTTGATTATGATGTGTCTTGGTGTGGGTCTGTTTGGGACCCTCTGATCCTCCTGTATATCTGATTCCTTCTTTAGGTTTGGGAAGTTTTCAGTCATGATTTCTTCAAATACCTTTCCAGTCCCCTTTGTTCTTCTTCCCCTTCTGGAACCCCTATAATGCATAGATTGGCACGCTTTATATTATCCCACAGGTCCCTTATATTGTTTTCATTGTTTTTTATTTGCTTTTCTCTCAGCTGTTCTGATTGCGTGCTTTCTGTTCTCCGGTCTTCTAGGTCACTTATTCGTTCCTCTGCATTATCTAGCCTGCTTTGCACAGCCTTTAGGTCAGCTCTCATCTCAGCAAGTGAGTTTACTAATTCTATTTTGCTCTTCTTTATAGCTTCTATTTCATTTTTGACATATTTTATATCTCTAAACACTATTTCTTTTAGTTCCTTCAGTACTTTGATCAGTCCTTTTTTGAAATCTTGATCTAGTAGGCCATCAATGTCTATTTCCTTGCTCATGCTTTCAGGAGATTTCTCTTGATCTTTTACGTGGGAGTGGTTCCTCTGCTTCTTCATATTGCTCATATCTCTCTGGCACTGTGGCTTAAGGAGTATCAGTTATCTAGTTCTCCTGGAGATGGTGTACTCTTAATGATTTTATCGAGAGGTCTTTGTGTCTTCGTCCTGTTTTGCAAACTCAGCTTGCCGTTTCCAGAGGCCCTCTGTGGGCGCCCTCGTCTATGCTGCTCCCAGTGGCTGTTGGTTAGCAGATCGCGCCCCCTCCTAACACTGGGTCAGGAGTTGAGCTCTCACTCCCCCTCCTGATGCCGCAATCAGATGCTGCGCTCTGGGGGAGGCAGGTGGGCGGATTGCGCCCCCTCTCAGCACTGTGGTCAGGTGCAGCGCTCCTACCAGGAAGCGGGGTGGCCGCCCGCCCTCTCCCAGTGCCGGTTGCTCCGCTGCTCTGTGCTGCTGCCCGCTCCACCTCGGGTCGCTGTTCCGAAGGTGGTCTTGGGGAAGACCATGGAACGGCCCTGCCCCTGCTCCGTGCCAAATCTCAGCTCCTTGTTTGTCTTGGTGGCATGAGTTCTCTGAGGTGCCAGGGCAGAAAGATCCTATCTGCCTCAGGCTGTAAACAAGTCTCAGTCCTACCTAGGAGGTTGCAGAGCCCCTGGGTGCAGATTCAGGTCTTGGCCCCGCCTGCACCCAGGCCCTGCGCACAGGAGGAGATGGTGGCTGTGGCTGAGCCCTGACTCTTCTCGCTGAGAAGTGCCAGTAATGGCAGTGCAGGTCTGAGGAGACAAAGGCTATGGCGCCCCTCCCCACAAGGCACACAAGCCGTGCCACTTTGCTTTTTTCGCAATTTATGGGGGCCTGAGGTTGTTCTGCTCCATATACCCTCCCAGCCACAGCGAGCAGCCCCCTGCAGTCCCCGGGGCTGCCTCAGTGCAGCTGCCCCAGTCCTCTGCCCGGCTCGGGCGGCCTGTCCCGGTCCCAGCTGCCGGCTCGGCTCGTGTCTTGGGCTGGGTGTCGCGGAGACCCTTTGTGTCCATTTAACTCAGTTCTGTCGGTCAAGGGGTGCTCAGGGCAGATCTGAGCCTCGGAAGCCCCCCCTCCATCCCGCTGGCCTCTCTGTTGGAGGTGAGGGGCCCAGTGAACAAGCGCCAGTCCTCCTTTGCCGCTCCCTCCCCGCGGGATGGGTCCCGCACTGTTTGGTTTTTCTTCTTTCTTTTTTCCTTTTCTCCTACCAGATTTTTGGCGTCTTTGTCTTTCGAAGAGGGCGATGTCCTGTCGGAGTTCGGCAGGTACTCTGGTTGTCTGAGTAGGTCCGTAGATGTGAGTTTTGGTGTATTTGTGGGAGAGGGTGAGCTGCAAGCGTTCTTCTACTCTGCCATCTTGCTTCTCTCTCGGCATCTGCATTTTTAAAAGCGTCTCATGTGATTGTGTTTTGTGGTCTACATTGAGTGATTGATTCAAAAGGAAGCTGCATTGTGGAAACTGTGGCCCCTCCAAGTTCTGGTTAGTTAAACAAATGTCTCTGAGTAAATATAGCTACTCTTTATATTTGAATATGTTTTCTCCTCACCCCCAACTCACCCCTAAGGAAAAACCAAACTTGGTATTATTTTGGTTGCTAACATTGCCTAAATTATTTTGAATTGAACCACTGAAATTTCTGGGGTGAGAACTGGGGAAAGTGATTCTAGATTTTCGAATAGGATTTGCTCTGTCCTGATAAGTTTGTTATTTCTGTTACCCACTCAAGCAGTCAGCTTATCTTTTCACTTTTAAACCAGTTCTAACAGAAAATGGCACAAGGTCTGGCCAAGGAAACATAATTCTATGCTTAGGTGTATAGAGATCTTTTGCAACATGTGGGATTATAAATAGGAAAAGTCGTGGAAGAACAGTATATGCTCCAGGCAGGCTGTAGGGAGAGGGAACTTCAGGATCAGCAGGCTCCGCGACAGCAGGTCACACTGACTTTTAAAAATACTCAACAGTGTCAGTCGTGGGCTGGCGTGATCATCCCTCATGCGTCTTTCCTAACTCTTCTCACAATGATGAAGGAACTGTCGAAAGGCACGCTGTAAAGATTCCCTAAGATTTCAGTCCTGGGGCTTCTGGTCTCCCCATTCTTCTTAGCTGAGGACCCTGGATGACACCTCTCATCCATGAATTTAACCTGTGTGTGTTGGGATGACTCACAGATCCTGCTGTCTGCTCAACTTTTATCTAGTTCATTCCATGGTAACATTCCATCACAAACTGGATCTCTGCCAACTTGAGCAAACAGTTTTGCTCCCTCCTCATCCTAACTACCAGGACACTCCTCTTTTCCATGACAGTAGGGTAATACTACCTTGTCACTCTGCCCTGGCCTGAAAGCCCTTGGGCTCTTTCTGGGCTCATCCCCCAGTTCACTTAACACATCTTACTGTTGCCTAATCATATCTGCCTCATCAAGTGCCCCCGGCATGCAGTGATGATAGTAAACTTGGATGGAAACAGTGAAGATATTTAGGTTAAAAGGAAGAATAAAATCTTCAAAGAATATCTGTGCAGTAGGAGAAAGTAAAGTGTTAGGAAAAAGGTCAAAGTTTTAAATAAGCCTCCTGGATTAGAGTATATAGAAGATTTTAATTAAGCATTGTGTTTGATATGTTAGTATAGTTGTATTCTTGCCTATTTGGTCTAGAATCATTCTTTTTGCTTAGAATTAGCTTAAAAGGAAAAGGAAAAGCTAATAATTAAAGACAAGTTTGGGGGTTCTGTTTTGTTTTTAAAGACATTGTCTTTTTTAGTAGGAGATCTCTTGCATATAAATATTACCAGTGCATGCATTCTTCTTGCTATTTGTGGATTATCCATAGCAACCTGGTGACATTTCATTCAGGTCAGTTTTCTTTAGCTACCAAAGACTCTTTTAACTTCTCTCCAGTTGCTACCTTTCTGACCTGTACTTAAGAAATGTAAAATCGATTTTACTTTTAACTACAAGAAATAGCAGTAGTAGTTATTTAAGGTTTTATATATTTAAAACTTTATTCAGATTATTTTTGCATATATTTTATCATTTTAAGGAAATTAATTTATGGGAAGAGAGTATTCCAAAGTGAATTGGAAATGGTTTTCAGAATACTGAATCTAGTTGCCTTCCGTAAGCATGGGCAATGAAGAGCTGGCTAGCATGTCCCAATTACAGATCCTGTTGGGAACCTTCCATGGTGTCTTAGAAATGCTTGTTTCTACTTGTTTATTAGTGCTTTTCAGTTTTTGGAAGTGTCTACGTGTATCTACTTGTAATTTATTTAAAATTCATTTTTATTGCGGAAATATGATTTCTAAAGTTAGGGTTGTAGGATTTTGTTTCTTGCTTTTAAGTCAGATGCTTGGTAACCTCTAGAGAAGGGTTCGCACGATAAAAATGTACAATTACAAAAAGAACTCACCGGGCAGGTATCAAAGTACTTATCTGTACAGTGGAATTTTAACTGAAAGGGAATGTCCTCTGGCAGGAGAACAGTGGCATGATCCCTCAGGAAGTCAACTATAAGGTATATTAATCCTACCAAGGTATTAACCTCATGTTCTTCAATTCCAGGGTGTATTCTCCACCCTGCAAGTTCAGCTAAAAATATGCTGAAAGGCAAATTTTGTAAGATAATGAAATAAGAACGTGGACCTAAGTCTGAAAGATGCACATTAGAAAATAAAATCCCTAGCCAAATGTATCTGACAAATCTCTGCTCTCTTACAACTAGTAGCCTGGTCTTTAAAGATGTTCATAAAATAATGATAAAAATAATACGTATAGAAGACATGTGGTTAAATGACTTACCCATCTCCTAAATTTTACTCTGGACATTTTTTCCATATTTGTGAAGTTGATGAGTATAACTACTGTTGGTGGCTGTGTCTTCTTTATATATAAAATTAAAAAAATGTTATATCAATTACTGTAATGATTTTTTTATAGATTTGAATGTGTTGAAAGTCTCTTGGATTCCAAAGAACAATTTTATGAAAATAATAGTACTTCATATTTATTATGAATTTATTATATTAAACCAGTTTCAGTGTAACAATTTGAGCATAAGCTTAGTAGGTGATAATTGAATTGTATTAATATTAAATCTTAGGATTATATGACAAGATCTGTATAGACTGACTTTTAATTAGAAACTAGCATCTGATCAATTCCCAGTTCCTTAAACTAACATTCATTGGGATTTAAAGCACAAATAGCCTAAACTTTCTTTTGATATATTACTGCACTAACAAGTTTGGCATTTGGATCAAGGACATAGATCTGTGGCTGCTGGGCACCATGACTGCTGAATATGATGGATTCCAAGTCTCGTGGCTTCCAGCTTTTATTTGCTTTGATTTCAGAAAGCTGGAGAATCTTGAAATGTTTGGATTTTAGACGATAAGGCTTAGTGATCAGCCCTCAGTACTCATACAGTAAACCCTAAAATTCTGTTTGAATATCTCCGTTGATGGATAAATATCCAAGAGAGATTTGCTTCATTTTGGGACAGATCTGATGGTCAGAAACTATTTCCTCATACTGAATACCCAAAAATGCCTCCTAGAAACATCTGTTAATTGACTCCAGTTTTAAACTCTGACACCACCATATAAATTATGTCTGTGACACCTCTTCCTTAAAACATGCCAAAAAGATATGAAAATAGCACTTCTTCTTTTCCAAAGAAACATTTTCATTTCCTTTTACCATTTTGCCCCTAACAGGTTTGCTAGCCCCTGTCAAAATCTCTCAGGGATCTAGCCTAGGGGCACTTTAGTTCTTTTCTGTCCTCACTTGACAGAGACAGACAGCATCAGGTAGAGTGGGTCTCTTTCCCTCTTGCTGGACAGTGTAATTCTATCAAATCCCATTTCTTTTTGAGTTCTTCACTCTGATGACTCATTGCAGTATGTCATTTTATATGCTTTTCTGTTAAGGTGGGCATCCCTTATTTGACACTTTCAGACTTCTATTCATTCCATAGATGCTACTCAGTTTAGGCTATAGATGTTACAATTTAGTGATATAAAACATAGAAAAAATAAAGGTAAGATGATGATGGTTATTTATAAATCTCTGGGTGTGCTTTCATGTTACCTACTCTTACTGCTCCACAGTTGGAGATTTTTTTACTTGGACATAGTGCTTGTTACCATGCAAACTTTACTCTAGTTATTTTTGTCAACATTCTCAGTCATTGATGTAAAAGCAGGTTTTGATGTGGAGGATGACAGAGTGAAACCTCCTGGTACCTGTGGTGGAGTGAGGAATCTTTCGGGGAGGGGAGATTTGTGAAGAAAATTTGAGGGCAGCAAACCTCAGATTTAACTTCGCTCAGGACCAATTCTATAGTACTTCTTCTAATTTTAAATCTTTATGCCACAGATAAGCAAACAGTTCTGTATGTTTGTTGAGACTCTTTGCTGAGTAATTGAGTATTCATGAGGCAGAAACTATGTTTTTTGGGGAAACTTTACAATGAATTTTTGATGCCTTGAAGCTGCTTTGTAGTCTGAAAGTTATATCATACAGTATCTCTGGTCTTGTCAGATTTACATTAACTTTGTCAAATCCTTCTCTCTTCCTGTCCCAGTTCCCACCAACCTCTTTACCAAGAGTTAGGTGACCCAAGTTTAAGGTGGTGGTGAAGGTGAGGTGGGCAGAGAGTTGAACCTTCAATTTTGTTTTGCTTTAAGGGAAATAACATAGCTCAGAAAATAAATAGAAGAAAAGTATTATTTAAGTTCTAATATTGGAAATTCAAGAGATTTCCCTCCTAATAGCATCTGTCCTTTCACCCACCTCTGTTTATCTGATGTACTATTCTCAGTTCTGTGTGAAATTAGTACACATTCAAAATACTGAGTAAGCACATTAAAATGATTGCTTTGGAGGAGTGGCCAAGATGACGGAGTAGGAAGACGGTGAGCTTACCTCTGCCCGGGGGCACACTAAAATTACAAGTGTCTACAGAGCAACTGTCGATGAGAAAGATCGGGAAGACTAACAGAAAAGATCTTCTACAACTAACGATATAAAGAAGGAACCACAATGAGACAGGTAGGAGGGGCTGAGACATGGTATAGTCAAGACCCATACCCCTGGGGGAGGAGGGGGGCGACCCGCAAATGGGAGGATAATTACAACTGCACAGGCACAGGTTCTCTCCAAGGAGCGAAGGGTCCGAGCCCTAAATCAGGCTCTCCAGGCTGGGACCTGCACTGGGAAGACGAGCCCCTAGAACAGTTGGCTTTGCAGGCCAGCGACTCTTACTTTCGGCAGACCCAGAAGGCTGTGAGAAACAGAGACTCCACTCTTAAAGGGCACACACAAAATCTCACATACTCTGAGACCCAGGGCAGAGGCAGGAATTTGAAAGGAGCCTGGGTTAGACCCACTTGCTGATCACGGAGAGCTTTCTGGAGAAGCAGGAGGCAATTGGGACTCGCCCTGGGGACGAAGACACTGGCAGCAGCCATTTTGGGGAGCTTGTTTTACAGCGAGGACACTGGGGCTGGGAAGCACCATTTTAGAATCCTCCCTCTGACTTGTAAGTGCTGGGACCCCACCCCCCTCCCCCAATAAGCCTATTGGCTCCTGTGCTGGGATGCCTCAGGCCAAGGAACTAGCCAAGCAGGAGCGCAGCCCCGCCCACCAGTAGCACAGCAGCCTTAAGATCCCCTGAGCTCACAGCTGCCCCAGGACTAAGCCCTGTTCACCACTGGGACTGCACTAGCCCCAGCACCCCCTGGGCCTCAGCCCTGTACCAGCAGGCCGATACCAGCTTCAAGACCCCCGGGGCCCAGCAGCCAGAGACCCCAGGACCCAGCCCACTCATCAGTGGTCCAGCCCCAGCCCTGGATCCACCCTCCCCCAGCCCTTATCCCATGCACCAGCGGGCTGACATCAGCTTTGGGACACCCTGGACCCCACAGGCATCAATGTCAGGAACCAGCCTTGCCTACCTGGGGTTAAATGACAAAAGGAGTAAAATCATCTATATAATAATTAGTTAAGGCATGCAAAAACAGAAACTGTAAAACATGAGGTCAAAAATAGTAAACATTGTGGGGGAGAGTAAAAATGTATATAGCCTTAAGAAATCAGCAACTTTAATCATATATATATAGATTGCTATGTATAAATCTCATGGTAACCACAAATAAAAAAGTTTATACTAGATACACATACAAATAAAAATCCAAACATAACACTAAAGTTAGTCATATAACAAAGGAAGAGAGCAAAAGAAGAAAGGAACAAAAAAGAACTACAAAGACAACTCCAAAACAATGAGTAAAATGGCAGTAAGTACATTCCTATTAATTAATTTTAAACAAAATGGACTGTGTGCTCCAATCTGAAGACATAGAGTTGCTGAATAGAGTATTAGCCATAAAAAAGAATGAAATATTGACGTTTGCAACAACATGGATGGACCTAGAGGGTGTTATGCCAAGTGAAATATGTCAAACAGAGGAAGACAAATGCTGTATGATTTTACTTATATGTAGAATCTAAAACCCAAAACAAATGAATGAACATAACAAAACAGAAACAGAGTTGTAGGTTTAGAGAACAAAGAAGTGGTTGCCAGAGGGGACCAGGTTGGGTAGAGGAAAGAAATAGATGAGGAAGATTAAGAGGTACAAACTTCCAGTTGCAAAGTAAGCGAGTCATGGGTATGGAATTTACAGTATGGGAAATATAGTCAGTAACTGTAATAGCCTTGTATGGTGATATACAGTGACTTAGTATAGTGATCATTTTGAAATGTATAGAAATATTGAATCACTGTGTTGTGTAACAGGAACTAGCATAGTGTTGTAGGTCAGTTATACTTCCAAAACAAGGAAACAAACTCAGTCATAAAAAACAAGATCAGATTTGTGGTCCCAGAGGAGAGGGAGGGAGAATTGGATAAAAGTAGTCAAAAGGTACAAAAGGTATAAATAAGTACTAGAGATACAGTGTGCCACATGCTAAATATAGTTAACACTGTTCTATGCTGTGTATGAAAGTTAAAAGAATAAATACTAAGAAGTTCTCATCACAAGGGAAATTCTTTTCTATTCCTTTAATTTTATATCTCTGAGATGATGGATGCTTCTTAAACTTACTGTAATAATCATTTCATGATGTATGTAAGTCAAACATCATGCTCTACACCTTAAACTTACACAGTACTGTATGGCAATTATACCTCAATAAAACTGGAAGGAAAATAGTCAATACAATGATTGTTTTGGAGGGAGGAAGAGGAATGGGAATGGAGTATAAGATAAAGGGAAGCTAATTAGCTAATTAAAATTATCTCATTAGCTACTTTGTTGGACTGTGTTGCAGATTTTACTATAAATACATAAGACTTCTATTCAAGTCTGTATATTAGACTATATCTCTAAGATTTTCCAAAATTCATGATATGAGATGAAACTCTTGATGCTGACTAGATTCAGTTTTATCTCAATAAAACAATTATATTCAGAATAGCTTTAGTATCATTATATTGTACTGTATTTTAGTTCTTCAAAAGTTGTTTTTTTCCAGAAGTGTGTAATTCTCACTAAAGCAAACACTGTATTCCCAACTCTTCCATGTCCCCCCCACCCCATCTCCTAAATATAAGAAAAGATACAATTTCAGACATGGAGAATGAATTGTGTGCCACTGTCTGCCTAAGTATAATGGCATACATAATAAATTTCAAGACACTGGAAATGCCCTTAGAATTGGTTTTAGAAGTCACATTAACATTATTTAGTTTTTTAGTGTTTTTGTTGAAACCTGAGACTTCTCCTTGTAGGAAATATAAATTGAAAGAGAAATGGGTGTTATGGGAATACAGATTGAAAATTTAAACATCTTGACTTATTAAATATCATGATGTGCCAAAGATTTTCAGGAAATCTGTTGAAATTAGGATTTGAAGTAACATACAATAAATCAGTACTCCCTTTCATTTCTTTTCAGGAGGTTATGTGTGTGGGCCAGTACTTTTATGTTCTTTTTCTTATTGCAGCCTTTCTACTTTTCTCCTCTTACTTCAGGCACTAGTAATACTATAGCTTAACATACCTGTTATTTATTTTGTATTCTGTGCCCCGATTAAGGTTTCAAACCCATTTCTCACCCATTCACTGTGTCCAGGAAGATGGAATAAGCTGATTGGCCGAGCCTGGAAGATACTTCTATTCCTGAAGCTTGGGTAGAGTTGGGTCAGTTCCACTTAAGATACATGGACTGTGAGCAAGGAGTAGTATTTTCCTAAGAATCAAAGTGCTTTTACCAGAAAATGGGAGATACACGTATAAAAGGCAGGCAAAAACATCTATGTCTATAATTTCTGCTTAAGAAAAACCAGTATAGAAAAACGCACTTCTATGGATGATTATTCTCCCATTTAAATAGGGCATCTACAGTGAATTTCCTTTTCAACTTGAAAAGTGACAAAATCTGATTTTCTTAATTATAAAAAAAGTTAAAATTTTAAGATGCTTATTAGCAGTATGGAGAACCATGGCTGTTACAGATGTCTGCAGGGCATATATCTTTCGTCATTCCCCTTGAGTTCTGTGTAATTGGTGGCCTTTGTGGTTGTGTAACACTGAGCTCTGAGAGTCACTATGCTGGAGTTAGTGATAAAGGATAAACCCTGTGTCTTCCAATGGGAATACTTGGAGAATATTTTCTTGGTTTTTTGTTTTTTTTTTTTGAATTGGCTTAATTTGAGCCAAATATTTTATGCTACTTCAAATATTGACTGCCATAGCATCAGAGGCATTTATTGACGATTAGTGACTAGTGGAGCATGTATACTGTACAGAGATTGTTGTTGTAGGCATGTGCTTTGTTTTAATGGAGGACATAAATTCAATTGTTACTAGGTGTTTCTGGTGGGAGTGAGCATTTAAGGGAAATTACTGTTTATAAATTCTCAGCTGGCTTTGGCCTATCATTCACTGGTCAGTATGTAATTTTAATATTGTTAGAATGAAGTAAATTGATACTAGCTTTTTAAAAAAAACTTAATAAGCTTTACTTTTTAGAGCAGTTTTAGATTCACAGCAAAATTGGGTAGAAAGTATAGAGTTTCCATATACTACCTTCCCCCACACAGGTAAATGAGCATTACCATTTCACTCCAAGTATTTAGAAACACAAAGAAATATTTCACATGCTTATTGTTACAAATAAAAGATGTCTTTCTCTGCATTCAGACTAGAAAGGGGAAAGTGTTCAAGAGCCAAGCAGCGTTCTCTGACTTAACTCCAGGAATGAAAATGTAGGCTTTTTTTTTTTTAATTGAGGTATAGTCAGTCTACAATGTTGTGCCAATTTCTGGTGTACAGCACAATTCTAAAGTCATACATGAATATACATATATTCATTTTCCTGTTCTTTTTCACCATAAGCTACTACAAGATATTGAATATATTTCCCTGTGCTATGCATTATAAACTTATTTATCTATCTAGGCCTTTTTTAATAAAACTTTTCCAGCTGAATGTTGCTGCTAAGGAAGACCATAGGGAGAGTAGGGACCTAATGTAACTTGGTCTGGAGCCTCCTGCTGTTCCGTGGATGGCAAACTGCAGGTCAGACTGATTGACGATAGTCCAGAAGAGCAGTGTGCTGTAGGGCCAAGTGCACTGACCCAGAGCAGGAACCCTGGGTTCTGGCCTGGCTCTGCCTCTAGCTTGCTGTGTGGTAGAAGGGGTTGAACTGAGTGGCCTCTGACTGCCGCCAGCATTCTGCAAGTCCATGACTGAATGGAATGTCTGGTAGGGACTAACATCAAATGCTACAGTGTGGAGTCACGGGGTGTTGTCCCAGCCTAGCCACAAACCAGCTGAATGCCTTTTGTCCAGTTACTTAGCCTTTTTGGGTCTGTCTTGGTTTCAGCTGTGGAAATGTGTTTGGGCTTCCCTGTTCCCCTCAGGGAAGTTTCTTGGCCCTTTCTGGTTTAAAATAACTAAGTACTGTATAGTATTATTTGTCTAGGAATAACTGCTTTGTGAGTAAATAACTTCAAAAGAGAGTGTATTGACATTCATCATGGATCGTTTTTGAGCAGACTCCTTTGTGTCTTCATATCAGGAATGTTCTTGCAATTAGCATAATATGGAGCAAAAGCCTTTCTGCAACAAAGCTATTTGCTAGATATACATTAGGCACATCTGAAAGGGACAGGGACTCTTTACAGACAATAGTTTTTAAAATTTGTTTTTTTAATAATACAATATAAATTTTAATAGAGATGTGCTTTTTAAATTACATATATGTTTATATTTCTTTAAGTTGTCTTTGTGCAATTTAATTAATTAATAAAGGAAAAAAGGGAAAGACTAGTGACCCTTGCTTCTCAGAACAGAATTTTTCCGTTTAAAATTATGTGAATTGCTAACAACTGACTTCCTTTTTTAATCAAATGACTTTGGACTGACTTGTTAAAGTAAGAGTGTGATTTTCTGTATATTGTGAATTATTGCTGATCAAAGGAATCCTTTTTTACCTTAAAAGGCAAGGCAGCCCTGAGGTTCCTCCAGTGGGTTTCATTCACAGAACCCCTCCCTAAAGATACTGGCTAATTCCTTATGTGTGTAAGCCACAGTTTTTCTTGGGGTAACCTACAGTAATGCATAGATGGGATATCCCAGAGGGTTTGGATTATCTTAACCATGTATTTTCCAGCTCAGTGGCCTGATAGAGCTAATGAATCTTCTCAAAGTACCTGGGGGTTCCCTGTCGGTGTTCCTCATATAGCTGCTGGCAGGCATGTTTTTATACTCTTTATGGAAGTGAAACTCCTTCTGCCTTAAATGTGCAATTTCCCCTGCCTGAGAAGGTCAAAGGCACATTTATATAGTTCACAAGAGTATAAAAGAGGCATTCAGGGCCTCCCTGCCAAGCCATCTGACTGGACTAATGCCTGCTCATTTTCCACCTCTACTTACGGAAACTGCAGAAATTCGTAGTTCCACTATGGTCCCTGCAACAACAGTTTTAGAGCAAATGAACATTATAATAAAATGTCCATATTATTAAATCAGCTAATGTAGGCCGAAATTGGTAGGAGTAAAAAGTGGTTGTTT
This sequence comes from Camelus ferus, assembly GCF_009834535.1. Taxonomy (NCBI): domain Eukaryota; kingdom Metazoa; phylum Chordata; class Mammalia; order Artiodactyla; family Camelidae; genus Camelus; species Camelus ferus. The sequence goes on from NC_045696.1 coordinate 46,447,019, forward strand.
AGAGTGTCAGAATTAACTATATGTTAAAGCTACCTAAATTAAAACAAAATCCACCTTTTGAAAAACTAGCAAGTCACTTCGCATCCAAATACTGAGAATATTTAAGCAAACTTCAGCGTGTTCACACTGTAACTTTATTAAATGCTCTTCTACCACTTAGTTTTAACTCTCTTGAGATATTAACATTTATTGAGCACTTCCTGTATGCCAGGCCCTTTGTATTTATAATGTCTTCTAATAATTTAAGGAAACCTTTAGAGGTGGAGGGATTGTTATCCTGATTTGCAGATAAGGAATTGGGGGCTCAGAGATCTCAGGAATTGGCCTACAGTTGCATAGTAGTAAGTAAATGGAGGACATGGGTTTGGTCCTAAGGTCAGTATGCTTTGCAGAACACCATGCTACTAACTGTGTCCTGCTGTTCATGAGACTACGGGGAGAGGGGGAAAAAAAGCAGATTGCATTACTTCTGATTTGCCTACATTTCGTGTTCTACTTTCTGATATGAACCCTGGACTTCCACCAAATCTGCCTCTTGTCCCTTCCCAGTGTACTTCTTCCCAGCATTGAACTTGGGCTCAGCCTTTGCCTGTGCCTGTAATGACCTTCTCCATCTTCTCTCCCTGTATCCCAACTTGCAGCTGGTGCTTTAGGATCCAGCTTTATTCATCTGCATAAAAAATTCCCTTGTGCAGTATAACTTTTTTGGAGTTCTTTGCTTACCATTTTGATATGCATTTCTCCCTACTATTATGTAACTGTGTGTGTGTGTGTGTGTGTGTGTGTGTGTGTGCAATTACCCAACTAGATATCAGCTTCCAGAAAACAACTCTTTTTTTTAACATTTTTTTATTGAATTATAATTATTTTACAATATTGTGTCAAATTCCAGTGTAGAGCACAATTTTTCAGTTATACATGAACATATATATATATTCATTGTCACATTTTTTTCTCTGTGAGCTACCATAAGATCTTGTATATATTTCCCTGTGCTATACAGTATAATCCTGTTTATCTATTCTACAATTTTGAAATCCCAGTCTATCTCTTCCCACCCCCCACCCCCTTGGCAACCACAATTTTATATTCTATGTCTGTGAGTCTATTTCTGTTTTGTATTTATGGGTTTTTTTTTTGTTTTTTTTTTAAGATTCCACATATGAGCGATCTCATATGATATTTTTCTTTCTCTTGGCTTACTTCACTTAGAATGACATTCTCCAGGAGCATCCATGTTGCTGCAAAGGCATTATGTTGTTGGTTTTTATGGCTGAGTAGTATTCCATTGTATAAATATACCACACCTTCTTTATCCAGTCATCTGTTGATGGGCACTTAGGCTGCTTCCATGTCTTGGCTATTGTAAATAGTGCTGCTATGAACATTGGGGTACAGGTGTCATCCTGAAGTAGGGTCCCTTCTGGATATATGCGCAGGAGCAGGAAACAACTCTTATAATACCTTTTGCCGTGTTAATACATAGTAGGTCATTAATAATTTCTCAAACTGTAAAAGATTATACCATTTGCATCTCTGTGCTATTGACATATAGGTGGTACATAGTTTTTAAAGCTTAATTTGTAATTGGTTGGTATTGAGTACTGAAGGAGAAAGGATTTCCAGATCTTTTGTCTTGCTATTTTAAGAGGTCCGTGTCTAACAATGAATGCTCAAGTTTTCTGTCTCTGCCTGCTGGTATTTTCTGACACCTTTCTGGAAATTCCAAACAGATGGACAAATCTGTAATGACTTGTTGTTACTTTGGTTTACTGTTAGTATCTAGAGAACTGTTGTTTGGCCTTTAAGACTATGTTTAAGGTTTCTTAACTGAAAGGCTGTGGGTCATGAGGAAATGCAAGGGTAGGGAGTGGGAAGGTGATAAAGAGATACTTCAGATTTGCATTTTCTTTTGAGAAATATCTGTTCTCAGTATAGCTGACACTTGTAGTTTCTGTTAAAGATTGGTGCCTGGCCAAAAATGCCTGTGAAATAGCTGCGGTTTAAGCTTCAACTATAAAGACAGGCAGGGTATGTGACTTCTAACAAAAGTGTTGTCTTTATCCATACTTTTTACTGTTACTATCATAAAATAAAGACAGTGACAATGTGAAGTATGGATAAAGACAAGTCTTTTGTTAAAAAGCATATATATCTTCCTGCATTCATTTATCTTTGTCTACATGAAGATAATTTATTTCAGCAAATAGTTTAACTGGAACTTATCATTTCTAGAAAAAAAAATCCTTTGACCTCTAGTGTACCACAGTGACCTGAGGTGTGGAATTCATTGGCCAAAACTGCATCACAGCTGGTATGCATCTTCAGCACTATGTTATTTTGTAGTGTGCCTGGTGCTACTATGGAGGAGATGAAAAGAATATTGAGTACAGCGGGGTGGGTGGAGGACCTTATGCACACACAGTAAAGGGAAGGCTTTAGTTAAATCAATGAGGATTTTTTTTTTCCCTACAAACATGATACATTTACGTAGAAGTAAGAGCTTGGAGTTTGCATTTAAGTTTTATTTGTAAACATGTAGTCTATAAAAGAATGAATTAAGGGAAGTATAAGAATTATATTTATTTAAAGAAGTAGCTTTTTAAGACAGGAAAAATCTCTGAAGAGCACCTGCTTTATAAAGTGAAATTGGAATACATATTGTTGGGAAAATGAAGGAGGCCAGTGTCAGATTTAGTGAAAGAGTAGATGTTAACACTGTTATTTGTAACCTGGACTTGTTTTGGCTCTCAGAGGTCGTGCTGACTCTCAGATTAGAAATGCAGCCTCTCTCAAATCATAAACATAATTGAAAATAATAATTTTAAAATTTGCTTTCTTGGGTTCTCCATTTTGTTTTGTTCAGGTGTGAAAGCATGAGTATTCTATTTTCAGGAAGATGAGGAAGAAATCTATTTCCTTTTCTAGCAGTTTGGCTCTTTTTGTTGTTGTTTCTGGCTCCGGAAATGGGGAGGCATCTGTGCCGTGCATTGTATCATACCCAGCAAGTTTTTCTTTTTCATTTGAATGCAGTCGTTCCTTAGCAAATAATTGCAATCCAGAATGACTTTTATTGAGCTTGATTGAATTAGGGTTATGTATGAAAATGAGTTAGTTAAAGCTTAATCTATTACCCAGAGAATTGATGAAAACATCAGAAAAGCAGTCATTCATGGGGATTAAATATTCTTCTGTGTAAGTGGGCAGCATGGTTGCCTGGAGTCCCTTCTGCACTGACTAGGTTGTGGTGCCATCAGGGTGCAAAACACACGTTGTTGGCATAGAAGGGGATTTTGCCATGATGTGTCTTTGAATGTTATACTGGACATTACCACTAACGAGGGAGCCTGCCTCATTGTAAGAAGTGGCACCTTACCTTTTTTAGTACAATAAGCTTTCAAAACATAGGACCCCAAGGGGCTGTGTGTAAACTGCCAGAAAGCCAGTTGCTTTGGAATATTTCAGTGATTGCTTAGGCCAGATCTTTAAGATGGGTTTTTCAGATGCCAAGTCAAATGCCCTATTTGTGGTAAAAGGTAAATAATAGATATTTAATAGTTAGCTCTCTCACCCACATTGATGGAGTTTCTTAGAGAGAATGCTAAGCTGTGCCAGATCAGTGCTGGCTAGGTGTGCATCCTGTGGGAGGCAGTGTCATGGTGGGAAATGAGCTTTGGAAAGCAAAAAGCAGCAGGTTCTTAATGAGGCAGTGGGAGCTAAGTCATGGGGAGTCAGGAATCCGAGGCCCTGTATGGGTGAGAATGAGGGTTAAGAGGAAGCCATAGTGGAACCCAAAGGACACAGACAGGCATGGGGTGGCTCCTTGGGAAATCTGTCCTGGCTTTGGTCTAAGGGCATATTCAAATCACCATTCTGCAGGGTTGTGTTCACCCTTTAGACATTTCCCCTTCTTGCCCACCATTTCCCCTTCTTGTCCTTCTGACACTTCACACAGCTACCCATTTCCATCAAATCAAAACACTCTGTGAAGTACTTGTAACTTAAATGCAGAACAGCTTATGCTGAAACTGCTTTTCTGAAGCTACCCATGTGGGCATTTGTAATAGCCAGATAAAATCTGGAGTCTTTAAGTTGGGCTGTCAGAGAGCTCAAAGGGAGTCTGTCTCTGGCAAGATCTTCAGCCTCAAAATTGACCTCTGCTCTGTGTTTGATTCCCTGTTTTCTCCCTCCTAGTCAGTTAAGTCCAACACGATTTCTTTGTTATCCTGAGTTTTAAAACCCATATTGGCACAGCACAGTCGACCTCCTTCCTCTCCCTGACCACTTTATCCATAAATAGTAGCAGCACAGGTGATAAATTATTGAACAACAGTCAAAATAAGGCATAGATATGGTCCATTTTTAGGTATGTATCTGATTATAGAAACAGACAGATCTATAAAGGGTTCCTTAATATTAGTAAGAATTTAATTTTGAGCTCCTAAAAGAACTTCTGTATATAGGATGTATTAGCGTATTTTATTTCTCCAGATAGCATGCACTCACTTCTTAAGCTACAAAGTTAGCAAATCTCTAAACCAAAATAAGAATGAAACCCACAATGTCAAAGTTAATGATGGACCCTCCTCTCCCAATTTTGGCAGTACTGATTATATTTATTTATTTTTTTAGCTTATGCCAGTTTATTCACTTGATAGTTATTTATAGATATTCATGATTTTTATCTATTTATTTTACAATGTTTATTTTAATGGTTCTTCTCTCTACTGGTTTTTATGGGTTTATATGAAGAAAATGTATGGAAATAAAAATATGAGATGGTGTATGTGATTTTCTTAAAACAGTATTTTTATAATAATGTTAGTTGCCTATTTCATGATAATTCAGGATAGACTTTTATACCATTTAATCAGTTTTTGAAATTGTATGCTTCCTTGGTAAAAAACAGGCATTTAATTTGGAAGTATTTGTAAATGTCCCTTGTAGTTTGCTTCAAAGATCTGGATTTATTTTTTTATCCATACCCTTGTTTTAAAAAATGTGGATGAATGAGTAGTATCTTGTGTGAAGCCACAGGAGACCGCTTAATATTTTACTCATTCTTTTCAGCTATTATTTTTTTCAGTAGCACTGGGTGACAACTGAATCATCTAAGTCTAATTAGGATTACTCAGATGAATCATTACACATTTTTGATATTTAATTCTTTCAAATCATGGTGGCTAATTAGAAAAACTTTATCCAAGTCATAAAATGACTAACAGTATTGATAAAGCTGTAAGACAGTAAGTGATATCCGATTTCTAGAGTGTGTTATAACCTACTGATTGTAAAGAAATATATTGTCATAATCTGCAGGGGCACAGGAAATTGTCTCTCTTAGTTGAGAGTGAAATTAGAATTACCACTGAAGCACCCAAGAAACTAAATGAACATGTCTCACACAGAAATGGAAATAACTTAATTCTTAAAAATGGTACAGTTTGGATATATGTCAATATATATTGGCAGTATTAATGTATAATGTTCATTTAATTTGTATACTCTTTTGCTGATTTTGATCCTTTTATATTTAGTTCATCCCATGTAGTTAGAAAGTAATTTTTAGGAAACAGCTTTTCTCTATTGTGTTCCCCCCACCATTCCCCACTTAAAAAAAAATCTTGGCTTCACTCATTATCTTTAAAACACTTAAAGAATAAAATATAAGATACTAACATCTGGTGCTCGCTTCAGCAGCACATAGACTAAGATACTAACATCTGAACCACAGAATCACTGGTTGGCTTGGACTAGTCATTTCAGATAACTTGGATTTCATCAGGATGTCAATTTAATGTCATGTTTTTCTGGAGGATTCTTCTGTAACTCCACACTTAATTATAGTCAAAAAGCTGAGAAACGATTGCCCGTAATCCTTTGTCTCTGTAACTTTAATCTCAGAGTTCTCGTTGAGTAATTTTAGTGACTTTTTCTGTTAAATTAAAGTTGACAATAAACACTTTAGGTCTTTTTTTCTAAATAGTGTTAGTTAGAGGGATGTTTAATAATTTGCCTAGTTTTGATTGTTCGGCTGTTAATTCACCTTATCTAGGGATTATTTTGCTAAAGGAGAATAAGTATCAGCTTTGTTTGAAAGGGCTTCCTGGCTCACCATTTTAACCACTTTGCTGTGGTCCTTCACAGAATCCTGCTGCATCACCGAAGCTGGAAGTTCTGATGTTCCATTGAAATCACAATGGAAAGTCTTGACTTGACTGGTAAGAGCTTCACTGGGGGTGCATCTCACTTGGTTACCTGGAAGCAAGAGTGAAGCAGTCAAGAGTTGTGTGTCATCAGATCTGGTCTCAGCTTTTCCCCATCTGATGGATTCACCTTCCGTTTTGATCAGAGAAGTGTGATAATTGTGTATTTTTTCCGTCAATTTTATTAGTATTTTTGAAGTGTGACATTTTAATCTCAATCATCAAGTAAGTTAAATTTTCTTTTAAAATCATGAAGTTTAAGGAAATAACTATTTCAAAAATCTCTGGTTTGTTTCTCCATAGTAATGGGCTGTTTGGTGAAGTTAATTTATTAAAGTCCTGAATACCTAGAGGATACTTACCTAAATAGATACTACACTGGTCTGTTGCCCAAAGCTTTTTTAAAAACTGCCTTTAGCTTTAATTGAAAAAAATGAATCAATATCAAAACATGGAGGTTTTTAAAAAACTATTAAAAATAAAATAGAAGCATGTTTAGCAGTATCATGAAACTATTTTGAGTATGAAAATATACAATGAGGAAGAAGTTGAGATTTAAAAATATATATATGTGGCACATTATATCAAACTATGAAACTCACAGTTTCATTAAAATACTTTCTGTCCTCTTAACTGCCTTTTTAGGAATATTTTAAGATTAATTAAACTCTGCTTAAATACACACGTAAAAACGTGATTGCTTTACTGAACACTTTATGGTGAACTGGTGATTTGTAAGACCAAGGAATTTGATGTAAATGAAAATGAACAGAAAGAGTAAATATTGTTTATTTGTATTTTCAGGACATTAAGTTATTCTTCAGTTGTTAGATTCATTGAAAATTAATCTTAAGTCATTTCTGTTCTTAAGTATTTTTGATAGCTTAAGCCTGCCTAGAATATCTGTGTCTACATTTTTGTTTTAGTAAGTATATAACTGAATGTTGCTTTTGTGGTACAGCCAAATGTAAATATAAGACTTCTAACCATTCTTCTGAATGTTATGGTCTAGGATTGACACACTGTAAAAATAAATGCGATTTAGCTTGAAAGTGTGTTTAATAGGATATTGAAACAAAAATTAGGATTTAGTTTATTTCTTCCTTTCTGTGCTATCCTTTAAGGCGCAGTTAAGTTAGAAATACAAATTCTGAATTTAAGAATGCCAGTTAGGATACAGCTTATGGTTTTACTGGGTCAGCAGGATAGACTATAGAATATTTGAATATCGATACTGAAATTTCAAATATGTTCTCGATTACTAATCATAAAGGGAGTTGAGTATAGTGAAATTTAAAGAAAATTAAATTTGTGACAGTATTTTGAATTTGTTAAACGTGAATACATACATAAGTGAACCAGGACCTTTTATATTACCTATTCAGAAAACCAAATCATTAATTAGGACTTGTATGTCAGTCTTGACTTAAGTAGCCATCCGATCTGTGATTTCTGAATGTTAATCAGATTTTTTCAGTAAAATATTTTTATTGAATATAGGCAGAAATTGACAGAAAATCCAATTGCTGATTAAATTTAAGAAAACCTGAGACTGTTTATTTCTTTGCATACATATATATTCATCTTAAATGCAGTAGTGACTAATAGAAAATATGCCATACAAAATCAGGAGTAATTTAGGAAACAAATCATGGAAGATATTACCTGGCAGAGTGATGCAAGGGTTTAATAAATCTTGGAAACATGCTGCATTAGTCAGTTTAGACAAACTTACATTTTATTATCCAAAAAGCCCCCAAATCTTAGTGGTTTATAGCAGTGAAAGTTTCTCTCTCATGTTCCTGTTCCTGATGAGTCTGCTGCCACTCTGCTCCATGTCCTCTTCTTTCCTGGACCAAAGCTGAAGGACAGCATCTCTGGGATGCACAAGACTTGTGGCAGAAGGAGACAGGAATGATGGTGGAATCTGGGCTCTTAAAACTGCTGCTTGGAGGTGGCACAGATCACTACCTGTCATATTTCATTGTCTAAAACACATCCCATGGCCACCCCATAGTTAGGAGTGGCTTTTAAGAGAGATGAGGTACAGTGCATATTTTAAGTACTGTATCTTCATAATCCTATCTAGGGCTCTTCTAGACAGACAGAATGCACCTAGTATATTAAGTTTCCAAGAAGTCCTGTAGTAAATGAATCTGTTTATTTAACATGTAAAATTATTTGACTGTGAATCCTCTTGTTACATGGAACATGGTGAGCTATGATACCCTATCTGTGACAGATTTTAAGGAATGAGGAATTGATACAACTCGACGTTATCACTTTTTCCACCATACAGTAGGTGGATATATAGTGTATATTAGACTTACATTATTGTTTTATAAGTTGTTTTAAAGTGAATGAAAATTAGTGTAGAGGGGACCCGCTGCAATTTGCATACAGAGTTAGAGAAGGGAAATAACGATACTCATACTGACTCCTTACTGATGTATCATAGGTTACAGATACTCGACAGATACTCTCTAATTTGATACAGAGAAAGAGCATGAGAAAATGGGTACTTTGCTTTTTCTGGTAGTAATATAATAATTTTACCATTTAATGGTAACCAAATACTTCTACTTAAGATCAATTTCAAGAATCATTCTAGAAAGAAAGAATACAGACAGACCCTGTAGCAAGGTTAACAGTCGTAGCCCATGAGTTACTTCACCTGTGGTCATATTCCCTATTCAGTGATTGTATTGTTGTCTCCTAAGCTTTCTGAAAAATGGCACAATGAACTACTCAGACAGTGTTGATTTGATTAATCCCATGGGTTTTATAAAACATTGCTACCAGGCCTGTGTGGATTAGGATGATATAAATATCCAGGAGTATATAAACAATGCTTTGTTTCACAGTTTATAGTTCCCTGAGATTGGGGGAAAAGAATATTCTTAGACATCTCTGGATTTAGAGAAACTTAGGCATTAATCCTAGTTCTGACACTTTTATACTGAAAGAATTTGGGTGATTATTTAACCTCTGAAATTTTCTTTTCTCATCTTAATATTGGATAATGAGCTCTACCTTGTGGAATTGTGATAATTAAATGAGGTAATTATGTTAAGTGCCTGATACAATGCCTGTCACATGGGATACACTCAAGAAATGGTAGTTAAGAAAATAAAAAAATGATCAAACTTCAAGAATCTTGAATGTATTATAAAATACCTTTAATAGACATCTGACAGTATGTGTATGTCTAAAATGTGTTTGGATATTTATATTTAAACACACACACACCTATAAGAGTTTTAAAAAATTGTCCCTAATGGGTAAGAACCTATGTATTCTTCTGTACTTTTATTAAAAATTAAAAGTAGCTTTATCTTTATCACTGAAAGGGTGAATCCGGTAGAAATATTAGCCACCTGTGATTCAGTAATTCACTTCTTGCCACTGAAAAAGTCCTAAGGACAGAGTGATAGCCAATGTGGATCTATGGCCTTGACTTTGAATATTAATGAGCTGTCAGCATTAAGGAAATCAAATTCTATGTAATCTCGAGGCACAAGATATAAGAGATAGTGCCACTGAAACTTTCTTCACCATGTAGAGCAAATATTATTTGATTTCAAAATAATCAGCAATTCTACATCAAAGTTTTTATTCTACAGTTTTCTAGTGAGGCTGAAATTTAGATTTTTTCTGTATCAATATTGTGCCCTCACACCCAGAATCAGGCACAGCAGAATGATATCTCTTATGCTTCAAAGTTTTATGCTATTTCTAAACGATAATTTAATTTAATTTAGAATAACATATAATAAATCATTTTAGGGTGACTTATTCTTCAAATTGTTCCAAGTGCTTCTCTTTGTAAATGAATCACCTTTGTAACAGCTATCAGTTACCTATTATTGGGCAGGATTATTAGTAGAGTAAAACAATCTCAAAAATAGAAGCTTCTCTCTTCTAGAGGTTATATGGTCTGCTTGGGCTGCCATAACAAAATACCACAGACGAGTGACTTAAACAAGATATTTTTTTCACAGAGTTCTGGAGGCTAAAAGTTCATGGTCAGGGTGCTGACAAATTCTGTTTCTGGTGAGGTTTCTCTTCCTGGCTTGTAGACAGTCGCCTTCTTGCAGTGTCCTTAGATGACCTTTTCTCCATGCGTGTGTGGAGAAAGCATGCTCTGATCTCTTCCTCTTATAAGGACACCAGTTCTTTCAGATAATAGCCCCACCCTAATGACCTTACTTAACTTTTACCTACTTCCAGGGTCTATCTCCAAACACAGTCACATTGGGCTTTGAGGCTTCATCATATGAATTTGAGGGCAACCAACTCAGAAGTAATTGGTTTTCTGTGCCAAAGAGTGAAGTGAAAGTTAAAAACAAAAACAACACAACTTTCTATGTTATTTAATCTCTAAACAAGAAAACTAGTTTATTGTAGTCATCTAAGTTTCTAAAAACATCTTTGGTCTTTGAGGTGGGAGACATTTCAGATTACCAAATTCATATTTCTTCCATCTTGAAGTCTCTGTGCATGAAAAAGAGTGTTTTTCAAGGGAAGGGATCAAATCTAAGAACTTGAAAATCAGTGTTTTGTATGATGGAGGAGTTACATCATTGTAAAAACTGATTTTTCAGGTGTATTCACTGTTATTCCTGAATAGAAGGTGTTTGAAAATTAGGTTGAGGAATCAGATAATTATTCTTTCAAGTTATATCTGTTTCTGCTTACTATAATTAAGCCAATTCACGTTTTTCAAGGCTATATTCTTTTATTTTGTGAATCAATTGCGAATACAACAGGGAAATGGCATACTCTTAAGATTTTGGGAAACAGAAAAGACTGTGCATTTGAAATAAAGCCAGCAGAAGCCAAAGTATCCTAAATCTGATACATCTACCTGCTATTCTTCCTGCGTTCTTCTTTTTAATTGTTATCCCCTTTTTATTTCCTCTTCCTTTTCCTTCTTTCCTCTGATACCAGCTCTTAAGTAGGTAATTGTTGTTTGGATTTCTCAAGTAATAGTCTAAATGCAATTCTTTGAACATCTATATAGTACTTCTTTCTGCTATACAGTAGGATGCTTTTTCTATTAAGTCAGTTGATGGGTATTTGGTATTAGTGATGGGTAAGTAGTATTTATGGAGGCTCAACTTAACTCTTAGTTTTATCTTGAAATTTTTTTTTTCAATGTGTGTTCTGTGTCACTAGAATGATTTCAGTTTCTGGTGAGTTGATGCCTATCTAAAATAGAAAATACACTCAAGAGGAAACAAACCTTTGAGACTTAAACGTTTGTATAAAAATTTTAAATTGATTTGTAATATTTATTTTCTCACCTTGTGTGTTTATAAGCCAAAAGATAAGCTGTTGGGCACTAATCTGTTTTGTGGATGACAGTTTAATTGGTTGAAAGGTATTTTAACTGTTTTATCTACTTTTTATTTCAATTTCCCTGTTAACGTTATTTACAGAATGACTCAAACTCAAGCCTTATATATAATACATTTTGGCAATATATTTCTTCTAAACAATAGGATCAGTCTACTGATTATTAAATTTACTAGTTAAAGACAGCATAAATAAATTCAGACATAACCACTTCATTCATTAATACTACTTTGAAAGGTGATGGATAAATTAAGTATTTTATCCTGAAATCCGTATTTCCTCTGATCTCTATTACAGAGAAATGTGTTTTTTCTAGGAAACTAAATTGATCTAATAAGGTGAAATTTCTCATAACATTTCTCTCAGAATTTCCATGCGTTTTAATGTAAAATATGCACTGCATTTACTGGATATTCTGTACATACACATATAAGTGTAAATGTATCTGAGTGTATATGTGTGGCTTTTTCATATAACCTCTTCAAGAAGCTAAGAGACTTAAATTTACACTATAGAGTTTATTTTGTTGATGGCTGTTTTGCCCAAACCTAGAAACAGTGTCTGGCATGTGGAACTTGCTCATTGGTAAACATTTGGTGAATTAGTAATACAGGAGTTCACATTTCATTAATCATGTATTCCATTGATGTTGATGTTAATATGCATTCCCTGTCTACCTGGAGATTATTTTTTCTCAGACTGAGTTCAGGGAGAGAGGAGTGCTCCTCAAAAATAAAAGTCTTTCTGTGCCTTTAAGTTGCAGTTAGTTCTATAATCAATAAACGCTAGTGAGTATAACAACTTAAAATAGCAGCAAAAAATTTCTGGGTAACTGTTGGCTATTTACAGTGTACACTGAGTCAGCAATGGTTTATTAAGAATTGTAAGCCTTCTGCCAAGTACTTCTGTAACAGCCCATCAGTGGCGCTCTGAGTGGAGGACATGTGAAGGTTCTGAGATTTAAGGTAGGCAAGTTGGTTCAGGCTGGGCCTAAAGAGATGCTATATGGTACTTGGATTCAGTTAATATATAACAGAAAGGTTGACTAAAGTCCACTTTTAGGTGTTTTATTCTTGAGGGGGTGGCTTTTTTTTTTTTGATATTTCTGTATTCAAATTGATCTATGAAGATGAAGAGGAACACTGTGTTTTGGTTTTGTAGACTTTGTATAACCTGCTTAATTTTCAGTTGTTATGCCTCTGCCATGGTTCTTAAAACACAGACGAGTTATGTAATTATTTCAGTGTTTCCTTAACATTTACTTTAAGTCTGTTTATTACCAAGAATCTCTTCGTGGCAGAAATAATCCACTTCCGGTAGTGTTTTTAGGGGTTAAGTTACCATAGACACTTACAGTGTACAAGTTTCTTGAGAGAGCCAGCTAGACAGAGAGGAACTGGCTTCTAAACAAGGCTTAAATTATAAAAAGATACCATTTATATGGTGAACACTGTCCAAAGCATTCTCAGTTATGCCACACTGATGACAAGATTAGAGTGAAATCTATGAAGTGTGAGGTGTATCTGCGTGCAGAGTAGTGTATGCCCATCAATCCATACAGCGACCACCCAGATGGACATGAATTGAAACTCTGAGCCATGTTCTTAATATAGTTTTTGAAAACTTACCATGTTTTCAGCATTGTTAGAGTTGCCAAGTCATCAAATAGGTGTCTTATATTACAACAAGAGATAATAAAGAAAAGTTTGAAATCAGTAGCCACTACCAATCCCCTTTTTAAATACCAAACCTCTTGCTATAGCAGTTGTTTTGTCCTGCCATTTGATGAAGCATACAGCTCATCTTTCAGTTCATTTGGTGAAGTGAACACTTACAGGAATGATACAGTTTTCAGGTTTGAAAGTTTAGTTGTTCCTGTTAAAATGATAGGTGTTGCCTTTCTTTATTATTCACAGAGAGTTTCACTTTTTAAAGAACATAAGATAAATCTTTCTACCTAAATGTCCATCGACAGATGACTGGATAAAGAAGCTGTGGTATATATATACAATGGAATACTACTCAGCCATTAAAAATAATAAAATAATGCCATTTGTAGCAACATGGATGGACCTGGAGGTTGTCATTCTAAGTGAAGTAAGCCAGAAGGAGAAAGAAAAATACCATATGATATGACTTATATGTGGAATCTAAAAAAAAAAAAAAAGACAAATGGACTTATTTACAAAACAGAAACAGATTCACAGACATAGAAAACAAACTTTGGTTGCTGGGAGGAAGTTCAAGATTTGCAGATACTAATATATATGAAATAGATAAACAACAGGGTCATCCTGTATAGCACAGGGAATTATATTCAATATCTTGTAGTAACTTATGGTGAAAAAGAATATGAAAACGAATATATGTATGTTTGTGTATGACAGAAGCATTGTGCTGTACACCAGAAATTGATACAGCATTGCAAACTGACTATACTTCAATGAGAATATATTAAAAAAGGAATCTTTCTAATGAGGCTATTACAGTATATCTTGTTGATGGTTAAGGTGTCTCAGTTACGTCTCTTTTTATGAATTTTTACTTAGTCATCAAAATCATAGAATTTTAAAAAATGATTATTTCTATTGTAATAAAATATTCCATACATTAGAGTTTATAGTGTGCCTGTGAAAAAATATTTTAGAACTTTTACTTCCTAATGCTTACAAACATTCTTATTCTTGCCTCTAGATTATCAACTGCATAATGCTCACTATTGCTTCCTGGAGATTAATATGGATAGGCAGAAACTTAAAGTTTTCCTTATGGAAGACAGCTTTAAATGGATCACTTTTTTCAGCTATAACTTGATCTTAGAAATGTAGGCTGTGGAGTTAGATGGATCCAAGACAGGACTAAATCTATCTCAATTGCTTAGTGATTGGGCGGTGGGGAAAATTATTTAACTTCATCTGGAAATGGGGTGAATAATGACCACATGAGGTTCTTACGAGGCTAAAAAGTGCCGGAGGGTACACTGCCAATCCAGCACATGGCAGCATTGCTAAGAATGTGTGTTTCATTGTCAAAATGGATAGTAGGTCAAAAGTAGCATTTGCCTTTTTTTGTTTTTAACTGCTTTAACTGTTCCTTGAAATTCAAGCATGTCTCTTTTTACAAGGGAAATGTCTTTATTATGTTGCACATCTTTAATATGTTGAAGTCTTTATTGAATACAGGATAGACTTGCTTTAAATAATTAGGGAAGAACAATGTTTATTCTTTTTATTGTTAGATATCTTAAAATATTTTCTACATAACCATAAGTAATAGAAGTTTGAGTTTAATTATACTTGCCCTGATTAATTTTGCAGTTTTATTAAAGTGAAATCAAAGCTAAAATATGTGAAAGTATTAAGAGATAAGTCATATGTTGTTCAGTGGATTATACTTATTTCAGGGATACTATCACCTCATACCATGAGTATTAACAAAATTATCACCCTAAACAACAAGTAAATTATTTAAGCATAATAGTAATTTTTTATAATCTACACAGTTTTTTTCAAAGATTGTAATTACTTTAACAAAACAAGGAGCTGTATTATGGCATTATGAATTCTTAATGAATTTTAAACTATGAAAGCTATTTTTATAAATTGATTATCTCAACCTGATAACTATAAAAAATTAAAAAAATTTTAAACAGCTGTGAACTCATGACCTTACTCTGCTAGTTTATCCATACACCAGAAAAGCAAAATTTTCCTTCAGTTTAGGTCAGTGGGTTAGCATTTCTAAATTAATTGATCCAAGAGAAGAAAGTATTTTTATTTCTAATAATTTTTATGCACATGAGCATGAACCAGTACAACTTCATCTTTTGTCCCTAGTAACTTTTATTTATTAATTTTGAGTATCTGTATGATTCATGTATCTAAACTGGTTTTGGAGATAGTTTAATAGGACCATCTATGAAAATACTGTTTCCTTTTAAAAGCTGTTCTGTGTATGTTACCTAATGTGTTTGTGGTCTTTTTATAGCAATTTTGCCTTTTCCTAGTCAAATATGTGAACTTTCTAACCATAACAACTATGGATTTTATAGACTTCAGTTATATAGTTTTTCACTTATTAGCGTATATTGAAATTCTAAACCTTTCTGGTCCACCTATAAGAATGAAGAGGGTTTGCTCTCTTTCTCCAGCTCTTGTATTCCTTTTTAGTACCTAAACTGCCTATAGTAATCTCTCTGGAAAAATATTTTATTTGAATATACAGTAATATACCTTCTGCTCCTCTTTTTATCTGATAAATATTTACTTGAAGTATTACGTGCAATGTGTTAGACACTTTCACAGTCACAATATGATAATAGAAGGCAAACTAATTAGGCAGAAAAAGATAAATAAACCTCATTAAGAGTTTTGAGGAAGACCTAAAATCCCATGTAGAAATAACAGGGAAGACTACACAGTGGAGGAAGTAACAGAAGTCTGGAGAAGGTGAATACAGCCATACCTCATTTTATTGAGCTTTGCAGATATGTGGGGTTTTTTTTGTTTTTTGTTTTTTTAACAAATTGAAGGTTTGTGACAACCGTGTGTTGAGCAAGTCTATCAGCATTGTTTTTTTCCAACACCGTTTGCTTACTTTGTGTCCTTTATCACATTATGGTAATTCTCGCAATATTTCAGACTTTTCCATTGTTACTGTATTCATCATAGTGATCTGGGATCAGTCATCATTGATGTTACTATTGCAGAAAGATTATGACGTGCTGAAGGCTCAGATGATGGTTAGCATTTTCTAGCAATGAAGTGTTTTTTAATCAAGTTATGTACATTTTTAAGGCATAATGCTGTTACATAGTTGTGATACACTACAGTTTAGCATAGACATGCTTTTATAAGCACTGAGAAACCGAAAAATTTGTGTGCCTTGCTTTATTGTGATGATACTCGCTGCATTCAAGTTGGACTGGATCCAAACACAGTGTCTTCAAGGTATGCCTGTAGACTGCTTTTGCCATTTGGATGGGATGTCTGTAAGGGTAAATGGGAAATTTTGGTGGAAATTAAAAGAATCTTCAATGTCGGTGAGTTTACTTTTTTTTTTTTTTCCTTTAAGGAAGATAAACCACTGAAAAATTTTGAGCAGACAATATAAGTAGGGATGGATTGGAAGGAAAAAGAAGTAGGCATTGGAAAGTTTAGTTTGGAGGGGCTTTGTTCTTGATAGGGTTTGACAGTTATGAGCAGGACCATTATGGGAGACATTATGAAGGTTATAACTTGTCTGGATCTGTCTTAAAGTATTTTGGATTGCAGTTATCCAACTCACCAAATCACATAAGTCTTTTCCCAATTTGCAGGGTAAAAAATAATACTCACTTTAAAGGATTCCTTCAATGAAGATTTTCTCAAATGCTTAATGCCTACTGTTGTTTATCCTATGTATGTCTGTGTGTGTTTTTAGTTATTGTACATTTAGCTTTCACTGTGTTTATTAAAGAATACAAGTCCTGTCTTGTCATTTGAACCAAACTACTAATGTATAGAGTTTAGCAGTAGATTAAACTTGTGTTGTAGAAGGAATCCTGGAGAGGAAAGGAAGCAGTTGGGAGGCTTTGAAAAAGAAGTCAGAGACAAGTTTTTAAGTGTGGATGTTTAGATAATACTACTACCAGAAGCAGAGAGATAGTAGTAGAAACTGATTTGTGGAAGAGGAAGGTGAAGTTTGGAATGGATTGGATTTGAAATGCAGAGAGAATATCCGTGTGGTTATGTATAGAATGTGTTTATAAATTTGCTAATGAATTTGGAAGAGATTCCAGCTGAAGATAGGTATAGCTTAACAGAGAGAGACAGAGCTGAAACTTAGAAAATTGGTGAAAGCAGAAAATACGGCAAAGACAGAACCTTTGAAGACACCTACTTGCTAAGAGAAGTCCAAAGGAAAGAAAAACAATCAGATCTGTGGTGGGAAAAGCAATTAGAGTATAATGCTAAGGAAGATGGAGTTTTCAACAAAAGTGTTGAAAAACAGAGACATTTAAATGCTTAAAAAATGTGTTTGTTTTAGGTGATCTGGGGTCCTTTGGAGAAAACAGTTTTAAAAATAATTAATTAAATAATTTTATTGAAGTTTAGTTGATTTACAATATTGTATTAGTTTTAGGTGTTCAACATAGTGATTCAATATTTTCATAGATTGTACTCCATTTAAATTTATCTTTAAACATTGGCTATATTCCCTGTGCTGTACAATATATCCTTATAGCTTATTTATTTTACACGTAGTAGTTTGTACCTCTTAATCCTCTAACCTTGCCCCTTCCACCTCCCCTCTCTGCTGATAACCACTAGTTCTCTGTATCCATAACTATGTTTCTGTTTTGTTATATTAATTTGTTTTATTGTTTAGATTTCACACATAAATGATAACATACAGTATTTATCTTTCTCTGTCTGACTTATTTCACTAAGCATAATACCCTCTACTGGGTCCATCCATGTTGTTACTAATGGCAGGCTTTCATTCTTTTTTATGGCTAATATTTCTTTGTATATATACTCTACATATGCTTTGTCCATTCATCTGTTGATGGACACTTAGGTTGCTTTTTTTAAAAATTTTTTATTGATTTATAATCACTTTACAATGTTGTGTCAAATTCCAGGGCAGAGCACAATTTTCCAGTTATAGGTTGCTTTTATATCTTGGCTGTTGCAAATAATGCTGCTGTAACATTGGGGTTCAGGTATTTTTTCGAATTGGTATTTTCATTTTCTTTGGATATATACCCAGGAGTGGAATTGCTGGATCATATTGTCGTTGTATTTTTCATTTTTTGAGGAACTCTAATACTGTTTTCTGTGGTGGCTGTAACGATTTGCACTCGCACTCACAGTGTAACAGGATTCCCTTTTCTCCACATCCTCACCTTTCTGGTGATATCCATTCTGACAGATGTGAGGGGATATCTCATTGTGGTTTTGATTTGCATTTGGAGAAGCAGTTTTTGAGGAGTAATCAAGGCAAAGGCCAGGTTGCATAAATGTTTCCAATATTCCCACTTTCATTGCCACTTTCTTGATTGTTTTTAGCTGAAACTATCTGTTGAGCCACTGTCTTCATAGAGTAGTCTAGAATGACTTACAAAGCCTCTTCTGGGAGCACAGAACTCCTCTTCTATAAATGCAGTGTTAATATTGTTTTTTAAAAATGTATTACCTAAGACTCTTTCAAATCAGATCTTATCCAGGTGCTAATATCATTTCCTCAAATGCACTGAAGTGTGACTTTCTTTAAAATAAATCATCAGCAAACTTGCTTCCTAAATGCCTCACCAATGGGGCTTACATTTATTCTAATTGGCATTATATAGGGATGATAAATGAATTCCCTGTCATTGCCAGTTCTTCTTTTACACTCAGTACAGTGGTACTTTTAAAAAGACCTACTGTTTTAGTAAATATCCTATAGAAAGCTCTTTGGAGTAGTAGGGCCACCTGCATATGAAATTTCTAGGTTAGAATCAGATCCATAGCCACTTTTGTTTCCATCTGCAGAGAATAGTGGTAAGGATATAAAAGACTCACTGTAAGTAGTAATGATTGTCATGATAAAAACTGCAATTGTTATTATTTACATTTTATGTGCTAATTTCTCTCTATGTGTATATATGTGTGTTCTTTCCTAATCTTCCCAATGACCCTTAGATGTAGGTGTTGTTATTCTCATTTCATATCTGAGAGAACTGAGGCCCGGAACATTGAAACAAATTGTCTGAGCTTCTTGGCTAATTAAAAGCAGAGCCAGGATGCAAATCAGCTCTTTCTGACTTTCAAAGACCATGTTCTCTACATGGTCCATGCAGTTTAATGATGTATTTGAGGTTAGAGCTTTAACACCCTTTACAGCAACTACTCACTCCAGTTTGGGAGCCCAATGCCTCATTACTTTCTTACCTTTTCCCTCCAACTAGGGAAGAATAGATCACTTTCATTTGCTTAAATGTATTACCATTCTACACTGTTGATTTGCACTCTTCTGTATATTTAATTCTTGTATTTATTTAATCTTCACATCAATTATATGAAAGATAGATGTATTCCCTCCCCCAACATTTTACTTTATAACTTTCAAACCTATAGCATTACACTCATACACTCACCACCTATATTCGGCCATTAACATTTTACTATACTTACTTTATTACATATCTATAACCTGTGTATCTATCATCAAACCAACTTATTCTTGATGCATTGAAAAATAAAGACATCTCTACAAATCCCCTAAATACTTAAACCTGTGTATTATCTATCTAGCTCAGTATTTATGTGCAATTTTTTTCTTTTGATGTAAAATTTACATTCAGTGAAATGCTCAAATCTTAGACATTCTCTGAATTTTGATAAATGCATATACGTACCTGTGTAATCCAAATACCTACCAAGGTACAAACATGACTATTGGTAGGTGTCTCTTTTCATTCCCATTTTGTACCTGAGGAAACTTGAAACACAAAGAAATAATCTGCCAAAGGCCACACTGCTAATAAGGGGCAGAGCTGGAATTCAGACTCCGGAACTCTGGCTCCTAACCACACCACCATACTACCTGTGGATTATCCCTACATGTTCGGGTATCCTTTTACACTGAGGTGTACAAATTGATATTTTTTTAATGTGTGTAGACACAGAAGTAGTATGCTTGGGATTAGTGAATGCAGAAATGCTTTTCTAGAAGTGCATTGGTTCCTTACAAGAGGATTATGGCAAGAGAGACTAAGAGGGAAAGAAGTTTCCTTTGTCAAAATACTACAGGGACTCTCTGTGTAATAACTATGCTTTAACTGGCATCCTTGATTAATGTTTCTGCATATAAAGTGACAGTCAGTTTCTTAATGATGACTCTGAGGTTCAGGAAAATCCTCAGGTGCCACTTGAACAATTAAAGGTAAATGATGTTCAGTATAGTTTTGTATTAGGCATACCTTTGCTCTGTTGTAATTAACAAATTGTTCATCTGTGCGTGTTTTATATAGTACCATTTGCCTTGATACCTCAGTGTCCAAAATAATAGAAGTAGCCAATTTGGGATTTATAGCTGTGAAATTTGTTAAGTTTTTAACAAAGAAACTGAGCAGCATTCTTTGGCCTTTCCAAAAAAATTGCATAAAAATATGAATCAAGATTGGAATAGATGATATTAATTTTTTTATTTGTAGTACTTAGGTGTACCATCCCTATGAAAAGAAATTGTGTCTCTTCCCTGCCTTGTGTTCATACCACAAGCCATATTTTAAAATTGACAAAGTATGTTTTGATCACTATTGAAATATGAAAAAGCGCTGTCATATATATTGTTTAAAATATCCTAAGTATTATTCAAAAAGCAATATAAAAAATAAATAAAAACATGTAGTTAGCAAAACCTAGCCAGTCACTAGAGGGCAGAGCAGTACTATACTTAGGCCTGATTTAACAATTTAAAAAATTGTTGAACGTGAAAAAATATATGATGCACAATTGAATAGAAATTTCCTTGTATTCTTATTATCTTGTCTTGCTGTGAAATCCAATAACATGCTTATTTTACTTGTATCAAAGGAACTTTTCTGGCAATTACAGAAAATTGATTACAATTGATTGCTTCCAAAAGGGCATGATTATTTAGAAGAGTATCATTATCCCTCAAGAGAAAATACTGTTGCTTACAAAGAGCAGTGCATTAAGTCATTTCTACTCTATGTGGTACCCTGAAATAGAACTGTAGTGTAGACTTTAGATGAGACATTGTTAAAGAACAAGGTTTACTACTAGCGTTTAGATCTAAGAACTCATTGAAATTTGGCGCTTCTGATCTTTCAACTGAAATGTGTTGAATCATTAAAACTTTGAAATTATAGTTGTAAAAGCAATGAACTAACTCTAGCTCCTTTTTTAAATGTTAAAATTTTGTTAAGTGCCTATTAACATAATTTCATTTCTGTTTGAAAGTTTCCATTATTCTGCTATATTCTCATTCTGATTTATTTTTCTCTGATAGATTTTTTAAAATATTGAAGCTCTGAAGTCAAGTATCCTATTGAACCCGAGAAGTTCATTGTCTGAAAAGATAGAACATCTTATCTTGAATGTGCAGTTTGAATTTTATTTTATAAAAATAGTTTGGATTTATATATGATTCATTTCTAGTAGAGAACATAGGATATCAGAAAAAGCACTGGGTTTTGCTTGTAACCTTGGAAAAGTCACATTGTATCTCTGAACTACCATTTTCTAATTTGAAGAATTGGAAAAATATTTCCTTATTTACAGATAGGTTGTTTTGAGAATTGTGTTTGTATCTGTGTGTATGTATCTCCAAAGATGCTACCACGTAAAGATGAATTGTAATAAAGATACAAGCTCAGAAAAACCTTAGAAATAACTTCGAAGTGGTTGATTATATCATGAATTGAGCACCATGAAGGCATCTCTTCTTGGAGTAAATGATACCAGAAATGTGGTTTCTGACCCAAAACCCAGGTTCAGATTGCTGACCTCCTCCCTGTCTCTGAGTGTCTCTGGCTGCTTAATCTCTCTATAACTCCTGACTCTTTGGCTCTTCTCTCTCTATGCTATCCTCTGTTTATTTCCATGTTCCCTCTCTCTGTGTTTCTCCTGACTGTCTTTGGTCTCTCTGTGTTTTTCTTGTCCCAGGCACCCTCAGGAAGACCCCAAGCCTCTAGCAGTACCTGGTTTCATCTCCAGCATGTTTGTAGATGTGGAGGATTCACTGGGATATTGAGAAATACCAGAGGCGAATTGTTCCACTGTAGTAAGTCAATCAGCATTTATTAAGTGACTACTGTTTACAGAGCACAGTTGGTGGTGCTTTTGGTGAAGAAGAATGAGTTAGGGCATAGCTCAGAAGAAGTAAACTTGTAAACACTTCTCAGTGGGTCTTGCAGGCTTGGACACATGCCAGTGAAAACAAGAAATAAGCTGACAAAATAATTATATAAATGAGTTGTGTTGTATGTTTGCTGAAGAGGCCCAGAGTTAATAGAGTAGAGAAAACCAGGTGGTATTAATCGGGTTTCCTGCATGAGTTTAAAATTAGGTTTTGAAGTATTATTGGAAGAAATATGAGGAAAAAGAGGGTGGAAGTGAGTAATTTCTGTGGGGCTTGGCAAGCCTGTTTGCTTGCCTGTGAGTGAGTCCCTGATGGGAAGGCAGTGAAATGAGAGTGCTGAGTTTCAGCTTACAACAGCTAACTTTCCTTAAATTCCCAGTCTTAGAGAAATTGAAGGTATGAAAAGAAGTACAGCCAAATTGAGACTTTCCATAAACATACTAGGTATCTGTTGCTGGTTTTAGAATTTATAGATTTGTAAGGGTAAATTGTGATTATGAAGTAATAATGATATACTATGACATAAAATTAATACAAACTATTAAAATATGATCTACAGATGGATTATAAATGCTAAGATGAATTCATATAGTAAACTGCAGTGTAACATGTCAGTTTTGTGTTTGTATTGGAAGTTTATTTGTGCTGTTGTATTTTGGGTGATCCTACCTACAGACACACCGGAAGTTGGATATGGTTTGAATCCCACCTCTGCTAACTGTGTAATGTTGGACAATCTACATGACAAAACTGAATCTCCGTTTCTTCCTATGTAAACTAAATACGAAAATATTTACCTCAAAGAGTTGTTGTGTGAGTTAAGAGAGATAATTTTATAAAGTCCTGAGTGCATGCTAGGTACTTGTTACTTGCAGATACTTAAAAAGTAGCTTTAAAATAGTTTGTTAAATATAGTGTGATTTCCGAGAGCTTTTTAAAAAGAAAAGTAAACCCATAGTATTTAGAAAATGCTGTATATACAAAGAATATTTATAATATGTGAATAGGATACGGAGACTAACATTAACATGAATAACTGAGTACCTGCCACTAACTTAGGAAACAGAGCTATGCCTGGTCCACATTCCATCACCTCTCTTTAACCACCACCACAACCCTGGATGTTCAGTATATTACTTCCTTTTTCTTTTTTTTTATAGTTTTATAGTTTTTCTTTATAGTTTTATGTATATCCTACATTGTTTTACTTGTTTCTGAATTTTATACAACTAATAATGGTGTATGTTTTCTTTTGCAACACCTATGTTGCCGCTCAGTATGTTTGAGTCATTTATGATCACAGTTGTATTTTCATTGTCTACAATTTATTTATCCACTTTCTTTTGATGACTATTTAGATTGTTTCCAGTTTTTGTGTTATGAGAGATAAAGCTGCAGAGGAAAAAGTCTTGACAGTCCTGTTCATGCCTCTTTATGCATATATTATTTCTCTAGGATACATGTTCAGGGGTAGAACTGCTGGGTCAAAGGGTATGTCCAACTGCAAAATCTATAGGACAGTGGCAGATGGATTCCTACAGAACTTGTTACATTTATCCTCCCTCCAGCTGAGTGTGTTCTTGTTCTGTGTCTACTGTATAGGTCTTTAGAATCATTAAATTTTTGTTTAAAGAATTTTGTAAGTTGCCTATAACACCATTTTAACAGTAATCCTGATGAACTTTTTTTCTTAGTTTTATCCTTTGCAGCAGCTATTTTTATTTCTCTTAGTTTTCCAATGGTCACTCATACCTTTTCTTAAACCCAGATAAGTCTAGACATCCTGAAATAGCTGAGTTATGTTTGCTAGCTAAGTTTTTTCTCCCAGGAAAACTACATCATATTAATGCAATGTTCTATATTAAATGAAAATTGTCAGCTATTCTTGACTTCTAAAGACAGTTTGGGCAGAGAAATGTACACTTTTTTTACTGATCTGATTTTTTCCCCCTTAATTTGAGTTGAGATAGAGAAAGAGTGACCCACAGAGGACTGTTTGCAAGCTGTGGTGATTTAACCTGTGTTTTGTTCTGTGTTGCAAAAATCCCAGAAGTTTTACTCAAACGTAACTTGTATTTGCCACTCTTTTCCCTTTTTCGTCCTTCACCTGCTTCTGTTTTTCTCAACCATTGGTTCTTTTGGTATCTCATTATACTTGCATGATCCAGTCCAGTTTTTATATCACAGTTCCTCCTAACCTGACAGTTTGTACTCAGTGGTCTGCAATTTTAGTTGATTGACTTCAGTGTGTTGCCTGTTGTCAAACTTGGTAACATTATCTGCCACATTCATTTTCTGAGGTTTTCCAGGGAAGTCTACCAGGCTCTAGTCTAATGCCTAGTACTTATTATTCAATAGATGTTTATTGAATGAAGGAAAGATGTAAATGCAGTAAGGACTGAAATGCCTTTTTCCTGCTCAGCAATAATAATTACCCTAAAAGCAATGGGCAAAAATCGTGCCCTGTAAACAGTTCTGACTACGGGTAGCTTTGTAAACCGTAAGTAGTCATTTCTTCTTGAGCTTCGCGCTGGGTTTTGTTTTTGTTTTTGTTTTTGTTTTTTTTTTGGCAAAATGAGAGTGGTAGATGGTGATCTGTAAGAATCCTTTTGACTCCAACCTTTTGTGTTCTGTCTTCAATTGAAATAAAAATAGTTTCTCACGGAATGTCTGGGCACCACTACCAAAGCCTGAGTCCATCTACCTTACTGGGTGTTAGGCCTATAACTGTGTCCCAGCAACTTGCCAGTTATTATCTCTCATAACCCCAGCAAGGGGGGCGAGCATTGAACTTCCCTTCCTCCATTGTTATTTAGATTTGATTTGTTCTAGAAGAAGAATACATTTATCTTTCTTTGAGAAAATGTAATGAATGCCTTTGGCTTCCCAGTTTCATTCACCAGGCAGCCAGGCATTATTCAGTGTAAAATCTTGAGTCCTGGCCTCTTCTCCTCCTTCTCTTCCTCCAGCCCCACAGCTGTGACCAGGGCAGTTTGTCCTACCCTTGTTACTTGCTGTGCAACTTAACGCTGCGTCTTTTTTCACGCACGAGCTACCATCTTTGAGTCAGTGTTGGTTTTAACTGTTGGTTTTGAGTGTTGTCGATCCTTGAAGTCAGTGGGTCTGTCTTCATCTGGTGCTGCAGCAAGTTCCTTTCTCCTGTGGTTTCTTTGCTAGGAACCCCTCAACCCAAGGTAAATGGTGAGACCTGAGCTTCCCTTGCTACCTGCACGCCATCTTCTCATAGCTATTGCAGGGACACCCACTCTAAGACGGATTCATGCTAGAAACCCTTTCATAGAGTTACCTGACTCTCTGAATTCTCATATGACTGATGTTTCCTGAACCTCTTACTTGTCCAGAGTTCATTTTGTAAGTACTGCTGAACCCTGTGGATCAAAGGCAAAATAAGCCAGAGAGCAGACTACACGGAGCAAGAGACACAACCTGTCTTAACTTTCTATGACTTGTAAACACTGCCCAATCACTCCTTAGGGCCCTGGCCAGAGAGCTGTCTATTTAATTATTAACCAAGATTAAGGAGGCTCTTTCTTTTACTAAGGAACATAAAATAATCTAAACTTGTTGTGATATTGTGAATTTGCTTTATGAAAAATCCCGTGTAAGACAGGCAAATTTTAGGCTAAGGGTGTGTGTGGGGGTACTTTTTAAATGAGGATTTATTTTTAATAACATTAACTTGATTCTACATGGAATTTTAAAAATCTTTGTAGTTTTTTTTTTTTTTAACGTTAAATACTTATTGAAATACCAGTTGTTAACCTGCCACCTTACCTCCAGCCTCAATACGTGTAAAACACCCGAGATTTATTGGGCTATCCTGCCATAAGGAGCAAGAAGTCAGGCTACCTAAGATAATTCACCCCTCCTACCTGCTTACTTGACAAAATTCTACAAAAACATATTATGCCAAATGTATTATCGAAAGAAGCAGTTAATACCATCCTCTCTCTAGAAGAACAGATTACTTTTTGTTTCTCAGGAATGTAAGGAGAGAAACATCCTTTTATGCTTATAAGGGAAAAATGGGATAAATTACCTGACATGACTTTGCTGATAGGAGAATGCTTACTTAAACCACTCTTGTATTATGTCTTTGATTAATGTAAAAGGTTTGACCTATTAAGTATTTGCATTAATATTTTAACCTGTCAGTGATAAGTTTCTTTTGTAGTACTGATTCACTTAGTATTTTATTAATTTAGACAAGCTTGAAAGTGCTTCTGAAAACCTACAGCATTCATTAAGTATTTCAGTTTAATGTCTTTTGAAAAAGAACCATATATTCTCTAATGATTAAGTTGCAGCAAATATTAAAAATACTCCATTGTATTAATAAGTTGGATCATGTTTAAATACAGTAGAAAATTTATAAATGTATATGAACATGTGATACAAAATTTTCCTTTGGGAACTAGGAAATGCATTTTCTACGGGCTTTGCATTGAGTGTGCTTAGCTTTTGGAAGAGGAATTTTTAAATGCTAAATTAATAAATTTTGAACTCATTTAATTTTTACTCTTGTTTTATATCTATTACACAGCAAAGTTAGTAGAGATATTTATAAGTAAATTCAAAGTTGAGCTTTTGTGTAGTCATGTAATTATGCAAAATACAGATTTATCTATATTACTAAAAAACATCTTATTAAAATAGTTTTCAATAACTCATTCAAATGTAGGTGTTGCTGGAATAGCACTATTCATTTTGTCTAGGAGTTTATATCTGGTTAAAAAAGACAGTTTATATCTGGATAAAAAAGACTGAAATGTTCAAATGGGTCTGTAATTTTGAGGAAAAAGAAATGAGCAATGAATCTTTTTCCAAAGCTAATTCCATTCATTATCTTAGTTGCTAAATCCAGATTTCTAAAAGTCTAACTAGATTTTATTAAATCTGAAAAATAAATGACTGAGTCTTCTTTTATCAAAACAGTAGAACAGAAAGTAGAGTAGCTGCACTTTAATATTAATGATTGTTTTGAGGGATTGGGACTCCTAAGAAGCTCACCTAACCATCTTAATGCTAAGATCACTAAATATGGTTTTCTTCTGTGTCTATGCCAACTGTTTCTCCCACCAGATCTTCCTCGGAATCTGTATGTTTCTTTTGTGCTTTGCTGGTGGATGCTTCATTCCCTTTCCCGTGCCAGCCAGGCATCATGTCTCGTTTGAATGATGGCATCATTGCCCTTAGGTTAAGGTCTGTTTTGAGCTTAGAGGAATCTTGGCTGCCATTTTCATCGATTTATAGTTATTTGCTGTTATTTAACCCTTACACGAGGTGGATGGCAGCATTACTTTCTGAGTTTCAAGCTGCCCTGTAAACGCAGAGTTTGTGTGTCCGTCAGTTAGTACCCTGTCAACTGTGAAGAATGACTGGAGCTAGGGAAGTTGGTGCTCTGGAACACTTGAGTCAGAGAACTTCCAGATCTCAGTGCCAGGGCAAGAGTGAGTCTGATTTTCACCAAATGGAATCATCCAGTCAGCTGTTCTCTCGGGATTAAAGCGTGTCAAGATAGCCTTTCTTCTGCTCTTACTGGAGCTAACTCAAGGATTGTTTGAGTATGTTTCTTTTTCCTTCAAACTTTAAAAAATGTGCCAGAGATTGTTGTTGTTGTTGATCTGTTTAAAATGATTTGCATTTAAAGAATTTCAAAGACAGTTTTCATTGAGATGTTCTGGCTCTTTTTTACTCTTTGTATATAGTAAGGATGGTGAAATCATGGTCGGATTGTGTTCTCCTGTTTGCATTTTTCTGGGGAGATGAAAGACCCATAAGAGATATCTGCCCTATCTCATCCCCTCTCCTTCATTTAGAGTTTATAGTTATGGGGAGGATAAACCTGGACAAGTTTAACTTACAGGATTTGAATCTGTGATTTTCAGTGGGGAACTTTCTGTGTAACGACTCCGTGTCAATGGTTAAGAGGCTACTGATGGTACTGTAGCTGTGTCTGTGGTGGAGATAAAAATGATAAGAGGCTGAGTCACAGATTTAAAATAATCATCCAAGACAATAACAGAAGAGAGTCACAAGGAAGTTTATGGCTCATGCTATAGGGAATTAAGACATTTGCAGGAAGGGGGTATTATTTTCACTTACATGGAGACAAAGAAGCGGCATTTTAAATAAGGGATCTCTGGACAAATAGAGACGCAAGAAAGTCCGCAATGCAGGAAGCTTGGCTTTGAATACATCTTTGGGGATATAGAGAAAGGCAAAGGAAATTTGAGGCCAGATTTTGTGTGTGTGAGTGTGAGAGTGGGGGTAGGAGGGGCACAAAAAAGATGTGGAACGCCTATCTAAGGAACTAATTTCTGAGAGTAGACTTTGAAGTGTCACTGAAAAGTTTGGATTCAGAGAATGAAAGGCTTAAAGCATGACTGAATAAATCTACTGATAGAGATTGGTTTGGAAATGGAGATTATCACTTAGAAACAAGTTACTGTAATCATCTCTTGGGGTTAGGTGGTGCCAAAGAGCTTGAAGAAAAAAGGAAATACATTCATTCATGCTTTTTTTTTTTTTTAAAGGTAAATATTTAAAGCAGCATATGTGAGGTATTCTAAAAGTGATTTTCTGTATTATCTGTTTCCATTCTTAACCATGCTATGAAGGTAGGTACTAGCCTACTTTTATAGATGAGTAACAGAGAGTCTCTTAAATTAGACAACTAGTAGTGATAAAAATTCATAGCCATGCCTATC
Source organism: Camelus ferus (assembly GCF_009834535.1). Lineage (NCBI taxonomy): Eukaryota > Metazoa > Chordata > Mammalia > Artiodactyla > Camelidae > Camelus > Camelus ferus. The sequence continues at coordinate 46,476,168 of NC_045696.1, forward strand.
TGACTGCCAAGTCCAAGCCCTTCCTACTCCCTTGCTCTGACTCATGAAGCATGAAATGGAGAACAGATGAATGTTTTATTCCTTACTTGATTTGTCATAGATTCTTTTCTTAAGAATTATTAAATGGATCCAAATTAGGAGTATATTCATGCATATTCTTATATATATAACTATATGTATGTCAGTACACTTGAGTTTGAGTTTGATTAAGGTGTTATGTGTTAGACGTTAGACCTGGCTATTTCTCAGTTGAGAAGATGCTCTTTTCTGATCATTTAGAGGAAAATGTCAATTGACAAAATTTGGGTCATTGATATATTTTAAATCGATTCAGAATAAATGGGAAGAGATTATATTTCCTATCAAATAGTAATTTGGAGTATAACAAATGAAATCAATGTCCCAGTTTCCTAGAATAAAAATTATAAGATAAACTGGAATATATAGAAAAGAATAATTTTGGTTAATCTTTCTTACTCAATGAAAGTTAGCTAGAAGAGTTTTCATATTTGTAAATCATTGTAGAAATGCTATATGTAACTGAATTTCTTATTAATAGTAAGTGAAGCTTATTTTTTAATGGGAAGATGATCTTGGTGTCATCACTCTAGTAATTAACACTTATTTTACAGTTTGAAAATATGTGATATATAGAAGAGGTGAGAGATTTAAAGAAGTAGGTACTGACATCCAATGAATTGCCTACTACCAACACCAAAAACCTCTCTACCTCCTGCCTAAGACATTCTGGAACATTGTTTTTGTTTTTTGTTTTTAGATTGATGTTAGCTTATTTTTATAATTTGCGACTTTTTGTAAAAGCGCCCCCCCCCAAGTGTGGCTAATTGAGGAATATTTATTAGTTGTTTTCTGGTTAAATGAGATTTTCATATATATTTCAGATGGCTGTTTCTTCATTCTCAAACTGTGCTAAGTTGGAGGCCTTTCTTTTGGGAACATTTAAAAAATTTTGGATCCTAATTTTTATTTCTCTTTGTATAACCTGCATTTCCTTCAGCAAAAATAGATTTAGGTTCACAATCAAGAAGCAGCTGTCTGAAATAAGTTCATTGACTCAGCTGAGTGTCTGCAGTTGCCCAACAAAAGTTACTTGGTTTGGGTAGTGTAGAGAAATAAAAATAAGCATTCAGATTAGACTTTGACTGCTATAATAAGAACTTCTGTCTGTAACTTGAAGTTTTGAAGTTCACATGTAGTATAATCTTATGTTGCAATTTGGACAGATTTGAGCCTAAACACTAATGAGATTGTTAATATGAAAGCTTAAGTGATAATATGTTTAGTATTTTTCTCCTGAATTATTTCTGTGATCCTCAAAGGAAACATTGAATCTTCATCTCAAGGTTGACATGACAAGGGGAATATCTCAATATTGTTCACAAGATGAAAAAAAAAATTGTAATTTTGTAAAGCGATAAATGCTTTAGTTCATCAAAGAAAATCAGTCCAAAGAATGAAATGGACAAAGCCAGAAGTGTGTTGAAAATGATGTCCCAAAAGACTTTTAGGAACTGTAAAACTGAGTGCAGTGGTATACAACTATTCACACATTTTTTTAGATCCATGTAGGACTGCAAACTGATTTGTCTCCTTGAGAGACTGTTGCTGTAAATATTTAGGGAGAAAGAGAGTGTTGATAAGTCTCTGGCATAACTAAACATTCACAATGGAAGAGTGTATTAAAAGAATAAGTTGTATTTTGGTTGGAAACCCAGGTTACTTTTACGATTCTGTTTTCTGAGATCCTTTTCTTAAAAATCGCCTATCTTCCAAGTTTTTACTTGTGACTCTTCATCTCTGATAGGTACAGAAAAATTTATATGGTTGGGAAAAATACTAAACACTAAATTACGATCATTTGATAAAACTCATTTAAAAATTTTTTTCAACCTTACTGAGGTATAATTGACAAATAAACTGTATATATTTAAGGTATACAACATGATGATTTGATATAAATATACCTTGAAATAATTACCATAATCAAATTAATGAACACATCTATCACCTCACAGTTATCATTTTTTTGTTTGGTGAGACTGCTTTACGTCTACTCTCTAGCATATTTCAAGTATATAATACAGTATTATTAACTATAGTCGCCATGCTATACATTAGATCCCCAGAACTTACTTATCTTATAACTGAAAATTTGTGGTTCCTCATTTCTGCCACTCCTCAGTCCCTGGCAATCACCATTTTACACTTTGTTTCTATGAGTTCAATTTTTTTTTTTTTTGTAGATTCCACATATAAGTGAGACAAAAAATATACTCTTTTCTCTGCCTGGCTTATTTCACTTAATATAATGTCCATAAAACTCATTATTAAAACTTGGCAAATTGGAGATGTTTGATGATTTTCAGATGAAATGTAAACTTATGTCTGGAATATTGAATTGAGAAGTAGAAAAGATGTTTTAGAGTCACTTATGTGAAACCTTAAGGATCTCTTTACCTTAGGACCCCAAGTGGAAAATAAATGCATTAATTATTTTATGTATTCTTACATAATTCTTAGCTCAGGTTATTTGAGAATGATTATTTTTATTCTGCAATTACAATTTGAAAAATAAATATTGGGAGGATTTGACCTATTAATAGAAAGGTGCTAGCTGCTTTGTAGAGACATGTGACACAAAATGGTATTTTAAGTTAGAGGATCTAGAAAATACAATTGCAGTTTTCAAGCATAGTTGAATGTGGCATTTCATGGAAAGAACCTACGTTGAAAATGTTTTGTAGTCCAGATGGGAACTTTATAGAACATTTATAGTATTTCTGAATCAGTGTTGTGCTGTACTCTCACCAATTTCTCAAGATAAGATACACCTTCAGTGTAAGTTGTGAATTATTTAGAGGTTGAAGTTGCAGATGATATAAAAAAGGCGCTACAACAGAGGAAGAATATAGACTATGGTTTTGTTTGTTTGTTTTGTTTCGTTTTTACTAAGTACTGTAATCTGCAATGTGGTGTGGTGAGTTAATTAAACCTTTTCAGGATAATATTATGAACTTATGATGAATTTTCTCATAGGTCTGAATTCCTTAGTTTTCATATATCGTTTTGCCTTTTTTTAAGGTGCTTGGCGAAGCAGCACATGCTCAGGATATTTGTTTTAAATGTTGAATGGCTGTTGGTCATTTTAATGAAACAAATTTAATGATTTGAATTTTAGTGAAATGACATTTTTGTACTTTGTGAAAAGTGTCAATGGTTTGCTTTGTTGTTTTAGAAAAATATTAAGTGAATAAACTTCAGTTATTATTAAATGTTACCTTTTAGAGTTTCTCAATGATGAATGAAAATGAAAAATTAACCCCAAGGATGACTTTTGTTTTATAGTCCTAGCTCTTTCACCTTGAACTAGTTCTGGGACCTTGAGCAAAACTCTTAATTTGGACCAGAATATCCTCTTCTTTCAGTGAGACTATTAAATTGGATAATCTTTAAAGTTTGTGATTTTGAATGAAGAAGAAAGTTAGAGTTCTAAATAAGTATGACTATTCCTAAATCGAGTTACCGAGGTTAGTAAGAGGAGTTCCATATTCATTAATTTTTAGCAGAATTTTGATGAGGAAGATAAGAGAGCAAGTTGGTAGAGAAAATATTCCTTATAGAAGTGATGCAAGGAGTTGCACAGTAACACAACTTTGTGTGGGATGCAGTGACAGTGAGATTTGTTTGATTCAAGCAAAGAGTTTTCTTGGAGTTTTCATATACTGTGTCTAAAAGCTCAATTTCTAGTAAAATGACCATTTAAAATCTGTTTATAAAAAGCTTTTATTCTACATTTCCTTTATACCCCAGCATTTTTGCTTCATTGCCCACCCACTCCCCACCACACACCCCAAAACCATAAGAACTATATTATTCATTTCCTCTTTAACTGCATTGTATAGTTTTCTCCCAAAATTAAGAGCACAGCCAAAAGTTAAAAAATTATCAGCCTGTTGGAGAATGAAAATAATACTGATTAACATCAAAGCGTGTCTCCATTATAATAAGATTCTCCTTTTTACAAATTGCTCTTGATAACAGATTGTTAGTAAGGGCCATTTCAAAACTTTTCTTAAAATATCTCTTACTCAGGATATTACTAAAAAAACTCTTTCTAAAATTATCATAACATATTACATGCAGAATTATTTTCAAAATTAAGACGTCTGTTTGATAGAAATACATTTCCTAATATCTAAACATGTACCTTTTTTTCATTTGGTAGTTTCTTTTCAGCTAAAAGATGCATAGAACAATGTCTATAAAAGAGAGCTGTCTTCAGTGACAGTCTTCAAATATTTGATTTGTGTTGGAGAAAGAAATGAACTGCTTTTTACAGGGGTGTGACCATAAAAGTAAAGTTAACCCTTCTCCTTTTCGAAAAAATAAAATGCATTCAAGCTTACGTATGATGTATTTTGACCGAAACCTTTAATAATACTCACGAAGATACATTTTTCGAGGGAAAAGAGCCTGTAGGTAAATCATCTGTAATTGCCTTAAAAGTTGGAAATAAGTGTTAGAGGAGCTTGAAAATGAGGTATTCACATGTAAATATCCTTGAGAATTCTCATACTGTGTAAGTAGCATTAAAAATGGTTCCTGTTGAGTCTATTTGATTCTTTTAATAAGTGCCAGTAATGCCTTTGATCCAGAAAGGTGTATGTGAATGTTCTCTCAGATACACACACCGTGTAATTTCTGAGTCAGAGTCCCACTACCCTTTTAATTTTTCACAAATTATTCCAAGCTTATAATAATAACATAAAAGATCTCCTTTGTAATGATTTAAGAGTTGTTATCGTTTTGAAAGTTTCAGACTGGAACCCTCTGCACCAGCAATGACTTTGGGACTCTTGACATTTAGCTGGATGAGTGATCCCAGTGTGTAGCTGCCAAGTGCGGGGAAGATGTTGCGGCCGGCGATGTGTAGAATTGCTTTGACTCACTCCAGTCCCCTGGCAGCCGTTGCAACCTGGCGGCAGCAACACTCAATCTGTGCACTTGCACATTTGAAAGCTGCTTTTCTTAGGCTCCCACAGCAGTTTGTATAGAGGAGGAGCCAGAGTAAGATGTCTACAGAGACTGTCTCAAAAGCAATTCACTTATACGCTACAAAGAACCCCTTTTTAGATTTGGTCCTATCACTACACTTCTCGACTTCCGTCAAAGCCTTTGCTGAAGACACAGTGTGAGGGGCAGGCTGGGTAACTTTGCTTGTGCTGAAGTCTGTTGTAGAGTGTTTTCAAGAAATAAGAGCCTTAGAGTAATTTAGAGCTAGACGGACCTCTCCAGAGCCAGGTGGAGGCAACCGGAGATTCAGAGGCTAGGTGATTTGGCCAAGGCATGCTCCCACTTAGGGCATTTGAATCCAAGTTTTCAGACTTTCACTTAAATGTGTGTATTTACTGTGTCAGAAATAGGGTCCTATGAGTTGTAAAGGAGGAACAGAAAGGACATTTTAAACCGTAGATTAAAAGTTAAATAGAAGTGTCAGTTGCCCCAAATCTGACAGGAAGAGCACAGATACGAGTTTCAGACCCTGGAAGTTGGAACTGATTCGGAGCTGAGAGCATGTGTGATGGGTTTGTATAGCTTACTCAGTGAGAGAATGATAGTGGTTCTGAGGGAAATCAGAGCCTTTCCCAAGTAATACGAGTTAGCGTGCGCACTTCTGTTCATCCTGTGAGCTCCTGTTTCTCAGCTATCACTTTTTGAGCACCTGGGAAAAGGAAAGGAAAAGGATGTCTCCCCAGCTATGGAAAGCTGAGGGACAGTACCGGTGGGAAGCAGAAGCATATCCTTCTATCCTCTCAGTGAACCGTAACAGTTTCCGCTTCAGTAACTGGGGGTCTCTTCCCTGGTCTCTCCGTCGCCAATTCAAAATCACTGATGTCAATTGCTTCACAGACGCTGCTTTGCACCAGTCTCACTGTATTTTCTTCGGTGACAATGAAAAACTCACAGTTCTAACACCCCTATTTGCCTTTCATGTACAGCTGTGTGGCAGTTACCCTGTGGTCCTTTTAGATTAAAAATGAAACTGTAGTATCCAAAAAAGAATTTAGTGGAAATATTCCATTTCTGTTTGGAGAAGAATAAAAGCAGTTGGATATAGTGGAAAGGATTCTAATTTTGTGATTAAGTGAGTTGGGTCTTAACTCTGCCACTAATGCATTCGGTGAACTTCAGCTGACCTTTGACTTGCTTTTCCTCACCTGTAAATTGGAAGACACAAATCCAAGAACTGGATTTTTGGATTTGTAGTCCCTGTCAACTCTAGAAAATGAAGCATCTCATTTTAGAAGAGTAGCTTCTCAAATTATCCTATAAGTTAAATATAACATTCAGGAATGGTAGTAAAACATGCAAAATTTCCCCAAGGATGTCAGTTACAACTGGTTGTGGACAACTCTTTTGTAAGTCAAAACTTTCCATCAGTGAGTACAATGCTTTCCAAGTGAATCGATCATTTCTGTTGTACAATGTGGGAATCCGAAAATATTTAGATAATTAGCAGCTTTTAAAAGATATTTATGGACTCTGCTTCTGAAGGCAAAATATTGAGGCTATAACTAAGAACATTTAGATAGATTTGGATTTCATCTGTTTAAATTTAGCCCTAAGCTTTTATCTGAATTATCATGGATTAAAACTACAAACACTTGGATACCTCAGCCTTCTGCTTTACCTTGATTATGTATTTATTTCACTTGAATTGTTTTCATCAGTTTCATTTTAATTGGTCATAACTTGTGTTGCTGTCACCCCAGTGATAAACGAGGGCCTTGGCAGCTTGTATGTGCCGGGACATGATACTACTTTAAAGACTTTGCTGGAAACCCTGCTTATTTCTAAATACCAGTTACAGCTTATTTAGACCAAGTGAATTTGTTCTCATATAGTGTAGGCCAGAAGTCATAGTAATTACTGTCATGATATAATGATGCTAATGTTTTATTGTCATCATCTGAAGTGAATGATGAAAGCACATTTGTTAAATTGGATCTCCTTTCTAGCTCTGTGTGCTGTCCTTATACGTCCTGGACCGCGTAGGAGATAATTGGGCTCTTTTTTATTCTCTGTGGTGGTGGCAGAGGTTGAACTTGAGATATGAAATCAATATTATCAGCCAGAGGTGTGATTTAGAAAAAAATGATATGTTATCTACTAGTTCAGATCAGTAATTGGTGAGGAAATGCTGTAAGGAATATCTGTTTCCTCATACAGAGTAGCTGTCTATTTTTATTGAGATATAATTGACATATTACATTATTTTCAGGTGTACAACATAATGAATATTTATATTATATATATATATATATATATATATATATATATATATATATATATATATATATATATATATAAATGCTTACCACAGTAAATCTAGTTAGCATCCGTTGCCACACATAGTTAGAAATCTTTTCTTGTGGTAAGAACTTTTAAGACCCCCTCTCTTAGCAACTTTCAAATATGCAATCCAGTAGTATTAACTATAGTCACCATGCAGTACATTACATCCCCAGGATTTATATTTATTTTATAACTAGAAGTCTGTACCTTTTGACTACCCAGAGTAGCTTTTCTGAAGATTATTTCATAACATTTAAATGCAAGCAGAAAAATTTTATAAAAACATCCACTAGGTGGCACTTTATAATTGTGTTTAGAATCAGCCCTGCAGCATTCTTGACTAGAGGATAAAATTGACACAGAAAATGTCTTTCTCTGAATGTTGGGTGTTCATGAATATCTGGATTCATATGAACTGTAAAACAATCCTAAAGGGAAAAGTTTTTATCAGCGATTTTGTCGACTTGCCCACTCTTTGTAAGGAATGCTTCTTCTACCACATCCCTGGTACATTCTCAAACAGCATGACACTGGTAACCTGTATTAGTAACGTGGGGAAGCCTGCTTTCCTAGCCATTTAAAAGTCTTAACTTTATATAAAATATGACAAGCATAGAAAAACTGATCCTTTATTGGAATAGCTATCAATTAGAAAATAATGTATGTTTTTTCTGCCAAAAACAGGACATGGTGCTTGTAACAGATATAGATTATATATTTAGTGTGGTTCCAAAGTTCTTTTTAAGATAAGGTTCTAAGAAGCACTGGCCTGGTTCTGTGGAGGATTTTTACTATTTGAGTTGATTTTTCAGATAATTGTTAATATGCTAATAATCTTACTCTACCTAGTGCATACAAATTTATGAATGGTTTGGTTAATCTCCATTTAGCCAATTAGTATTTTTTAAAAGCTTATTCTTTATGAAAGCTTATAGTACACCTCAGTATTTTCTTACTTTTGGTTTTTAAAGTATTTGTATTTACCAAAAACTTACCCAAAAGAAGAAAAACTCAATCATAATCCTGTTATTCAGAGATAATATTGTGAACAATTTAGTGTTCATTCTTCCAGGCTTTTGTTTTTGGTCTGCGCATATATAGGCACATATTTTTATTTAAAAAATTATATTCTTTTATCTCATGAACCTTAAGTTTATCTCAAACATCTTTTCATGTCAATAAAAGGATTTTCATAATATTCCTTTTTAACAATCTTTTAAACTAATCTCCCGCTGTTTGTATTTTGGGTTCCCTCGATTTTTTCCTACCCCTAGAATTTAAAAATGCAGAGGTATTCCTTTACTTGTAACATTTACTAATAAAAGCACTGTATTAAAGCATCATGGGTCAACCTAGCACACAGCATCTGTTTATAAGTAAGTTCTCAATATTGAGTGAATTTCTTACTTTCTGACTAATATGAAGTTAAGGATTTAGTAGTTGTTAATTGTAGTTTATTTCAAATTGATCTGAATGTTTATGTTCTGTGATTAATCATAACAATGATAATTATACTAAACTTTCATACTCTATGCAAGGTGTATATACAGTCACTATAAGCAAGTTAGGTTTTTAAAAATATTATTTTTTATTTTGGGGGTAGGTAATTAGGTTTTTTTAATTTATTTACTTTTTTTTTTTTTTTTTTTTTTTTTTGATGAAGGTATTGGGGATTGAACCCAGGACCTTGTGCTTGCTAGGCATGTGCTCTACCACTGAGCTATACCCTCCCCCCTGCAAGTTAGTTTATGTACATACAAAGTGGTTTAATCCTCACAATGTGGTAGAACTATTATTATCCCCCTTTTATAGATGAGGATGCCAAGGCACAGAGAGGTTGGGTTACTTGCCATAGGTCACACAGTAAGTTGTTTATTGATCCAGGTCTATGAATCTAGGAAAAAGCAAGAAAATCCACACTGTTAACCTTTCTGCCAAACCACATGAAGCAATAGATACAGACAAAGTGGAATTAGGCAGTGGAATTATGAATTTCTTTCAAAGCTGTATTTAAGGGCTTCAGTTTAAAAAAAAAATACTAGAAATTTATGTGGTTCTTTTAAAAATGGTATCAATATCTTCAGATTTTCTTACTGAATATGATACTGGACGTTGAAAGTTCTCGATATAGATTAGAATTATGCTACATAGAAGATGAGTTATTTTGTGAAGATGACACAAAGATACCTAATTTTTAACTTGTTTGGAATTTATAGACCATGGTAATAATTTAATGTATATTACCCAAAATTTAGGCTCATGGAATTTTCTGAGCTTTGATTCAGGGCAGGCTTTTGTCCAGGGCAGACTGCTCTGACAGATGAAGCTGCATGGCTCATGAACATTTATTAAGTAACTAATATGTGCCAGGAACAAAAATCACACTGGGCATTCAAGACAAATAAAAGGTAGCCTCTTTAAGAAGTGCCTGAGGTGTGGCCAGCAGCATTGGAAAGATTCCCAAAGCAACAGATTTCTGTAATAGTGCTTGGTTACTTACTTTGTGTCTTTATAAAATGAAAAAAAATAAAACAAATGAATAAGCAAACAAACAAAAACAAGGAGATGTTAGTATAGTCCAGCATTTCTCTTCCCTCTGAACTTGTCCTGAGGTGAATTTGTAAAAGCCCCTCTTACCTTGTTACCATGTACTTAAAATTCCTCCACAAAGAGTCAGTCATTAAAAATGACTCACAAAACCATTTTTTAAAATGTGTTAATTTATTATATATTGCTTGATGCTCCTTGTCTCATTGGAACAGCCCAGACTATGACAGCCTGGGAAGAATCAGCACAGACATTTTAAAGCAGAAAGTCTGGTAGCAGTGAACAGCTGCAGTTAGAAAGTTGGGTCTGAGTCCCAGGGATCAAGGAAGACTGGGAGGAAAAAATGTATAACAGAAAGTAATTTAGGATTTCAGATGCTTCCTACTGAGCCCATAAGTATTAATGTGCCCATAAGGTTTGTGGGCACTGATGAGTCTGATTTTTGGATGATGGAGAGCAGAAGAGGCCAGACTTGCTCATTGATCACATGGGACTGTTTGGTTCTTAGGAAGGTCTGGAAAAGTTTTTTGCAGGGCAGAGTTGAAGGGTGGCAGAAATGTGAATACACCATTCTTCCCTGTTTTAACTAGAGCAGACTCATTTAACGTCATTTACCGTCTCAAGAGTATCTCTTCCCAAGGCAGAATATCCTGAAATCCAAATGGGATTTCAGAAGCCCAAGATTGCTAAAAAGAGACCAAGGAGTGCAAGTGGTGGTGGGCACACAAAAAGCAAGGGTGAACTGGTTTTCGGATGAAATGAGAATGTTGATTGGCTTGACTTCGGCGACAGAGCAAATTATGAAAACTTTAGACCTTGCTGAACCTGACGAGGAGGCTCGGTGTTTATCAGAAACTACTAAAACCACTATTTATGTAATATTTATAGGAGACCATTTGAGATTCTATTGAATTACCAGGTCTTGTTATACCAATTTTTAAAAAGCCTCTTCAGCAGTTGACGGTCCTATAGGACCTGCTGCACATGTAGATAAGGGAGGCCCTCGTGCTTCAACTTCCACACTCAGTGACTATTCAGTTCTTAGAATTAAAAAAAAGTACAAATGTACAATTCCAGATAACTTTTCATTAAGTGAACAAATTGGGTCTTTGTTGCACTTCAAATAACTGACTAGTGGAAGCATCATCGTAATACGAATAAGTAATGCTTTAGAAACCTGTTTTGACAAGGTTAAGTCAATTTAGATAGCTCATATGTAATCAGCACAAATAGACATAGAAATATTAACTGACAGATGTTTTATGACATAAGGGTAAGTGATCAGGGGTTACATAGAAAATATTTAAGCTGACCAAGGATACCTTAAGAGTATAGTATGGGTGAGCCTCACATATTCCTGAAACGGGAGGGGTGGGAGTGGGTTGATGGATGAATGTCCTCATTGAGGGGAAAGCCCTATGACGCTTGTTTTGGGGGAAGAGTTTTAATTAAATTAGCTTCAAAATGTGAATTTTTATATATTGGGTTTATTTAAAACAATAATTCTCAATTCCCAGGGAGTGTTTGGAAATTTGTGGGGCATTGTGTATCTCAGTGGCTGGGGAATACTACCACCTGAGACTGAGGGTTGGGGATGAAAGGATGGGGAAGGAGCTGAGGTGTTTGCTGACTCAGCAGTGAGTGAAACACTCTTGCCTGCTAAAGAACTTCCCCACCCAAAGTGCCACAAGCATATTCACTAAGAAATGCTGATTTAGAGTAAAGGATATTCGTTTAAGTTGAGCAAAGCCAGGTAAATAATTGGAAGTTTCTGCTCTTCAGGCTCTGAGGATGCATGCCACATACATAAATAAGGTGGGTGGAACTGTAATCCTGCAGAAATTCTGGAAGTTTCTATGCTTGCTATTTTATTAAGTTAAATTATCTTGTGGATGGTTTTACTCAGTTGTTTAACTGAGAGTAAATTTTATTTCCCAGTCTCAGAGCAACGCTAGCCACAGGGTGGCTGTAGATACAAATTCCCCAAATCTAACACCTGCTGACTCTGAAAGTCAGTCTAGATCACCGAGGAGGCTGCACCTATAGCTAAAACAGGTCCTCAGCAGCTACTGATAATGTAATCAAATGCAAGGTAAAATGACACATTTTCAGCATTCTTTATATTGGTGCAGTGCAATGAAATCCAAAATATAATTTATAGTTAATGAGGGGGAAAAATCAGGTTTTGTAAATGTAGTACATATAAAACTAATTTTGTTCCTCTGTTTTTAAAAGCAGATGTTGAATAAATTCATGCAGATGTTAGGAACATGGATAGGGGGTGAGTAGTGGTTGAAGGAAAGAAGCCTTAACTTGCTAGAAACCTTTCATAAAGAAGGAACAATTACTTGCTTTCTTTCAGTGTTTTGTTATTGAGATTACTGATGATCCACCATGATTTCTTGAGCCATCTCTGATATTTGTCTCCAAATTTAGCTATTTCTAAGACAGTGCATTCATTCCTTTATCATTTATTGCATGCATTCTTTGTAGTAAATATGCTTCAGTCAAGTGTGGAAGACAAATCTGCAAACATGAAAACTTCTATTCAAGGTGATAATGTCGCAGTAGCTGTGTAAAAAAATACTGTGGGACCCAAGGAATACATTCTAGCAAACCAGCTCTGGCCTTTGATCATAGTATGGAAATCACTTAAGTTACCTGAAAATGAGACAGAACTATGTCTCTACTCTCCCACTAGACCCAGAGCATTGGCTTATAAGCTAGGTTGCTTCTGGTATAAATAGACAATGGGATTTTTAAATTCACTCTTAATTAGCATATGATATGTTGAGAGTCTGCTTTATTTCTCTGTATATAGTCAAATATATGCTTCACTTCTTAATATTTAAACTATAGAACCTTCTACAATAATTGAATTACAGACAAAAAGGCCCATTTGCTGTAGTTGCAGTCATTATGTAGTGAAGCAGTTAATTTTGAGCAAGTGTTGAAAAGATGTCACATGGTCACAGTCAGGATCAGAAAGAGAAAATGACTTTCCACTGCAGCATATTGATTTGGTCCCTCTGAATCCTGGTACTTTGTTCTCTATTAAATTACATTTAAAATATTTGATTTTAAAATACCTTATTGGCTTTCTTTCTTGCTAATAAAATAATACATGTCAAAAACACTGAAAAGCATGAAGACAAAAATGGAAGTCACCCTCGATGCATATACCATTCCATATCCATTGTGAACAAAACATTTTGATGTTTATTATTCCAATGTTTTTTTCTAGGCATAGATACAGTTTTACGGTTTGTTTTCTTCTAAATTAGAATCAAGGAGTATAAATGTTATTGTACATACATTTCAGGAAAGATTTTTTTTTATTTCTTGATTTTATTATCTAATTCCTCTGCCCTTTCTTGTTAAGAGTTTTCTCCCTATTTAAATGGTGTTTTATTTGTATTTCACAAAGACAATGGGATTCAGGGCTTGATGTACTGTGGAGGTGCACATATAGTTTAGAAATGTATGCTTCTTTATGTATCCCCTGTACATCTGTAAAATCACTGCCATTTGATAAAGATGGGATGCAAATTTTTCTTTTCAAGGGAAAAGGAAATAGCTGTTTTGCTAGGATATTGTAAGGACTTATTGATGACATTTGCCTGATGCCGACAGATAGGATGACACTTGATTATCATTCTTTAATTATGCTTCCTAGGATGTTACTGCAGATACTGTGAGTCACTGTGTGTGCACATGCTTAGGTGGTTAATGCTACTTTCAAAGCTAAGCTATCAGGCTATCAGTCAAGAATATACAGAGTGCTGACTTTATGGATGAGTGTCAAAAGTTAGATTTGGCTTTTGAGGTCATGTTCAAACAAAATCATATTTTGTGAGAGCATGGAATGCTATCCAAGTTCAGATAGCAATTCTATAGTTTCTATCAATATATCAGCTCTGCATTTTGAGAATATGTGTGTATATGTGTGTGTGTGTGCGCACTTTAAAAGCATAGTTCTTTTCCATGGAAGGTGTTCTTTTTCTTATTGTTTGGAAAAATTCTATTGTTGTAATGGGGGCTTTTAACCTAGGATTACAAACCTTCTTTAGGGTTCAGTTAGACACTATTGTTTTTCTCTGCTAACTGAACTTCAAGGACTATTAGTTACCAAAGATAAGAGCTTCCCCCATAATTTTACCATGTTAATGTCTCTTGTTTCCTGTTTATAATTAAAAGATCCACAACCAATAGCTATCAAAGTTAAGGAAATATTTTTGAATAAATGATGATATGATGCTGAAGTGTTTATCTCTCCTAATTGCTTAAAATGGACCCTGGAGACACTAGGAATATTTTTTCTGTTTTAAAATAGGTTTGTTTCATTATTGAAGCCACATATTACCATTAGACTTTTGCTGTAATAGAAAATGTAGAAGGTCAAGAATAGGTTTCATTTTTAAATATGAAACTTAAACTCTGTTCAGGTTTAAGACCCTCAAACTTTTTCCTTATAGTTGCAATACATGTTTTATGGAGGCAATAATTGCTGTCCAAGGAAATGCTAAATAACTCTCCAGAACAGTCTGACACCACACAGAAGGAATAGAGAGGATCTGCCAGGTGGTCAGATGAATGCTGTTACTGTGACAAGTTCTCATATCGTCATAGCAGGCAGAACTGTCCCAGGCAGCAGCAGTGGCAGAGCATAAGCAGCTACTTCTAGGCTGACAACTAAAAGCTAATAACTCATATGATTGAATTTCAGGAAACATTTTTCCCATAGTTGGGAGTGGGGGTGCCTAACTGAATTATCAATGTCAGCTATGAACAGTGAGAAAAATGCTTTTCCAAGATCAAAGGCAAATATCGTATTTGGAATTTGTTCATGAAGAGTAACTTTGCAATTACAAATATACTTTTAACTGCAGTATTTTGTTATCTGTCTTCAAAGGAGGACTGCTTGTTGATAGGCTACTTCCTGCCTTTCATCTTTTTTTCTGACTATGGACAAAGTGGGGAAAAAAGCAGCACCATGGTAGTGGCGCTCCTTTTTTATGAGCTGTTTTAAAATACAGGCAACTGATTAAGGTATTTTAGAAATTAGGTTGGCTCTCATAGGAATGCAGTTCTAATTCTGTGGTAGGGTCACTACAAATGATTTCCAGCCAGCTTCCTGCCAGATCAGTAGCAGAGATTAGTGGTGTAATCTGTAGAGAAATAGGAGAATGGAAAATAAGAATTTACCAGCTTTAGGAGCCAGGTCCTTATATAGACTGATAGGAGGCTGCCAGAGTGGAGAAGCAACTTTTATGAAGTAAGAATTCCTCCTGACAGGGGACAGTATCTGACAGGGGAAATACACTGATTTGTCAGCTTGACAGATTCTTGTTCTTGGAATCAGCATAAAGCTACCTTGATCTGCTTAACTAGAGGGTATTTAATCAAGTGCATGCTGCAAAGGAATGTTAAAGGTGGTAATGTGGGCCCACATTAGGCTAGTTGCAAAGTCACGCTTGAACAACCTAACTAAGATGCTTTTTGTAAACGAAATTGAAGGAGAGGGAGGAAAACTCATCCAGAATTGAAACTCATCAAAGTTTGCTGAAAATTACATGTGAAGGAAACACCATTCCCTTTCTTTCTCAGCCTTCATTTTTCTTCATCAGCTCTTGCCAGTGATGCATCTGTAAGAGGAATAATGCAGGTTATCATGCTGTGAGTAAGGGGACCCTGATTTTCACTTTTCTGATTGCTTGCTATCTGCTGTCAGTAATGCCTTACAGAAATAACTCCCTGTGCCCTGGAGCATTCTGACTAATGTTGTGTTTGGGGCAAAAGACCCCAAACCACGGAATCCTTCATCCAGTGTTCCTGATTTTTGTCTAATCGATTGATTTTCGGTTAAAACTCTCAGTGCAGGTTTTTGCTTTTCTACATTTTGTGGCCGCTAGGTTTTTTGTTGGTATGTACTTTTTCTTTGAGGTAATTTATTCTTTCAAATAGCAAGGAAACTGGAGAATTGTAAGTTGCCCTCAAAATAGATCATTTCTTGTCTGCTCCATTCTGCAATGACTTCTTTCATTAGGATAATAGGATAAAACTGCCCTTTAGAAGCTTTTCCTGTATCGATCTAGTTCATTTCATAGTGGAGAAAAAGAAAGAAACTAAGAGTTCTTTCTGTTCTTTTATTGTGAATAAACCTGGCAATTTTGAATTTTAAAAATAGCAGTTTACTCATTCGTCTTACTAATAATACAACTTTAAAGCAATTTCAGATTTGTAATGCAGTAAAAAAAATCCTAATTATAATAATTTCCTCAAAAGGGTCCTAAACTCTATACCAACACAGGGAATAAGAAGGTTTAATTTTAAACCCAACCTCTTGTGAACTTTTACAGATCTTTAAATTGATGGGGTTGGACTCTAATTTCTAAGGTCCCTTTTAATTCTAACGTGCAGTTTTATTAGCAAACTCAAATTTATATCTCATCGAATCCAGTATCTAGAAGCAACTGCAAGAAATCTTCTGGTTTGCTTCTCTCCATTTTAGCAGTAACAGAGTCCAACTTTTATATTAGAATAACTGTTCATTCCCCCTACCCCAAACCTGTTAAAAACTGTGTTTAGAAGAGTTACATCTTTTTTGGTGATAGGTATCTGGCCAGTAATTTCTGCCTGCAGTATGTTCAGGGAGCATTCCAGACAGGGTTTGGGAACTGTAGTTACAGAGTTCCACAAGCTAGGTAGTTGTCACTGTTCAGCTCCTGTTACCTTTATGAACAGACTAGTTCTAGATCCTGTACCTGTTGTCCCCCACATACTTTGCTTTATCCCACCCAGGATGTGAGATTGGCAGTAATAGAGGAGAAATTAGGACTTGGGGTTCCATCTAGCTGTTTGGTAGCAGTGATACCTCTTAGATGAATCTCAGAATTTTTGAAAGTTGGTATAATATATGGACTCCAGGATATTTGGGGAATAATAAATAAAGCAAATTACAGTTGTGAAATTCTTAACTTACCATCCAAAGAGTAGGGGGGAAAACCACCCAATAAAATATTTATCTGGATTCTGTTAGTATTTATTTCTCACATAAAAATTATTAAATGTTCTCAAGGATATTTAATAATACAACCCTTATAAACTACCAAGATAAGGCAGTGATTTAAAGGCTCATAATGCTAATTACAGTGAAGTTAAACTATACTGAGTCACTTTAGCAGTACATGGTGTGTGTCACTTGAAAAAGAAAATCACAGGTTAAAGCTGACAAAGGTAATCATCATAAGTTTTACTTCTGAGCACCTTGATCTTCAGAGGACTCAAGAGGAACCTTTAAAACTAGTCCCATTTTTTAAAATGTAACAACTACAGAGTTTGTCATTTTCCCAAATGCTTCCAGAGCCATCTACGTATGGATGAAGAAGTATCAGACAGCAGTGTAGTGTGGCAGCTGCACCACTTGAGTCTGAATCCTGGTGTCCAGTGCACTAGTATCCTAGCTGTTTACCCTGGGCAAGTTTGCCTCCAAGCCTCAGTTGCTTTTTCTGTCAAATGTGGATAATTATGCTTCCTAATTCATAGAGTTGTTTTGAGGAGTAAATGAACTAATAATGGTAGGTGGAATAGTGCCCTGATACATAATTAAGTCCAGAAAGGAAAAGATAAAAAGCATATTTTGTATACATGAAAATTCCATTTTCAGTAGTAAACCCATAGATCTTCCCTTACAATAAAAGTGTGGTTTACTAAATTCAAAGTAAATTTCTGAGAAGTGTTCATTGTTTTTATTACACAGCATTCTTTTTGACTTTGTACATCCTAAAGATTAGGCATAACATATTAAAATGGGCATATGATGACTGAATTTCTATGACTATGAACCTATTGTAATTTTTAGATTAAAAAGTAAATGTTTTAAACTGTGTGAAAGATATGTGTTGAAAGAATATTGACAAAAGTTGCCGGGACTTGGCACAATTAATAATTTAGCACTTTCAGTTGTCAAGGACAGCCCCCTTTGTCTACTGTTCATATATCAGGTGCTTACGATTCCCATTAATCTTTCTGTCCCCAAGGAACTCCTCAGTGTTTCAGCTAGTTCACCTCTTGGCACATGAATGGTTTGGATTGATGTGAAAAGAACCAGGATTTAAAGTCCCAGATTTGGCCACATTTATTACCTGTCTCAGCTGCATATTGTGGTGTTCAAATTTTCCGGTGTCATAGGCAGAGTTTTGCTCCAGATGTGGCTCTTGTGATTCTTAATAAATACAAAAGTAGGGCAAAGGTGGTTGAATCCTAACCAATATGTTAGGAATCTGAATCTCCTACTCTCTGAGAATTTAACATTTCCACAATAAAGCATACACTAAATTATTTGTAAGGCAAAAAAATTACTAGGGGCCTCCATGGCCTTGATTTGAAGCTGTTAGAAATGACCTTTTCTTTTAAGGGAAAAAAAAAAATTCCCATACATTCTCTAAAAAGATGTTGGAAAGTCTTATTTAAATGTTGGAGACTTTATTTTTCCTAACAAAACATATGGAAAGTATTTAAAATGTCAGTAATTAAAAACAACTTAGTGGGGATATACAAAATTCAAAATTGTATTCAATTTTCAAATTATAGAATTCAGTGTTAATTAATGGTGGAAGGGTTGGCGTAGACTATGAGAAAAGCAATGTAGGAAAGAGATATACAAAACAGCTGTTGCCATTTTTTTAACCCACCTATACAGGTAAGAAATTGTCACCAATGTAAAGGCTGTGTCAGGGGCTTTGAAAGCTGACTTATTGTGTCTTTATCTACCTGCTAGGAGGTGAGACGGGGGAGTGGAGGCCTATGTAAAGGAGAGGAGGGACTCTGCAATACAGCCTGGTCTCAGCTGGAGTTACTGAAGTAAAATCATAGCAGAGAGTGGTAATCATGGGCCTTCAAGGTCGTCTAGACCAACCTTTTGACACCCAAAGACCTTTCACAGTTTTTCTACTTCATCAATTGCTTATTTTGTCCTTGAGCAGGTCTAGTATTGAATCTTTCTCTTTTTGTGAAGTGAAAACCAGGACTAGATGCTGGGCATCCTTACTCTTAATCTGGTTCTGTTATTGGGCCCATGGTTCCCGTCTTTTCTCTACTCAAAAACTCTACAAGCAAGAGGAAAAATGCGTATGAGAAGCATGAAAATGTTACGACACTTTACGCCTGTCTCAGGTCATCATTGACCAGTTTCTATGTGAATGTCAACAAAATCCCAGTTTAATTCTCCCTTAAGCATTGCTTTCCCATAAAGTCCCAGCCAATTATTAAATCAAGCCTGAGGTTTCAGGAATGGCCAGCCACCTGACTTCTTTCCAACTTCCTCATCCTGTGGAAAGCTGCAGCCGCTACTCCAGCCGCTACTCTTAAATAACAACACAACAAGGATCTGAGTAGTTCTTTTCAGGAATTTTTCAAAGGACTATTTTTGCTGATCCCCAGAGTAAGAGAAGCCAGGTCAGAGTTGGCAGAGTTTGCAGTGACAGGAAAATCCCACAACCTGGCATTCACCCTTGGCATTTCCTCAGTAATGTGTGGTAAGTTTAGCCACTAGTTATAACGGTTAACAGTGGGATGAACTGAGATCATCAAAGTGAATGGAGAATAATGTCTTATTATTGTGTACTGTCTGCTCCCAAATTGGACCATATTTGTTGGCACTCTATTGCATGCTGTCTGGTTCCCAAATTATTTCTTTACTATATAGATCTTATCTCACCAGGTGTTTTATTGGTCCAACTCATGTTTTATAATCAGTGTCATCTCTCTTAATGCTAGTCCATTAATAGGTCCTTATAAGGTTGATTTGGAATCAGGAGGTCTCCCTAGAGGAGCTATGTAAGAGCTGTAGGAGGAATTTGCCCACTTCTCAAAAACAGATTTGGTTGTCACCGAATCCAGACAGCTGCAAGCAGAATTCTTTGACTCCTCAATGAACCTTACCCTCCAGTTTGAGAAATGCTATAATGCGATATAAATAATACATCTGATATTAGCTGTTAGAGTGTGACTCTTGGTACACATCAGACAATGACAGGTTTTTTTTTTCCCCCTAAAATTAGGCAAGTATGCTCAATCAAGATAGAGCATATTTTATTTACTCCCGTTGGTTTTTTTCAAATTCTTACCCCAACTTACTTTTATTATCAAACTGTTATGTTATTACATATTTTATAATCCAGAAAATAACTTGGGCATATGTAAGGGCTTTTTTTTGTATTAAATATGTTCTGAATTTTTGTTTATACTTAAAAATATTTGCAACAAACACAGGAAGTTGTATGTTGCTCTGGGATTATATGGCAGATTTGTAGTACCCTTCCCTTACATGTTGTGTTGCTCATGGGAATGACAAGCTTTCATGATGTGTATTAAGCTATAACCTGCCTATTGTCTTCAATGTAGAATGCTGAACTGAGAAATCAAGTTGTTTGTTCCACCCTGCCTCTCAGAATAATTAACTGGAGATGCACATGCTCTCCATCAATAAAGCATATTTGTTTTGAAAGACACAACCCTCATGGGCTGTCAGTCATAACAACTTCAGAGAGCATGTTAGGAGCTGCAACATCAATATTTACAAAATGCAAAGTGAAGAAAAGTACACTGAGTCACAGATACATATGCTTTGTTATTCCCCTATTCCCTCCCTCCCCGATGTATATAGTATGTCTAAATCCATGTGAAGCACTATTTTGAGATATGAATGGAAATTTGGGAATCCTCCAGCTTAAAGTAAAGTCTAAGAGACTAAAAAAATTGCAGAAAAAAAGGCTTGTAAAATGGAACTACTTTTCCTCCCAAAATAAATGTATTGATTAAAAACTAAAATCAGTGATTCAGTTAGGAGGAAGAAAGTAACTGTGCTTTGGGATTAAAGTCCAGAGCCTTTAGACTGTGTCCTGATTCTCCCCCTACCCCTCTTCCCTCCCAGTGACATTGGAAAGATTATGTAAATCTCTTTGAGGCTTCTCTTACTCAGCTGTAAAATGGGATTAATTATACCCGTTTCATGGGATTGAGTAATATTAAATAAATTAACGTATGCAATAAGTGCTTTTTAAGTTATAACATGGTACCTAATTGGAAAGTAGTGATTAAAGTAGCCCAGGTTTTTATAGCAGTATTGATTTTTCCTATTAGAAATTATATTTAGAACTTATTAGTGAAATGTACCCAAATTTCTATTACAAAGAGCTTTATTATAAAAATCAAAACAGAATTTCTTAGATATGTCAGCAAAATAGCTTCCATCTTTGAAAAAGAAGGTGAGAGAACAAATAGTGTGGGCCTGTGGGTAGCACTGTAACCCGTTGTTGGCATTAACTCTTGTGTGTAAGTGAGAGCAATCCCCCCTGCTCGCCCTCTCTGCGTAATGCTCTTGTGCAAATATGGAAACACTTGGTTAGATACTTGTTGCAAAGTACTGTGGAGATGCTAGCTAAAAAGGAACTGAATTAATGAAAAATGGTCTCAGTAGAGTTAAGAGTCTTAATTGAGGGGAAAAATGATACTAAATTTGAAAATTCCTGGATTTAACTCAATACTTGGAAGACTGCTTCTCCCTAAAATCAGCAAATGCCATGCGTTTATGATATAGAAAAGCGTCTTAAGTGATTTTCCAGGTTTATTTGGTTTATAATTCTTTATGGAGGAGCTTTGCTCTCTTTATACTATAAAGCATTTCCTTTGTGTTTGAACAGGATGCTAGAAGGTAAAAATTCGGCCAGCAGAGGGAGCAGATTTATGTAAATTAGGCTTTAAGAAAAATATTATAAGATGCCTCAGTAAACATGTGGATAATGCCTTCTCATACTGTGCTTTGAGAGAAAAATGGAAGGAAGGAGGAATGAGTTTAGGGTTGTACTGAAACTTCTAGCTATTTAAAAAAATTTTTTATTATTATTTTTAATTTGGGGGGGTAATTAGGCTTGCTTACTCATTTTTATTTGTTTATTTGTTTATTTATTCACTGGAGGTATTGGGGATTGAACCCAGAACCTCGTGCATGCTAAGCATGCGCTCTACCACTGAGCTATACTTGTCTCCCCACCTTGTCTAGCTATTTATATTCTCACTTTGGTAGTTTTTAAAATGGACAAGAAAAACAAGCAAATGGTATACAAATAGGAACTTGTTAATTCTATGAAATGAAGAACTTTTTAAAACAAATGTCATGAATTTAATACATTTAGTAAATTTTAAAAAAGCTTTCAGTACTTGGCATTGAAATTAAAGCACATTCAGACGAAACACTTTAAAGGAGTATAACAGCTGAAAGAATACAAATGGAATGGTCAGGGCTCTGAACAGGGCACTGTTATGACTCTGAATCAGCAAATAAGCGCTTTTGTATCATGTGTATTAAGTCAGAAAATTGGAATGTATTTAAGAAAAAATTTTAACCAAGTGTGAAGCAAGTATAAAACAAACTGTTTTCTGCTTAACTCTAGTTAAACAGAAGCTATAAATGTATCACAGCTCCCTGTGTATTCTAATTAATTTCCTTGGCAAATGTGCGGTCTGATATAAAATCATTTAGTTAATGCATTTTCAAGCACTTTTTATTAAATACATAATATATTCAAGGCAGTATTCCAAGCATTTGGGAATATAAAGATAAGCAACATCCCACCGTCTTAAAATGTATAATTCAGTAAATGACAAGTTAACTCAATCCTAGTATGCCAAGGTGTAAAGCAAGTGGGCGTTTCAGAAACTAGGATAAGCTACTTCAATAAACACTAAAACTGCTAAAATAAGAAATATCAATTCTTCTTTATGTTGTGGAAAAAATAAAGACTTTTGTGGCCATTAAAACTGAGAAGTTTTGCTTTATTTAAGAACTAAATTTAACACATAATTTGCCATCTTTTTAGAGTACGAAACAGTAGCTTGGGAAAAAGAGATTTCCAAGTAAAGGTATCATAGATTATTGTTTCTTAACTGGAACCATTGTCTCTGGCTTTGTTTTTTTAAGTTGTAATTAAAGATCAGGATGGTGAAAGCCATTCAGATCTTTTTATTAGTTTAAATTTTTTTTAAGTTAATGTAAATGAAAAAATAATTTTAAAAACTTGGTCATTTTAGGTGGGGTTTAATATATTTAATTTTTAAAGATACGTGCGATCACTCTTCCATTTTAAAAGGCTGTATGTAAACTGGTTCACAGAAGATTATTATTTGTTCAGTGATGGGCACATGAGAAAAGGGAATAGTTAATTATTTCTCTTGTGAGGTCAAGATTATTCATTGAGTCGTTTTGACATTTGCTGCATAGAAACTAATATTTTCAAACACATAAAATTGCCAGGTGTTTTGGTTGGTAGTTTGAGTAGCTATTTGAAGTTGGTGCAAGGAATTTCTGAGATGGAGGGTCACAGAGCAGGAAGAAAAAGCAGGGCATGGTGACAGTGGAGCAGAAGCAGTGGCAAATGAGGAGCAGACCTGGAGCTTTTCACCCAACAAATATTGGCCCACAGTGGGCCCAGCTCCGTGTCAGGCCTTGCAAATACCATGGTGAACATTATACAGCTTCCTGCTCTCTCAAAGCCAAGTGGATATGAAGAGGGAAGCGTGCCATTTCATTGTGACTACTGAACATATGGTGCTGTGGGGGCACCTAGGAAGCACCTCTCTCTCGGACTAGAAGGAGCCAACAAGGGCTGAAGTGAGATCCATGCTCTGCTCTGAAGCAGGGATGAGGGTTCCGCTGCGAGGAGACAGCAGCACAGAGGTCAAGGGGTGAGAGTCCGTGGTGAGTTCTAGGTGATGGCACGTGGCTCAGTGCAGGCAGAGCTTTAAGAGTGCGAATGAAGCAAAGAAATGTGATCCGTAAAAGTAGGTAGGGATGAGGTCAGGAGGAGTCTTGTGCTGTATGAAGGAAGTGGCTTGGGCTTCTTCCTGAGTACACTGAAGGGCTATTAAAGAGACTCACGCAGGAGAAGGACATGAGCAGGTATCTGTGGGGTGGAGAACTGAAGTCAGCTCAGCTGTAGATAAGAAGACCAGGCTGCTGAGCCAGCGTGGGGGATGGAGAGGAGTGGACCATAAATGTAAGAGGTAGAAGGGACAGAACTTGGTGAGAGATTAGATATCGGGGCAAGAAGCCAGCTGCAATGATTTGAATTTATGGTGAGAAAGTAGAAGAGATATGTATATGCTTTCCAGATGTTTCTGTCCAAGGAAGGCATGTCCAGTTCCTAAGCACCAGGCAGGCTCTGGCATACTCCCCAGGGTTATGGTGGAGACAGAGGCCTAGCCCAGGCAAGGTGTTTTCTCTGAGAGGCTGGAAATCAAAGATCTAAGTGTGAATCATGGTGAGGTAGAGAAGCCAGGGCCTGTGACACAGTTGGAATGAGTTGTGATTTCTAGGAAATTAATCCTGGGGTTTAGACCAAGAAGATTAGGAACCAAGTCAATAAATGAAGTGCAAGGTGGAGCCTGTGAATAGTGTTAGTACCAGGCAGGCCAGTTCTTCTTGGCTGCTAGTGACTTGGGGTTAGGCAGTCTCCTGGCCTGACGGCTAGAGGCCAGTTTGTACCAAAAAAGAGGACCAGTTAAAGGAGGAGGAGGTTTCAGAGAAGCTTTAGACTTGAGATTGTGTACAGACTGGCGGAGAAGGTATTAACGAGAAGGAACTGTTGACAGTTCATCAACGGCCCAGGGTAGGAGGAAAGATGAAAAGCACAGACTGGGAGTGAGAGGAGTTGAAATGTGAACCTTGAAACTCTGCCTTTGAGAAAAGGCAGAAGAAGAAAAGAAGCAATTTTGAAATTGGTAGGCGAGGTCTACATATGAAGACCACTCTGTTAACCAGGAGGCAAAGGCATTTTCTTAGAATGACTAGGATTGTGGTGGGAAAGACAGTCTGGAGAAGCGTGGGCTCTGGGGACAGAAGACCGTAGGTTTGAATCCTGGCCCCGCCATGTTGTTTAAGCTTTGTCGTTTTCAGTTGCTTCCTGTTATAGTTATTTTCTCCAAGAGGTATATGGAGGATTAAGGAAATTATTGTATATAAAGTGTTTAGCATGTAGCAAATGTTTAATCAAGTTAGTTATTAGAAGGCAATGTTATTATAATGGTCAAGAACTGGATCCTGAAGCCAGACCTTCCTGAGTTCAAATACGGGCCCCACCAATTACGAGCTAGCTGTGTGACCTTGGACATTCTATAATGTCCAAATATAATGCATAGTTAATCAGGTGATCAGTAAATACGTATCCAGCTTCACTGACAGTAAATGAGAAGATTCCATGAGCTCATCTTCTTGTGCCTCAGCTTCTTGCCGATGTGTTAATTACATCTCACTCACGTCACAGTACATATAATAAAAACCTTTGTTAACTTATAAACGAAACGTGACAAACTGTATGTTATTTGTGCCACAGTTTTCTCATCTGTAAAAAGCAGATTAGAATGGTATTAAAATAGTACCTACCTCTTAGGCTTGTGAGTTAAAAGAATTAGTTAAGTTTAAAGCTCTTAGCTTCTGGCACATAGGAAGCAATATATACATAAACATTATATATACATAGAAGCATTTTACACATGTATATAATTACTATTATTACCCTCACTCATCATCATCAATAGGGGTTGAGGAGAAACCAATAATAGGCACCATGGGATTGGGTGAGACTAAGACAAGTGAAAAAGACTGCGAACGAGCACTGAAGACAGCCGGAGGTTCTTGTAACAGTGTCAGACCACGGGAGCAGCCGGCAACCTGGGGATAGACTAGGGAAGAAAAAATGGTTGGATGAGTTCAGAGCTGGGGTTAATTAACAGACCAGTTATGAAAGGCAAAGAGAGCTGGTGAGCTGAAGGTACTACATATTCTGTTTTGAGAGAATAGTGAGAGTCATTGACAAATGACCAGAGAAGGAAATAAAGAAAGCTACGAGAACATGTTTTCAGACTAGTACTGACAGCTGTTTGGAAGCGACTTAGATTTCATTGTATTTATTATATTGCCTTGTCAATTTGCCTGTTTTTCTTCTCTCTCCTCCCCTCCTGAGCCTTCTGGGTTCTTGTATTTTCTTCTTTGCATGTTTTCTTTTCAAGCCTTATATCTCTTCTGCCTTCTAGCAAAACAACACAAAGAAAAGGCATAATAAGAAAGCAGACAAGTATTGTTTCTATGTTCACTTCCTCACGTATTCCCTGTCTAGCACAGGGAAGTTTGCTCTGCAGATCCAGAAAAAAACATCTGGCATGTTCTTTACCCTCAAGGGTCTCTGTGGGAGGAATACACACAGAATCATCATACATATATTATACAGAAAAATGATTGTTACACAATCAAGTGTCCAAAAACATGGCATATCCATTAAATGTGGATGCTCAAAAAAGGTGCCCAGGAAGGAAACAGACAGGAGCTGGGGAAAATAAAGACAGCGTCTCAGAAATGGGGGTTCAGAGGGGCTTGCCTAGAAGGTGAGAATGGTATGTGGGGTACAAACTAAAAGAGGGAAATGTGTGATGCTACACTTGTTGAAGAATAAGAATGTGGTGACTTTATGATGAAGAATGTAAATGCCACCATGAAATTATGGGCAAACAGAGAGTTGGGCTTTTGTGGGCAAGGGCTGTATGATGGGGAACATGCTGTAGCCTGTTACTGAATTCTCTGTGTAGTTTTTCTTCCCTAAGCCACTTCCTTTGGTGCCTTATCTCTTTCAGGGTAGCTGTTGTCTCTATCTTTAGCCTAGAGCTGTGTGCACTTTGAGGACCATGTTAAGCTAAACATCATGGGGTATGTGTTAGAGATCTTCGAATACACATTCCTTCATAGGTAAGGGCACAGGGACCAGAACTGCCAGTATAGCTAAGCCCTTTGAATAGTGGGTGTCGTATTAGTATTCATGAGAGCATGTAGATAACATCTTGTCAGAGTTAAAGTTTCAGCTTGAAGAGCTACTGCTTTTCAATAAGGAGTGCATTTAAAGACACTCTTTGTGTGAATAGAGTGACTGAATTGCTTCTAAAATGAGAGTATTACTTTATTGAATGAGATATTTTTCATTTAATCTGTCTACAGTTTAGAATTGTCATTAGAATTACAATAAATAGTAATGATTAGCACTCATAGGGCTTTTATCTTCAAAGAGTTTTAAAGTCAATCTAATCTGTCTCAGCGTCATCCGAGATGTACACTTGCTCTTCTGCCATGAACCCTTGCAAGTGTTCACTTTCCAGCCCCTCAGTGCTCCTTTAGGTAGTTCCATGGCTCATAAGCTATTTGTTCTATGGGAACTGCCCAGAGAGTTGACAGATGGAAGGCTTTATGTTAGAACAGCTTGTCCTAGGTGAGCATTTGGGCTGTTAAGTTGGGCTTCCTGGTTATAGTGCCAGCTTCTCCGCTGCTGACTGTGTGGCCCTGGGCAAATGACTTAACCCTCAGCTTCTTCAGCTGAGATGCATCGTAGTACCTGCTTCAGAGAGTTCTTGTAAGGATTAAATGAGATAATGAATACTAAGTATGGGACAAATAGTATTAATAAATATTAGGTGTGTATTAGTGTTGTTTTAAAACTATGCATAGGAACATGTCATTCTGGGAAGTTGTTATATGTGATTAAGTGTAATGTAAGGAAATTTTAAGCCATAAGTTACTTTTTCAGGGACTGCTATGTACCAGGCTCCATTTGAGGCCCGGGTGGAAAAAATGTATGAAACCATGACACCTTCTTCCTAGAAGTTCACAACCTGTTTTGGGGGTGGGGAGGGCACAGTTAACACAGACCGAAGCAGCATGAAAAGTGCTTGACCAACAATGTCAAGTACGATCAAAGCTCTTAAAAGAAGCTTTAGAAGGGAAATGGTATGTGACCTGGGCCTTGGAGGGATGATATCCATTTTGACAGAAAATGGGAGAATTTTAGGATGCACAGGTCTTCAAAGTTGGGGTGTTTGCCAGCATCTTTGTCAGCAGGACCCCCTGAAAGAATGGAAGCAAGGTGTGTCTTGAAAGCAGCAACATTCTCTTGGAAGATTTTTAGCAGGTCGGTCTAATTTGTGTGAAAGCTCTAGGGCTAAAGTGGTAACTTTATCACCATTTCTTTGGGCTGGTTTCTCCTTTTCTCTATAGTCCCTAAGAAGCTCTGAAGCTTTGCAGTCTTAGTTGGACCCAGGAGAGGCCTTACTTGGGGCTAGAATGTATGGTTGTCTAACAGTGAGATTTTGTGGGCCTCCCTTACCTTCCCCTGTCTCATTTGGTCTGAATTTCCATTAATATGATTTGAATGGGGTTTTATTGGACATTTAGGAAACAGTTTAAACTCTAAAATACCCCTGTGACACATTTAAATTTACACAGTGTTTTAAAAGCTGAAGGGTACTGATTGCCTAAGTTGTGAGACAAGAGGGTAGAAAGCATAGAGGATCTTACAAAATTTATGACTGTACCAAGGCACTGACTGTATATCACTGAGATGATAAAAGGAAACTTACCATCTTTCTTTTTCAGTTTCTGAGGCTGGAGGTTGTATCATCTGGGAAGCATGTGGACCACTGTTAAATGGGAGTCCTCTGTGCTCTCTCTGGAACAGCATCTTAAGCTGAGTTAAGCGAGCACCTGCTGCCTGTTAAACCCATACTCCCTCTAAAAAGCTTGTGGGTGAAGGGAGGATTTACTAACATGGAGTGAGACCCTTCTAGGTGCCAGGCTCCGTGTTGGGTGTTATAGAAAAAGTGTTCTCACAGTAGAACTATTATTCAGATTTAACATAAAGAAAGATCAGCAATATGAGTAACTTTACAGCAAGTAATTGGTAGAGGCAGGATTCTCAGTGAGGTCTGTTAGGCTTCAGTGTCCATTTTTTCCCTTTGTTAAATGTGTTATTTGCTTTGTACTGTTTCTTTTATGATATTTCTTCTTTAAATTTCTTGTGCAGTTTGACCTCAGTAAAGGTCTTGATGAATGGGCTTGCTGCATTTGAAGAATATACTCAAGTGAAGTTTTTCCTAATTTATCACCAGGTTGATTTACAGTTAGTTCAGTATTACGAGTTTCTAATTGAGTAACTCATCCTAGCAAAGAAAAGGGAATACAGGGGTTGGTTTGTTTTTATAAGATAAATATTCAGTACAGTTGACCCTTGAATGCAGGGGTTATGTAACTTTACAGTAATCCATCTGTAGCCACGGTTTCCCCATCTGTGGAGTCAACCAGCTGTGGATCACTTAGTACTGTAGTATGTTTTTATTGAAAAAGCTTCATGTATAGTTAGACACTTGCAGTTCAAACCTGTGTTGTTCAGCGGTCAACTGTATTTTGGATAGGGACCGTCAGACTCCATCACTAACAGTCTCAGGAACAATAATTTGATGATACTGAGTCTTGAGTCCTTCAAGTACAGAGTCCACTGACATTAAATGACCTGATTTCAGTTATTCTAGAGTTGCAGTGCAGAAAAAAAAAAGGACTCTTTTTGAAAAAAATCCCACCGGTTGCTCCGTTCATTACATATAGATTGCTAGCTTGATTTGCTTTTATTCCAGAACAAGAAGCCAAATTTTATAATGCATGGGGGTTTTACTGGCAAAATACTTAGAAAGGTAGGCCTCTGCTACTATAAAAAATTAACAATTTTTCCTCCTCCTCATTGCTGAAATAAAATTTTGCCTTCTTTGCCCTTGTCTTTCCCGAAAGATTTTTTTTTTTATCTTTTCTTTCATTCTTGTCTCTTGCCTTCTTATTAAATCTGAGTGATAATCTGGAGCATCATTTCCCCCAACTTTTGCCTTCCTTTCAAGAGTTTGAAAGTAGATCCCTGGAGAATTAAAGTAATCAGATAACTGTAAGTTATTAAAGTATCCAGTTTACAGTTTGAGGTATTTCATGGTCATTACATTAGTTTCACTTTTCTTGACTATTTTTGTCCCAGGGGTACTGTCTCCAGTTCACTTACTCATTTATTCATCTTTCATTTATGCTGAAAATGCTTATTTTTCTCCTACTTTGTTCTAGACCCTAGGGGTTGTCAATCTTATTTTTCCACAGCCCAAGTAGCTGGTTGTTCTCACACATCACATGCCACCTTGGCCTGCATGTCAGCGTTATACATGATTTTCAGACCCCCACTCTGCCCCCAGAAGGAATATCTGAATTCAGGGGAATGAGAGAGATAGGGATTAATTTTGAAGCCATTCTAGCATATAAATATAGTGAATTATCACCATAATTTAGTATGGAGGTTCATATGGTTGCTTGTAACAACCTTCACAACTAACTGATCTTGATGTTCTGAGAAGCCAGATGCTTCTGAGCATATAAAGGTAACTTGTCTTGGATCATCAAGAGAAAGGCCTAATGATGGAGGTAGGATGTACCGAGTAATTATCATTCAACAGAAAATGTGGTGTCTTTAGATATAGCAAATCTTTCTGTTGTATTTCTGGGGAAGAAGAGATTAATTTGGGGAGTATCAGAGAAGATATACAGTATCGTAGTGGCATGGCAGTTATGTAGAAAGAATTCGAGCAGTGGGGGAGGGGGAGGGGAATGTGATTATTTTGAACCTAAAAGCCACATATACTATTCACTTATTTGATTCTTCGTATTCTGTTTTCTGTTTGAATATTGAAATTATACATAAATATATACAAGGGCACATACACTTAAACACATTCACACATAATTAAATAGCATAATCAAAATCTTGGAGGCTGAATGATATATTTTTCTCTACGCACACTGGCAATCACTTTGACCTCTCCAGTTGATAACAGCTTGCCTGACTTATAGTTTCCTATTGATTTCTTTTACTATTTAAAAAATGTATTATATCATAAAACATCTAGTATTAAACCCAGTGTGGATTTAATTACCACTCAGGCATCACATCCTGAAGTGATTAATAAGCCGCAGAAGTAAGAACTATTTCCTCTTCTCTCTCTATAGCATTGGCATTTTTGGAAATTGGGTTGCTGTGCCAAGTTTTATTTGTGGATAGACTGGGAATTGTTAAATGGTCTATCAATTCTAAGAAATCTTCGTTCCTTTATTAGGAGCACAGCAGATAACTAATTCCATTTAGAGTTTTCAGTAACTTCTACTCTTGAGACAACCACATGAATCATGTAACTGCTTCAGATATTCAGCAGAAGTTTCTTGTTAAGAAAACCACAGAAACATTTTTCTCCTCCTCATTCTGTTTTTGACTAGACACAGCTTTTAATAAATTAATAAGGATTTTTATCCAAATGAAGATTTAAAAATTATTAAAGTGAAGATTTTGTTGCAGTACAAGAAATAATCTGAATATCTATCAATCATAGGATGATTGAGAAAATTGTGATACGTTTTTACTTTGGAATGTTATATTATTACAAAGTAAGGATGCTCAAGTTGTATTACCTTAGAAGAGCATGATCTGTTCAACTTAAGAGTATTAAATGGTGGTTTACTGATACATTTGTTTATAGAAAAAGAGAATGATATTGTCCTTAGGATATTAAAATTGGTCAAAGGATAGGAAAATAGTTAGGAAAGGATGGTTATTAACAGCAGAGAATCCAGAAATAGACAAGTGGTAATGTCGTATAAGATAAAAGTAGCATTTCTAAGGAATAGGGAAAAGCTGGATGATTCAATAAATGGTTTGGGACAGATGGATAGCTATTTGGAAAGAAAAGAATAAACTAGACCCTTACCTCACTCTTGTCAGAATGAATTCCAGGTTGATCAAATGTTTACATGTTTTTAAAAATAATGAAGTTGTTAAGTTCTAGAAGGAAGCATTACTGAATATTTCTCAATTTTGAAGTGAAGAAGACCTAAGTATGACCTTAAACTCAGAAACAATTAAGGAAGGAAGATAAAAAATTGCCTATGCCATATTGTTTTGAAGTCTTGAGAACTAGATGGCTCTTAAAACTAT
This sequence comes from Camelus ferus, assembly GCF_009834535.1. NCBI lineage: Eukaryota > Metazoa > Chordata > Mammalia > Artiodactyla > Camelidae > Camelus > Camelus ferus. Next base: position 46,507,976 of record NC_045696.1, read on the forward strand.
ATTCTCATGGACCCTGTTTCAGCAACATGGCATTAAAAGTTTATTGATTTCACTTTGCAAGCATCTGGACCTGTGCAAAAACTTGAAAACTTTTGGTTTGGTTTGGACCAACCCAAAATAATCATCAGCCTGTGATTTTGGCAGTTGCGTTTATGTTAGTAATTGTCAGCATGAAGCATTTAAATTGATGGCATTTAACTGTATTATTTATAATTTTCACTTGAGTATGTATAAACAGTAATTTGTTTATTAATGTTACTTCAAATGAATGAATGAGAAATATTAAATAATTGTGAGAAAGCATGTAAGAAACTGATGTGTATAGTTTACCTTTGGGCTGTGGGGCTGGGCATGATAGAGAAGGTAAACCTCATTTTTTGCTGTTTTCACTGTATAATATGAGTACATAGTTGTTTCTTTCATTGACAAAAACATTTTTTTTTAAGTCATTGAAAAGTAATTTAGAATTTTGGGCTTCTGAAAGATTTTGTCAGATTCATAGCCTGACTCTAGCCCAGCTATTTCAGCCCGTCATCTTATAGAGGAAGGGGGTTTAGAGAACAAAGCTTGGTTACTGGATTGGCTGCATATGTAACAGGGGGATGCAGAGAGAGAGATTTGTGATTAGTTGTGTCACAGGCAGGTACAGAGGGTGCTCATCCCACTAAGTGACGTGATGCATGGGTGGGGTCCTTGGAGGCTGCACACAGCTAGTTTTTGAAAAATGTGTGTCATCTTATGACATAGTTTTAAGTCTAAAACATTCTATTCTGAGGGGAGAGTATAAAACTCAAGTGGTATAATGTATGCTTAGCATGAATGAGGTCCTGGGTCCAGTCCTTAGTACCTCTTCGAAAAATAAATAAACCTAATTACCTCTCCCCCTTCCCCCTAACAAAATAAAAATAATACAATAATAGATAAAATGTTTTAAAAAATAAAATAAAACATTTGATTCTTACGAAGTGTTCATTTTACTTAATAATACTCCAAGCTTAGATTTATCATAGTATAGAATGTGAAATTCATGTAAAGCATGATAAAATAGGAGCCAACGGAGAATATGGAGGCCCACCTCAGTGAGCACCTCTGCTCCCCTGGCAGGTGTCTTTCACATTCCTCTGGTGAAAAATGTTGAGAAACACTATTCTGAGTAAATATGAACAGGTGGCAGTAACTTGTAATCATCCTAACACTTTATTTGGAGTTTGAGTCCTGAAGTTATGAAGTGGAAGGAAGTAGATTTCATAAAAGGCCAATTTTATTAGCTCACTTTAGCACATGAAAATGAATGTTTGATTATGTACTTAGAATTCTTACTGAATCCAGTAAATGCCTGAGTTGGTAGATATTTTAATCTTTAAAATTATAATCCAGTTAAAGCAAAGGAAGGTAAATAAACTAATTTTAATCAAATTTACTTTGATTTCTCTCTGTTTCTCTTCCTTTTTTCCCTTTACCATAGGTCACAGTAATGAAAGGCAGTAATAGAAATAAGGATCATTCAGCTGAAGGAGAAGGGACTGGAAAACGACCAAAACGGAAGTGTCTTCAGTGGCATCCATTGCTAGCAAAGAAACTTCTTGACTTTTCAGAAGAGGAAGACGAGGAAGACGAAGAGGAAGATATTGATAAGGTAATTCCTCCATTTATTGTCGAAGTTTTAAGTTTATTTGAGCATCCGTTCTACAAACTTCAGTGAACATGTATGGTGTGAAGGATGCGTTTCCAGGAGTCTGTATAACTTGAATCCTGTTTAACTACTTAATCTACATTTTCATTACAAATGTTGATGACTCTTAGAGTGTCCATACTTCCTAATAGTTTAGACTGAAACAGATCCTTCTTAAATCATATTATTGTCAATTAGCTAATGATTTGCAAGTAATACTCAAATGCAGTGAGACGAGGGAGTTCGTAAACTTTGATGTGCTCACCTGGCACCCACCTGTTGTTCCTCTGGCCTCTCTTCCCTCCCAGCCGGGTCTTGCCACCACAGGCAGTTTCAGAGCTGTTTAGGTCCTCACCTCTGAGGCCTTCAGGGCATCTGGCTGCTGTCACCTCTCCAAGCCTCTGTGGTCAGTCCTCCAAGTCCCTTCTCTGGTCTCACGCTTGAGCATTCGGCTCTTGTTTAAAAAGTCTCACAACCATGCAGGTGACTTTAGAAAGACATGTATTCCTCCAGGTTTTGGTATAACTGGATCCTCCTCTTTGTCACTCAGGTCTCAGCTCAATGACTACCTCCCCGAGAGGTGGGCCCTCATCCTCTCAGGTCCCTCCCACCCAGCTCATTGCACGTCAGAGGCCTTCCTTCCTCACACTTCTTCCTGTTGCCTTCTGTTTAGCTGTGTACTTGTTTGTGCCTTTCTTCTTGGGCTAGAGTACAAACTCAGTGAGAGCAGGGGTCTTGCCCCACCTGTTCTCTTTCCTTAAAACCTAGAATGTTGGCTGGACCAAAGTAGGTTTTGAATAGATACACATTCAGTGGAAGAACACATGAGGGCATATTTTGTGTTACTACAAATTTTATGAACATGTCTTTGACATAGTTCAGGCCTTTGACATCCATACAGTCTTTTATTCTTGGCTTCGGTCAGCTCCCTCTTCCACTTGTCTCAGCAGGAATTGTAAACGTTTTTCCTGTTTCTCAGATATCCTCTATGCATACGAGTTATGGTCTCTTCACCATTGACCTTTTTTCCTCCTTCACAGAGAAAATAGGGGCCACAAGAAATGACTCCTTCAGCTTTCTCTACTCACCTTACTTGTCCCTCACTCCTTATCTGTCTTTCCCTTTTCCTTCCCTTTTTCAGAGAAATAAGTTATTTTTCCTATTCGAGGAAATTGCCAAGTTTATGCTTAATTTGATCTTTCTGACACATTTGCACTTGCTGATCACTTGGTCCTTGAAGCTGTCTCCTGTTTCCGTGTCTCCTATTTCTATGACTCGTATTTCTATTCCTGCCTTCCCAACTATACCTTTCTAGTTTCTTTCAGTTGATGCCCCTCCATTATTCTGCCCTCAAATGTTGATATTCTCTGGGCCTCTTATTTTAATTTCTGTCTCCACCCTCGACCTTTCTTCTAAACTCTGGACTTGTATTTCTGACTATTTACTTGACGTATCCACTTAGATATCAAATCAGTATCTCAGTTTGAATGTGTTCAAAATGAAACTTTCACTTTTCTCCTCCAAACACAATCCTCTACTTCTTTCCTTTCTTGGTAAATAGCAACTCAAACTTTCAAGGGTCAGACCTGAAACCTTGTCTGTTTTCTTTTGCTCAAGTCTCGCATCTGTCAGCAAATTCTCAGCTATACCTTAAAAATAAGTTCTCCATTTGGCCCCTTCTTAGCAACGCCACTACTGCTACCTTGTTCAAGCCACCACCAGTGCTAGTGCGGGTGATTGTTTTCTGCCTCTCCCTGCCTCTGCTCTTGCCCTTCTCAGTGTGTTTTCAACAGAGCAGCCAGAGAGATCCTTCCAAAATGGAAGGCTGGTTATAGGGGATTTGTATGCTCACTGCTCTGTCTGCATCACCTGGAACAGTGCCTGGTGCATGTCAGGTGCCAGTAAACAGTTACTGAGTGAAAGGATGGAGTCATTGAATCTTCTTCTCTTTTTAGTCCACATTCAGAGCTCTCATCCATGCCCCTGGTCTTTCTTCTTTCTATTGGTACATCAGTTTGTCATTCCAGCTGAGACTTCTCTGCTGAGAGCCACTTCACATTCAGCCTACTCAGCTCTGATGTTTCTGCTCCCCACCAGATCTAATTTCTCTCATTTGAGAAAAAGTATTCTCTGTTGTATATGAAGGAATCTTGCCACCAAAGCTGGAAACACTCTTCCTTTTTCAACCTTTAAATCCACTTAGACCCCAGTCACTCTTAGTTCTACTTCATTAGTGAGTATCGTCTCTGTTCTCAGTTCTCCATTCTCATTACTACTGCCTTGATTCAGCTCTGTCCCCATTCTTGCTGGACAGCTGGAATGAACTTTTAACTGGTTTCTCTAGTTTTCGCTGCTTCTGATTTTGTTACTTAATTCATGCTCTACATTGCTGATAGGAGTTACCTTAAAATACAAATCTAACAGTATCCTTCTCCTGCTTAAAACTACTCATGACTTTGCATTGCATCCAGCTGTGGTTTCTATATCCTGGTCTGATGCTGGTGTTGATTTGTTGCATCTTGTCTAGGGAGACTTCCCTGTGCTCCTACCCAACCACTTCTGCTTCATTATCACACTGGTTCCTTGTTAAAATCATCCTGCTTTTTAATTTATTTGCTTATATATCTTTTTCCTCTCCCAAAACATTGAGCTCCTTGGGCCAGGATCTTGTCTTATTTATCTATTTTTCCAGCTCTTGGCATGAGTTTTATAATTTAGTAACTGAATCAAAAGTTATTCTTTTCTGAAGGGAAAATATAATTACATCCTCAACCTACATAATACATTGTTTACGCCTGATTTTTCAATAGCTTCTTAGTCAGTTTCAGGATGCTAAATAAATATTCCTTGAAAATGCAAATCATTGTTAATGATTATACACATAATGAGGAAGATAAATCTGTAGCCTTCACCCTTAATAATAATCCCTAATGTATTTCCAAATCAGGTAGCTATGACTTCAAAATTGTTCTGTACTATTTGTGTTTGAAGATGATAATTGATGGTTAATTAAATGCATTGGCAATACTTAATATAAATTTAAAAGACTTTTAAAAAATACCTAACTGGATTAAACTTGTGATTTGTCCTAGAATATGCGTCTGTAACAGTTGCCCAATAAACATGATATAAGAGAACCTGGTTCCCTTATAGTAGTGGTTCTTAAAGTGTGATCCTTAGACCAGCAGCATAACCTGGCAGCTTGCTAGATATACAAATTCTTAAGACCCCCTCCAGACCTACAGAATCAGAAACTAGAATGGGACATAACCATCTGTGTTTTAACGAGACCTCCAGGGATTCCGATGCCCACTCACATTTAAGAAGTACTACCCTACTGTATAATGCAGACTAATAACTACCTTGATCCCTTCTTAATTTTAACTATGAAACAGCAACCGAAGAAGTGGTTTTAGTAAGCATTCTGGACTTCAGTTCTTGGTTGCACCATTTCTAAGAAATATCATAGAATCATATTTTAGCCTTAGAAGTTACTTAACAATCCCACTATATTCTGAGATTCTGTGATCAGAGGTGTACTTTAAGAATTGTAATCTGCAGCCATGTGCAGAAAGTACTGTAAGAGATTAAAGGCAGTAAGACGAGGCCACAGGCCAGAGTGGTAGTAGGGCAGTGGCAATGAGAATTACACAGATGGACAGGATCAGAGCTTTTCCGTAGTCCTTGAAGACCTTGAATTGAATGAAATGCTTAGGAAATGGGAGGATTCAAAACCGATTTTGAAAGTGTAAGCCCTGTCACCATAGCATTTCAGTGGACAAGAAAGCATGATACTTACAGGCTTGAAATGTTATTATGTAGTTCTTCCTTCAAATAATGTTAAATGTCTATTTTGATTTTTATGGTAGGTGGTTCCACTTGTGATGTGCACAAAAACTCTTAAGTAGTCTGTATTAGATTTTTATTATATGCTTTCATGTTAAACATTTTTATGTTATTGGCTATGGAAAAGCACTTTCCAAAAAGGAGAAAGACAGAACTAATTCATGTATTTTATGTGTCAATCTTGAGACCCATATACCAGAGAATGGGCTTAACTGTTTATTCAGCTGTCAATTAAGTACTACTTTTATACCAGACATTGAGCTAGGCACTGTGTATAAAGTAAATAAGAGAGCTTTTGTCCTCAAAGAGCTCACTGTTTAGTGAGAGAAAAAAAGTAAGCAGTTCTAACAGTAGTGTAGTATATGCTGTAATAGGGACATGCACAGGTTGCTATAGAAAGTAAGCAAAGGAATACATCACAGGTTGGTTACCAACTACAAACAGTGGTTGATGACTTTTAAAAAACCATCTTTTTTTGGATTTTTAAGTTGTTTCTATGAAGCTAAGGAAAAATACAATTTGAAAACCAAGACTAATTTTTGAAGCAAAGTTATCCAGCATGTGTTAAAACATCTAGCTTTTGTTATGTTGGTCATAGGTTCACCTTCTTGGGGCCGATGGCCTAGAGCAAGATGTTGGTGAGACTGAAGACGATGAATCACCAGAACAGCGAGCCCGGAGACCAATGAATGCATTTCTCTTATTTTGCAAACGTCATCGCTCCCTTGTACGTCAGGAACACCCCAGGCTTGATAACCGAGGTGCTACCAAGATACTAGCTGACTGGTGGGCTGTTCTCGATCCAAAGGAGAAGCAGAAATACACAGACATGGCCAAGGAGGTAGGTTACAGTATTGAGGGTTTATGGTAGCTGTGAACAACCAAATCCATAACCCCCAGTCAGCGAATATGGAGTCCATGCTGAAAGTGAATCATGAATCAGGGGTTAAGTAAAAACATAAAGAACAGCTTTGTTCCTATTGCTGAGTTCCAGGTCCACTTTGCAAATACTGGTGAGGTGCCAAAAGCAATCTATTACCAAGTTTTCTTCTCATTGTATATATTCCACTGATTGATATAGGGGATTGACTTTTATGAATGGTGATTTATTTATTATGAATGGTTTTTGTTTTTAGCTTTTCTAGGAACCCAGCTTCTGCTGTCAGAGAATGCTCATGATAAAGATGACAGTCTTGATCTAGTTCTGCTAAATAGCTTTGTAACCACATCTAAGTCAATCTCTGTGTCTCAGCTTTTTTTCTTTTTTTAATATATGTTATTAGAATGAGGAAGTTGGACCAAAACTTGTATCCCTTTCAGTGCTAATATTTTTTGATTTTATAATAAATGCAATTATCAAGAGAGATGCTTAGACTTGTTTCTAAAGATAGTGCAGCATGAATATTTAAAACCAGTAAGTGAGTGGAACAGGATGTATATGATAATGTGATGTGTGCTTGCACATAAACACTTGTGTAGGCAGTAGTTGGTGAGAAGTATTTTTATGCAGGAAGGCTATTCAGAAAGGTGGGCATTAATTCCAAAATATGACTGAATTTCTTAAATATTGTATACTGATCTCTTTCTAAAATATTCTTAAATTAGTATCAGTGTGTTGTACACTTAAAGTGTATTGTGCAGTGTATTTAGCAAGTCAGGAGAAAGCAAAGCAATATCGTTGTGTTTAAACTTGAACGGAATGATTCTGACATTATTTCTCCAGCATCCCAACCTGCAAGTAGTCTTGGTTCATGAAAGCCCAGCCACCCAAACGTTTAGTTAAGTTCTGTGGAAAGATGAACCAACAGGGGACAAATACAGAGTTTCAAGTGAGACACTTGATTAGACATCTCAGTATGTAGAAAAATAATTCTTTCAATTGCTGTGGTTTTACTGAGTTGTTTAACAAGCTAACATGGAGCATAAAAATTTCTTATGCAATGTTCTGGGAAATTTGAATCCAGAGTAAATGCTTAGCATTGTTGCTATGTAATTAATAATCACATAAGGCTTCAGAAGTTAACTATATTGTTAAAGACTGGATTTTAACTCTAGAGCACCTAGAAAATTTAAAATCTGTTCCGTTACCTACGTAATTTTAAGTGTTGCAGGGGATTTTCACTAGCATAACAGTAATTAACAGTAAAATTTTCCCATTAAATAGTTTCAGATCCTTTCATAGTCATGTTTATACGATAAAACAAACAATTATCTGAAACCTCATAGAGAACTGCATAAGCTTCCTATAATTAAACTCTTGAGTTTGTTTTTGGATTACTGTTTTTGGATAACATGCAGCCTGTCCCAAGTATACTGTTTGCCTTTTCTTAAATACTGCTAATTTACAAACCCAATAGGTGGCCACTTTTAAAGCATTATTTTCATTCAGGAATTCCCTTAGTAATTACCTAATTAGCTTTACAATATTTGCCATTGTGGTGAGTAATGAAATCTAAATCTGTTAAGGTCTCCCCATCCCACTCCTCCACTCCACCCTTTCAAACTACTGCAAGACCATAACTGGATCTCCCACCTCACAGCTTGCCCTGTTCAGAGTTGCTCTTATGAAATACTGTCTCATGTCTAGTGCCAAGTGTGGAAGTTTAGCTACTTTCAAAATCATTATACAGTTGGTTTCTGGTCATAAGTGATACTTGTTTCAACTTAATTTACTAAATGGTTTCAAAATTACATTAAAGTGCAGGTAATTGTGCTGGTGCTTTTTGTGTTAATATTGCAGCCTTAATTGAAGTGTCAGTTTAATCAACAAAAACTTATTGAGTGGCTTCAATGTACCAGGACTTGAGATTGTTAGTCAAAAATATGGTCTCAGTTCCTCAAAGTCCCCTCCCCCCAGGCCGTCATTTTTAAAACTGTTTTTGTATGTGTAACTTTTTCATTAAAACCCCCAAATTTAAAATATATTCTTTATTAGGAACAAAACATAGTCTTTCAGCATAGTTTGTATGTGACTGTAAATGCTTACATGGTATTTACCAGTATTTATCCTGTCATTCCCAATTGAGTGAGAAATACTTGTTTTTCCTTCCTCCTCTTGTTTTTAAAATTAACACATTTTAAATGTCAGTAATAATTAATATAACTTTGAAGAGATTTTTTTTACCTGTTAAAACTTTCTCTGACTCTTCCCTTGCTTCTGATTATCTTGTATTAGTGCATCTGGCAAGAGGAAGCACCCGTTCTGGGATTTGTTTTCAGTTTCCTGAATTATTGCCCAGTACTAATTTGCATTGTTGAAAAGAATGGTTGAATGGGGGTTTCATGTTTTCTGATGAATCTCATTAGAGCAATAATTGTTTATAAGTCATTTTAAAAATACAGTCCGAAGGCTATAACCTGGATTCTCTTCTTAAATTCAGTGCACGTGATGGTGCAGCTTTACAGATGTTCCCAGGCTCTGACTTCTGTGGACTTGGGAGACTCAGAAACAGTATTATTTTTCCTTTTAACATCTTTATATATGTACTCTCACAGATGTGTGAATACAGGTTTGCATTTTGACTAGGATATTGCTGGAAAGTTCCAGGAGTCATTTAAACTAATAATCATAATTAATTAATTGGTAGTCAATATAGAGGATCACAGTTGTCCTTCAGGTGGAGCAGAGTCAGTGCAGAGAAGCAGGGAGCATCTGGAAAGGCAAGGCAATTTTGAATGACCTTATTCATAGCGCCCTCTTCCTTCGTTTTTGTAGGATCAGAGGCGTGAGGCAGAATGCATGCATTTATTGATTAATTGGTTCATTCCAGGTTTGATGTTTTGCATAAGCACAAACATGTAAAGTCGGGTATGAGTGTCCCCATTCCTCAGAGCAGGGATCTCAGGCTCTTAGGGGTTAGTGTCTTGACCAGCCATGCATTTGTGGAGCCTGGGATACTCTTGCTTGTTTGACTCTAGCACCCTGTTAATGTATGCTGCTCACTTTAGATGGCTAAGAAACAAGATATTTGAGTAAGTCAGTCAAAAATGGTGACAATAAAATGTCACAGATCTTATGGGAAGAATCTGCTTGTACTGGGGTGGGTAGATGGAGGTATTTCAGAAAAGGCTTTATGAAGTTGGTAGAATTTGGCATGGGCTTTGGTTCAGAAGAAAGGCAAGGATACAAGCAGATATGGGAAATAAGAACTATTTCAGGAAGAAGAAACTTTTACCCCAAGCCTGGGATACGTGTAGGACAGTATCAGGAAAAGATGAGGCAAAAGTTGTGAGAGACTGGCCTGAAAGTTTAGAATTTCAGTTGTATATCAGTAAAACAGCTGTGGAATCAAATGCAATAAAATACAACTTGAAGGCTTTTTTATAATAGCCTTTCGTAACTATTGGTATCTGTTGTCATCAGTACTATAGGAAAAATTATCACCACAAATCTCTATGAGGTTTTAGTGATTAGCTCTTCCTCCATATTTCTTCAAGAAAAATTAAACGTATTCATTCCCTTGTTTTGGTTTCATCAGAAATGGATTCTTCTCTGAAGAAGATTTACTGTTATTTTCTCACGTATTACTACACTGGACAGTTTTTGTTAACTGTCAAGTCATACTTAATAGGGTTTGTATTTTGACAAGCATGCTGTGGCATCTTACATACTACTAAGCTAGAATGGTACCTCATTTATCCCACCTTCTTGAGAAACAGGTGTTAACACATATGTGGTTTCCAGGCAGATGAAACTTTTTATTTTATAAATTTATCCTGGAAAGTTAATTTAAAATTTTGATTACATACTTTCTTACTTCAGAATGCCTTTTGAATTTTTCAAAAATTTCTATCTTTTATTTACAAACAAGAATTATTTTGTGGTCTGTAATTTGGTGAGACCTTTGTGAATAATTGAGTTATAGTCACATCTTTATCTGTATATTAAATGATTATTAACTTTTTTGTTCTTTTGAATTTCCTCTTTGTATTACCATGAGTCTTTATTTTGGGCCCAGCCTCAATTGCCATTTCTTTCCACTTTTAGCTATGTTTAGCTACCACTAATGAAACTACTTACTCTATGTGGAGTTTTCTGAATATAACTTAGTTAGGAGCCCCACCGCTCTGGGGGGATGCGAGTAGTAAAACCAAAGATTTAGGCTCCATCTTTCCCAGTAATCCTTGTTCTGAGACTTTTCCCATTCCTGTGTTCCAGATATCAGGACTTTCTTACTATAAAAAAAATTCAAGTGTTTATTTTTGAGTATTCTGCCCAGGGTTCTTTTATAAACATTTGACTTATTTAATCTTAAAAAAATCCCCTGAGATAGATATCATTTTCCAAAAGCTAAAGATGAGGACACTGCAGCCCAGAAAAGTGAAATGATTTATCCAAGGAAGCAAGCTAGTAACAGTAGTAGAGTTTGGGTCTCATACGTAGCCTTCCTTCTCAGACCTTCTGAGGTTCCACATCTGTAAAACTGCAGTAAAGATGCCTGCCCTCACAGGGTCGAGGTAAGATACAAGTAAGGTTATTGTATGCAGAAGCATGCTGTGAAGTTTAAAATGCTATACAAGTGTTAGTTTTATCATTATTGCTGATAAACAAACTTATGTTTGTATTTGATACTTCTCTACTTAGCAATTATTTGCTATTTTTATTAGGACCTGTTAACACACTGAAGGGCTACTAAAATGCAAAGTTAGTCTTTGAAACGCAAGAATTCACAAAACTGAATATATCGTTTGCCCAACCTGGCAGATACTGTCCAATGTGATTAATAGCCCCTAACAAATAGATGTTCCATAAGTGAGCTAACTACTTGATTTCAGAAGTAGCAATCTATTTGCTAGTTAGTAAACGCTATAGCATTTAAATATTCAAATCAAATAAAATTATAAGGACTTTATAAAGATCCCATAGTGAGTGATATATTTTGAATTTAAACTGAGTCTCTTAAAATTCATTTCTGGTGTTAGTTCCAGATGTTAATATTTAGATTGACTGAGGGACCTAATACTCCAGTATCCTGTAAGATGTTGCTATAGTAAACCTTAATTAGTTTAGAATTTGTGATAATTCAAAGGGATGTAGGTGAAAGTTAATTAATTTTTTGCAGTGTTTGAAAAATTGGAAATTCATGCTATAAACTATTTTATAAAGAAAAAGTTTAAAGTGTTTAAGGAAATTACTAAACCTAAATGAACATATTTTTTAAAGAAAACTTAAACATTTTACAGTTCAAATTAGTTAACACATGAGTGTGTCTATTAATACATTTCTAGAAATAAAAATAATGTTTACAGATCCTTATCAAAATTTTAAAAGTAACAAAATTACATTTTAAAAGAAATTCTGAAAGTTTGACTTTTTTTTAGATTAATGCTAACTGATTAAGCTGACCTTCCTCCTAATCACCCAAATTAGGAATTAAAATTGTCCTTTTAAAGAAACTTGTATGTGAATATGAACCACTGTTGCCACAGTAATCTTTACAGCCAACTTATGCAACCATATCTGTAGCCAACTCAATTTTTCCTTTATGACTTTTCCATAAGAGAACCAAAGAATTCCTTGGTCACTTATTCATGTCACTTTTTGAATGGCATAGGTTTTATTGGAGTGGCTTTATCATGGAAGTCTTACACATTAATGTATAATTTAAAATGTATTTGTTCTGTCAAAACCATAAACTTAATTCAGTGTTCTGCCATATAAACAGTCTTATTTTCTTCCTATTAAAATACCTAGTAAGAATATTTCAGATCTAAATGATAAGTTTTAAATTTTCGTCAGGGAAAGTTCCTAGAACCAAGGAAGTACAGATTAGTGCCACTTCTCAAATATCTTCCTCTCCTCTTTCACCCGGTATAATACGATTTCTGCCTGCCAGTGTGAAGAAGGTACAGCTGTCTCAGAATTTATTATGCTAGGGGTTCACTTAGCCCCTTCAGAGTTACAGAATGAGAAAGTGTGGTATATCTCTTTTTTAAAATTCAGGTAATTCCTGTGTAATTGCTCCTTCATGATTCTGATAGGTTTTTTTAAATCATGGTGTTATTTCACATACTGGCACCAGAATCACTTGTCTTGATTTGTATAGATATTCCCAGGGCCCCTTATTATTGGACCTCACCAGGGTTACCATTCCCTTTCACTCTGTTGAGAAGCTCTAGACTGTGATAATAGCTAGAAATACTACCAGACTTTCTGATACCCCTGCTCATTGAAAAAAAAAGAAAAAAAGCAAAAACAATTGGAGAACAATTAATAAGTATATCTCATTAAAGTGTTGTTTAAGACCTGATTTTCGTTCTTACAAGTGATGTGCAAAACTAGTGTTGAGACCCAGTTTTCGAAAGTTTTGTCTTTTGGTATAAAATAGTGCCATTGTCATATATGAAGTAGGCAAAAACACTATGATAAAGGGTATGTATTTAATATCATTACTGAATAACAGTGATGTATTATTATTGCTAATGAAATGTGGTAGTGGCTGGGGTTGGGGAGAAGGGAGCCAGTGTTTACTGAGCACCTTATATAAGTCAGGAACTGTGCCTATAAAGTAAATTCACTTAGGTTATCCAATCAGCTGGAAATTTGCATTTAAAAAAGGAACTTAGGAGGGGAATTTTTATTGTAATGGGAGATTTTTGAAAATCAGTATTTTAGCAAGAAGTCAGTTACACATGAGATAAGACCAGTAACCTGTGATTGATGTTCCTAGAGGATAACTGAGTCCTCCTTCCACCCCCAGCATGAAAGCCCTGCCCTGGGGATCCGGATGGGTGGGCCTGTCTCTTTGTCCCTTTCAATCCTGTGATGATGGATTTTTGCCCACTTGGTTGACCAGCATGCTAATAGTTTCACTCAGCTATTTGCTTCAGACTATATACAGTCTTTTCTCATTTCTCCCTTGCTCAGCTTTCTCTGTAATCCCTTTCCTAATAACCTCATCACAATGAATGATTAAGCCTTTCTGTTGTCTCTTACAGCTGATTCAGAGCAAGTGATTGATGGTGTGCCCAGTCCAAGGACAGGCATCCTCACATCCTGAGGCTCTTCCTGCCTCCGCCCTCCCTTGTTGTTTATACGCTGCTTGTGTTGACTTGTATGTCTTATGAATTTATGGCATCTCTATGTAGGCTTTAAACTCTTTAAGGACAAGGGCTGTGTGTTACTCTTTTCTCTGTCCCCTATATTCTTAACTCTTTTGCTCAGTACATACTTGATTGAGCTAATGAATGTTGTTTTGGTATTGAACTTTTACGCTGAGTTTAAGAACCTGCAAGATTAATACTATGATACAGTTACAGAGTATTGACCCTCAAGGTGAATTCTCAGTTACCATTTTCCATAAAACCCTATATACTCCAGGCTTTTCTCTTACCCTTTGTTCTTCAACTCATAGGTAGCTTCCCCTTTTACAGACCCTTTACAAACCATTTTTTATGCCTAAGCCAGGGGAAGGTTTATGGACCATGTATAAAAAGAAGTAATGTGTTTGAGTGGAATTGTAGATTGTAAACAATTTGAGGGCAGAGACTCTAACTCATGCTCTTTCCATCCCCAGTGGCTAGCCAGTGTCTGTCATCTCGTCAGTCCTCAGACAGGATTGAGATGGAGGTGGGTGGGTGGGTGGAATATATGCAAGAGGAAGAGATGTTTGTGGTCAGGGATTGTCAGTGCTTTATATTGTCTGCAGCACAGATCCACATCATAAGTTAGTTTAAGCTGGCCTTTATTAATGCCATCAGTACTTTTAAAAATTCATGAGGATGACGGTATAATCATTTTCATTACACATACTGATTTTCATCAAAGCAAATTGCTAAATGATTCTTAACAAAGGATGTACTATCTTACTGGAAAAGAACTTATGCAGATCAGTGACATTGGAGGACAGGAAGGGGACACCTAAGAAACGGAAGGTATCGGAGTGCAAGTGACATCCATCTAGCATCCTTCACAGCTGAGGCTTTCTTCTTAAAAACCACCAAAATACAAAAAAAAAAAAAAAATTTGATTTCTCATGACAAATACATTAGTTTGATAGTCTTTTGTCACTTTATAGAGTGGTGACCTTTGTCCAAATGACTGTTCACCTGACAGACCCAGCTCGTGTGCCTTTTGCTGGGACAAAATGATGATGCGTGTGCCTGCTACTTTCATCTTCATCTCACCCTGTCATTTGTCACTTTCCACCTCCAGACAGCAGGCAAGGCTATTTGTCTGCTTCAGCTCAGTATGTAAATCCCCGCTATGCATATGAATGCACTGGGATAAAGTATCTCTTTTATTACACTGATATCTCCAAATTTATTCTGCTGTGTGATGTTAAATTCAAGTTTGGGTCTGGCCTTGTATCCTATTGTAATTATTTCTGTAAGAAAAGTAAAACTGTATTTTACTGTTTTTCTATGCTTACCTTCCTTCTACATGTAACTGTGTATAAATATGCAGATGTTAAGATTTTGTTAAAAAATGGGTTATTCATAAAATTTGGATTAAGATAACTTTAGAGTAATCCTAAACCATTGACTATGAACATTGCATTGTATTATATAAGTACATTTTTCATTTATATGATTTAAAGGGGAGTGGTGAAAAATGTTTGTTAGTTGGATTACATATACTTTTCTTACACTAAGGATAAAGGAACCTTTTTTTAAAAAAATGGGTTAGATAAAAAAGCTATTAGTTAATTTTACACACAGAGTAAACATTTTAAAAGGCAATTTTGTGGGATAGAAAGAATTGTATTAATTTAATAAAGTATCCAGCAGTAATAACATGTAATCATTGAAGAATGCATGGAGAACACATTTTATCAACTTTTGACAATATATAATGAATAACAATAAATATATTTTATTTAATTTTATTGTCAGTAGAGGGGAAAGAAATGGCAAAGTTGGGAGAAAGGTAGATACGATAGTGAAGACTGAAACCTCCAAGTTAAGAACGTAAAGTTTGTGATGGATTAATAGCAACATCATAGCTCTCAGCACATTCACTTTTGAGACTTCATGTGCTCATTACAAAACCCTGGGATGTTGTCAGTGCCTTAGTTACGTTTTGTAGATGGAGGAACTGAGGCTGAGAAAGCTAGTATGTCCTCAGCTGGCTAATAGCTGAGGTAGGTTTTGAACCCAGGTCATACAAACTCTGCATCCAGTGCTCTTTCTTGTACATGACCTTGCCTCTTCAAGTAACTAAGAAGTTACACGTTGTGTCAGTTTCTGGTTACAGCACAATACTTCAGTCATATAGGAACATACATATATTTGTTTTCATATTCCTGACATACTGTAAACTGATTATACTTAAATAAAAATATTAAAAAAAAAAAAAAAGAAGAAGTTACGCATCAGTTTGCCCTGCTTTGTTCTCCTTCTCCTATTCTTGATCTTGGTTTGCTTATCCCACAACTGATTGCTTTGCTCTGTTAGGTTTGCCTGCATTTGCCTATACATTAAAGCACAGTTTTAATTTTTAACATACTTACCAAATTAAGCAGTGAGCAGAATCTAGTTACTGGCCTGGGTATTGACTTGCATTTTATAATGTGTGCCTGATAACCTTCTTTGAAATAGGTGCTGCTCTTTGCACTACTGTTTACAATAACCCTGGGCATTGGTGGTTTGCTCTCAGTTTATGGAAACTAAGGCTGAGGCCCACAGAGATTGTGTTCTCTGTCCTTGATCACTGTAGCCCTAAGTGGAAATGCTAGAGTTTGAACTCTGGTTTTTCTGTCTTAAGCCCTTTGGTCTTTCCATTACAAATAACTCTCCACCAAGTTCAACTAACTTTTTGGATCCTGGAAAAAAAATACAGAAGATGGTTAAAAGATACAAAATTTACTACCTCTGTATCCTTATCCCACAAGTGAACTTTCTAATAGATTCATAGTCTGTCTCTAAAGTCCTGAGATTGTCATTCTTCTAAAAGGAAAAACAGAGAAGTTACTGAAAGTGTTTTTTCACTCATTATTTAGGTAAGGGGAAGGCTACTAGAACTTTCTCAATCTATGTGTTAATTAAAATCTGTTATCTGTTCTTTATTTACAGTATAAAGATGCATTTATGAAAGCAAATCCTGGCTACAAATGGTGTCCTACCACAAACAAGCCTGTCAAGTCCCCAACACCCACTGTCAATCCACGAAAGAAACTATGGGCCTTCCCATCTGACTCTTCAAGAGACTTGCCAAGCCCCAAGAAAGCAAAGACTGAAGAAATGCCTCAGCTTAACTTTGGAATAGCTGGTGAGTTTAGACACTATTTTTACCTGTTCTTAAAAACAGGGCAATTCATTTAGGCACTATTTTTAACATAATACAGAGAGAGAGAGAAGCAAAATTTATGACCAGTGGGAAGCAATGGCAAATATGTAGCATAGCTTAAAGCTTTGGAGCATGGTGTGTATAGACTGTGTGTATAAAACTAAAGAAAGGAGGTAGAGACCAAGTGGTAGAGTTGTCCTAAACAGATGTGGATTCCTGACATTGATATTACTGAGAAGCAGACAGCAAGGTGGAGGTTGTCAGGAGCGCAGGGAATGGAATTTTATTTATAATGTAACCATATAACTTACACATGCATGCACACTATTAAGCTATCCCAGTAAGCACCTCAGTTATCATGGATACCTGAAAAGCCACAATTAACATGGATCATCTGAGTTTCTGAAACAGCAAGGGCAAGAATATGAACAATTCTATCACAAATCTGGGATGGGTCTGACAGCTGTTTCTTAGTGGGGATTCCCATCCTGCCCTCTATCCCGCCCCCATTCCTGTTATAGGCCAGGCAGATTTAACATTCCAGATGGTCCCATGTGTTATGAGACCTTAATATTCTTTGCGTGGTAAAGAATGCTAGAGCATTTATCACCATGAAATGAAGTATTTATATCCACCCTACAAATGACTCTGTCTTCCTTCTATTGTAATACTGTAATCAAGAGAGGAATTTTCCAGAATGAAATAGGGAGATTAGACAGATGGAAGCATTGAAGTTGGTGTTGAGCTGTAGGGTTCCTGTTTTATTATTACAAGCAAATTTTCTTCAAGAAAGCTCTGAAGAGTTTGCAAAATGGAAAGCTTGGGAATGGAGGTTGAGCAGTATTGTGATGACATTTTATTTTTTAATAGCCAATAGGCCTAATGAACTTTAATAGTTCAGTGATTCATGGCATAACAAAGTATGTGATGGTGTCACATGTAAATCTAAGAAATGTAGTCTGATGCAACAGTAGCATTCTAGGGGAATAAAGTCGTCAGGTGATTGTTACGTAGATGTCTGTAGTATAATTCTAGGTGAGCTTTTGCATATCCCAGAAGAATCAGAACAGAGGTCTGTCCTTGTTTTAGATGTCATTTTGTACAATTTTAGCTTCAGCGCACTTGCTAGTAGTCTTGGTGAGCTCCCTGGACTCCCCAGATTGTATCAATAAGAGTGTTTTATCAAACATTTTGTTATCAGCACCAAGTAAGAGCATAGACTGGCTTTTAAGTGAATTCCTTCTATTATCATTTGTCTTCTATTGCTTTCTCTCCCATTTCTAAATCTAGATCAGTCTATATAGGTTTTTTGTATACAGTGGCTCTTCACAAACCAAAAATAGTTGTAGATTTAGTACAGAAGACTAAGAAAGATTTCTGTCTGTAGCCCATTTCTGAGAGTTTATTAATCTACCTGTTACACTTACAAATTGAAAGTAGGACCTAGACTTCAACCAAGGTATTTACAGGTGACCTTTTAAAAACAGCATTCTTTAAGCAAAATACAGGAAAGAAGGAAAACAGCTTTCTCTGACATGTATCTCATTATGTAGGGGCCTGTGATGGATGTTGGGAATCCATAATCAGAGCCCTTGTTAGCTAGTATATAGGGGATAACACTGATCTGATATTTCTAGTTATGCTACTTTTTAACACAATGAAAACAAATGAGTTTGCCTTTAATTAAAACATAGTGCTTAGCTGTTTAAATCCAGGGGATACTGTAGGGCTTTTAGAGGCCGGTTTAAGCTTTTCCCCAATGTGGAATCTCATTTTGTTTTGTTTTCCCACTAGTCTTCATCACATGACATTTTGCATTTTTGAATAACCCCAAAGCAGTCAAGTGTATGACTTCCAAGAAGAGAAAGCTCTGTAGAATTTAATTTAGTACAAGTCCTCTCAGTGAAGAGAAAGCATGCAACTTACATAAATATATTTTGACGTATCTGGATAACACTATATAGGTGTAAATTAATATAAAGGCTGATGATGATTTCTTGTCTGTGTTTTAGTGCCTATGCAGCAGCAAACTTCTTGCAGCCATATTGGCATATAGCTTGAATAAATTATCACGGAAGTGTGTTCTATTTTACTTTATAATTTGAACTAACACATTGTTATCTTTATTCGAAAGTAACCATCCAATCCTCCTGATCTCTGGAATGACAGCTGCCAAAGTATTTAGCTGCCCAAAAAACCAAAGTTACCCTCCACTAAATTCATTTCCCCTTCCTGATTTTTATTTGCCAGTAGTATCTATTTTAGCAGCCACACTAGTTAGTAAACTTAACATTTAATTAAGGGTGGAATCTTAAAACAACAAAGAACCCTGTTTCAGCAAATCAGCCCGTGTTCCCATGTGTCTTCCTGTGTGGCTATGTTCCAGCTGGAACTGTTTGGCTACGTTCCAGCTGGAGTTGTTTGGCGACCACCTGATCGTTTGGTGACATATTTTCACCTCCGCTAAGCTCTTCCTTTCTTCCTCCCTCTCTCCCCTCCCTCAGATTTTGTTTTTCAATTTTCTTTATTTTGACTGTATGTAAGATGTGGTCAGAGTTGCTTCGTGAGTTCTCAAGACAGATTGTATACAAAGTGTACTTAAGGGCATTTCTTTAAACAAAAAAATCAAAAAAAGAAAGAGAAAAGAAACACTTGAATGTCTTCAGGCAGCAGAATGTCTGATCCTCATTTTTAATTGTAGAGAGATTACAGAAATTAAAAGTGTGTTTATTGAGGACCAATATGCCCTAGGAGAAGCACTGAAATTAGGTATTTTCATATGATATATCATTTAAGTTCCGAAATTTAATTCATTTAAAACAACCTTAGAGGATATAGGTTTCTTAATTGTGTACACTTTCTTTGTTTAGATATAATCCTAGGTCATAGATCTGCCAGTTTGTTGTTTTCATTTTGTCTTTCTAGTTCTGTTAATTGTTGAAGGAATGAAAACAAAGGCCTTCAGTAAAGGATTCATTTTGAATCTTTTTAAAGGTACTTTGAGGAAGTACCTGACTGTATACCCCTAATATTTAAAATGTCAAAAATACATCATTGTTCAATTTAAATTTGTTTTGGAAAGTTTTAAAGAGAGATGATTTGATTGAACAAAGCCCACTAGATTTTTGGAGGCCCATTTATAAAATGTCTCTCTGTTCTCTAGTTCCTCTGATGGCCTGGTTTTTTTGATCAGCCCTGATTTCACGTGATAGAAATAACAATTTGAGAATAACAATCTCAAATTTCTTAGAAGAAAAGTATAAATGCTCTTTTGTTCAAAAAAAAAAAAATCCATCCCAACTTCACAGGCAGTAAGGAAAGAAGCACCACATTAGGAGATAATTCATGTTGTAAACAGCTGTGGTATTGAAGAAAGCATTTTGTTGGAATGGTGGACAACAGTGGTATTTAAAAGGCTCATCAGAGTGTGAGTACCAGGCACATATACCCCAGGTTATTGCTCCATAAAGAGTTTCAAAAGTTTTCTATAACAAGCTACATGTGGTTCTGTTGGATTTCTGATTACTAGTCTTTGTGAGTATTCTTTTTTGACTCTGGATTATATCATGGCTGTAAACTGATCATTTACTTGTTTTTGTCTTATGTAGATCCTACTCAAATGGGAGGCCTGAGCATGCTGCTTTTAGCTGGAGAACATGCTCTTAGTACACCAGAGGTAAGCAGTCCCTCATCCCTCTCCACTCTGCTCATGCTGGGGGTTGAGAACACAGACATTTGTGTTCTGTTCACACTGTTAGCTCTGCAGCTTCACTGTTTACAGCTCATGAACAAACTCTGCTTTTAATTGTTTTCATTAAGATCTGTACGTGCATTATGTTATGCCTTGAGGGTAATAGAGTGGTGTAAATAAGTCCAAGAAGGCACAGACACAAGTCAGGTGCAGATTTGGAAGTTCCATAAGCATAAGAGTAGGACATGCAACGTACAGATAATTAGCATTTGCCATGACTGTGTCACGGGGTCTGGAGGATGGATCCTATGATTCATTTATTCTATTCATAACATTCCCTGCTTTTGCAATATTCTCATTTAGATGTGCTAGTGAAAAGGCGAGAGTTTAAAAAAAACATGAAATTTTTGGTCTCTCCTGTACCTGAATAAATCCAAACTCCTGTTTTTCAAAATCAAGAAATATGGCATTCCAAGATTTATTTTTTTAAATGGAAAGTGAAAAGGACCAAAGCCCTCATGACCTTAGTTTCGTCTTTATTCCTTTGTATAGTTATTGGGCTGCTTTTGCTAAATATTTTCAGGTACAGTTTTGACGGACAGGAAGGCGCAGTTAACCATGCATAGTTTGCATTTGTGGAATTCTTGTGTTTTCCAGACGCATTGAACAGAGGCCAGATGAATTAACCTGCAGGTCACATTATTTTACCACACTCAGGTCCTTGAGATGGAAATTTTTTAACCCTAATCAGAGTTGCTATTTAGGATATAATAGCAATTTTATTGCAGATATATATATTTCTTTTCATTTTTTTAAGCTGTAAATATGTCATCTGGATACAACTGAAGTCTATCCAAAAGTGGCTTTAGAAGATACTATATAAGATATTTACATCACAAAAGGCTTTTATTATTTATAGTTTAGATTGGGGATCCATAGTAGTTGGCCAGATGCTCAATTTATCTTTTTTATTCTGTTTAATTTGGTGTAGCAATAAATGTGTAAATTTGGTAGACTGGTAGTTACTTACATTGTACTAATCTTTAGCTGACAAAAGTAAACTTATCACTTTGTATCTTTGCTTATTCATCATTCAGTGCGTTTGTACTTCCTCACACAGCAGCATTCTGGGCATCATTTTACTTCCCAACGCATGGCTGCTACCTAGCAGCAGTCAGGCTAACCCTCACTAAGGTGTAGCATATCCCAAACATGCTTCCGAAGGTGAATGCGGAGGTAATAATGCCCATTTGACCTCTCAACACAGTCTGACTCAGATTTCCAAGATTGCGCTGTATTGTGAAAGTCAACATCTTTTCTAATAGATTAGAAAATAATGATGTTTTCTTCCCAACATCTATTAGTATTCCTTTTAACTTTCAGGAATGAATGCAAACAAATTCACATCTATAGAGCTTACAGGTAGACGAAAATGCTAGTCAAAGAAAAGAATTTTTTTCTTTGATTAAAGTTTGACTTTTGGGCTCTGAATTTTCAGTGAATAGCTCTTCCCCCCACTTTTAAGGATGGCAGGGTTTAAAACAAGCAGTTTCAACCATGTATTGGTCAACCTTTTATTTCTAATGAAGGGGAACTGATTTGAAAATTCTCAAGCTAAAGAAACAAAGTTAAATGACTTAAAAAAGGGAGCCATGCAGGATAAGAAAAGGATGCTAAGGTTCCTTCCTAAGTATAAGAGTTCCTTTACACTAAGAAAGAAGTTGCCAGCACTTCTGTCTTTAAGAACCACATCTAGGAATACAAGTCTTTCTTCATAATCCCTATCTTCTCATCTCAGATATATTTAGGTCGTTATTGAAATTAAGCTTGAGATACTGAAGCAATAAAGCAGCAAAATTTGAATAAAATAATGCTGTCTCTAAATATAATTAGTTTGAGAGTTTATGTCATAGATATGAGTAGATTTCATTTAGCACCTAATTTCTATGCAAAGTCTTATTCCAGATATGTAGACATGGTCATAGAACTTTAAGGGCTTATGTACATTGGCTGATGATGAACATAAGACAAATACAGTGAATACATAGAGTTTTTAAAGAAAATTGTAAGGAGAATGAGATAAGGGGAGAAATACAGAAATTTCATATTTTCAACATTTGGAATAATTACTGTGAAGTCTGTTTATACTGTTAGGTAGGACCAGTCAAATAAAGTGACATTTTACAAAAATTCTATCACAAAGAAGGTCTAATCATAATGGCTTTTTCAAATGCCACAAGACAATTCTTATTCTGAAATATTATATTTAAAGAGAGGAGATTTTCCTTTGTTTATTATCCTGAAACCTTAATCACATAGAAAAAGTCCTCAAAAGTCTGTTTTTTAATATGGCAAATTTAATATAGGTTATAGTTATATTTTAAAGAACAATTCTAGAAGGTAAAGAGGCTTGCTGTTACTGGAATAATAAAAATCCAGATTAAAAGTTTCTTTGGTCTGTATGATTTCCTAGGTCTACCTGATATGTTCTTAGAGTTTTTAAAGAGAAATTCTCAGGTTCTTGAGAGAGCAGTGACTAAATAAGAAGAAGCAAGATGTTTGAGTTTTCTCTTTTTCCTCAGTCTTCTGATTAACTCGAATCTGCCACAATAGAATTTTGGCGTTACTAGGTCAGCGCTTTTATAGCTACTGTTACTAAGCCATGCTTGGTTCTGTAATTTCAATTGTGGTAACTTTGTGTCTCTGATAAATAAAAGGGGTGAAATTGCATTTACAGTTTGTTTGGTTCTTTTCTTCTTCACATTAATGATCAGCCCTGTATTTTCTTTATACCCAGAGTACATAGAAATGCATTATATATTTGGGATAAATTTTTAAAAGCAATGTTTGTCATTAATGAGTTTATTGATTAAAGAAGCAAAATAGATGTATAGGCATACTTCGTTTTATTGCACTTTGCGGATATTGCGTTTTTTACAAATTGAAGGTTTGTGGCAACCCTGCATTGAGCAAGACTGCGGTGCCATTTTTCCAACTGTGTTTACTCACTTTGTGTTTATGTCACATTTTGTTAATTCTTGCAATATTTCAAACTTTTCATTATTACTGTATTTGTTATGGCAATCTGTGATCACTGGTCTCTGACATTACTGTTGTAATTTTTGCGGGGTTGGGGGTGGTGGAGTGCAGTGCTATGAATCACACCCGTATAAGATAGCAAACTTAATTGATAAGTTTGTGTTCTAACTGCTCCACCAACCAGCAGTTCCCCCATTCCTCCTCCTCTCCTTGGCCTCCCTATCTCCTGAGACACAACAGCATTGAAACTAGGTCAATTAGTAACCCTACACTGGTATCTAAGTGTTCAAGTAAAAGGAAGAGTCACATGTCTCTCAACTTTAAATCAAAAACTAGGAATGATTAAGCTTAGTGAGGAAGGCATGTTGAAAGTAGATATAGGCTGAAAGCTAGGCTTCTTGTGCCAGATAGCCAAGTTGTGAATGCAAAGGAAGAATTCTTGGAGGAAATTAAAAGTGCTATTGCAGTGAACACATGAATGATGAGAAAGTGAAAGTCATATTGCTGATATGGAGAAATTTTTAGTTGTCTGGATAGAAGATCAAACCAGATATAACATTTCCTTAAGCCAAAGCCTAATCCAGAGCAAGTTTTTGGTTTTGTTTTTTTCTGGAATGTCTAGTAATTTTTGTTTAATTTTGCAAGCCTGAGGTAAAAAACATAGGCAATAAACTTTACTAGTCAGTAAAAAGCAATTCGAATCCACTGGTAGTACACTAAGCAGAGTTGGAAAGCATTTTACTGAAAGCAAAACATTTAGGGAAAGTAGACATTTATACAAAACTATAAAATGCCTGTAATAAGAATAAATGCATTTCAAGGAAAGCACAAACTTAATTTATAAAACCAGTTAAAGGCTTAAAATGTAAGTGGAAATTGAAATATGCAAAAACTGCCTTAATTCTATTAAGGATAAGAGAGGTGAGGAAGCTGCAGAAGAAAAGTTTGAAACCAGCAGAGATTGTTTCACAACATTTAAGGAAGGAAGCTGTCTCCATAACATTGAAGTGCATGGTGAAGCAGCAAGTGTTGATGTAGAAGCCACAGCAAGTTATCCAGAAGATCTAGCCGAGATCATCCATGAAGGTGGCAACACTAAACAACAGATCTTCAGTGAAGATGAAACAGGCTTATATTGGAAGAAGAGGTCATCTAGGACTTTCATAGCTAAAGAGGAGAAGTCAGTGCCTGACTTCCAGGCTTCAAAGGACAGGATGACTCTCTTGTTAGGTGTTAGGGGCTGATGCAGCTGATGACTTAAGTTGAAACCAATGCTCATTTACCACTCTGAAAATCCGAGGGCTGGCCCGCAAGTAAGAGTAATGCAAAATCAACTCTGCCCGTGCTGTGTAAGTGGACCAACAAAGCCTGGAGGACAGCCCATCTGTTTACAGCATAGTTTACTGAATATTTTAAATCCATTGTTGAGACTTACTGCTGAAAAGAAGATTCATTTTGAAATATTACTGCTCAAATATTTTAGAGAAAATGTTTTCATGCTTGCTAACACAGCATCCATTCTGCAGCCCATGGATCAAGGAGTCATTTAGACTTTCAAGTCTTAGTATTCAAGAAATATATTTTGTAAGGCTGTAGCTGCCATATATCATGATTCCTCAAATGGATCTGGGCAAAGTCAGTAGAAAACCTTCTGGAAAGGATTCACCTCCTAGATGCCATTGAGAATGTGCCATTGATCTCATGGAAAGACAGCAAAACATCAGTATTAACGAGTTAGTAAGAAGTTGATTCCAACCCTTATGAATGTCAGTGAAAACTTCCATGGAGGAAGTAACTACAGATGTGGTAAAAATAGTAAGAGAACTTGAGATAGAAGTGGAGCCGGAAGACTGGGACCAAATTTCTTCAATCCTGCGATAAAACTTTAATGGTTGAGGAGTTACTTCTTGAGGAGCAAAGAAGGTGGTTTCTTGAGATGGAATCTACTCCTGGTGAAGATGCTGTCAAGATTGTTGGAATGACAAGAGAGGATTTAGAATATGACATAAATGTAGTTGATAAAGCAGCAGCAGGATTTGAGAGAGCTGACTCCAGTTTTGAAAGGAGATCTGCTGTGGGTAAAGTGCTGTCAAACAACATTACAAGCTACAGAGAAATCCTTCCTGAAAGGTAGAGTCAATCAATAGCAGCAAACTTCATTGTTGTCTCATTTTAAGAAATTGCCAAAGCCTCCCCGACCTTTAGCAACCACCACCCTGATCAGTCAGGAGCCGTCAACATCAAGGCAAGATGCTCACCCTCCATCAGCAGAAAGATTATGACTCACTGAAAGCTCAGATAATGGTTAGCATTTTTTAGCAACAAGGCATTTTTAAGTTAAGGCCAGTACAGAGGTTTTTTTTAGGCATAATGTTATTGCACACTTAATAGGCTACAGTATAGTGTAATCGTAACTTTTATATGCTCTGGGAAACCAGAATAATTTGTGCGACTTGCTTTATTGTGCTTTATTGATATTTGCTTTATTGTGGTGGTCTGGAACTGAACTCCCAATATTGCCAAGGCATGCCTGTATTGAGCAAGACAGTCATAGGGGAGTGACCCCAGGCTCAAGGTGGCAGACTAAGCTTGTCTTTACTGAGATCTGGTGAAATGTAAGCACAGAAATCTCATTAGGAGATAGCCCCATAATAGTGAAGGAAATGGAAAGGAGTGTTTACAATGAATATGAGATTTTAGCAAACTTACTTAAATCAGAAAGAAAAGGAGACCTTTTGATCAATAAAACATGAAATAAGCTTAAGTAGGCTAGCCAGGGGGCTGCGGAGAGCCATCTGTTCAACAGTGTCCCGCAGGTTAAGTGAACATATACACTTCTTTTTTACTTAAAATGAATAGGAAAGAAAAAGAAGGAATAAAACTAATAATGTTCACATCAAACTCTGGGAAGAGCTAAAGAGAAGGCAGTTACATTAAGAGTTAAGCCCTTATGTTTCCTATCAGTAGGTTATTATCTAAAGATAAAAATGCAATAAATAAAGTATAAGTATTTGATCTAGAATTTGTAGAAGTAATCTCTAAGACTATAGTGTTGTATTTTTAACTTTAATAAAAATGTAAAGCTAAATTAAATTTTAAAAATAAAGGCAGGAAGTGATAAAATTCAGAGATGAAAGGGGAGATTATTCAACACATAATATATAGAATAGCTTGGGGAAATATTGGAAAGGGCAACATTTCAATATTGGTCCTAAGTGGCACCAGAAAGTCATCTTGGCTAGAACAGAAGGGATGGTTTGGGGAATAATAAAAAAAAAAAAATAAGGTAAGTTAGGCAGAGTAATCATAGCTGTTGAAAAGGTTTGAAGGTATCAGTATCTATTTGGTTGAACAAATGAATTGAAGGCAAGCTTTCAAATGTATTAGTGTATTAGACCTGGTTCTGTGGTTTCGGAATACCTAGTTTCTTTTGTTGGAATGAAGAGATACGACAGTAAGATTATGATCAAGCTATGTTTTTCTTTGCCTTCCATCCTATCAAATGGAGCTAATAATAACACCCACTTGCCTTTAACTCCCAAGACATCTGTGAAGATTAATTAAACAAAACCTGTAAGGCATTTTTAACTAACTCTCCTGAAAAGCATTCTTGTATGTATCTAGTATTATTACCATAATTTATTCTAGGCATTTTATACTTAACTTGAAAGCTTAAATTACATCAGGCTATTACTCCTACAGGCTGTAGTATGTTTTACCAGCAGTGTACTTACATGTGCACACCTGCATGCACACACACACACACAGAGTTCCTGTCCATTGAAAATTTGTAGGAAATTATATTTGTAATTTACTTTATTGATAGATACTCAAGAAAGAGACAACTTTTTAACACCCAAGAGAAATCAATATAGGAAGTATGATTTGAGCAGAATAGCAGAGTTAGCATCAAAGTTAGTAGAGAAGATGCTAGCAGGTGATGGCCTGCCTCCAGTAAGGGACTGTAAAGGTCATGTGTAAGGACTGAGCATAGTAGGAACTGTGTGCCCTCTTCACACATTCAGTCATACGGCAAGTATTTACTGAATGTTTTCTGTGTGCCAGGCACATCAGGGAACAAACTGGCACAAGTTTCCAACCTCATGGAGCTGAACATGTTTTAAGATTCGGGTTTTTACAGATAGCAACCATTCACGTGATACTCTTGGCTTCAAAGGAAGTCACGTTGATTTTCATTTGTTAATTACCATCTGCCCATTTAAAAACAAAATAGTTCATGTAGTCAGATTTCTAAAAGACTGAAATTTAAAAATAATAAATATGCTTTGTTTTATGTTTATAATATCGATCCCTCACCTCCTCTTAAAAGCCCTCCATGACTTCTTGAGCCAACTTTGATTCCCTCTCTTCCTAATGTCATCCTAATGTCTTCCTTACTGTTAGTACTATACGTTATAGCACTTGATTGTCTTTAGTTGGGTTCTTTACCTTAACTCCATAATGAAAGTTTTCTTTTTAAGTTTTTCTCACTGTATGCTATGTGTAAGTCTTGACTCATGGAGGAGACTAAGCAACTTGAGATTGGGAGCTGGGCTCCATTCTGGGCTCAGTTCTTAAGTGCATTATGTAAGAGGAACTCTTGGTCCCCCTAATAACCTAATGAGTTAAGTCTTATTTCCCTCATAAGTAAATATTAAACCATTAGATGAGGAAATGGAGGCAGAAAAGGGATAAACCACCTGTTCAAGACTGTGTAGCTAGGAAGTGACAGAACTGGAAAGTGAACCCAAGGGGACTAGCTCAGTCCTTGTGTAGCCCACAGGGGCTTTTGTGATTCAGACCCCGCCCACTTAACCCAACCGTGGGCCGCTTCTCGGGTGGCGTCCTGTGCTGCACACTTAGGCAGGCATGTCATGAGTACTTCCTGGGGACCAGGCACTCTGCTCAGCACTTACACTAATAGTCTCATTTCACCCTTCCACAAGCCTTAGGTTGGTTTATTATCATTATCCCCCTTTCATAAATGAGGAAACTAGGCTAGAGAGGTTAAATAGCCTCTCTAATTAGGTCATAGAGCAAGAAAGTCGTTACCCTGGGATTAAAGCCCATGTATTTTCCATTAAGTAGTGAACTAGGAGAAATCTGAGGTGGAGAAAAGGTGGTAATTTGTTGAATGACTGTCCGTATTTTAAACACTTTGAGTTTTACATTTAAAACAAGTACAGATTTAGATAGAACTGAAAGTTTTCACCTTTCATATAATTTCTGACACCAGTGAAGTGGGGAAAATAATTTTACTACCTGTTGGTACATATGAACTAGTTTGACATGCGCTTATATTTGACTACTTGAGGATGTTTAAATCCCCTGAATTCCAGTCCTCCCCAGACCCCCTAAATCTTAACCTTTCTCATCAAAGCTTTTAAGCCCCTTCTTATAGTTTTATAGCTTCAGCACTATATTTTAAATTTACATTAAATGGGCTCTTTGAGCTTTCTCTCTTTTGGGTAGAGACCTCTCCTTTTTACGTCTCAGCTCACTGCGCGCTTTGGCTAGAACTGCCCATCCAGCCCAGCCTCTTCCATCTCTCAGCGGTGGGGCTCAAAGCCCAAAGAACTGGGTCCTTCTACGCAGCCTGATTGACAAGCATCTATCCCCAGTGAATTCTCAGCCCTCATCACTCAAGCTGGTGATGAACGCAGATGAGCTCCTCAGCCTCCCAGAGATGATGGCAAGGGGTGGTGGGAAGGCGGGCAGCAAGTGATCAGGGATAGAAAGAGGAGGGCGGAGAACAAGAGGATAAATTAGAAGGTGGCACTTTTGCTGCTGTGTTGTTGTTGAGATTATATTTATGTACACGTTTGCAATCTGTCCTCACAGTGCCCTATGAAGAAGGGTAAGATTTGGAGGGTCTGGGGAGGCCTGGAATTCAGGATTTAAACATCCTCAAGTAGTCAGATATAAGCGCGTGTCAAACTAGTTCATATGTACCAACAGGTAGTAAAATTATTTTCCCCACTTCACTGGTGTCAAAAATTATATAAAAGGTGAAAACTTTCAGTTCTATCTAAATCTGTATTTGTTTTAAACGTAAAACTCCAAGTGTTTAAAATATGGACAGTCATTCAGCTTGTTTCAGCTTGTTACTTGTTTCATCAAATGAGGAAACTGAGGCAGGAAGATGCTATAGTTTGTCTCACCTGCCATAATATAGCAGTTTGTAGAAGTGGCCTGGAGTGTGTCCTGGACCCCCATCCTAGTGCTCTGCCACGTGGCTTAGAATGGTAGGAAGGTTGACTGGCTCCCAGTGTGAAATCTAGACTCTGGCAGCCCTGGTGCCCTGAGAAGAATCAGGGACTTAACTCTTCCTTTCAGCCAGATGACTTGACTTATATTCTAATTTTGGAGAGCGCTCAGCTCTGTGCAGTGCTGTTTGGTTGTGCTCCGCAGGGTAGCCCAGTTCTCTTCCCAGCTGTAGCCAGTCCTGATGTCTGCCAGCCGAGTGCACGGCTTTAGTCCTCAGGTCCTCCTTAACCTCATTTAGGTTTAATTAAGAGTGGCTTCGTTTTAGTCCTTAAATAGGTTTTGAAGGACTAACTTGGATGTAATATACTTACATTGAATTCACCTGTGTTTAAGCTGAACATTTCAGAGCTTCATTTAACGTCTCATATTAAATGCAAATTGAATGATCACTCAGGTCCTCTGTTACAGGATACCTGGCAAAAGCTGCCAATTGTAGGAAAGCTTGGGCCAGGCTGAACGAGGGTGAGAATCAGATCTCTGGGCCTTGGAGTCGCACATGATCTTTACACTTGAACTCTGAAGCAGAGTCCTCTTCTCCCAACCCCTCTCCTCCCATGGAAGACAACTTTCACCAGTGCCTAAACATTCTTCCTTCTCTCAGATTCGCTCTTTCAGTGAAAGACTCTAACCTGCCTTAGAGACACTGGCACTGACTGACCCCTCTCCCTCAGCCCTGACATCCTTCCAGGCAACTACTGAGGCCTGCAAATGCCATCTATGATATAATTGGGGCCCCACATCTCAACTGGTTTATTTCCTTAACTTTCTAACTGGTCTTCTGCCTCCAGTCACTCCCCAACCAAGGTCATCCTGCGTGCCACTGACCGAATTATCTGACTGCACTTCTCTCATCATGGTGCTCCTCTGACTGAAAACCTTGGCTGGCTCCCCATTGCCTTCAGCCTAATTTTCAAACTTCTTAACATAGAATTCAAATTTCTCTCAGTCCAATTCATCTCCCACTACACTCCCAGGCATCTTGATCTTCAGCCACACTGGGAAGTCACTGCTTCTCACATACAGGGCACTTCCTCCATACTTTCCTTCCTGCCCTTGCCACATCATTTCCACAATTCTGGTGGTCCTTCTAGGTTTGTCTCAGATGTTACTTATCTTACTTCTTCCACCTGCCCCCAGAAAGAATGAAGGCTGCTTCTCAGTCCTCCTATAGACCTTGTAATGTTCCACCAAGATACACGTATGTCCTTAATGTGTAACTATCCCCTGTGCTTGAATTGCAAGTAGCTTAAGGGCCAGACACATCCCCTTAGTCTCATTTTATTCCCCAGCAGATAATGCACACAAGTGGGATGTAAGCTTCTGGAAAGACAGCAGCAATCTTTCTGGCTGGCACATAATAGGGTTTATTGAATATTTGTTGAAGGAGTGAGTAATCAATAAATGTTTGAATTAGTAAGGGCAGAGATGTGGAGTTTGGTACAACCAGTGCACTTCATCCCTTTTGTTGACTGTATATTCATCACAATCAACTCTGTGGCTGTGGCCTTGTGTCTTGTGAAGTAGGAACGGGCTCTTAATAAAACTTAGCTTTCCAAATGTATCTAACTGACTTGATCTTGTTTTATGTCAAGGGGCTGTAGTCACATCACATTTTTGTCTTTAGTTTTCATGCTGTGAATTTTGCCTGTGGGGGGAAAATAATACTCATCATAATTCTTAATTATACTAGTCACCCCCCTTCCTTGGCTTTGAGAATGACAGCTAAACCAAAGGGAAGATTGCATTTAAGGGAAGCTGAATACATATGTGGTTAACAAAACTGCTTTTAAAATCCTTTTCACAGTTTTCTTTATTGGGCGTATAGCAACACCTAGTGGCTTTTGGGATTATTTCAGAGACTGTTTCTAGAAACAGCTCCTTGGGTTTTTTCCTTGCTTCATTGAATCTCTGCTTATTTGGCATTTTTTTCCTTTCCTCTTGATTATGAACAGGTATCTTTGACTCTTTGTACTTTGTTATATTTAGAAAGTAAGTTGGCTCTAGCAGATAAATGGATGTTGAAGAATTGATGTTTCTCCTTAAAAAGCATGCCCTACCTAATAAGTAATTTAGAACACTGTAAGTACAAACAGCAAGGTGATTTCACAAGGTGTCAGTGTCTAGGACCCCCTAATAATGTTACTTCAATAGGAGCCTTTTGTGGGAAATAACCTCTTCCTCCCATGTGGCTATAATCCCAGATTACCAGACATCTCCGTGCATCAGCGTATGCACAAATATACACACTTGCACTGGATGCCTCATTTATCCAACACTCAGGAATGAATTCTACCTCAGTACATTTTCCATGTCATTGAACCATTTTTACATTTTGAGATTGTAGATGGAAATATGGCTAGCGTGTATCACACGCATTTCTGCCTTTTAATAAAGGATTTTTTAATAATTATCCTTATCTTGACAACTTACAGTTATCATTATAAATACTAATTACTACATTCAGGAGAAACTTTAGGACTATTTTAATTTTTTTTTAGCTTTTGAGATAATCCACTTTACTATATAACTGGGATTTAAAAATTTTTTGTGCAGTTTTGGAAGATTACTTTACATTTACAGTTATTAAAAAAATACTGACTATTTTCCCCATGGTGTATGATACATCCTTAAACTTATCTTATACCCAATACTTGGCATATTTGTTTTAAATAGACTACAGTGCTTTATAAAACATTTGCGTCTACAGTTTTTCTGTCTTCTCGTTCTGTGTCTCCTTGCTGCTGGCATTGTTTTTTGTTTTTTTGTTTTTGCAACCCTCTTCCTTTTTCTTATCCCACTCTCGGGCCCTTCTGATTTGCTGCTTCTATTCTTCTGTGGACTTAGAGAGTCCAGCAAGTGCATAGCTTAGTAGAAAGCCAGTTCTCCTGGCTCCTAATTCGGTGCTATTTCCATTATTTTACACGGAAGATAGAGGCTAAATCCATAGTGCTTTAAAGGAAGTAACTAGATTTTGAAAGAAGACATTGTCCACTACAGTAAAATGCAGTCTCAGTGATTCTGTCATTGCTGATTTAACCATTGGACAGCCTTTGTTGTTTGATTCCTGGCCAGGTAATTGAGATTCCTCATATTCAGAAACACAGAGAATTGAGTCAGTCAACAGATACTCATTGCACATCTGCCCTGCATCAGGTGCATGGGAGCACAAACATGCGTGTGTAACTTCTTTGATTACATAGTACAGTTGACATAACATGTAGGATTGCCGAAGTTTTGATAATTACTTACATTTGAATTATCCATACAAGTAGAAAGTTTTGTTTAAGACCATCCATCATAATAATTTGCAGAGGGTCTCATTTAACTTCAAACCTTTATGACTGGATGTGTAAATATGGCCAAATGATCTATAATGACACTTAAAAGAAAGTTAATTTTTCTTCTTACAGTTAATATGAACTCTAATTAAGCCATAGGGTAACTAATCTCACAAATGGCAACTTTCTCATGCATCATAAGATCTGAAATAAAAATAATATGTATTATGTAGTGTAGCTACCCTAAATGATAATATGTTTAAATATCTCCATAGATCTCTGTCACATGTACAACCTACATTATTAAAGTTTTATAAAGACACTTCATAATTTTCATTCAGTCCTTGGCTCGATTTTAAGTCAAATTTTGATTATTTACCAAAATATCTAGGGGCTAAACACAGCATTTTTTTTTTTTTTATAAACCAAAGCAATATTGTTTTTTTCATTGTTTAGAAATTACAATATAAAGATATAGTTTGTTTAGTTATTCCTTCCAATAAAAATTTTTTCTGTGGTTGTTAATTTTAGGATTTTCTGGCCTTTTCCAGTGCATTTTATGTCTCCTTGGCTTCAAATTCTTAGGGAGCAAATAAAAACTATTGGGCTTTTTGGCATACAACTTGTTAAATAGTCGAGTGACAGTAAGGGAGTCAGACTTTGGCAACCAAACCACAGGTGGCAAATTAATTAAAGCTTCTGCACCTTTTCCATGGTGCTTATCACTGAAAGAAGGTGGCCATTACTCTTTCAAATCCAAAGGTGACAATTAAAATTTTAAATGCTTACTCCTGTCCAATGGCCTGTGATGCTGTTAGGGAAACACATCTTCTGATGTCTGATGTCTAATGAATAGGTTTAATGAGAAACTCTGCTTTTAGGAACATAACCTGGGTGACAGTCAACTCTTCCTGTAGATTCAGCCACCTAATATAATCACAGCTATTAAAAGTACAGTGGAAAAGGCTTAATAACACAGGAAAATCAATGTATTGTTTAAAAAGAGCATTTTTGTAACTGTAGTACAACACCTCATTTCTGTTGAAAGAATGATCTACATAACTGGAAGAATATACATGGAATTTAATTAACGCTGCTTCCCTTTGGGCAATAACACTAGATGATTTTTCTTCTGTATTTTTTTTTTCAGATTTTCAGTAGTGAACTTGTATTATTTATTGTCAGAAACATGTTATTTAAAAGTATTTCTAACTTTCATTTTTCCTCTAAAGTGAAAGAACTTTTCCCCTAAGACTCTCTAACCTTGTCATTCAGGAAGACAAGGAGGGGACACACTGGTTTGGTGTTTAGACACATCAACTTTGATTCAGTTAATTCAACAAATACTTGAGTATCTACATTGTGCTCAGGCAATGTTGAGGATTCCACATTAAAAAGAGTCCCTGGGTAAGAGGGACCATAAACACACGTTTATGTGCTGTGGTGGTCAGTGCTAGGTGCCATGAAGATAAAGAGTAAGGAGCTTATTGAGCGTTGGGGAAGGGAGGTGTCATTTACCTCTTTGGTCCTAAGTTACTTCATGTGTGAAAAAGATTAGATCAGAGGAATACTGCAATCCTTTCCTTCTAACATTCTATGACTCCTGAATTACAGTTGGCTACCATAGAAGTGATTATTTCACCAAATGCAGAAATGGGTCAATTTTAACATTAAGATAAAGAGGAAATGTGTATCTTGAGAAGAGCAAGGAATTTAAAAATATCAGTGGTGTTTCTGTAACGATTGTTAATAATGAAAATTGCAAATGAAGATTGTAGAGCATTAAATGTTTACCCAACATAGTAAATAATATACAAGAACACATTATAAAGGAAATTTCTCTTAGGAAAAGAGTACTAAAATTTCTAAGATTGGGGCTTATATATAAATACATGAAAACCTTGGAAAACAAAAATTTGACATTAATTATGTTTTCCCAAAAGGTGTATAATTCTCAAAGCTCATTTGTGTTTTTATATAGTCAGGTGGGAACACAGCACATGGAAGAAGTAGATATTCTCTGGGCTTGGCTGCAGAAAGCCAAGAGATCAAATGGGCATCATTGTAGAAATTTCTCTTCGGTTAATAGTAATTTTTCTGAAATCCTGTCTACCTCCTGCTATACATGGCATTATTTAGCTGTTGAATGAGTAGATAACACTTTTTAAAACTTTGAAGAATATAATTACTTTTTTGTCACAGTATTGCCTCAAATTTGGGAACTCAAAACCATCCCTTCCTCAAATGGGAATGGTTTAGGTGTCATATGTCTACTGTTTTTGTCCAGAAGCTATTCCTGTGGTGTCTCACACCATCTTTCTTTGTTTCAGATGTCCTCTGGCACTTGCAGGCCTGATGTTTCAGAATCTTCTGAATTACGTCAGAAGTCACCATTATTTCAGTTTGCTGAGGTAATATGTTATAGTTTGTACTTAATGAGGAAATTGTAAAGTGAGCTTAAATTTGGTCTGATGACAGTAACTGAAAGCAATGAAGAGCTCTACGTACTTAGCTCAAGTAACCATAAATGGGAAAATAGAACCAAATTTTGGGAAAGGTAATTTTGGAACTCTTTGAGTCTCTTAATTAAGGAATAAGTATATGTTTATAAAGCTTGTTATTAACTTGTCCTAAATACGATGCCACTTAAACCTCATCACTAATTTTTATTCCTGGATGAGAAAGTTAAGAATATAATTGAATTATTGTTAGAACTTTGTCATTTATCAGGTGTTAAATCGGAAGATGGAATCGATTCATGGTTATGGGCTGTGTGTTCCTTTTCACTTATTTTAAGTACGCTTTTCTTTTAATTGAAACTTTAGCATGCAGTTGGCAGTTTTCAAAGCCTTTGTCTTGTGTCAAACCTGTTTGGCTGAATATGTCTCTGACATAGTCAGAGATGATGTAGAAGAGCCACGTTATCCTTGATATCAAGTCTAAAGGTGAAGACTGCTTCCCAAAATGTCTGCATTTACTCTAGAACTCAATATGGAGCTATCATTGGTTAATTTTTTCTAAACTTTAAACCACATGGTCTTCCCATGGTCATTTGAATTGTATTTCACTAGACCTTCTCTCACACCGTCGTCCTTCCTAATGTTTGCCCCATGTGTTATCGTTTTGTACAAGGAGAGCATATTTTTAGTTTCAGATTTTTTTCTCCTCTCTAGTGTCCCTTCCTGGTGGTTCTCAGCATTTCATTGACAGAATCGTTTTTCACATTGGCATATTAGGTCATTCCTTTTATGACATTGTTCATAATATGCCTAAGTGCACTGCTGATATCACCAGAATGTTATAATATATATTTGCTCACATAATACTCCTTATCTGTCACATTCCTTTCTGCTCTCGAAGGTGTGCTGTGAATTCCAATTGTTTTGCACATTGTTTCCCCAAGAATTTAATGTAATAGAGACTTTATTCTGCACTCCCTTTACAACAATAGTTACAGACATATTAAGTAATGTTGGTCCCAACTTTGAAAGCAGAGATATTTAATCAGTGATCCCTGAGCCCCTAAAGATCTAGTGAAGTCTCTCGAATTTCACATGAAATTTTGGCTATATTGACATGTGCATTTTTGTGGGCACTACAGCAAACTGAAGATTCCAAAGAGATCCCTGACCCTAATCTAATATTTCTTCAGGAGCTTCTTATTCATGTCAATATCTCCTTTATTCTGGTATTAATTTGTAGCAACATCCCTTTGTTTAGAAACTTGTGAAATGCTTTTTTCAGAAATCAAGATGATTTATACCACTGGTTCTATTTTGTTCACTGTCTGATTTAATCCTTAAAGAAATATATTGTAAGTCAGGCATTTCCTCTTGCACAAACCATTTGTTTTCTTCTTTTATGGAGGGTTGGTAGGAGTGAAAAGTCATGTTTAAAGTAGGACCTACAGTTTATAAATCCCAGGATTTCAGGAACATCCTTGTGGATTCATATCCTCACTCTGTCACAACTTGGATGTGGTGGTCTTTTGAAATGATAGGTTTCATAGTTTGACCAAGAAGAGTTCCACAATTTTGCCCTCAAATGTCTTCAAAATCATTGATTAGATCTTAGCCATTTTATTTTTTTACTTGTTATAGATCTAGTTAGATTACCTGTTTCTTCTTTAGTCAGTTTTGAGAATTTATGTTTTCCTAGAACATTTTCCATAAATACATACATTTGCTTAATCTATTGATACTGAGTTATTCGTAATATTATCTTATATTTTAATTTCTATAGGGTTGGTAGCAATGTCCCTTCCTTTATACCTGATTTTGGTGATTTTTGTTCTCTCTCTCTCTTTTGTGGCCAGTCCAGCTAAAGATTTCTCAATGTTGTGATCTTTTTAGAGAGCCAGCTATTTATTTCATCTACTTTATTGATTTTTCTGTTTCTATTTCATTGTTGCTGCTCTGTGTGCTTTCCCTGTTCATTTTCTACCTAGTTTCCCATTTTTCCCAGCAGTGCAGCTGGGAAAATAGTTTTTGCCTTCTTCTCAAAAATGAGTCAGCCCCCATCAGCAGTAAAGTTGCTGATTTTCATGGCCGTGTCTGCCTTGGTATCCCACCATCTCAGCCATGGGAAGGGATAGGAGCAACCTCAGACAAGAACACTACAAATTTCCATTCTTCTTACCCAATGGTCAGCAGATTTTCATAAATAAACATTTAATTTGGTTTTTGCTCTTGGTTGATGATTGTTTTTGACAATTTTGTCTAGTTTTATAGTTTTCTTTTTTTTGAGAGAGGATTTACTGACCTCTTTATCATCAGTAGAAGATCTGACTCCGAGTGTTTTTAAACAGTAACTAACCACAAAAGCCTAGAAATAACTTAATATAACTGAAAATTATATAATTAAGCCTAGTTTGTTAACAGTGGCCACAGATGGTTGTCACCTATAAAAGGTAGAGTCTGTCCCCCTCCAGCCCTCCTCTCCCTTTGCCCATCCCGCCCAACTCCCTTGAATCCAGGAGGCTCTGTGAAAACTTTGACTTGAAGAATATAACAGAGGTGATTGTTAGCCAATTTCAGGGTCTAGGACGTAAGAGATTGGTAGCTTCCTCTTTCTCTGAGAGAGAAAGAAACTCATCTTCTATGCAATGAGGAAGAAGCAGCGCTATGGAGAGGCCTCATGGAAAGACACTGAGACGCCTGGTCAGTAGCCTCAGCTGAGCGCTAACTTACTGGCCCTGTGAGTAAGCCATCTTGGAAGTGCATCATCCAGGCCCAGTTGAGCCATCCCAGTTAACTCGGTCTGTTCCTGCCAAATCCTTTCTAAATTGTGGATTTGCAAGCAAAAGAAATTATGATTGTTGTTTTAGATCACTAAGTATCTGGATGGCCTGTTACATAGCTATAAGTAACTAGAACATTAATATAGTACTTGAGGGATGGGAGTTGGGGATTAAAACTAAGAACAGTTATTTTAATATCCATTTATCATCTACCTAGCAAGTAAGATTTTCATAGCCATGAAATCGAATTGCAAAAATAGAACTTAGAAAAAAGGGCTGTGTAAGAAAAGGAGCTTGTTATTTTGAGTAGAAGGTGACTACAAATAGAAGAATAAAAAAAAAAATTCATCCTGGAGATTACAGAGCAAAGAGGGAGGATGGAATGAAGAAGAAGGGGAGGAAAGGGATCAGATGTTTGATTCAATTCCCCTTGCATGGTTTGCTTTGTGATAAGAGAAAGTAACTGAGCACAAGTGTGGCAGTTCTTGTCTTGTTATCTATCAATTTGATTCCTTGTGAGGAGGGACCTGGGCAGGAGGTTCCACACCAGCACTGAGAGTTCACCTTAAGCAGGGTTTAGAGACACAGAAAAAGAGAAAGAGGGTATCTAATTTGTATTCCATTTTACCTCCTTTTGGTCTGGATGGCCTGACTACTGAACAGAGAATCAGCAGGCCTCCTCTGGAAGGCTGCAGCAAGGCAGCACCATAGTAGAGGTTAAGGGCAGCCCACCTAAGCCAAAGGCATGATGAAAAATGTGGTAAGGTTTCAGAGGGGCTTAAAGAGCCCAGGTGAGAAAATGATATCCAGGAATCTGTCCCTGGTTTATAACCAAGCCGAGAGAGAGTGAGAGAGCAAGAGAGCGAGAGAGAGAGAGAGTGAGAACGAGAGAGAGAAAGAGTCAGTGAATAGAGTCAATAATTACATCAGTCTCTGTTAATTCTTTCTTATCCCTAAAAATCGTTTTGATACTGTATCACCAACTGGCTCCATCATTTAACCAACTTACTTTAATTAAGATGAAAAAGTGAATCCTGTGATAGAAGAGTTATGATCAAGGTGCATGTAGTGCTTGATAAGTACCCTTTAATGGAGTTGATGAGCACCGTTAATTGAGGAAAAATACCTTTATGGGACTCGGAATGGGCTGCATTTATAATGCCCATGTTTTCTGCTCTTGTTACTCATTTTCATCCTATTTTGTAGCTGGATAGAAGATTTGTTCACTTTAAAACCAAAATTAATAACTGACCTTGCTCGCAAAACATCCTCGGAAAGTATTTCCATGTGGCCCTCAGAGCAAACTTGCAATGAAGCTGCCATAATCATCAAACAGAAACAAAGTTCTCTTGATTGAACCAAGGCTGAAATAGAAGAATCCTCTGTCCACTGTCAGACACCTAAGGGGCTGTGTTGTGTGTGTGTGTGTGTGTGTGTGTGTGTGTGTTGGAGGGAGGATGTATGGTGTTATAAAGGAAAGAAAAGTTGTTCATACTCAGCAAACAATTTACTGAGTTCTGATGCCATGCCAGGCAGTGTATTCTATGGTTTATTTTCTTCTCACCATAGTCCTCTAAAATGGGGATTATTATCATCATCACCATCATCATCACCATCAATTTCCAGTTGGGAAAAGTAAGCCTCAAAGAGATGAGCTGAGCTGCCTAAGGTCATGCAGCTAGTGAGCAGCAGAGCTAAGACTCAATCCCAGATACCCTGACCCACTTCGTTTGCTTCTTTAACACTGTTTCACAGCTTCCTCTAAGCAGAGAACAGCTGGATGGGGAGTGGTGGAGGGAACAGCAAGATGGACTTTACTTCCAGCTTCCAACATTTACTAATATTTTAAAAAATTCACTGAAATAAGGAAATTTATCTCAACGGGACTCCTCAACTGATATCCTTACCAGAGACGTGGCATATGAGCCAAACTCAGTCTTTTTGTTCTTTCCATGTCTGTTTTTAGAAACGTGGCCTTTGTCTTCGTTTATCATTGATGCTGTACTTCTAAAAGGGATTGAGGGCGATGACTCGTGTTTTAATCTTAGTCAGTGTCTACTGGGGAAATATAGAGCAGAATCTGTTAGTCCATTATGGTAAAATGTCCTTGTGCATTAAAAATGACTTGTTTCCTTTCAGATATCTTCAAGTACGTCCCACCCCGAGGCTCCTTCAAAACAGTGTCAAGCATCAGCCTTGTTTCAGTTTGCAGAGGTATGGCCTTCTCTTTTTAAAATACACGTTGAGTTCAGAAAACTTACGGAGCTCCGGAAATAGCGGAATGGGGTTTTATAACGTAAAGTGAACTTGAGGCATGCCTCTTGCCATTACGAATGTAATACATATGGCAGACTGCTTATTGTTTTCTGCTGCCTTTGCTGTAATCATAGATCAGCTCTAGTAGTGAAATTAGATGCTGGAGTGGATGAGTAACTTTCACAGTGACTGCACTGGTGAATACGACGTATTGGGTCATCAATGCTGAGCTTTTGATGTGGTGTAGCTTCAGCTGTATTGGCCAGTATTTTTATTAGTGTTTAATCCCAGACTTAGGTCAGGTCAGCTCTTGCAGGATCTCACATTTCTTCAGTTTGTCAACCAGAGAGAGCACACAGTAGAGAGCATCTTCTTGGTGTGATGAGAAGGCAAATCTGATATGCTTGATTTTACCACAGAAGCCCTGACCTCAACCATATGCTCATTTCTAAGGGGCAGTATCTGACAAATGACAAAATGTATCCTGTTTGTGAAAATAAGATGCCATCTGCTTTAGGTCTTTCCTCATTTTCCTTTTTATTAATTTCAACCAAAAATGCATATCATAAACTAAGCAATTTTTTTATAGGCTTGAGAGAAAATGACAAGCAGGACTGTTCTGCTTAATATTGATGTATTGAATCACTTTGATTCATTTGCATAAAGAATGCTGCATAAATGAAATGTAAAGTGATATCCTTTTGCCAGGAGAAAACCCAGCATCTCACTTTGAAAATAAGAAAAAATTACTTTTAGCTCTTACATTAAAAAAGAAAAACATGCTGCTTCCTCTTGGCGCACCTGTGTCAGCCACCCTGACTTGATCCCACCAGTTGGCCTGCAAATCTTTAAGCTTCTCTGCCACAGTATTTGCTTTAGTTGAGGGCTGTTCTATAAAACTGGTAACCAAAACATCATAATGGTATCATTTCACGAAGAACAATTTGCTTGATGAATCTGAATAAATTAAGATTTTATGATAATTTTTCATTATGATAAACAAGCTGCTGTTTTCACTATCTGGGGAATAGTTTTAATATTTCCTTGCTTTCCTCCAATCATTGACATCCATTTACTTGATACTAATAATTTTTTCAAAGGTAAAAAAGAATTTTGGCATAGTGACTAAATTTATTTTTAATGTTGTTACCTGAGCCAAACCTAGTCAACTTTTTAGAAAGATTCCCTTCAGAACAGAATTTATTTGCCATATATTCTGTTTGATTGAATTCTACGCTCTGTAGCAGGAATATTAGAAAGGTAGTGACTCTTCTTTGACACACCTGGTATTTACATACGTGTTATTTACTAAGTTTTCAACTTAATTAAAAATGTTTGTACGGGATATCTTAGCTGGTGCATTTCTGACAGTTATTGCCACTCAGAGTGTGGTTGTTATTTAAGTGATAACATTATCAGATTTATTAGGAGGCCCTGAAGCTGTGGGCATCATGAAGGACCAGTTTGATGGTGTAATAGCCACTGTCCTTCTGATTCTGGAAAATGAGATTTTGTGCCTCCCTTAAATTAATTTGCCCTTGCTGCTCAGCACAGTCACTCCTTAAAGCATGAGAAAGTTTTCTAAGAAGAAGCTCTTCTTACTTGGGAGTCGTGCAGGGAGTTGTTTCCAGATGTCACTGTTCTATTC
This sequence comes from Camelus ferus, assembly GCF_009834535.1. Classification (NCBI taxonomy): domain Eukaryota; kingdom Metazoa; phylum Chordata; class Mammalia; order Artiodactyla; family Camelidae; genus Camelus; species Camelus ferus. Next base: position 46,550,139 of record NC_045696.1, read on the forward strand.
AGTGGCACTTATTAGTCTTCTGTGGGTTTTTGGTTTTTGACCATGGGACATATATAAGATTTGAGGAAGCTTTAAAAAAATTAATGTGAAAACTTATTAGGGATTGTTTCAAGGCATCATAACAGAGTAAGGCATACATGATGGAAAGCCCAAAATAAAATGTTTTGCCCTAGAATCAAATGCAGTTCCCCCTCTAAACTCAGTATATGTTTTTCCTAGTTATGTTTTGCATAGGTTGATAATATAAGCCCTTTCAATTCCTAAACAAGTTAAATTATTACATACTTGGTTGTTTACTTAGACATGTTATATGTGATGATACAGGAGAAGTAGAGTACATGGTTCTCTAAGGATGTATAATCTGTAGTCACTTACCTGAGCTGACCCAAGAGAACCCTAAGTTTCAGTCTCTCTCATCTGACCATACTGTCAGCCCAGTACTGGGTTGGTTTATTCAAAGCTACACAATAGCTAGCTAGATGGACTAATAAAATTATATAGTAAAATCTGCTATGAGCATATATATTGTAGTAGAAATAGAATAGCCTGTAATTACTGTGATCATATCCCTAAAGCTCTTATAATTACTTCATAAAACACCCATCACCTTTGAGAAAACACTTGACTCTTGAGATTCTTGTTCTAATTAGTCTATAGCAGAGATTCTCAAATTTTAAAATACATCAGAGTCACCTCAAAGACTTGTTCAAACACAGATCACTGAACCCCCCACCCCTGGAGTTTCTTATTTACTAAATCTGGAGTGGGACTTGAGAATTTGCACTTCCAACAAGTTTCCTATTAGGAAACTTCAGTTTGAGATCACTGCTCTGTAGTGTGTAATTTTTACCACAAGTTGTTAAATCAGCAGTGTTAAAGCACTTCCTAGAATCTCTGAGACCACACAGGGAAAGGGTTAAATGATGGTGGGTTGGGCAGATAATAGAGATTTACTAAATGGGCCACTTTGTACCCCATCCCTTTTCAGAGGAATTCTCAGTCCTATTATGCACACTTAGAGAAAAGTGAGTGTTTATATAATTCAGGAAACAATTTACTCTTTAAAAATGTTTAGCCTTGTAATATTTTAAGATCAGGCATGTAAAATTCTCAGAGACTGTTTGTGTTCATTTCATTTATGAGTGTTCATAACTCTAGGAAGTGATTCGCTATTGATCACTTATCATGTGATACAGTTATCCTAGAAACACACTGTTTGAAAAACAGTAAGCCCTGGGCATTATTTTAAGTTGAAAATAATATTTTTTTCTTTTACATCAAGTCCTGGGTCTCTGTTTTGCAGGCTGAGAAGGATATCTTTCCTCCTTAACCAAATCTGATATTTTAAAAACCCATTGAAGTGACCTATATGGAACCCTGAAACTGAGCAAAGAACGTTTTGTTTGTAGGTTCCTCGTAAGTGTTCACACTTAAAGGGAGAAAGCTGTGTCTGCGCTACAGGATCTAGAAAGAAGTGTAGGGTGCAGAGCCTGTTTTCCTCACGGTGCAGCCTGTCTCCTGTCTCCCGTTCCGTGTAGACACTCGTAATTCATCCAGATTCAGCTTGGCCCATCTGAAGAGCTGTCACTCTGTTTCCAGGCTCTGATCCATTACGTTGGTCAAAATGAGCTTCCTATCTGCATGTTTTGTTGTTTACGGGTAGTGACACATCCGTCACTGTTCAGGTCTTGTTTACTGAAGACTAATGAGCAAATACAATGCCAGAAGGAAGCTGTTGTCTCCCATTATTTAACAAGTCTGAAGGCCATTCCACATCTTCTCTTCTCTGCGGTGTGGCTGGCTCTTAACACCCTAGAGTGTATCTTCGCATTGAAAAATTACATATTTACTTTGAAGACAGGGAAGCTAATCCAGACAATTTAGACAAATAGATTGGAACATTAAAACACTCCTTCGAAGGTATTTACTTTACCAGTATAAATACAACTGTAATCTCACCAGGGTATTGTCATAATTGGATATAAGCAATAGGTGCAGATTTAAAGCATTCATTTTCATGATGGAATGCTCAGTATGTTACGGAATATTACACTTGACACAAATTCCATATACTCACACTGTAGCCCATCAGCGTGAAAGTATTACCTGTTTTATTGGAAGTGTTAAGATTTCTTCTTTTAAAGTAAGGAAGACCAGTCATCTTGTATTGTTCATTTGCTCTTTGATTCATTTATTCATCAATTATTGGTCATTTCCTCCCAAGCTACAGTGTTTATGATACCCCTCATAATTGCAAAAGGCTTCCACCTAATTTGCTTTTGTTCTTTACAACCTCTTTCCCGGGTGTGCTTCCCTACCTCAGGCAGCTATCAGATTAGCAGTTTCGCATCCAGAGTGATCATTGTCCTGGCACTTTTGCTGGACCTTACATCCACCCTGATGATCAGAACACGATAGTGGTGATAACAGATTTACAAACACCATCCAATTTGCAGAAAATAAAAAGCATAGCCACAAGCATACGACGCAAAATGGCCCACTGGTGTCCCTACCCAGGAGTGTACCATAACACTCACTTCCCTCCCCCAGCTGACTGTCACTGAAAAACATATATGAGCTCTATTGTTCTTACTTAAAAGGATGTGTATGTCTCAAGTAGAAAAGAAGATGGGGAGATGAACACAGTGGTATATAACAAATTGGCCTTATACAAGCCATGCTTATAATAGAAGCTGTCAGAGTAGATGAGATTACTGAGATAAAATGTGGAAAGAAAAAGAGAATGGGCCCTAAGAAAAAACCCTGAGGAAAACCACTTATGGACTCACTATAGAAAGGAGAGCCAACAAAGGGGAACAGCGAGGAGTGGCCTGAGAGGGAGGAGGAGAACCAGGGCTCTGTAGTACTGGAGATCCGGGGAAATCTCTCTACAGGAAGGTCAGCTGTGTCCAGTGCTGCAGGGGAGTCAAGATGAGGCTTGAGCCATAGGCATCAGTGTATGTTCAGTTTCCACCCCACCCCCAAATTAAGGAGCTAAAAGACACTTTTAGAAAGTATACCTTACCACTAAGTCATTCCATGAAAATTTTATTGTTAGGTGAGTCTAGAAGTGTTGGGCTGCTGAAATACACTGATCCTCCCCAACACTGCCCTGTACCTACAAATAGGTAACAGTCCTCCCATAGGTGATGAGGTAAACCATTCTTACTAAACATTAGGTGATGGTGTTCTTCGGCAAGGCTAGAAACCGTTCTCAAGCCTCGACTCAGACAGCCGTGCGTTAACTCAGATGTCAAATAATGCGTCCAGGCAGTCCAAAGTTCTTCCCTGAGCCTCTCCGTGTGTCATGCACACATCTGGCACAGGCAGTATGAGAGTGCACGAACACTCACAGTGGCAGGGAGCGTAAACCTGCAGCGGCACCGGCGACAGCAGAGGGAGCCAGTGGGAGAGCTAGAAGACAGTGCCGTGGGCTGTGTAGTGAAGCTGTTCTTCAGTAATTCTTGAGGGTATCATATGCTTATGTGACAGATTTAATAGTCTACAAATCATTAAATTTAATCATTATTCTCTGCTGCTGCAGTTTTTTATTCTGTTCCAATTTCAGTGTGTGACTAATTTTTGGAATTGTCCTAAAAGAGTTTATGTTTAGTAGTGTTAGTAATGATAAACCCTCATTACTAATCATTGTACCATTTATTGAGACCGTAATATGGGCTCAGCACAGTGCCAGACTCTCCACTAATATAACATGTAATCTCCACAGCAACAGTAAAACGGGGCAGGTATTATTGTTTCTGTTTTAAAGGTGAAGATAGTTCTTAATTATTTGCTCAAGTCCACACAGCAAAAAGTGATGAAGAGGTGTTTGTCTGATACAAAAGCCATGTCCTTTCTGATATACAATCTTGGTTCAACAGACTGGCATTTATGTTCAATACTGCTTTCCCTCAAGTCACTCAGAGTCAGTGATTATATTAAGTGTGTTTGTTTCTCTTAGTCTGGTGATAAGGTTAGTAATTGAATTCACCTTGTCTAGAAAAAGTAGAAGTGGCATATATCAGAAAATTCAGCTAGAGGAAAATACTCCAAACCTCAGAAAGATTCAGCCTGTAAGTTGATCTTGTAAAGAAAAAGTAAGTGATTGGGATAAACAGAAAAGGATTCTGTTAAAAATGGTATTACCTAGGAAGAAAAATTCCTTAAAATTTTCTTAAACGATTTCCTTCTAAATGGCCCAGGTAGCTTATTAAATATTTGCCTCTGCAGAGGTCTCTTATTCAGCAGGTTAGAAGTTCTACAGAAAAATTTTCTGTAGCAGCTAGCACCCAGTCTCTCCTGGAACTGAGAACTCCATAGAATTCGCTGTGAGACTTGGGGTCACCTGTAAAGATATGGTTACAAGGCAGGACTGCCTCCTAAACTGAACTGAGAGATCCCTCTGTCTTAAAGTGAGAAAAATTCAGTATCACAAAGAATATAAAAGCTTAGATTGTAGCCAGCTGCCCTAATGATGACAGAACTTCTCCAGGAGAAGAATACTTTGTAAAATTCCTGAAGAATATATGTCCTTCTCAACTCTTTACTGAGTTAAGCTGGACATTGAAAATGAAGTTTTCTTCTAAAAGTGAGAAAGCACAGTGCTATCAATGACTGGCTGCTGTTCAGCCAAATTTGCAGAAGAGTGTGCAGTCATGATGTAATGTTGCATATATGTTGAAGTGCTGTGGTACAGGCCTTAACTGTGCAGCTTCCTGAGATTTGTGATCTTGACTGTCAGTCTTTGGGTGTCCTTTAGAGCATACTCTCAGAGCCAATGCTAATGTTTTATATAAAACTCTTAGCTTCCCCAGCTTCTGTCATATTGCCTCTCACATGTGTATTAGATTCTCAGAAGAATATTTGTTGACTGACTTGAAGCTATCTTTCCACAGTGGTTCCAAATCTATTTCTTTAAAAAATTAACTAATTGCTTTGGTAAATACAAAATGAACCTAAATCTCTTTTATATTTGGCCAGTTGATGAGTTGGTATTTATATAGAAATGGAAATGCATGCCTTGTTTTAAGGATATAGAGTTAAATTTAAAGCCTGGAATACTCAAGATAATAATAATACTCTTGTCATCAAGCAGCCACCCAAGCCACACCTGTTTTTCATTATTATTTTTGAGGTTATTTACTAAAATTGGTTTCAAAATTATAACCCCAAGCGTGACACGTTTAAAGTTATTTGGTCCTTGGGAGCAATGATGTTCTCATAAACTAAGGAAAGTTCCTGAATGCGTGTGAATGGGAAGCAAAGATTCTGATATCACAGTCAATATTCTTTATGTGAATTTTTTTTTCAATACAGATTTCTTCAAACACATCGCAGTTGGGTGGTGCTGAACCTGTAAAACGCTGTGGGAAATCTGCACTCTTTCAACTGGCAGAGGCAAGTTTCTAAGAATATGTTGAGATAAGATCTGCAGCCAGTGCAAGTTAGACAGAAGTTATGATGAGTGTTCCCTCACTGTCCCATCTCACCGTGATCATAAAGTGTTCTGTATGTAATTTTCAACAAGAGAGTTAACCTTTAATTTAAGGAAAACAATTTTGCTTCTAAAAGTCATTAAGCATTGAAAAAAGTTACCCAGGGAAATTGCAAAATCTTTTCCACAGGTAGTATTTTAAACCAAGATTGGTTTTTGTCTCTCTCTTATTGGTTAATAAATAAGTCCACTCTGAATACAGAAGAATGGCCTAGGTGGTTTTCCTCTTCTCTGATTCTCTTGTAACATCTGGAAATCAGTACTTTTAAACCAGGTGGTTGATGTCTCAATTTGGGTTTTTTTTTTTTTTTTTTTTAAGTGAAGAACTCAAGTGACATGTTCTGAAGCCTGGTTTTATAACATCTATCAGTTGTACATTTGATGTGACATGGGTATAAAATGCTACGATTCTTTTGGCAAAGTAGAAAATATGCTTTTGTAAAACCTGTGACCAACAGAGCCCTCACTTGGTGGGAATTGGAAGTGGTTGTTGCTGGACAAGCAGGAGCCGTGGCCAAAATGTTCCCGCTCTTCCTTAAGGGAACATATGGGAGAAATGTCTTTAGCACCTGGGCGCTAGAGTAGCAGTTTTCTCTTTTGGTAAGACAAATTAAGAGGTATGAAATGGGTGACCAGAAATCTCTGTATTAAATGTTTTTTTCTCTCTTTTTTCTGGCTTCCTTCCAATGAGTTCCTTCTGAGTTTTTTAGGGTGTGTGTGTGTGTGTGTGTGTGTGTGTGTGTGTGTGATATGATGCTTTTATAAATTCTTTTGAGTAGATTGAACTTAATGGCATGACTTGTCATTTTCTAATTTTTATGGTAGCTTGTATAATAAAAATTTAGGAGTTTTAAATATCTTTAAATTAAGCTTTTAAAGTCTAGCCAGATTCAAATTAGAAATATAAAAATACAGAGGCCTAGTACAGTAAAGAAGTATGTGGACAGTGGGACAACTAATTCATTGTCTGATATGAAGCTTACATGCTTCTTGTGTGAGACAAATTCAGACTCAAAGGGCTACAAATTACTAGAAAACTTATGAAGACCACAGAAAATAGTTTTTAAAAAAAACCTGAGTGAGTCAGTGGCAAAGTACTATTTCTGATAAAACTAAAATGGTAAAGATCGCATGTGGTGAAGGCCCACAATGAATGTGCCTTTAGAGTTAGAGCTGTAAACATGTCTTAATAAACAGAGAGACAATGAGGTCATGAATTTGTCTAGTATCTTTAAGACTATATAGTTGTCAAGACAATTTATTTCAAAAACATGATTGTTTTTCTTAAATAATATGAATATATGGCCCTTTCTGCATTTCATAGGGGGGATGTCTGTACACATATACAATCATATACATGTGGTTTTTTAAATATTAAACAACAGTAAAAACAAAACAGTAGACAATAGTAAAACTTATGAATATATGTTTATTAAATAGTTTTGAATTATAAATGTGTGGGCCTTAGAGGTGCTTTGCTGTGGGGGTTGCTAGAAAGATGAATTTGTCTTCTCATTTCCTTTCTTTGCATAATAGTCATTAAAAAAAAAAAGGATTCCCCATTAAATCAGAGCTCATTAAAAAGAACATTCTTCTAATTTGTAGGGTTGTATCCCAAATATGAAACAGATGCTATGGTTTAACAGATGTTTGAATGCTGGTATCATAATTTAACGGGGTAAAATGACTGCAGTAAGCCTCTTCCAATTATAGCAAATCAGCTTATACTCAGACTTAGTTTCGTATAACATGCAAGTAAAAATACATGCTTTTGATGAAGCAGGATTGCTAAGAAATAATTTACCAGGAAAATCTTCTCACAGTATTATTTGCACCACATGAATATGATGCCATAATGCTAATAGAGTGTGTTTTAGAATAACATCCCAAAACCTTCCCAATTTCTAATTAAACATAAATATGTGCACAGTAGATTAATCAGCATCTCCAAATAATCACCAGTAGAAATATGCTTCCTCGGTTATTTTTTATTCCTTATGTGTTCAATGTTCCTTTTTATTGAACAAAATGTAGTATTTAATTATTTGGGTACCTCTTTAAATAAATATCACAGGATATTAAGGAGGAATCTTCCTGTGGCCCAGAATTGGTGTGGTTGTCTGAAATCCTAAGGAACAGCTTTAAATTCACAGTGTTCCAAAGGGAAAGCCACCTTCAGTTTGGGCCAGACCCTTCTCCTGCGATTTATAAAGAGGAGGCCTAATCCAGCTACCATCTCATCTGCCACTCCAGGGGTTTCCTCTCTCGTCCCCACCCCAGACCCCATGGGTGGGGTATCATAGGTTCTGCAGTCATCTGGACTACTGTCATTTTTCTTCCTGTCCTGAGGAGGGAAACAACAAAGTGCTTTCCCTTCTTCACCTCTGGCCCCTGTCAAGCAGGATGAAGACAGCTCTGAGAGAACCCCTGTTAAAGACTGAGGGTGGTACTGCAAGAAGTATCTTCTCATTCTTTGGTGAGAAGGAAGCAGTGTTTTAGATGTCGGTTTATTGATGTGCCCTTCCCCTCTCTGGCCAGGCAAGAAGAGAACTGGAGGAAGTCAGCAGCAGGGAGAGACTTGAATAGCTTGCTGCACTCTCTGCCTTGGCATGGCAAAGATACATGAGTTTTCCAGGGGCCAAGTGGGCATGAAGAATGTAGTTCAGCTTGATCAGGCAAGAGGCCATGGGACATTGGTGGGGAGTGGTTGGTAGAGGGCAGTCCTAGAACCATCCTATCTCTGACTGAGGACATTCTGAGGGGCTCCTGCAAGCAAAAGTGATACTCAGCTGGTTTGTACCAGGACAACTGTCCAGGGACTAAAATACCAAAATACTTCCTTATTGTTAGTAAAAAGACTGGAACCCAACTTCCGTGAGTACCCTTGCAGCAAGTCTGCCAGCATTCCTGGGCTTCTCCTATCCTTCTAGAAACTGGAGGACACAGCCGGGGGTCCCTAGCACCCCATTCTAGTCCTGAGGCCACGCCCCTTCTGATCGCTTGGCACCCTGCCTGTTAAATATTTTGTCTGTAATCTCTGTTCTTGGCATCCTCTGTCAAGGTCATTCAGTCTTATGTTGAGTTAGAAACTGACAGAGAAAGACGTAACCATGGGCACTTAGTTTTACCTCCACTATTCCTCCTTCTGTCCTCTCAACCAGAGGCTTTGTACCTTGTGAAGGAAGGGCCAGCCACCAGTTCAAGAACTGCTGACCCTTCCTACCTTCATCCCTGTGGGTGGGCCTGGGAGAAGGAGTGAATGAGGAGCTTTCTCTAAGACAGGGGTTGTTGCTTGCAGGAAATCTCTTCTTTTGGCGAGAAGGAAGAAATACTGTAGGCATGTAATTATTATGGTGCCTTGCACCCGCTTGAGCAGGCAAAAAGAACATTGAGGAAGGCTGGCAGCAGATAGAAACAGATTTACGTCAGCCTGCACACTCAGTTTTGGCGTTGAGAACCCCTCCCCATTTCCCAGCACCCTGGAACCAAGGAGGTGCCCTGGGGAAGTCCCTGCTTCGGGTATTTGATTGACATTTTAAACTGGATGGGTTTTTAGTAGCCAAAAATGACCTGAAAATTCTGGGATCTATTCCAGGTATTTTTTTCAGGAATCTACCTTAGCTAGGAAGGGAGATTTGGCATTGTGCTGCTGAGGTCAGAGAATTGAGAAAAACAGTCCTCTATGTTTAAACTTCCATGAGGTTCATAGTGTTCAATTAATCAGTTAATTGGCTCATGTAACTATAATGTATTGTGTTTCCTTTCATTTTGAAATTAATTAGGTCAGGTTATATAAAGAACAGCAAAGCAGAAAAGTGTTCCCCTGGAGATCATTGTGTATTATAGTTGCTATAGTCGGAGGACACACAGAGACATCTTTATCTGTACATTTTAGCAAAGAAAATTCTACATTTAAAGACCTCTGTTACTAAAATTGCCTAGTGTAGTAAGTGAAGCATTTTATTTATTTATTCTAACAAACAGTAATTACTGAGGGTCTGCATCGTGCCATTACCAGTGAGGCTGCTGAAGCTCCTTGCATATGGATGTACAAATATTTTTACTGCAGTCAGAGAGACTGTGAGCCTTCTTCTCAGATCAGTGGTACAGAAACACTTTACCTCCAGATCCACTTTGGGTATTTGGAGTACCACTAGGGGCTGGAGCATAAGCCTAAAAAGATTACAATTGGTTTTACTTATAATTTTGCTTAGATAATCTTATGTGCTCTTGAAAATAGATTATACATTTTAATAGCAGATTTTATTTTTTTACCTGCAGGTAGGTTTTTTCATCTAACCTAGGAAAATATTGACTGGCATCTGTTATCTACTGTGTGCTAGGCACTTTTCTAAGTACTTATTATGTTCTTCGTGAATTCTCACACTTGTCCCCTGAGGCAAGTGCTGTTATTATTCCTCTTTTACACATTAGGAAACAAAAGGGCAGAGAGGTTTTATGACTTGCCTAAGATCACAAGGACAGAAAGTGTTAGTGCCTCCGTAGAAACCCAGGCAGTCTCTCCACAGCCTGGGCTCTTCAGCACCAGGCTATTGTCACTTTGTCTTGTGCAAGTTGCTTGTTATAGGAGCTTGTGTCTTATAGAAGGCTCTGGAAGACAGCTTCCTCCTGCACATATGTGTATGGCTGAATAAGATGACAGATAGTTCAATACTGCTGTCAAAGAAATGGAGCTGATATTTCCTTTTTAAAAAGTGATTCTACTTTTGAAACTGCCAAGGTACATCTCACACCCTTAAATAAGTGCCTGTTTGTGAATACACTTCGGAAGATACCGGGAGGACTATAGGAAATTATGGTGTACCCCTCCTGTCCTCCAGGAACTTATTCTCCAGTTGCAAAGAGATAAAATATAAAAAGTTAAGGGATAAGAAATAAATTAAGAGTGCCAGTGGTTTCACAGGAAAGCATGCAGTGAAATGAGGAAGCTCAACTTGTGTGATCCCCAAAGTGAATGTGTAAAACCAGGAAAGGAAGAAATTAATAATAGCAGGAGTGTTCTGGGGACCCAGCACAGGTGAAAGAGCATGAAGAAACGTGGTTCTTGATGTAGGAGCTGTTGAGGAACAGAGGTTGAAACTAGCAACTTATTGGGCCGGCCCACAATTTGTTGACCTGTATTACAGGTGGCTAATTATTTTAAAACTATAAATTTCAAATAAATGCATACTTCTGACTTCTTATGAAAATTTAGAGAACCTAGAGACACTGGACCAGCCTTTTTGCATGAGAACAGTTGGTCAGAGCCGAAAAGCGGCTGCCCCCTTAGAGAGAGGTTTGCTGTACAGATGTTACCATCGTCTCCTTTCCCTACTAAGCCCAGTCTCTGAATCCAACAGTCATTGCCACCATCCATTTACATTTGTCCATCCCCCCTCACCGCTTTATAACTAACCACACATGCCCAGTGGAAATTGTGATTTATGCATAATTAAATGGAGAGATGGAGGAGATACAGCAAAGAGATAAAGGCAGGCAAACATGAAATAGGTAGATGACAGCAAGTAAATCAGCCAGGCAGGAGTAGAGGGCTGTGCTAGGAGATTTATGGAAGATGAAGGTGGAGTGTAGCTGCAAGTCAGAATTGGGAAGGTGCTTAGTGTGAAGCAGAGAAATTTGTACTTGAAAATAATGAGGGGCGGTTGAAGACTTGGGGCAGAGGTATGCAGAGGTGAGAGCAGCACTTGGAGAGACTGGCTTAGCAGCTGTGTGCAGAACAGAGCAGAAAGCCTCTGCGGACACACAGATGTGGGAAGACAAGACCCAGGATGTGGGGAGCTGGCAGTGAGCTGGGAGGCTGCAGGGGATTCAGATGGATCTGATGACTGAGTCGATGTGAGAGGTAAAGCAAAAGGAGAGTCAGAGAGGACTGTGGCTCTGAACCTGAGTGTGTGGAGAAGAATGGCTTCCAGAAGTTTGACCCTGACCTTGGAGCGTGACTTCAGGAAGCCTGGATGTTTGTAAACCAAGAGGAAGCCCTACTAGGAGGAAAGCAGAGATGAAAGATGCTGAGGGGGACGGGATAGCTGTAGAAATCCAGTACTGAAAGAGTCAGTGTGAGGGGATAGGCAGCTAGGTAAACAGATGAGTTTGGAAAGCAAAGCCCATGTTTCTCTGAGCACAGAACAAAGAAATGTCAAAAAGTCACCACGGGGTTGCTGAATTTGTTCTGTGATACCCTTTGTCTGTATGGTACTTTTCTTTATCTCAATTTGTGAAACTAATAATCCGTTAAGGTGAAGTTGAAGAGAGACGATGCTGAATTTCTCCAGATAAACTCTTCATGTATCTAAAAAGCAAGATTGTAGATCTGGTGGGTCCAAGGGAATTGGGAAAGTTGTCATTAACCCTATTTATTAGAAAAGGATAAAGATATTTTTAGAGTCCTCAATGTCCTAGTTTTTCTTGCATTCTAACTTACTAAAACCACTTATTAAAATCAAATGGGGGAGGGGTATAGCTCAAGCTGTAGACTGCTTGCTTAGCATGCATGAGGTCCTGGGTTCAATCCCCAGTACCTTCTCTAAAAATAAATGAAATAAATAGACCTAATTACCTCCCCCCACTAAAACAACAACAATAACAAAATCAAATGAGTAGGTAAAGGTAAATTTATTCTAGTTTCTATAAGAATTAAATCTTATGGAAAGTTATGGCTCACTAAACAAAAAGCTGAATTAGGATACAATTACAGAAATTATATACTATATTGAAAAAAGTAGAAAATTCCATCCCTCCAACCGTATTAGCATTCCATCACCACCACCAGTTATAGCTGGTAATTGATTGCAGTATGAGGTGTGACTCCCTGGAAGTTTTCTGTTGTGCCCTCATAGTATTGATGTGCACTATCTCTTCCATCCTGTTGTAACCCCCTGCGGCCCAGAACCTCAACGTGTAGTTTCTCGCCTCAGCTCCACCTACCCTCTCATCATATAACTGAATTCTAATACTTTTATGGTACATGTGAGGGGGCCTTTTATTTGAAAGTGGTGTGTTTCTTTCCTTTTTGTGCAGATTTGGGAGTCAGTTTTAGAAAACTCCTGTTCTAAAACTTTTCATTTTATTTCCAATTGCACCAACTTAATTCTGTAGGAACTGAAATAGAGGATTGCAGCTAATGACTTCCTGTAACACCTTTGGGGGTGACTTTAGTAAATGGCCTTTTGGAGCAAAGGCCACCCTCACTCCGTCCAGAGTCTTCAGAAATGGTATAGCTTCTGGGGGAGGGGGATGCTCAGTGGTAGAGCACCTGCTTAGCATGCAGGAGGTCCTGGGTTCAAGCCCCACTGCCTCCATTAAAAAAATAATAATAAATACGTAAACCTAAATACCCCCTCTAAAAAAAACCTAAAACAAATTAATTAATTAATTAAAAAAAAAAAGAAATGGTATAGTTTCTGAAGATATATGGTGAGTAAGCATTTAAACCGCCATTTCACCTGGCCCAGTCGTTTCAGCAAACTGAATAGTAAACTATTTAATATGCACAGGTTTTCATGTTAAGAGATGCTTAAACCAGTTCTGTGACCAGTTATCTTTTATAATAAATAAAATTGAATTTTCTTAACATTGATGCTATTCTTTATTCTCTGAAACCAGCAGCCAATATATTTTTATGGCAAAAACATTCTGGGTCTATTTAATTATGGGAGAAAGGCACATCTTGGAAAACACTGCTAAATGCCATCCTAGGGTTATGTCTGCACTGTTTTGGCAGATAATAAGCCAGGACAAAATTGACTATAAACATACCTTGGCTGCAAAGCATTTGTTTTGCATTAAAAAGCAGAGATTTTGAAATCGAAACTTCTTAATTAGTGTCAGTTCTGTTTTCTCACTGCCTTGCTTTTAATCTAGCTGGCTCCTTCGTATCAGACAATGAAAGAAAAAATATAGTTAAGAGTGAAATAATATGGTACATTTTGGAACTACTTTCCCATTTCTTTGTACCAGTTAAAGGCCATCTACTTCTGTGGTCTAATTTTTTTATCTAGTGCACATGATTAATTATTTTTCACTGGTCAATTCATTCAGTCTTTTAAAACAGGACACATTAAAGAAATGAATCAATATCTTAACATTTATAGAAGAAAATGCACTTAAAAATGTGTTTGATTCAAAGAGATAAAAGCTTGGTGTAGCACAGATTTATTGTGTCTTAAAAGCAAGTCCCCAGTAACAAAACCTGAACCTAAGGTGTGGTCTTCCCTGAACTGAAAATGACAGCCTCTCTGAACTCAGGAATGTGAAAAATAATTCCTCCATTTTATCTCACCCCTTCAATATCTTTATTGATTTTTTCTTTGCAAGCATTTTGAAGAGGATAGTTTTTTATACATCTCTCCAGCGTGTACATCCATAGGTTCTCAGCTTCAGCATAATGATTTCTGTTTTTCTTTTAAGAGTGAGTTACATTTCTTCTAACACATCACTATCAAGCCACTCTGACTTCACAGAACAGTAAGAAACCTCATTGTGGTTTCAGTTGTCAGAGGTAAAATTCAAATATTGGTGATTAATTTTCACTGGTGCGCTTGGGAACCATAACTAAGGACAGTGTGATCACTGGTCTGGGCCAAGCGGTAGCATGGTCATAATTAGCATTGTTTTTTATAGACTCGTAGCTCTTTCCTGGTATGAATCAGAATGCATTTAGATTCATCATTTACCTCAGAACTAATGAACCATTCAATCCAACACAATTATCTGTTGAATGCCTTCATTTTGAAAGATACTGGGATATTCTTGGAGGAGAATACAAGGGTGAAGAGGATACATTTTGTGCCTCCTGAATTACAGTGATTAAAAATAGAGTGGTACCTGAGGGGATAGACAATAGATATCAAATACTTATGCCCAGCATTTGATTTAAAACATTAACATTTTAACATCTTTGAATACAGCCATGGGAATCCATCCAGAAGGTGTCCTGCAGATGATTTTACATTCTCATTTTAAAGAAGGTTATTGTTCAATTTAAAGTAATAATCAAAGAATAAATTGTCATTTACCGAAGTTCTGTTTCAAGGCCTGATTAACAACCAATCCTCTATTAAGGACAAGTTGGCCAGTTAATAACAGACATTAATTCTTTGCTTCCTGCAATGCAGTTTTATTCACTTGAGTTCACATTGATTTATGTTCTTTTGTGTCCACTCTGTGCTTATCCCTGTGCACATCCATGCACATGTACATAATGCGGTTGGTATGTGCTTTCTAAAGTCCCACTAAAGACTTGATATATGCGCCCAAAAGTAGATGCAAATAGATATGCTTGTACCCAAAAGTAGAACTGAGCTTAGTTATATCTTTAATAAGAGCTGCTTCTTGAAAGATAATTGATTTAATATATTTCTGAATCTAATTTTGTTGTATATGGTTCCCCTCTGCCTCCAGCTATAGAATCGTTCATCCCTAGAGTGAAAAATTAGAGCAAAGCAGTTAGTTTGCCAGGGCCACGATGTGCTATTAATGATACCAATACGGATATTACTGCTACTAATAATAGCTAGCATTTATCCTACATGGCTTAAGGCCCCAAAGGGATGGTTGTCACAACACATTATTCTTGCTCTGTATTAGACACTATTTAAGTACTCTACGTGTGCAACTCATTGAACCTCACAGTATTCCTAGGGCAAGTACTATATTAACATCTATATTTTATAGATTGGGAAACTGAGGCACAGAAAGATTTAGAGAAAATGAGTTCATTGGTGGCAGAGCCAATCTGTAGTCCTAAACAATCCAGCTCTAGAACTCCTGCCTTTTGAAATTGCCTCTTAATGTAAAATTTGCTTATTTATAAGAGTGATGGCATCTTCTAAGGCTTACTGTATCCATGGCTGTTCCCAGGCTGTTTATCCCATGTGGAAATATAGACTATTAATTCCTAGAAACTTTTGAAAATTATTTCTAATAATATAATATTTGAACTGATAGAAAGGGAGATGAAAACTGAATTATTGAAGTCTCTCCTTAAAAAGTCATTGTCCAGTGCGTTTCCCCAGAATCCATTTGCCCTGTATGCTAGCTTATCCCAGGTGGCTACGGACTACCTTTCCTGGGTTCCCATGTCCCCTGTTTTCCAGCTAGGTTTAGACAGTGGGAGACATTGGTGGAAGGTTAGAGGGTGGGAGAAAGAGAGAGTCTCGGATGTGCAGGGAAGGGGTGAGGAGGGGTGGGGATAAAACAAAGGCAGCATCTCTTCCATGTGTCCAGCTCCCTCCAGATTGGCCCACCATGGTTCCATCTTCCACTGGGGACCTAGTCCCTGGGCTTCCTTCCCCCATTTGTCTCTGCTGTGGGTTCCTGCTGTTGCTGATCCCTGGGTTACCTCACCACCTGTTTGGGTGTCTCAGTCCTTCATGACCTGTGCAGTCAACTTATTCCCTGTGTTAAACTCCCTCGGCTAGCTATGCTGTATTTGTTTGCCTAGTTAGATCCTGACTGGTGCACACGCCATTCTCATTTTCTATTTTGTATGCTTGTAAAATGGCTAAGACAATGCTATTGGCATACTGTATCTGGATTTCAGCAAGACTTTTGACAGATATGATGTCATTGTAAACAAAACGGGGGAAATTTAGACTGGATTATTAAGCATTCTTAGATTGCTGAAGTTTATTAATGTTCAAATCAACCTGATGAAAGGGCTCTAGAGGTTTGCCAGAAGCCTCTGTCCTTGGCCATGTCCTACTCAACAAAGATTTGGGTGAGGACAGAAAAAGCAACCTTATCAAATGTGTCTATAACAAAGCTGGAAGGTAATTTAATTCAGATTTTGAAAGGATGTACTTTATAAGGAAAAATGGAAAATCTTGCGTCTAGGTACAAAAAGTATGAAGATACAGAATGAGAGAGACCAAGCTTCCCAGCATGGTATGTGGGTAATGAAATCCAGGATTTGAATTGACTATAGGCCCAGTATAAGCCAGAAAGTCATCCTTTTTTTTTTTTTTTTTTCTAAATCAGTGAGGGGAGTTCATCTTTGGTTCCCATTAGAAGATGAGTGTCCCTATCAACTGACAAATAGTCCCACTTTTCGTCTAGAGTATTATAGGAAGGCTAGGAATGTAATATAAGAAAAATATTGCTTAATTGAAGCATCAGTATTCTCCAGCCCTTATAAGCTTTGTGTCATTTACAAGTTGTTTTCAGGCACATTTGTTCGCTTTTGCCCAGCTAAGGATGTACTGTTACCCATTTCTCAGCCTTTATATCCTCATGCGAGTTCAAATGTAAGCTGCATAGCTCACTGTGTGGCCTTAGGCAAGCAAGAATGGTGCTTGCACGTGAACCCAGCTTATTTCTGTAAACTCCATTCCCACTTCAGGACACCATACTGCATGTAGATAAGAGAGACACGACTTTCGAAAAGTCAAAGTTGATACAAAAACAGCTCATTTTACTTGTGATGAGCAGTTAAGGGGACATTATGCCAGGGGAAGAGACTCACAAGAACATTAAGTCTGTCTTTTAGGATTTGAAAGTCTGTCACATGACAGAAAAAGTGGATTAATTTAAGTGGCTTCAGGAAACAACTAAGATACTGATAGGGTTATAGACTTTTTGCTTACTATTTAAAATGTTCAAACAGAACTGCCCTCTAATATGGTCACTGTCTTTGTGTGAAAAGTTGAATAAGTCATTCTCAGGAATTTTATAGTAAAATGAATTTCTACATCAGGAAGAATGTTAAATTAGATAACTTCTAGAGTGGCACCTGACTCTGAGAATCTGATTTGTGTTTACTTGGGTTTTGGTTAGTGGGATTTGTGATTTGTGGTTATTTGTTTTATTTTTATAGTTTCACTTCCAGCAATATTATTGTTTTTTTCTTATAATTTAGAATTAACATGCTCTATTTATGAAAAAAACTTTTAAGAGCCTGAAACAAGGAAGTAAAGCATGACTAGTGCTTGGTGTAATTACCTTCCCAAGAAATATTATGCTGTTTCCCAGAATATGTCCCCAGAGTGAATGTCTGCACTTGTTCCATTTCATTCCTATGTGTAGAATCCTATTGGGGTGATGAGGAGAATCGTTTTGAAATATATTGAAGCCGAGAATAGTTTGCAAAGTATTATTGGGTTTGCTGAGATGAACCTGTGCAAATGCAAACTGTTGGCATACCACTGTAAAAACCAGTGCCTGTGTGGCCAGAGGTCCCTGAAATGACTTATTAAAGGCCTTCAGAGTGATGGTGGTTGAAAACTAAAATTTACCTTGAGGATGCCTTTCTATCCTTCCTTCCAGAAGCTAGTGTAGTCTCTGACCCCATATGGGATAGTTATATTCATGTAGGGCTAGGATAATTGAGAAAAGAAAATAAAAATTCTTTCAAAGTTGATACAAAACCAGCAAATCTTCCATGAGAGTAAAGAGTAGATGAAATGTCTCAGTGTTTCACAATTAATGTAAGATAACATTTTGCTTTGATCTTACTTCTGGTTCAGTTTAATAAAGGGAAGTTCTCAGTCTTTATAACTACTTGCTGAGGTCTAAAATTTAACTTACATGACTTTCTGAAAAGACAGCTCTGTTTTGAATCCATGATATTTCAGCTCTTCCCTGTGAATGATCTGAAGGGCTGGGTGCTTTTGTCGTGTTCCTTTTTTTTTTTTCCAAAACCTTCCCTGTCTCCCTCCCCCCGCCTCTTGTCCAGTTTCTTCCCAGACTTACTAATTATAACATAATTCTTACGGAAGGATTTGAGATGCATTGAAAGTCCTAAGGCGAAAAATGATGTAAACTAGCATATAATGTTTAATTCAATGTATTATCCATTTAAGAAATGAATTTTATTGGTGTTAATGATCTCTGACAACTTGCCATTGGTTGAAATGATGGTTTTTCTTTTAAAACATACCAGTTTCCTACTCATGTCTTGATTTGGGGCTCAGCAAGCCCTAATAGCCTTTTTCCTGTAAATTGACAATGCAAAGTAGGTAACATGAGTAATGGCTAAGAATTCCTGTGCTGCCCTTGGCCTAATCGGCCTTGTCACTTGTGATGAATGCCTCAGAGGGACTGTGGAGGGGGAGAGACTGGCAGGACAACATGGGATGGGCTTTCGTGTCCTCCACTGGGCCTGGCACTTGGGGGACTCACAGGGAGTGTTCATGAAATGAAAACCCAGCACTGACAGTGAATTTTACAATAAGCTGTAATTACCTCTTTTAGAAAATAGCTTTAGATCACAGTTTCAAGATTACTTGGTTGCTGGAGAGGAAGATGGCAAGTTTCTCCTTAAATACCCTGTATGTGAAATTTGGGGAGATTAAAATCTTAACCAAATTGCTTCCAGATGTGTTTTGGTATTCTAAATTCTCCGGATTTTAGGAAAATGATACAGTATATATATCTTACAGTATGCCATTAATTCCCCCAGTGCATATTCAGATTCATGGAGATTTGATAGCAAAAACATATGAATAGTCACATTAAGGTGAGATAAATGAACGTAACATGTTAAGTGGTTTTATATTAGTTCTGGTCAGAATTTGTAGCCAGGTAAGTTCGGCTCAGATGGAGTTTGCCCTCAAATGAGTTAAAACAAAAAACCCCTACCACTGATTTTCCAGAGCTTTTGTGATCTTGAAGTTATCTTTCAGCATTTGTGGGCCTGTAACGTTTTGTTCATTACCTAAAACCTGTAGTTGTTTAATGAGTCATCTTAGCATTTCTTATTTCAAGTGGCTAGGTAGAAATTGTTGCTGTTTTCCTCATTACTCCAAGAAAAAAGAAAAGGCAGATATCTGAACAGAGTTTGGGGATGATTTACTAAGTACTGCCATAAATACATCATCTCACTTAGACCTCACAGAATCCTCTGAGACAACTATCCTTACCGTTTTTATTTTACAAAGGTAGCAGATTAGAGAGGACTGAAATGACTCATTCTAGGCACATAGTTAGCAAGTAACAAAATGAAGACTCACACTCAGGTCTTTCAACTCTAGATCCTATCCTTCTTTTACCAAAGTTTGTTTTCATAGGAAAAGCTTCATTAGAAGCTAGAAAATGGGAATTTGATTATGCATGCTCCTCTGGAGTTAAATGAGTATGTCAAAACCTTTTATTGATTTGAATCATTTAAGTTAGTTCGGCAGAAGTGGATTTGTTATTGTGAAGTTTGAAGTTTGTTTTGATTATTTTTTTAAAAGGATGTAATTAAAAAATTTAAGCTAATTTCAGATATTGAATAATGACTTTTTTTATTATTCTCTCATGTTTGTCTTAACTGTATAGATGTGCCTGGCATCAGAGGGGGTGAAAATAGAAGAATCAAAGCTAATAAAAGCTAAAGAATCAGATGGTGGAAGAATGAAAGAATTGGAGAAGGGGAAGGAAGAAAGAGAAATAAAAATGGAAAAAACAGAAGAAGCCAGGCTACAGAAAGAAGCAGAATTTGAAAAATCAGCTAAGGAGAATGTAAGAGAGTCTAAGGAATTAGGAAATTTTGAGGAGCTGCAAATGGGTGATATAATGGGTGTAAAAATGGAAGATCCCAAAGAAATTAAAAAGGAGGAATTAGAGGAAGATCAAAAATGTAGTCACTTCCCTGATTTTTCTTACTCTGCTAGTAGCAAGATAATAATAAGTGATGTTCCCAGTAGAAAGGATCACATGTGCCATCCTCATGGAATTATGATCATTGAGGATCCCACAGCATTAAACAAACCAGAAAAGCTGAAAAAGAAAAAGAAGAAAAGCAAAATAGATCGACACGGAAGTGATAAATCCACACCCAAGAAGACTTGCAAAAAGAGGCAGTCCTCAGAGTCTGACATCGAGAGTGTCATATACACCATTGAAGCTGTTGCAAAGGGAGACTGGGGCATCGAGAAACTTGGAGAAACCCCTCGCAAGAAGGTCCGCACATCCTCGAGTGGCAAGGGAAGCATTCTGGATGCCAAGCCACCAAAGAAAAAAGTGAAATCAAGAGAGAAGAAAATGTCCAAGGAGAAATCCTCAGACACTACCAAAGAGTCAAGACCTCCAGATTTCATCAGTATTTCTGCCAGCAAGAACATTCCTGGTGAGGTGCCAGAGGGTATAAAAGCAGAACCATTGACCCCTACGGAAGATGCATTACCACCCAGTCTATCTGGACAGGCCAAGCCTGAGGACAGTGACTGTCACAGGAAAATAGAGACTTGTGGCTCCCGGAAATCCGAGAGGTCTTGCAAAGGTGCTCTTTATAAAACCCTGGTGTCTGAGGGCATGCTCACCTCTCTGCGAGCTAATGTTGACAGAGGTAGGTGACTTCTCCAAATCTGAAACCTGGCAGAATTGCTCCTTTAGACCTATTGAAAAGAACCACCTTAAAGAAAGAACAATAGAGTATCAAAATAATATTTTACATTTGTACAGTTCTTTATGGTTTTAGGTCACATACATTTGTCGTTTTACCTGTATGTTTTCTGGAACCATTGAGAAGCGTTTGCATTTATTTTGTACATAGTTCTCAGGATGTGAGTGTTCAGAGTTATTCAAACCTTTTTTTTACTGGTATGGACTGGCTTTTTATTTTGAAGGCTCAGTTTTGTGTGCTTGGAGCTCTGGTTTTTAAAACTGCTGGAAATAATTTTCTGAATCAAGCAGATATGTTTGGCAGAATCTTGACCTGTAGGCTCTAGAAGCAAAAAACTTACCTAGCCTCCCCCACTAGGAAATCAAAACTATAATTGAAGAGAAGTTCTCTTTAAAACATAATAATATCCAGAAACCAGTTAACGTATATACTTTTATTCCATAGAGTGTTTCATAAACACTCATCTATTTTAAAATACAGTATCTGGCTACAGGACTTACCTCTTGCCATGTGAAATTTCAACTATAGAGATGTGTGAAAATTTGTCTGAGTTGTCCTGAATGAATATCCTTGAGAATACATAGTTCTCCAGGGATGTCATTCCCTATGTCTTGGGGAAATTAGAATTCATAGTGCCCATCAGCAAAAGGCTCTCACACTTCAGGCTGATTCTCTAATGGAAAAGCTAGCAGTAGTTAGTCTGTTTCATGAGCCATGTGGTACCTGTTGAGTTGTGATGAGACAATGAATCACAGAGGCCGTAAGCTCCTTTTCTGCATGTTCTGTTATGGAGGGTGGTCCAGATCACTCTGACCACTCTGAAATAGTTAATAGCATCATGCAAATGCTAGCTAAGGAGTGAGGAGGTTGCTTGTGAAGCAGCTGAGATGATTTGCTCTCCGTCCCCATATACTAAGCACACTCTTCCTGTCGAATTTCCTTAGGGAAACGAAGCTCAGGAAAAGGAAACTCCTCCGATCACGAGGGGTGTTGGAGTGAAGAAAGCTGGACATTTAACCAGAGTGGGACCAGTGGGAGCAAGAAGTTCAAGAAGACAAAGACAAAGGAAGATTCTCTCCTCGGGTAAGTGCCTGTGAGCACAGTCAGCCACACTACACAGACGCCAAGTGTGGTGAGATTTCCAGGGTAAACAAATCACTAACTGCTTGTTCTTTGCGTATCCGTTCAGCACTTACTGCAGGTCTTAGTGAACAGGTGAAGGAATACAAATCAGGTGTATCACGTGATTCCTGCTGTTAACATGGTTATGTGAGTGATAGTGTCACTCACATTTTAAGTACAGTGGAGAATATGTAGATTTTAGACTTAGGCCTGAGTTTGAATGGAGGTCCACCCCATTAGTGGTGTGACATTGTAAATCCTTTGGTATCACCAGATGCATTTCCCTTCTGAAGTTTACGACGGATACTGTGTAAGTATGTTTACGTTTTGCTAATTTTACATACTGTATGTACTTCATTTAATATTTCTAAAGGTTATGTACATGTTTATAAAACAATGAAACTATAAATAAAATTATGTTTCTACCTCTAACCTTGTTTTGTTTAAACCACGTTCTGTTGCTCTAAGATAAAATTTTAGATTACATATTCTCTTCATACAGACTATTCAGTAACTAATTATGTAATAAAATGCAGTATCAAGAAATAGCATATGTCAAGACAATATCATTAAGAATTATTTCATTTTTTATGATATAAAACAGACTCCTAATACCAGTCTTCACACAAAGCACTTTGTTATTTAGGAGATCCAGTACTTTATATTGCTGAGGAAAGCATCTGTGTATTCAGTTGTCCTGTTTTGAAGATCCTTTGCAGTTTCTCATTAGCTCAATTTGAAAAGAATACATTGGGGAATAGAAATAAGTACATTTTCATATATTCCACATTTTTTCATAAGTGTGTTTAAAGGTATGCAAATTTTATGCATTGGGAGTATCGTATTTGGTTATTCATAAATATTTGCATTTCTGTATATGGGATAATATTTTTTTTTCAACTGGACATTACAGTCCTTTAAAGTCTGGTTTATCCTAAGGCTCTACATCATCACATAGTGCGAGGGTGGAAATTATTTCTCATGATGATGACGATATATTTATAATTTTAAATATTTCCATTCTAATATTTTTGAAGTCCGAAGTATTCAGATTAGTTTTGCTTACATCATGCTTAAACAGTGGCATGACAGCCTTTACATTTGTCATGGTCAAATACTTTTAAATGCAGAATTTCCTTAAAAAGTGACCACTGAGCATCAGACCAAGTGTCTGTATCTTCTGAAACTCCTTGCCCTGTGGGTCTGCATGCTGAGAGAGGGGCAGGTCTTGCTGCAGACAGTATGAAGGCCCAGGGAAATAAAGCAGGCATGAGGGTTCCCCAGCAGAAAGTTCTCTGATGCTTCCATTAGAAACTAAACTAGTGGGAGAGGTGCTTTCACCAATTTTCTCTGAGGGACAAGAAAAGTGAAAGAATCTTTTGAAAGTCTGTTCCTGAAAAGAGACTGGGGTGTGGGGTGTCTTTGTTTATTTATTTTAATCATTTCTAAGGAAGCCACATGTACTTAAGTGGGGATGTGGTTTTCTACAGGCTGAATCAGTGGTCAAACTCTGGTCTCTCCTCCTCTCCTTTCTTTAAATATTGGCCTGTCAGAATCAGACTGTCTGAGTTTGCTTTGTTTAGAACATGCTAACATAGTGATTTAGCAGTGAAAAATGCCAGGTCCTGTCGGTCTTCTCTGAGATTTCTAAATGAGCATTTTAAACCTTTTTATCACAGAAAATGTGCTACCTGTTTAGTTAACTGTAGCCAATAAAAAATTCACTCTGTTGGCAGTTCTACTTTTTGGCAGCCTTCTCCAAGAAAAACATAGGTGATTACTCTAGTTGAAAAAAGGGAAAAGAAGGTCCCAAGAGATCTTACGAGTTACACCTTGCATTTGCATATTTTTCTTCCAGTTATTTAGTGTCTGAAAAATTCATGACTTAGCTTTCTGATAGTATCTGATTTTCCATTAGTATAAACATGTTTTAACTGAAATGAGGACAGACAATTTTGAGGGAGAAACATCCCCCCTGCCTACCACCATTCACTGCTGTGATATATCTGAGTAGTAGCCTTTTTCTGTTGGCCATTTTGGTGGTCACCTTGACTGTCTTATCACTTCTTCCAGTTCTTGTACATTCCTCCAGAACTGAGAACAATCTTAGGTGGACACATATCACGTACATCCCCCAGGCAGCAGCCTAACACACTGGCTTTTTGTAAGTCTGTACTCCAAGCTGCTCTCTTCCCAGTACGCCTTCCCTTTTCCATCTACCGAGCACAGCATTTTTCTCCCGCAGCCTCTCCCATCTGTTTGGGTTGCATCTTAGTTAATAAGTCTCACTATAAAGGAAAGCCAGCAGCCAGCCTAGGCTCCAGCAGGCATGCTGGCATTGCCGTATAGGGGCCTTAGAGACAGTCAAAAGCAGGCTAAGGATTTCCCAACTTCACGGGTGACATTTTCTGAAGTCATTTGTGGTTTGCGTTAAAACGATGTTGCCTCTCTGCCAATGTGTTCATTGAAAACTGGCTTTACTTTTCTCATTGAGTGTTTTGTCCTCATCCTGGTCAACTGTGCAGAATTTTTTTTTCTGATATTCAGAATATTTGTTTGCATTTTCTTTGTATAGGTATGTTTTAATTAAGTACTAACTAGTCAATAGATTTTTTTAATTAAGCTTACAAAATTACCAATATGCCATATTATCAGTAAGCTTGCCAGTGTTTATATGTGTATATGAGAATCTTTAGAATGAGAAACTTATCTGAATGGAACATGCTTTGTGTTGAATTTAATAAAAAATTCTCATGCTAAGGGAGAGAACAGCAAATTCTCACCTTCAAAAATATTCTATTATTTTATCTAATGTTCCTGCTTTTCTAAGGTAATAACATAATCTTTCATGTGAGTTTACTAAGAAAACCGTGCTGGTAAATCTTTTCAAGCATTTCTAAAAAGATGTTTTTTGTCCTTGAAAAGAATTTATTAACAATGCCCTAATTCTTAGGGACCCCATTTTCAAATGAAATATTTTAAAATATACCTTGTATCATTTTCTGTTTTAATATTTACATCATATGCTGATTGATTCTATCCCCTCCCCTTTTTTTATTAGCTCAGCAAAGCTGGATGAAGAATTTGAAAAGAAATTCAACAGCCTCCCTCAATACAGTCCTGTTACATTTGACCGGAAATGTGTACCTGTCCCAAGAAAAAAGAAGAAGACTGGAAATATGTCCTCAGAACCGACTAAAACCAGCAAAGGTTAGATGTGTGCTGTGCCTTCATGCAGCGCGGTCAGAATCTAACCTATTCTAAGCCTCTGCAGCTCCCTTTAGATACGCAGTCGGGTTTAGAATTGAAGCAGCAGTGAGTTGGAATTTCAGGTTGCTTTCCAAGATTATCTTGGTTCTTGCTCACTTCTTTCTCCCTTCTTTCCTTCCTAGTTCTCCTCAGTCTCCATCCTTTGGCATCTCAACCTGGGTACATTTGCCTTTAAACGTGTAGCTCTCTTGAAAGTGTTACATATGGCCTTCGACCTTCTGCTCTCAGAATTCAAACTGGGTACCTTGAGCTTTTCTTGAGCAGAAACTGCTGGCTGAGTCCAATTCTTCTGTTGCCTGTGTGTCTGCAACAGGTTGGACTCTGGGGCAGTGAAATTCTAACATTGACCTAGTAAGCAGACTCTATTCTTTACTGGCATTATGAACCAAATGAAAATAAGACTCCCCACAATACTCTGGCAATATATTTTTATTGGTTTTGTTAAATTTAGAAAAATACTGTGTTTAGCATATTCATTTCCAGGAATGTCAGATTCTCCTCTGTGTATATCAGGGAAGCTTTTTAAATTATCAACATAACTTGGGTGGATCTCAGCACTCATTGGGGCAACACTGTAGTTCATGAGGCGGTTTAAAGAGTGTAGGGACATTTTCAGTGGTCTCAACATCTGGGACCACTGTTACATTTGTGGGACAGGGGCAGAAGCTGGGGTTCTAAATATCCTCACCTATGCGGGACATTCAAACACAATAAAAGATTGTGCTACCCAAAACAACAGTATTGCTCCCATTGAGAAACTTGTCTTCTGATTTTACTTCGGTCTAAAGATTGATGGGGAAATATGCTTCTAGTTTTCCACCGAGATATGAAAGACTTTGGTAGCTCTCTTGTCAGGATGGTGAATGGAGAGATGAAGAGCTAGTGTGACCAAGGTTCTGTTGTTTCCAGGGTCAAAGTCAGAGCAGGATTTGATGAAAGGGTTCTTCTAATTGCCCTGTAAAAGTGGATACCTGTTCCTTGCTTTATGTCAAATCGGATTAATTCTGTTCTTTTGTGTATTTTGGTCAGATGGATGGATAGATAATGATATTAATCTTTATGTAAATCTTGCTAAAATGTAGCAATCATAGATAATAATCAAAGATAAATATTGAGATATGTGATTTTATGGATTTGGGGAGAAGATAGAAAGTGTATGTCGAGGAAAAATTATGTCTCTGAAGAAACCTGTTTAGGTTCTCCCTCAAGACCTGAAAACCCCTCCTTGTACACTGCAGTTGAAACAACTGGGGAGGGTCACTTTGAGATCTGTATCTCAAGATGGATTTGAAGGCTGAAGAAAATTCCCCCTTAATGATTAAAGGCAGGGAGGAATGTAAAAGTGATTTTAGAATTAGCTCAGTTTTCTGCTGTGGTTAATAAAAACAAGTCTAGTAAATAAAGAACTAAAAAAGAAATGTTGCATCACCAAGTTTGCTCATCTGGGAAAATAAAATAAGGTTGTTCTGAGATTTTCCAAGATAAGCAGAAAAGAAATAAAGCAGCTTGTTGACAGGTAGGTAGCTGAACACATAATAGATTACCAAGTGAAATGACAGTCCTTGCGCCCTCGAGATACTTAGGAGTACGCAAAGTAGTCCATGAGCCCAAAGATGCCAGGTATCTTGAGCCCCCGTAATTCAAGGATTTAAAGTTGCTGATAAACACCTGACAGGCCAATAAAATGGAACTTAATTGATTGATGTGCAGGATGCATTCTCTTCCTCTACTTGCAGTTTGAGACATTAATTTTAGAGCTCTGAAGTTGGCCGAATTATCTTTCAGGAACTGTAACAATAGATTTATTTTTGTAAAGCTATAAAACCCTGAAGTTAGGATCTATTTTCATGAGACCTTCTCTTGGGTCTTGGTTGTCTGTTACATGTTTTTCCTCTCCCAGCTGAGATTAACAGTATTTCTTTTGATGTGAAATAGCTTTTTGGTGCTTTGGATTATGCTTCATACAGTATCATCTTAACTCTTCCGTTATGCCTCTCAAGCCACAAAGTCCCTGGTTTTTATACAGTGTATCAGTAACTACATAGGTGGGAAGTCTGTTAAGACCTTAGATTTTGCTCTGCATTCCAACTCATGGAGCAAAATGCAATTAAAATAAAGCAGAAATTAAATAATATATTCTCTATTTAGCAAACGAAAGAAATAGTATTTATGACTGATTGTAATTTGGCATTAGCAGCACCAGTGTACTATCCTACAAGTTATTATGAAATTATCATACCAGCTGTGCTTTAATTGCCTGATCTTTAACGGATAGAAGAGATTGTTTTCTTAGACTCTAGACCCTTTGCATCTTTGCATAATGAATCGTTCAAAGCAAACACTGTGTGTGAGATCCTTAGTTCATTAGTAAAGGAGCATGTGTTCATAGGAGACCTCATTTTTTTCTCCAAGAGTTCACCATTTGTTTGTATTTTATTTTCTCCTATATTTTTTATTTGACATTCATTATGTTTCTTTTCCTGACTTAAACTAGGTACTTTTAAAAAAAAATCTATTTCAGATTATATAAAATATATAGATTTTTTTCTGAAATATAATTTCTAGAGGAAATGATTACATAGCATTTATATAGTTATATATCTCAAAATCATAGTACCTGCTTGGTCTTACACTTCTGTTTTTCCAGTGGTGATCTTCTTTATATCTGTATTTCCAAGTAGTCTCTTCCCCTTTCCCATGATCCCCTCCACTATCTCTGCCCTGTCCCTTATTTCTATGTAATAGATCTTGTCAGAAACTATGCAATAAAAATTGGTGAAAATAATCGATGTCACCTTCCTCAAATGAGGCTCAGACTACGTTATAGTAGACTTAGGATATAGGTGATTTAGGAATAGAATTTCCCTTTGCTTCTAAGAACAAATTATCCAGGAAATTATGATCCGTTTAACTCAAATTGCAAGTCGGCTGAAGCAGCCCATTCCTGTAGTATTTTCTGGTTTATCTCTCACGGTTACTTGTATGTATTCAAGTGAAAGCTTTAAATTATAAGTCTAAATTTAATTGCTACTTCTTAAGAGATTTGTTTGACATATTACTTAAAGTATACTGTTAATATATGAAGCACTTTTTACAAAACTATCAGAAGTCAGAGTGCTCTGCAAAATAGTAATTTTCAAGCGAGGTTGGGTCATGGAGAGAAAGTTAATTGAGTTCAATTTAGAGTGTTTAAATTATGCCCAAACTTGACCCTTGACTTAAGTTTTCCTCCCTTATCTCTTTATCTTTTCACATTGTTTTTTAGCCCATTATCAAACATACTGTTGGTCTTTCTCATTTTTTCCAATGCACACTTATTGCAAGATTGAATATCAAATGGTTAAGGATTAGAGATTTTAAAAAAAACACAGTAGTAATAAAAGAAGCAGGTTTACAAAATTAAAGATTGAGGACAGAATCCCCTGTTTGGGATTGAGCCAACCTACAGACACTGTCAGTGCTCGAGAACCAAGATCTAATGAGAACTGGGCCATTCTTTCCTATCAGGAAATGATAGCTTCCAGGTTGGGCAGAGCTCTGCTTTTTTGTTCTGTAACTGTGAGTTTCATTGCCACCAAACATTTTCATAAACATGATGACAACGCATTTGCAGATATAAAAGGTGTACCTAATATAATCCCGAGTTTTTTTTAACGAGGCACGCATGTCTAGCCCAATAAGGTGGCTCCTTCCCCTCAGTGAGTTCTAACTTGATTGTGGCTGGTTTGCTTGAACTTAATCAAGTCCACAGATCCATATGCCCAGCAGCTGTAAGCACTTTTCTATACATTATTACAAAGGAATTTATTGTTTCATTGATCATTCATTCTTTACATCCATTACAGAAATTACACCCTAGTCTTAGCATAAAACCTTTTGGTCTTTTTATAGCTTAAAAATATGAAACTGTAGAAACTGGGCATTAAGCCACCACCATTCAAGTTATGCCTAACATTTGTTTCCTACAGCAGTTTTAAAGAGCAAGTTTCTCTTAATTCACCTTACCTGCTGACTTTGAAAAATTGCCATACCACACTAATACTGAAATGGCTCCTGTGTCACTACACTTCTCAGCCAAAACATGTCTATTTTTCAGCAAACCATGAACAACATTAATGTTTTGGAAAAGTTACTGTAAATGCCTCTATGGCACCCCTTTTGCCCTCTCAGATTATGATTTGTCTCTGCTCTTTTCTACCCAGCTGTGAAGCTGGGGTGCAAGAGGAAGTTATACCTTCAAAAATACATGCCATTCTACCCAAAAGGAAATGTGGAGTCCTAAGCTAGCTTACATGCCAGTTAACAGGTGATTTTGTCATAGGAAGTGGAAACTGATACAGTCTTTCAAGGCATTTGGTAGGAAGATGAGGGGATGAGCCAGCATAGAAACTTGAGGTGGTTTAGTGGAAGACAATTGCCAGTTCTTTGCTTTCTGAATGATTCCTTCTAAAACTCTTGTCTTTCCTTTGACTTCCTACCTTCTTTTCCCTCCTTAGACATTTCTACAGTAAGGTAACAATTAACTAAGGAAAAAATAATAAATTTTCTTATATTTGCTATTTATTACAAATTTTGACTGTTTTCTTTAGACAGAATATCAAACATATGCCATACTGGTGGGCAGGAATCGAAATGTTCACTTCTTGACTCTAAAATTGCTGCTTTTCAGTAAATACAATCCTATTACTCCTTCAGGTTCATCACTTTTTTATCTGAGGTTGTCATTTACTTAGATTTGGTTTATAGTTATAGTTTGGGGATGGCCAGGAGCAAGGAAGTTTAAAGATGTAAGTTTATAGGAGCTCTTCTGTGTACTAAACCACTCATGTTCTTTTTTCATATTAATGTTGACAAGCTCTATATTTAGCTTTGTCCTTAAATTGTACTTTTTAGATTTCTCTAGTTTGATTGGACCTGAAAATATGTATTCTTTTCTTCTTTCTTAACATCAAACATCATTCCATACATCAAATCAATTTGCTTCTGTGAACCACCTCCTTATTCCATTGTTCTTATACACAGTGATGAATACAGAAATCATTCTCCCTATGAGCCAATACCTTACTGTTATTAAATTCTTTCCCTGTGCGTAAATCCTTAGGGTCCGTATGGTCCTGAGAAGTCTCAGGTTTGTTTTTCTGCTTTCTTCTCCTTCTGTTTTCCGTGATTACCCATGTATGTGTCATTCACGGTTCACCAGCCTGCAGTTTCCTAGGTTGTATAAAATACATATGAGTGATTGCAAATGAACCATAGAGGATACCTTTAATATTAGTGTAGTATATGTACATGATATACTTGCTTTTTGTTTGTTAAATTTATTTTCTTGCCCTTCTTGGTTGCTCCCTGCCCTTCTCCCCCCCAAAAAACAAAAAACAAATAAGAAGCATTTTCTGTTTCCATTTCAAACCACCAGCAGCTAATTCAGAAGTATTTGCTACTGGTTATTTAGAAGGATGGCTTGGTGTAGTCATCATAAAACACTTGCACACCTTTATGTTATTAGTAATAACAACAACAGCTGTCACTTCTTAAGCTCTTTGTTGGTGCCATCCAGTGTTTTAGAAGCTTTATTTGTTCATGCAACAATATTATTGAGAACTAGTCATGTGTTAAACACCATTCTAGATATGTAAAATATATCTGTGAATGAAAACAGAGAACCCTGCTTCGATGGAGGTTACATTATAGTGGGAATGCTGGACTATAAGCAAGCCTTAAACAATAAGAAAAGTATATAATATGTTAGAAGGTGAGCAGTAATATAGAAAAAAGAATAGGTTTGATAGAACAACTAGGCAGAAGATCAACAAGGAAGGAGAAGACTTGAACACTGGGCAATAACTAGATGTAGCAGACATTTATAGAACATTCAAATATGTGGATATTAAACAATATACTCTAAATAACCAGTAAATCAAAGAAGTCAATAGGGAAATATGAAAATACTTTGAGATAAATAAAATGAAAACTGGAGAGAAATAAAATGAAAACACAGCATACCAAAATTTATAGGATACAACTAAAGCTGTTGCTTAGAGGAAAGTTTACCGATATAAATGCATATGTTATGAAAGAAGAAAGATCTCAAATCCATAACCTAAGCTGTCTTGAGATACTGTCAGAAAAAGAACAAACTAAACCTAAAGGGAGTAGAAGAAAGAAAATAATAAAGATTAGAGAGGAAATTAATGAAATGAAAATAATTAAAGAATAGGAAGACAATAGAGAAAATCATTGAAACCAAAAGCTAATTCTTTGAAAAGAACAGTAAGTTTGAGAAGTGTTTAGCTAAACTGATCAGGAAAAAAAGAAGACTCAAATTATTAGAATCAGAAATGAAATAGGGGCCATTACTACTGACCTTACAAAAGTGGAAGGGATTATCAAGGAATATTATGAACAATAATATTATGAACAATTATATGCCAATAGATAAGATAACCTACATGAAATGGACAATTACTAGAAAGGCACAGACTGCTGAAATTGACTTAAGGGGAAATTGACAATCTGAATAGACCTATAACTAGTATACGGATTGAATTTAGTAATCAAAAAAGTGCCCTCCCCCCAAAAAAGTCGAAGGCCCAGATGACTTCACCACTGAATTCTACCAAACATGTAAAGAAGAATTAATACAAGTTTTTCATTATGCTTGTCTATAAAATTAGAAGATGAAGGAACACTTTCCAACTCATTCTATAAGGTCAGTATTACCCTAATGTCAAAACACCTGACAAGAAAGAAAAACTGCAGATCACCGTCTCTTACAGCTTTGGGCACAAAAAGCCTTAACGAAATGCTAACAAATTGAATCCATACAAGAATTACATACCATGGCCAGCTGGGATTTTACCCAGAAATGCAAGGTTGGTTTAACATCCAGAAATCAATTAACATAATATTGCATATCAAAAGAACAACAACGAAGAAAAATCCACAAGTTCATCTCAGTGGATATAGAAAAAGCATTTGATACATTCAACACCCTTTCATATAACACCCAGCAAACTCAGAATAGAAGGGAACTTCCTGAGCCTGATAAAGGACATCTACAAAAAAACTTAGGCTTAAAGGTAAAGGATTGGTTGCTTTCCCCCTAAGGTGGAGAGCAAAACAAGGATGTCCACTTCCACCATTTCTATTCGGCAGTGTAGTGGAGGTTCTAGCCAAGAAAAAGAAACAAAGGCATCCAGATTGTGGAAAGGAAAAAGTATTACTATCTCGACTCTCAGCTGACATGATCTTTTGTATAGGAAAATAAGGAATCCACTAGAAAACTGTTATTGCTGATAAATGAGTTCAGCAGGGTTTCAATGTGCAAGATCATTATACAAAATTCAGTTGTATTTCTATGTGCTTGAAATGAGTGATCTGAAAATGAAATCAGGAAAACAATTCCATTTACAATAGCATCAAAAAGAATAAAGTACTTGGGAATAAATTCCACAAAATAAGTGCAACACACTGAAAGCTACAAAACATTATTGAAAGAAAGATGATTGAAATAAATGGGAAAATATCCCATGTTCATGGATCAGAAGACTTAGTGCTGTTATGATGGAAACACTCCCTCAAACTGATCTACAGATTCAACCCAATCCTTATTAGAATCTTAGCTTGCTTCTTTGTAGATACTGACAAGTGATCATAAAATTAATGTGGAATTGAGAGAGATTCAGAATAGCCAAAATGGTCTTCTCAGTTTCAAAACTGGCTACAAAAAATAGTAGTTAAGACAGCATAGTCCTGCCATAAACATAGACATATAGAGGTCGATAGAATAGAACTGATGGTCCAGAAATAAACCTACACATCATTGGTAAATAGATTTTCAGTGAGGATGCCAAGACTAGTCACTTGGAAAAGAATAGTCTTTTCAAAAATTGGTGCTGGGACAGCTGGATGTCTGCATGCAAAAAAAAAAAAAAAAGAAGTTGGACCCTTACTTACCTCACACAGTGTACAAAAATTAACTCAAAATGGATCAAAGACCTAAATGTAAGAGCTAAAATTATGTAAGTTTTTCAGAGAAAACACAGACATCAATCTTAATGACCTCAGATTTGGCAATGGATCCTTTGACAGGACACCAAAAGCCCAAGCAAAAAAAGGCAAAATGATAAGTTGGACTATATCAAAATGTTAAACTTTTGTTCTTCAAAGGACACTAGTAAGAAAGTAAAGAAATGTCCCATAGAATGGGAGAAAATATTGGCAAATCACATATCTGACAGAAGGGACTTTTATCTAGAATATGTAAAGAACTCTTGCAACTCAACAAGAAGAAAAGACAACTCAAAAAGCACTTGAAAACTATGCTTGGCATTATTAGTCATCAGGGAAATGGCTACCAGAACCACAATAAGAAAGTTATTCATCCGCTGATGAATAAGAAAGTTTTGCCTCCTCGTGATGGCTGTAGTCAAGAAGATAGTAAGTTTGGTTGAGGATGTTAAGCAGTATGGCAGTTCCTCAAAAGGTTAAACAGATTTACTATTATGATGCAGCAATTCCACTCCTAGGTAGATGTCCAAGAGAAATGAATACACGTATCCGCACAGAAGCCTGTACGTGAATGTTCATAACAGGATTATTCATGACAGGCAAGAGGTGGAAACAAATGTCCATCCGCTGATGAATGGATAAACAGATATGGTGTATTCATACAATGGACTATTATTTGACCTTAAAGAGGAGTGAAATACTGATACATGCTACAACATGAAGGAGCCTTGCAAATGTTACACCCAGTGAAAGAATCCAGAAACCATAGACCATATTATATGATTCCATTTATATGAAATGTAAATCCTATTCTGTGATTCCATTTGTAGGAAAATTTCCGGGATAAGTAAATCTATGGAGACTGAAAGTAGATAGTGATTGTTCAGGGGTAGAGAGACTACAGATAAGGGAGCAGTCACAGCAAAAGGACATGAGATTTATTTTTGAGGTGGTGAAAATGTTCTGAAAGTGATGGTGGTTGCCAGTATTGGTGAATATAAAAACTACTGAATTGTATACTTTAGACAGGAGCACAGATAGTTTGCCTCTGGCAGGAAGGCAGGGCACGTGGGCGCAGATGCAGGTAGCTGGGGAGATGCAGCAGGGCAGTTTGCAGAGCTTCTGACCTTGTGAGTCCTCATTTCACCCCCGTGAGTTAGGCACTATTATTACCCACATTTACAGATGAGGAAACAGAAGTTACGTAAAATGTCAGTTTCACGGAGGAATATCAGCAAAGTGTAGAAAGCAACCTACTTTTGGAAAGTCAGTGCTATTGTTGGCATTTCTGATGGGTAACTGAAAAATCCCAGTTTTCTTTATCTGGGAAAACTAAGACACAGT
Organism: Camelus ferus; assembly: GCF_009834535.1. Lineage (NCBI taxonomy): Eukaryota > Metazoa > Chordata > Mammalia > Artiodactyla > Camelidae > Camelus > Camelus ferus. The sequence continues at coordinate 46,584,722 of NC_045696.1, forward strand.
CTGAGATCTCCCTATTTCCCGATCCCTGCTTCCCCTCCCCCTCAAACAGTTTCAGCAAATATTTCTCTATTTTTAAACACGTTTTTCTTCCTAGAATGTCCTCAGAAAAAGCTAGAAAGCTATCTAATGCCATCGGGCCAACCTGATCTTTGTCCTCAAAGTGCTGTCCTTGTGAAAAATCAGTTTCTTAGGAGAGAGGAAATACCCATGCCATCTTTGTAATATTCAGGAATCTAAAGTAAAATCTCTTCTTTATTACAGACTACATCTGCTCTGCTGTTACTGGTTGTGGTCTGTCTCTAGTCACTGAATCTGCAGTTTCTGCTGAGTGAGTCTCAGCCCTAATGGAGGCTTCTGCCCAATACATTTCTAAGGAAAATCTCACCGGGTTTTCAATAAGTCCAGGGAAGGGCACTTAAGCATAAATTAGATGAAAAAAAAAAAAAAGATGCAAGATGACATTTCTTGTGACTCAGTTTGCTTATTCCACAGGTTGGGAGAGGGTGTAATTGTTTAGAAATACACAGTATTGTTTTATGAAGCATTGTGAATTTTAAATATATTTATATTAATATTGTCTGTAGGTCCTTTCCAGTCTCAGAAAAAGAACTTATTCCACAAAATTGTCAGCAAATATAAGCACAAAAAGGAGAAGCCTAATGTTCCGGAAAAAGGTATTGGTGCCTTCCATCCTCCATTAAGGTTTCTCGGCCACCTCCATTGTGAATCCATCTTTGAGTGATGCTTCACTGCACCGCCTTTGCCTCTGCCTCCCCTCTGCTTGCTTCAGTGTCATCGGCTCCTGACACAGGCACATTCAATATTTCTAGACTCTGCAGCTAAATGCAAAGAGAGGTCTCCTCTTGGATTCCTAATCAAATCCTGTGTTTGTCTCTTTTCAGAGTTCCACTATGAATCCTGAAATTGCTTTTTTTTTTTTTGTCTGTATTTGGCACATTTTGTTATTTAGTCTTCTTAAGCTCTTCTCTGCTTATTTTCTTCAACTATTCTTGATTTTTTTCACTGTTTGGCAGCCTTCATACCAGGACCACAGTTTCCTACCTCTTGAAATCGTATCATTTTCATATTCATGTGATAGTCCCCCAGTTTCTGTACTTTCTCTGACACCCGAGGATTCTTGTCAAGAAGGATTCCATTCCCACGTCGTAACCTCTTTTTTTTCTATCTATATACTTCGTTTGCTAGACTCGTCCCACCTCCTTCATTCACATAACTGTTATTTCCAGAGGGCACTAGAGACATACGCACTCGACCCTCCCTTTACTCTGAGCATCTGTCTCGTTGTTACGATCTAGATGGCCCTTGAACCTCTTCAGGGCTCATCTGAAGATTTCTCTTCTCACAGTTCAGGACTCCCATTCTTCTTTCACACAGAAGAAAGAATCCATCTGGTTGAATACAGCCACATGTCCTGGAAGTCAGGCTTTCTCTGGCATCTCTCTGCATGTTAGTGTCATGACTGCCATGAACCTATTCATTCGATGCCCATTTGCATCCTACTTGCATGGCCAGATGTGGAGCCTTCCGTATCTCTGGAATGAGGCTTAAACTGCAGCTGTCTTCTGTGTGTAGACATACGTGCCTGCGTGGTCTTTTGTGTAACATTTTACTTAATTTGGGTTTTATATTCACCCCCACTTTGGCCTCTTAGTTTTGTTTTGTGTGTTAATATTTTTTCCCTGCTTCCAGTGGAGAGGTATCACTCTAGGTAAAATGTCAGGTTTCATCGTTACCTTTTAACCAATCCTCAGAGTATCTTGATTAAAGTCCTAGAAATTATCCAGCAACATATTTTATGAAAGGCAAAATTGTTTAATGCATCTCCTATATAACCTAATTATTTTAGTTGGCAAATGCAGTTTTGAGAATTAAATAGTTGAGGTAAAATTCTGCTTCATTTGTCTGATAATGCTTGTTATTTAAGTCAGTTTTGCGTGTTGTCTTATTTTTATAGTGTATGTGTCTGTACTAGGGGTAGAGGCTCACTTTCCTTTTCTGTCATTGTTTTTAGGAAGTGGGGATAAATGGTCAAACAAGCAACTCTTCTTGGATGCCATTCACCCTGCAGAAGGTAAAAGAAGCAACATTTATTGTATCATTTCAGGTGGTCTGTGCTGGAAATTGCATAATTTTTGTAGGTTTAAAAGGGCATAATTCATACAGGCTCGACCAACAACATTAGACCTGAGTGTTCATAATTGGGTTATTTTTAATTTTCAAATCACAACTGGTAGATTTTTGACCCTACTTACGGTCAGGCTGTGGGTCATGTGGCGTTTAGTCTATCAAAGAGGGATTCGTAACCTTTGAACCACAATAACCAGAAATTGGAGGTTTGTATAACTAAAAATACTCAGCGTTGCAGCTGACGTTGCGTGGGGAGTCACATCGTGCAGCACAGGGCGCTTCCTGGCTGGCTGGACCTGGGCGCCCTGCGGACGTGGTTCCCGACCTGAACTTCCTTCCTGGCTCCCCTCCCAGTACCTCTAGCTGATCGAATGGCATGCCCCAGAGGCTTATGGGTAATAACCAAAGAGAAGTCCCACGTTGAGTAGTATAAGGTTATAGGTCCCAGGTGCAGATTTTATTTCAAAATTTCCCACAGTCATGTTTATTTGTGACTATCTAATTCCTCTTAAAAGTTGAACCCTTAGGTGAATGCTAATTGTGTGGTGGGTAAGGGGCCATCCTTTCATTCTTCTCATTGATCTCCTTTTTTTCCTATTTAGATATTTTAAAGAGCTGAACATTTTTGTAGTGCTCACGGAGGAGTCACTTCCTTTGAGAACTAGGAGGGATCTCACAGATCATCCTTTGATTCACTTATGGCCAGAAAGGGGAACTTAATGAACAAGTCCATGTCTTTTGATTCCCAAATACACTCTCATTCCTTTATTAAAAGGAGAAAAAATTAAAATGGACGTGTAGCCTTGAGTCACTTATCAAAAATACTCATGTTTTAAAGATAATTGTTAAAAGTATTCAAACTCAAGTTCATTTTGTTGCTCGGTAGGCACAGCTCACATGCGCTATGTCTGCTTTTATGTCGTTTGGCTTTTACGGAAAACGCCAGCAGTACATCTCTTTTCTCACCTGTTACTTCACATTCACAACCTCTGTGGAGTATCATTTCTGCACTTTGCTGACAAAACAAGATATGCTGCTCTCAGCATTAGATCCTAGCATCCCCAAATTGACATACATTCACTCTTGTATATTTTAAAAGTACGTTCTGCACAGAGTTGATAAATGTAGGGCTGTGATGAACTATCAGAGGAGTCTAGAGGAGGCATTTAAGACCTCATTACTCTTTTCTTGAAATGGTACTGTTCTAAATATTTTGTTTTTTAAACAATGAAAACCCTACCTCATATAAAAAGAGAAATCATAGCACGTGCAGGGTGGTGGAAAGAGTGAAATAGATTAGGAATTAGGAGACCTGGTACTAGTCTCAGATCTGCTACTAATTAGCGGTTTTTAATTCACAAGCTCTTTACCTCGCTAGGATTCACTCTCCATATTTGTACTCTGTTGTAAGGTATGTGTGCTTTGAGGGGGGTGGATGATAAAGCATGGTAACACATGAATTATAAATATCCCCTCTAACACTGAATGATTTCATTACTGTGATACCTTGAGTGGGTGGTGTGATGCTGAAAATACGATATTCTGAAGCCCTAATTTTCTGTCCTTTGCAGGGCAGAAAAGCAAGTCAATTTTGATTCTTCTAGGCAGTCTCAAGGGCTTAGTTGAAAATATTTATTATTGTTATTATTTAATTATATTTATTATTTATTATTCGTGTTTATGGAACAAAACTTTGGAGAACATGCATTGAAAATTGCATGTCCTTTAGTGTAGAGTGCAAATTCATTTTATGTGGCCAGGGAAAAAGGAATCAGTTTGAGCACTGGAAATTAACCAGTAATTTAAAGTGACCATTTTTGTTATTTATTTCCATACCATCCCCTACATTTACTGATTCAGTTGGTGGCTGTGCTTTGTGAATTATCTAGGCCCTTTACTGCATCATCCTCTCTCACCTATGGCTGTATCACTGCTTGTTAAAACTTTACCTGGGAGGTTATAAATATACAAGAACAGAAAAATGGAACCATAATCTGGATAATTTTAACTCTTGTAAGCCACCCTGGGCAAAAGGTTCATTAGTAGGTGTTTGTAGCTGACGTCTATTAAATGAAATGTTGATTCAACTGGGGCTATGCAGCTGTTAGCTGCTCCTGACTTCTGTTGAAGTAGATGACTTAAAGTTCACTGGCCTTTCTTTACACCACCCTGAGTATAGCTGGCTTTCAATTCCACCCCCCCCCCCCACAAATATCAGGAATCTTCAGGTTCTTAGTAATCACAGCTGAGGTTTAAATGCTAAGCTTATAATGTGTTTTAAGGATTTATTTCCCCCATACTCTTAAAATTCAAAATCAAAGCCATTTCTTAAAACTTTTGAGGATCATAAAAAAAGATTGCCTGTAGACTATAGACTAGAATTCAAGGTAAAGTTTTCAGATAAACCAAGATAACCTACCTCTACCACTGTGTTTATCTTTCTACCAAGTTATGATGTCATATGTTCATGCTTAAGCTAGAGGTTTCTAACTGTAATAATATTGATGGTGATGATTAATACTTAATACTGCTTTATGTTTCCAGAGGGCTTTCACGTATTCTTTTTGTAAAAACTAATCTTGACAGCAACGCCAGTAGATTTAGGGAGGGCTTATTAACCCCAAATACATGATAAGGACTTGAAGCCTAACCAGCATTAGCAGGAAGGGAGGAAACCAGCGCTAAAGCACACTGGCCACTACCGCGGATTTTTCAGGTGTATCTGGATAGCCCTTATTTATTGAAACTATAAATGCTATCTCACAAGAAGAAAAACAAAAACAAACAAACAAAAAACCTCAGACTAGGTATATCCATAAGACTAGTTTCTTTGCAAATAGATAAATCTAATTACAGGGGAGAAAAAAATCTGGCTTATAGTTAGATTTTGAAACATGATCCACATATTTAGTCTAACTTGATCTCTTTTCTCAAGTTCAAAGTAGTCGCTTTATAACTTCAGCAGAGTCCCCCAGGATCTTAGATAAGGCTCATTCATTTGATTCCTGTGTTCCATTCAGCATCTGACTGCATCTTCAGCTCATGAGAGACCAACCCATGGCAGTGAGATTCCAGATTTGGCTATAATTTCAGTGCAAGTTTGACTCCCCTAATTGGCATGTGAATTCATGACTCTGGAGCTCTCTAGTGGCCTCCTGGGGTACAAGACAAGCTCAGTGCTGTTTTCCCAAAAACCTTACTCTACATTTTGGGAGCAGAGTTTGGAAAACAAGACAGCCTCTTATTGCCACATTCCTAATGTTGCTCCAGGAGTGAGCTCCCATTATCACCCTCAGATGATACACTCCAAGTGTGTTATGATTATTGTGGAGTGTAAAAACCAGCCCTGTGGACTTGTTTTGTGGTGTTTGGGTAGGTTTGTGTGTTCAATTACAAGCCTAAAGAGAAATGACTAATTTGTTTTCAGAGGACAAAAAGCCTTCCTTTTCTCACATTTCCGTTAGTTTGGCAGGGAGGGAAAAAAACGGAACTGCCTTGCTATCCTGGTATATAACTTTGGGCTGTTTCCCTCTTAGCTTTTTCTGTCTCCTGTTCCTCACCACTGTTGACCTGAAACTAACAGCCTGCCAGTTATTTCTCCAGCAAAGATGGGTTTATTCAGGATCAGCAGAGAATTTAAATTTGGGGTCTGTAATCATGGTGAGCCACATGCAAGTCCCCACACATCCAGGGAAGGAGACACTTTTAGGGAAAAAAGAAATTGTGAGGGCTTTAGTAAACCAGGTCCACGGCTGTTCATTGGCTGAGTCCTTGCCAGGAAAAGAGAGAGGAGTCTTTCTGCTTCCTGTTGAGCTCCGCTATCATCACAGGGCGTGAGAGCTCCCCCTTCGGTCTCTTGACTCTGTTTAATTGAGGTTTCTGTTTATTAATTTTTCATACCACTAAGCTTTTGTTTGCTTTGCTGATGTTGCTGGACCCAGATCTACTGTTTTGTCCTAGACAACTGTAGTTAACCCTTCAGCAAAGCAGGATTAAGGGTACACTCTCTCCCTCCAGCCCCTCAGTTAAAAATTCACGTGTAACTTCACAGCTGGCCCTCCAGGCCCTCAACATCAGCAGTTCTGCGTCCACGGGTTCAACCAACTGTGGATTATGTCATACTATAGTAACACATTTATTGAAAAAGATCCACTCATAAGTAGACCCGCTCAGTTCAAACTTGTGTTGTTCGAGAGTCAACTGTAGTGACTTAACCCTAACTGCCTTTCCCAGTTCTTCTGTCCTAGAAGAGGCTTCTCCCTGAGCACTGACCCTGAAGGCTGTCATTGGTGTAGGCCACCAGACAAGACAGGATGTTCTGGGGGTCACCCCTGGGTCAGAGCATTCTAGCCTCTCTTCTAAACTCTAGCAAGATCACATTACATACCTTTTTCAAATGTGGATCATCTGCAGGCCCCCTGATTACTTCTTGATCTGACTGTAGGTTTAGAGAAGATGACATCTGGAGACATGACATTGCCTCATTTTCAGTGATTTATGAGAACTTCCAGTGTATTCTCCTTTTTTGCCTCTTTTACTTGTCTGCAACCTGACTCACTCCTTTACTGTCTCCCAGCACGCTAACCTCTGGGACTTGATGATCACTGGTAATCCATTGGCCAGTCTGCCTTTGACCCCCTGGTTCCTTGTCTGCTGGTTTCTAAGCTTCCTGTAGTCCCGGTCTGCCTTCAGGCCTGAACTACACCTCCCATTCGCAGTCCCTTTGCAGCCAGCCCTTGGCTTCTTTTGCCTGAAATACACAGGAAATTCGTCTGAAACACGTGGGAAAAAGAGTAGATACTGAAAAGAAATGAAATCATCTGTAGGCTCATCAAAAACAAAAAACTAACAGCCCTAGTCAAGGGGGTACTCTTCTACAGCCTTGAGACTGGAGCTGGCTGCAGAAAGCACTGGCCAGGACCCTGATTCTAGCCTATGTGGCAAAACAAAAAGAATTTTAGGGATGGATGGCCCCTTTAGAGCTAATCTAGTCCAGCTTCCATCTTTACATGAAGAAACTGAGACTCCTGGTCCCACAGTTAGTAGATTAAAAAGCCAAGCGTAGAATCCAAGTCTCTCCTTGACTCTATTATTTCCATTACTGCTTAGTCTTGGTGTAGAAATCAGGTCATCTTTCCCAGTTCTCTTGGCCCTCTTCTGATGTCTGTGCCTTTTCTTTGACTTTTCCTTCACCTGTTTGGTTCTTTCTTTCTGTAAGCAGTTCTGATGTAACGCACCCTTCACCTTTGGTGTACCCTGCAAGGATTTTACTGGGAAGCGGAAGGAAAAGAGGGAAGAAGTTAGTTCTTGTAGAAGATCCATTGATAATGCAGTGATCGTACTGGAGAAATCACAAGGTTCCCCCTATAATCAGAAGGATCAACTGATGGATCTGGATAAGAAACTAGAAATTTTGAAGCTTGTGAATACCCAATAGAGATTATTTAGTGCTTATTGCAAACTCAGATTTTGACTTCTTTATGTGGGAGGCTTTGAATTTCAGGGCTAATGCAGAGTCATTAAACTCCTTTGGAGTGTTTCTAAACAAATTATCTTATTTTTCTGGTAGCATTTATTGAAGTTTAAATTGAAAAAAAATTAAAATACATTTATACTACCACTGGCTTATGGTAAGCTAACTATCAAAGTATAAATGTGCTAAGACTGTTTGACTGGGGTGTAGATCTACAATTTAAAAGGAGCCTTTTTCCTCATTTTTGATTATTTGCTTGAGAAGGTGTTTGGGAGCATTATCAAATAAGTTTTTTTTTTCCCCCAAAGAACTATTATCTTAAACCTCTCTACACACAGCCATCTGTTACACAGTAATATGATAAGGCCAAGCCACAAATCATGGTATGATTTCTGCTTCAAATTCTTTCTCTTGATGTAAGTGATATTATCTCCCACTTGTTTGGGAACGGGAAGCCCAGAATCAAACTCTTAAGGGCAAAAAATCTTACTAATTCATAGCCTCCTTTCTGAAGGATGTACCTAAACCCATTAGGGAGCTAGTTTAAATTTTTAAATGAAACCTATGCAAGTGTTTATACCAGTAAGTGCATTTTTTTTTCACACCCTTGGTTATTTTTGCTCTGTTCTTTTCCTCTTCTTTTAGCTTTTCTTGTCTTCCTACATTACATATATTGTCTTACTTCCAATGTCTACCTTCATATCCACCTTCTGATAAGCACCTCTAGGTATCCTCCTGGTACAGTTTGCACAGAATTTGTCATATCAGACTTTGATTTCCTGAACCACACTCCCCTTTTCTCTATCAAAAACAATTTCTCTGGCTGTCTTAAGAGATTGGATAATCAAAAAAATGGAAAGATGTCTCTTTTCCCTACCCAAAAGCCATTAGGTCACTGGAATAAAAGCAGTCCCAATCAGGAAACTTGACTACAAGTATATACTCTTAAATGCTTAATCTATATATTTCTGCATATTCTTATCTTAAGAGGGAAGAGAGGGAGGGGCAAACTCGTAAGGAAATGAGTGTGTATGAAGAGACGCAGCATTCCTGACTCGTTTGAACCGGGAGCAAAGTCTTTGGTGGCAAGTGTATCCCTTACTCTTGACACAGTGACTAACAGGATACAATCCTGTGCTATTCAGTGGTTTGCTGGTATTACCATTAGAATTAGAGTACCTAAAACTAACCTTTCCAGGAGCCCTGCCCTACTGATATGTGGTACTTCATTAAATTATCTCTTAAAGCACATTCACCTGCTCCTAGAATTCAGCTGATGGTAGAGTCATTATATACTGGTTTCACCAGTGTTTGCCAGGTCCTTACTGAGCAGTCAGTATGCAGAAGAGGCCAGGCCTCCCCAAGTGGCTTCTTTTCTCATCAGTCCAACCTGGAAGTTGAAAGCAAATGTCCCAATGATAACTGTAAATTTAAGAAGCACGTACTTAATCTCAGTGGCCTCAGAGGAAGAGAACCTTCTTTCATCATCCTCTCCAGACTAGCTGGTCAAAAGGATCTCAGACTGAGACCCGCGACCACAGGCAGAAATTGTGGTCTCTTGGGACACAATTTATTCAGATTTGCATACACTATCCTCTCTACCAACTTGCAAGATTACAAATACTTTGAAAATGTTACTCCAGTGGCCTCTTGGTTCAGTATTCTGTTGAAAGAGAGGGCATCATAATCCTCTGTATTTAATTTATCAAAGTAAATGTAAATAGATATATTTGTTTAAAATTATGGGCAATATTTTACTTCTTTTTTTTCCATCAATACTTTGAAAACTCTTAAATGTAATTTAGATGGGTCAGACATTTAAAATGTTTCCTTCCAAGAGCAATGTTGGTGCCTTGTGTTAACTATATATATGGTTTGTCCTATTTCAGCCATATTTTCAGAAGACAAAAACACCACAGAGCCTGCTTATAAGGTTAAAAATGCCCCATCCATTTACAACACTCCAGAGCCAACAACAATGCAAGAACCCTTGGTGGGCAGCCAAAAGAGAAAAGCAAGGAAAACCAAGATCACACACCTTGTCAGGACAGCAGATGGCCGGGTATCACCAGCAGGAGGTACTTTGGGTAAGATGAGGGCACAGTAAACAGGTTACCAGAGCAAGCAGCTGGCCATAAGTGACTGTGAGCCACCTGTGGGTCCTCACTGAAAAATGCGTCCGTTCTGTGGGTTTGGTCACAGTAACGTTGTCTCTCTCTGGGTCTCCTCAAGAATTGGTTTTCTACAGACTCCTCAGTGTACATGTTTTAGTCTGTATTTTAAAATCATAACTCTTTTTCCCAAGAGCATATCTGGAATTCCTGGAAAGGAAAGGAAAATTTTAAGGCTCTCAGCAACTCCTTCCCTTGCTCCGCATGCACAAAAACAGTCTTGATTTAATAAATTTCCAAAGATCCGAGACTAAAAAGTACTGACGAATTTGTCTTTCTCCATGGCTCACTGTTCAGGTCGCCACAAGCCAGATCATCTGGTATTCAAACCAGTGAATTGACCTGAGGAAGTGCCCCGCACTTCCTGTTGTGCTGATTCAGACCACAGAGGGTGCCTGAGGGTGCTTCTGGATTTCTTAGTTCTCTGGGCTAATCCTTAACCAAACATTACCTTACAGTGAATGTCCCCATTTCCATTTGTGGCCTGTGGTCTGTTTGCTGTTCTGGGGCCTTCTGTGGAACGGCCTGCGTGGCCCTGGTTAAGGAGTGGTGTCAGAGAGTGACACCGGGCACCCCCCGCTCCAGTATTATGGTGCTGCACCAATGGCATTAGTGGTCCTAGCTGTTTCCTTTCTGCCTTTCAGCACCTCCAGCATCTCATTCTATCTGCCCTGAAGGAAGTATTCCTTCCCCTCAGCCTAATCTGGTTTCCAGAAAAAGGTCAAATGTCCATAATGACTTTTATAAATAGGGAAAAAAAGTGTGTAAGTGAATGATTTTTGAGAGTGATATTTATAAATATCTGATTTAGGTTAATCTCATTATTCCTAGAGACTCATTGTATACTGAGAGAGAAGTCAATTAGTGAATTCTGGGCACTTGTGTTTTGCATATGGAGATTGTTAGAACCTCAAAGCATATTAAATACCCCCCGTTTTGCCCTGTCACGTAAGAGGTGAAGCTCAAAGAGTTAGTTAGAATCTTGTTTTATAAAGCAGCAGCCTACTAAGTGGGATGAGGACCGGAATCTAGTTTTCCTGATGTTCAGTCCAGCAGACTCTTGTCTCCTTCCCTTTCCACTTGGGATTCTGTTGTGACTTTCATATTATGTAAATTGTTGTAGCCTCACGTTTGCTTGTAGGAGTGGAAGATTTTCGAAAACATTTCCTTTTATGTTGAAAAGCACATAGCATTTTCATGCTCTGTGTGACATTTACAGCATTTTATCAATTTCCGTGGTTAAAATGTTTTTAAAACCATGGTAAAGATCACTCCTCCTCCTCCTCTGTAACAGCTGCATGATAAAGAAGGTGTACTCAGGTGTACTCATTTCCAACAGATGTATTGGCATTACATTTCAGCCACCTCTTCAAAAATACCAGAGAGCCCTTGTCTTCCTTTCAGTGGGTCTTCAGAACAAAAATAACAGTTTAGGATCTCACTGGGATAGATAAGCTCCTTGGGATTTGTGTAGGCCATCCTAGTGTGGGTAACACAGCGTACCAAATGTCCCAGGTGCCATGGTGGGACATGCGGCGGCTTTGTCAGAAGAATTTGGTCAGTTGAGTTTTTAAGGGCCCTTGTACAGCATCCACAGGCCCCTCTGCAGAATGTCCCTGGGGTTTTATTTTGTCCAAGGCCCGTTTTTCCCTCTCACTCCAACACCGACCTACTCTGACCTTGGATGAAACACAGCGCTTCTGCCCAGCATCAGGGCTCAGTGCTGCCCATAGTTGCAATTGAGCATAATAAAAGAGTTTTATTCCTGTGGAAGGAAAGATTCTGTAAAAGCCTTAATATTGGGTGGATGACAAAAGCGAACGGTAAAGCATATTAGATCATTTCACATTGTCTGGCACTGAGTTTTCTCCGTGTCCCTTCTCCGGGGAGAACAGAGTGAGCCTCTCATGATGAATTTTCCTTTCGTCACAGATGACAAACCAAAGGAACAACTGCAGAGGAGTCTCCCTAAAGTTACCGAGACAGGCTGCAGTGACGAATGCTCACACCACGCGGAGACGCGGAGCAGCACCCCGGAGATGCCAGCCGTGTCCGCCTTCTTCAGCCTGGCGGCGCTGGCGGAGGTGGCCGCCATGGAAAATGTGCACAGGTTAGCGGTGGAGAACCTCTCCGGTGCCGGGCACCCCGTGCAGCTTCGCCCCTTTCACGGAACAGGGGTGGAGACACTGACATGGAAACCCGAATCGTCCTCTCTGACGTGATTTGTGGTATTGTTCACAATGTACTGGGTTCACGAGACTTGGTTCAGGAGCAGTTTTGTTTATGAGATGTCACCCAAGCATGTATACTGTTCAGCAGTGTGGAAAAATACAGGGGAATCCAGCCAGCCCGGTGTTTCACGGTGACTGTAGTGGCTAAGCTTCCTTTCTAGAAGAAATCTGAGAGAGCAGAGAAGCTGCATTATCTAATCATCATGCATGAGCTTTAGAGTTAGGTCTCAGACCTGGGTTTGAGTCCTATTTCTGCCATCTTTGGACAGTAAAGCCTTGAGCAAGATCATTCACTTCTCTACCATCTGTTTTTTTCTTCTGTAAAATGGCTGTAAGAGGTTCTCGTTCCACAGGGATGTTGTATAGAATCAATCTAATGTCCCAGTACCAGCATGTGGTAACTAACCCCCATTGAGGACGGTGTTGGTGGCAGTGGTGGTACTAGTGGAAGAAAACAGTGTGATTCAGGAAAAAGCATCTCGGCATCTGACTCACTGCAAGGAGGAGGCCTGGATTTTTCCTCCTCTGTCTGTGTTTGCCACAAAGTAATTTATTTCCTTGGGCCTCAGTTTTCTCCTCTTCCATTTAGCATAATGATATCCCTAAAGAATCATCAAGTTGTAAGGATCAGATGAGATCACAGAGGTGCAAGCCCTTTGAATTCAGTAAAGTTCGACAGAAAGTATATTAAGTTCTAAGTATATAATTGGGTGTTCTGCTACATAATGGATCCTTTGGGAAGGTTAAAAAAAAGCATTTTATGAATTCGGGTATTTCATAATTTTATTCAAAGTGGAATATCCACAGGTGCACTCCTCTTTTAGATTTTTCAGTCTCCAGTACAAAAGAACTTGAAGTCTAGCCCAACTTGTCTACTGACCTGTCAGGCCCCATTCTTCTTCACATCCAGGGTTAGGAGGCCCCGACATGAGCTTTGTTTGCCTCTTGCTCTTTACCTGTCGTATTACAGTTCTAGTGCTTCCTTGCAAATAGCCTCTAGAAATTTCCAGGAAGTCAAATTCCTTTTCATGTGTACAGTGACAGTGCCTAATAGCAAGTGAATGCTGACAGACATGGTTAAAATCTTTCTCCAGTCTCCGAGGGAGATAATACGCAGACACTTTTCCACTCGTGGGGTTTTACAGCCGAGTACAGAGGACAAACTCATAATGCTTGCAGAAAGAAATACATGCCTCAGTGTTATTAGGTGCCCTCGTAAATTGTCGAAACAAGAGGTCATATAAGAATTCAGAGGGGGTCGTAATTCAGGGCTCAGAAAGGTCTGCCACACCATCACCCTTGCTGCTGCCAGCCTCCCTTTCTGAGCATGACTGGTCACGCCTCTGCTCTGTAACCAGCTCCCCTTCTGTGACTTCCAGCTGCAGTAGCAGAAAGCCTCAACAGACTTTCCTGCCCTGTCACCACCTCCTTTCTCCCTGCCCTGCAGTCACATAGAATCGCTTACTCCCATCCAGATAAGGCCGCTTCTTGCCTTTGTATGTCCCCCTCTTAGATGAACTGCTGATGCTCCTTCAGCTCCGTCTCATCCTTTGTACTCCTCTCTCTCTTCCCCCGAAGTCCTGCACACTCCTGTGCGCACTCTTACACCAGCTGCCACATTGCGTTGTAGTTAACTGTTGATAGGTCTGTCTCCCCCAGTACGTTTTGAAAGCAAAGCACTGGTTTCATTCTTCATGTACCTAGCTTCCTCAGTTCCTGCTACATCCATGGATAAATGAACAAATGAGTGGGTGAATGAGTAAGTAAGAGGTTCTTGGGTATGACTGCCTAAGTTAGCTAGCAGGCATAGAAAAAATGGTGTGAGTAAAGGTTCTTCTTTTTTAACATCTCCCATTAGAAAGAATAATATTGCGTACTAGAATTTTACTATCAACCTAACAAATGGTTAGTGTTCTTAACATCTAGAAAGACAATTCCCCCTGAGAATCTCAGTTGTAATGTTAGCCCTTACCCGTTAAAGCAGAGCTGCCAGCCCTCCCTCCCCCTATAGGCTTAATGTAATTGTAGCTGGGTTGCACATCTGTTAATCATTGCTTAGGCATTGCTTGGTTCATAATTTAGAGGGTGGTCAACAGAGTTAGAAGTAGACAATGTACTACTTGCATTCTTGCCAGAAGAAATCTTAACATTAGGTTCAGAAACTCAAAATAGGAAGTCATTTTTACAAAATGCAGGAAATAGGCAATTGGAGTAAACCTTTGTTGAGAGCCTGTTTATTTACTAGGGGTTTTATGAGGAGGAAAGCTCATTAAACTAACTTAAAAATCAACCCTGCCAAGTGTCTCTTTTTCGTTCCATTTTAATGATGGTACAGGTGGTTAGTTATCTTGCCAAGAGCACACAGCTAAACTGAGTCAAGATTGGACTCCAAGCCTTTGAACACCAGTGTCATTGCCTTTGCTCTAATGTGCTGCTTAACAAGCATCGTCATGTCGGAGAGAGTCATGAGGAATCCCACCTGCCCTTCCACTGGGAGGTGGAACCATCAGCTGGTTGCAGCCACATCATGCTCCTACCTTCTTTTCTTTTTCCGCTGAGTAAGCTTTCACCCCAGTTTCTCTCTCCCTCTTGCTCTCTTTTTAACATTGTACTTTACATCTTTTCTTCCCCTATGTTTCCTTTTCCAATACTTAGTAAAATTTTTCTGGCTTTGTGTAATATTGTTACATACTCAATCTTAAAAGTGAAGAATAGCACTTTACTTTTATCTTTCTTGAGCAGAGAGTTGCACATATTGAACAGTTGGTTCTTACAGCATCCCCACATGAATAAACAGATTAATCCAGAGGTTTGATTAAAACACATGTTTTGTTTTTCTAAATTCCTTAATATTTTAAGCCAAGTGATTATTGGATCCCCATATGTTGTAATTTATCTATATTATTTTTCTTTCTTGTGCATCAAGGGAAAGAAACTTGGATATAGATATGGGGCAGACACAATTTGAATTTTAAAATAACTCCTTTTCCTTCACATAATCTGAAGAAGGTACTGTATTGAAACGGCCAGACTGGTGAAGACGTTGCTGCTGTCTTCCATATTGTCAGCACAGTGCTGTGGCCTGCAGACCACCGTAGGCCAGAGCAGTGAGTGTGCATTGCTGAAGCTTGGTAAGCCTATTAGAAAATGTCAAGGAGGTGCCCAATCATCTTTCTAGAATGAGAAGCTCTATAGAACCTATCAAGAAATTTTCTTATAACCGTGAAGTAAACCATATTTTTTTTCTACTCATTAAACAAAAATTCTGAATGAAAAATAAGCTGTATTTGGTATAGGTCCAAACCAAACGATAAGCATTTCCATGAAGTTTTTAATCTTGTCTGGAGTTCTCTCTCTGTATGTGTTGATTTTGGCCCAAGTTGACTGGATTTTCTCACACACTCAGAGCTGGTACCTGCCTTCTTCTCTCTACACTCTTTCTCCATATGCCTGTGAGACTTTTCTTTAGTTAGGAGGGTTTCACTGTTTTCATTCTTTTTTTTTTTTAAGTCACAGTTCACCTCTCTTTCTCTGCAGAGGCCATTGCTTTTGTTGTCCTTAAGTTTGGAAATAGGGTTTCTTATTACATAGCTCAAGAAATGAACCTGAAGGTTATCAATTAGTATAGGAGAGTCTTCCTCTTGGTCAAGTCAAGGAAGGGAACCTGTCATTTTTTATTATCAGTAGAACCAAAGGAAGATTGTTGTCTTAGTACCGTAGCCCTGGACTGAAAGTTTCCTACTTCTGAGAGAATTTCCCCGAATCTGTTGGTTCGTAGGTTTTGTCTCTACAAAATGGAGGTGGTGGTTTAGGGGCAGAGTATTTTATTGAGTTGTGTGAGAGGAATTGAGATAAGAAATCCTTAAAAAAGAAACATAAGGAAGCTTTAAGAATAAGAAGAGTTTTAATTAAACGGCATAAGCAGTCAGTCAGCAGTAGCTATTAAACAAGATATATTGGGAAGCTTTTGTTGGTCATTCATCTTCCTCTCCTGTTTCTGATCACGTACTCTGAATAAGTGCTTTCTTTCTTTGTTTCTTCTTCTTCTTTTACAGAGGTCAGAGGTCAACTCCGCTCACCCATGACGGACAGCCAAAAGAAATGCCACAGGCTCCTGTACTTATTTCCTGCGCTGACCAGTGAAGCGCCCTTTAATTGTAAAACATTGTGCTTTACCTACTACCCTAGCCTTGTCTTTACCGAGGGATGCTAGTGAGTCCATGTGGTGGAAAATATAGACTGCAAACAAGTGCTTGTTGCCCTACATGGCCCAGATTGACTTGAAGCAGAAGTTGGCGTCCTGGGCCAGTTTGTTCTTTCAAAACCCAGAGTCTTTGAGGGTGATGTTGTCTGTCTGATAATGAGCAGAAACGGGATGATCCTAGAGCTTTGCTTTCTATTGAAGGCTTTTGATGGTAATAGGTGGTAACTTGGTAAGAGGCTGCCTTTACTGTAGCTCATCCAGCATCTCTTTTACCAACCAGAGAGTGTGAAACTAGTTTCGTATATTACCTAGTTATTCTTTCAAAACAAAAACAAAAACAAACAAAAAAACAAAAACAAAAACTGACGCACTGCACTAGTTATTATTAGATATTCTTAGTCTTTTTTGTACATGGAGATTTAAGTTCTAAGATGGTTTATATAATAGGTTATACCTACATTTATATTGTAGAATAATATTAAAAAGCCTGTTCCAGACTCCCAAGCAGCACGGGCAGGCAGATGTACCATTGTTAGCGGTGTATGCTCGGCCTCGTGGTCCATATATTCTGCACTTTTATATTTGCCACCAGAGTGGTAGTTTGCTGGCAAAAAAGAGAGAGAGAGAGAGATGGAGGAAAAAAAAAGTTAAAATTCTTACGAGCTGAATTTTTTTCTTAGCCTTGAGTGACCAAGAAGAATTTGCTTGGGGCAAATTGTGGCAAATATTTTCCCAGACAGGGGAAGAGTCCTGCAGATTACTGATGTTTTCATGCCTTGAGGATTCTTTTATTTTTACACAAGGGTCTGAGTGACCAATGGATCGTTCATACAAACAAACAAACAAAAAAAAAGAAAAATATTATTCAGAAGTGACCTTAGTATTACTTCACTATTCTGAACACATTGAAGACACTCACTTCATGTGGACTTTGACCTACAGACCTTTTACATCCATCCCAGACAGACTGGACGGGTAGCAATTGCTATGCACAGCCTAATTGGCACTGCAGGTTTTTAGAGCCATTTTGCATTTTTGTTGTTAAGGAGATATTGAGTAAATGATGAGGGAGGTATGCCTGACCAGAGTGGGACTCTCAGTCATAGATCCACCTGCAAGTTTGTTTCCTTTTTGTGTTTTGTTGCTTTTGAGCATAAAACCAACCATACATATGCCAGTGCCAAGTGGATTAACTGGCTTTAGAACATTCAGCATATTGACTCAACCACCTGATGTTCACAGTGTCTTGTTTCTTAGCAACGGATGCAAAGTGATAAATCAAAATTAGTCGGAGGCTACAGATTTTACAGGGTATTTGTTCCATAGCACAAAGTATTTCCCCACTCTTGCATCACAGCACAAACTACCAAATTTTAATTATTGGATTCCAGCAATAATTTTTATTGGTTTTCAAACTGGCAGAATTTTGATAGTGATAGTTCGAGTTTGAAGCTTTTGAATTAGATCTCTAAATGGTGACAGTTTACAAGGTTTTATCTAGCTTTCTTATTTATACTTGACTGAATTATAATGTTGATTTTTTTTTCTAATCGTAATTTGACCTAATAGCCATACAAAAAATGACTCTATTAGTACTGACTAGGTTTAGCTTTTCACGGTTGTAGATATTACTTCAGTTTCGGTGCTGGAAAAATAGGTACAACATACTAACAAAATTGAAAAAGAATATAGAGATTTTTTTTTTCAAAGCAGATAAAGAGGACAGCAAGGCATTAGAATGGTGTCCTCAAAAATGCATATTCATTACGGGCGTGGTGGAGGAAGGAATTAGTAAGCAAGGTTAATCAGAGGTTCAAGGTTAGCCCCATTCACATAGAAATAAATCGGGTGAGCAGCCCCAGATTTTAGTGTAATATTTTTACTATGATGCTGTTTTACTAATGTTTTCTAAGTTTCAAAACACAAAGTATATGTTTGAAAATTGCTGGGTCCCAATGTTGGTGGCTGTTGGAGTTTTTGGACCACTTGCTAGCAGTGATTTAAAAATTATTAGCTAAAATCCAAAAAAGAAAATTAAAAATCAACAACAGAAATTGTTTGGTGCAGAACATGCACCTTGACAATGGTACTAACTTGTTATTCTCTAGAACACGTTAGAATAGATCTATTTTTGCCAGAGCACCCTCCTTCAGTCCTCCGATTACATTTCACTAGAGTTCCTTAAGAGATTGCTGTATATTCATGGGACCTTTTTTAAAAAGAAGCAAAACAAAAGATTACTTTTTTCTATGTGATTAATATATCTTACTTGATCTGCTTTTCCTAAACCTCAGTGGCTTTTCCCTTAGGTGGGGGGGGGAGTGGGAGGGCAACTTACTGGATATGACTGTTTTCAGATACTTAAAAAAAAAAAAACCTTTTTGTAGAAATGCTTAATTTTTAAGCGGTTAGGCACTGAGAGTAGCAGAAATCCTGCAAAGCTTTATAGTCCTTTAGACACTTGCCTTGTCGTTTCTCTGAGTGAAGTCTTGGTTTCAATAATAGTGCTTTTCTCATGCCCTGAATCCGCTGGAAAGGGGTGTTGGTATTTTCAGGTAACAACATTTGTTAGCACAAATATTTCAGATCAACATGTAGTGCCCCCCCCATTTGTATTTTCATTTCACTTCTCTCATTCTTTTTATTTTGGAAAATCATATTGCTATGGTGTGTACCTTAATCTGCCAGCAAACACCATCCACACTAACATTTGTCCCACAAACATCCTCAAGAGAAAAAGTTGTTGCACCTTATGTATATCTCAAGCAAACCAAAATATGATGCTCTTCTGCTTTGTCTTATTCTAAATTGTTGTATCATATCTTTCTGAAACCATTCTGAATCTAGTTGAAATTATCAATATTTATGCTTTTAACCTTAATTTCTGGATTCAAACCTGTATATAAATCTTTTGAAAAAATTTGTCCTAGCCCTTCTCTGTGATGCTGGAAGTGGATGATTTAGTCTCAGATGGAGACGCAGTACTGTTCCAGTTTTCTTTAGCCTTTTATTTATTTAGTTATTCTGGGTATTTTCCTATGTAATTTTGAAGTGTGTAGAGTATATTATAGTAACTGAAGCTGCAGCTCTAAGAAGCTGAGTGAAAGAAAAAAAATACTGTAAGACATCCTTTTTAAGTTTTTATTTGTTTGGATAACTGTAATGAGATCAGGAAAAGGAAAAATGTCCCACAGCCACATTGAAGATACAGGTTCCTATCCCCAAATTAGGTTAGTTCCCAGATTTTAGATCAAAATTGTTAATTCATTAAAGCCCTTGTTAGAGGATATATCATATGGTTGTAATTCCGACAGTCTTTCTCCCACAAACATCAGACGTATATTTATTTAATTCTGTCAGGTGAGCTTTCTACCAGTGCCCCCTCAAAACCATCCCGAGATCATTCCCACGGTGTCACTGTTACTCTAGTTTCTGCCATTAAAACTGCTGCGGAGAAAAAAAGTAATGAAACACTATGAACAAAAAGGAGCATCTGAGCTGCTCTGGTCGTATAGAATCCAACATGTGTAATCCTTGTCATTCTCTTATGAAGTCAGATGCTACTCTTCCCGAGTCATAGAAAATTTTGTTTGCACTCTGTAGTCTTTGGCTCATCGTATGGAAATGTTTGCACCTATGTAAAAATCTCAAGCAAATTATAAACCGATACAGAACTAGGAGTCAGCTGAAGAGTAAATATGACATGTTGTGTTTATACAGTGCCGGGGGGAGGGGTGGGGAATATCGAGTAACTCTGTTCCAAGTCTGGCATTTGGCATTAATGTGAAGCAGTGGGACCATGCTGCCTGCTAAACTACTGTATGAATCCTAAGTGTTCTGGAGACCAGCAGCTGGGGCTGGAGGCTGGAGGCCGGAGGCCAGCTTCTATACAACAAAGGGGAAGCGGAAGTCGTGCAAGGCCTGAGTCATCCTTTGTGAAGGGAAAGTCGGGGTGTATGTGATGCTGTGAGGAGGTTCACCTTTGATTGCACTGCTCCGCAGAGCCCTCAGATAAGGCCAATTCTAATGGGCTACCTCGGCTTTAACAGTTAATTTCAGTGAGTCCTGTTTCAGAGGTTTGTCTTTTTTTTGCTTCTACCTTCAGTGCCACTATTTTCCACTGCAGTGTTTTGACTTCACAAACCGCCTTCTCCAGAGAGAACAATGTGTTGCTGAAAATGGGCAGTAGAAGCAAATGCTCTTATTGCATTTGACCTATGAAGTATTTCAGAGTGACTGCTAGGTGGGAATTAAAATTTAGCTTTCCCCACATAGGACCTTGTTTTGCACCTTATAAAGAGTATACTAATTGTTAATTATATGTTGCTTTTATTTATACAAGCATTCCCAAAGACTTAGATTTGGATTTTGTTTTTATTTGAGTTTTGGGATTTTTTTTTTTTTAAAAAGTGTCTTATTTAGATTGACTAACACATACTTATAATAAAAAAAAAACCAGTTGTTCAGTTCATCTTACCAGGTATGTCTGGTGAAGTATTCAGGGTTTGATGGACTGCTTTACTTTCAGTTTGGAAGTGATAGCTAAGTTTATTATACCCAATATTAAATGACCTTGTCCTTTTCACTGGGGACATTCTCTTCCTTACATTTCAGAGAAAAAGCAACAAAAGAGAGAACAATACAAATATATTTGACTCTCCTCATACACCTCCATCTGTTTGTACTACGCTTTCCTTAAAAAACATATGTATACATTTTCTTCACACATACAAAAAAAATTTCCTCTCCTGGCCAAATTTTACTTGTAGTGGTATGATTTATACTAGTAACTGAAAGAGGAAACCTTGTACTTAAAAGTTCAATGACCACTGTTTTCTGCTGCTGTCAGTGGTCAAAACTAATCCTGCCCTTAAATTGATTTTTAGGCACAGAACTAGTTATTGTGAACATTACTACTCCTTCCAAAGATTTTCTAATAACTTAGGCCAGAACTGGTTACTGAGTAACAAGGACCTAATTCAATGCCTCCACACCCTCCCACCCGCACTGCAAATCTTACCTCACAAGCTCTAACCTAAATCACAGAGGCGCATTCGTTTCATGGACTAGCAGTGACCTCCCTTTGCAGCCCCAGAGGGGCTGGTCACGAACCCCGACACCTCACATCAGTGCCTCGCTCATAGCGGCAGACCTGGGGTGGAGGAGGTTTGGGATCTGGAGCTCAGCACATGCTCAGCAATGTTTTTCTCATTTCATTAGCACTAAACGAGTTTCTTGCTCTCAGGAATTTGTCAAAAAAGAATAAAAACCACCTGAGATTCCACACACCAGATTATGAACTTTTCTTGTAGGTTTGAATTGCTTACTTATCTGTCATAAATTAACCATAGCTTCCTTTGACCACCAGGTCTTAAGTCTGTTGACAGTTTTCAGCATGACCGAATCGCTCATTTTTTGCTTTCAGAAATTGGCTTGGTTCTCTTTAGAGTTGGTGTAAACATGCCATGTAATAAGTGATTTCCACTTAATGGTACAACAGAATTATTGCTTTCTTAGATGTATGTGTAGTAAAAGTCAATATACACATTTATATAATTTCTTTCTTCAAAATCTTATACTTAATTTGATATTTCTAAAAATTGCACATGTAAGTCATGTGTATAACATGCTAAAGTACTTTAACTGTGATCTTAAAACTGAATAAAAATATTTAATAAAAATTTGAAATATTTTAAAGATATTATTCAAATATATTTCTTTCTGGTTCACGCTACTGGCCATAGAGTATGTGCCTTCAATATACCATATCTGCTAAAAACAGTAGGGAAAATACTTTAATCAAAGTAAGACATTTCAACTATTTCAGAATGTGCAGTGATGGTCTCCCCAAAACTTTGCCTGAGAATCACCATTGTCTGAGCAGCTTCAGTTACTCTTCCCCAATGTGTGGAGCGGAAATCAGACTGACGAAAGACATGGAGTCTGCTGTGCAGAAGGAGCGCCTCCGTGGGAAAGTGTGATCTGAGCATACCATCTTTCCCCAAACTATAATAAAAGTACGGAAATAGTATCATTAAGACTGTAGTATAAACTCAGACCTCAAGTTTGCCGAGTATGATGTTCCAGAACCTTAGAACCTCGGATGTGTTATTTTAGCCTTTGGAATAGTACACAAGTGTACAATAGTACACACACACAGCATAGATACATGGATAGTATAATTACATCACAGCCTTTGGAATTGCACACACACATACACACTGTATAAATACATATATGGTATAATTACATCACAGCCTTTGCATTCAGACAGACTGGGCGCCAGAGTGTATGGCTGTATCTATTTACTCCTGGATTTTTTAACCTCCCTGAACTGTGTAGTGGTGGTTGATAACACCACCTTAAATGATAAATGATGGTGGTGATAACACCTCCTTAACACCCCTGTGGGATGAAAAGAGAGTATGTATGAAAATACTGGCATAGGGCCTGCAACAGAAATGCTCATTAAATGATAATTACTGACTTCATTATTTTTATTTCCACTATAAGGCTGGTACGTTAGTATATTCAAAAAAGATGGAAGTACAACTTCCTCTTCAAAATTAACTTGTAGGGGCCTGATGCCTTAGGGGTAAGCTGTTTCAGGAGATTTGATGATGTGGAAGACTCATGGTAGGTTAAGTCCACATAGCTAACTCATACTTTGTATATGTAGCACTATAAGATTTTACTATAAAATCAGTCTGCCTAATGAATTACATATTCTAATACTCCAGCACATTTCCTTTGAATTACTAAGGATACAGTGTGTTGTAGTGGGTAGGGTGAGCTCCGTGCCAAAGAAAATAAATTCTGTTAGGGAAAAAGGTGACAGAAAATGCCTATGTGTGTGGTTTTATGGTCCTACATATACAGTTAACATCTGTCCTTTGGGGTAGAACATGAAATTTCTTAAAAGGAAAAAATAAAATGGTTCTTATCTAAGTGAGCTAAACTAATACTACCGACACGATTCCGTACATACTGAACAAAGGTAAAATTGTTCATCAGAAACCTTTTCACCTTTTTGAAATTAAGGAAATTTTCAAATTATGGAAGGGTAGGGAGGCTAGCATATTGAACTCCAGGTAAACCTCACCCAGCTTCCACAAGTACCTACATCTTAATTCCTGTTTCATCTGTATTTTACCCATTTTCCTCTGTTTCATCCCCTAACCCCAGATATGCATATCCCAGAAGTGTGATTTCATGTAAAAAAAAAAAAAAAAAAAACAAACCAAAATTCAATACACACTTCCTCACAATTCCAAAAATATGTTTGTTTCTTGTCCAAAGTGAAAAACCTATGAGCCACAGTAGTACCGGAGTGAAGATCATTTGGAATTAGAAAACGCTGTTCAAATTTGATATCTCTGTATTTTCCCTTTTTTCATTTAAAGATTCCAAACAGATTTAAACTAGATCAAAGACATGCTTTTCTTAGCATGTTACTTATTTAGGTCTTGCTTTCTATGTTTTTTTTTTTTTTAGTTAATATCTAGCCCAAAGGCTGAAACTTGTATAACTTTATAGAAAACTTTATAAACTTGCTATGTCCTTCACACTTTTCCCTCCAACCGTGTTCCCCCTACATTTTCTCTCTCAGACTTGTACGAGTGAAATCTGTTACTGTAGGGGAGAGGTAGAGACCAAATTTTTGAGTTCTGAAAGGCAGTTTGCCAAAGACTTAAAAAATCTGCAATCCTGGGTCAACAGGCCAGGAATTAAAGCATAAAATGAAATCCCTTGCTGGAAGAGAGAAAATGATAATGCCTACTTGAAGGCTCACCTACTTGGAGATCCTCTACCCTAGGGAATTTCACAAAAGGTCATTTTGTCTCAGGATTGTGTACTGCAGTCAGAAGAGAAAATGTGGAGATTGAAAGTTTCTTGAGAATGAAGGGGCAGAAAGGGAAAGTTCATACAAACAGGTCTTTAAAGTTCAATGTCTAAAATTTAAAATGGTTTAAAAGCCAGCATGAAAATATTTCCGAGAAATATGCTCAAGTATAATTATTTTTTCTTGATCTTTTCTACTATCACTTATATCTGTGGTATTAATTATGAAAAACACATTAAACAGATACCAATTCACATCTTCCAGAAATAAAGATATGAAAGCACTGAAAAAATATAAACAATTAAAATATACTCGGTAGATACAAAAATAGGTAATAATTTGCCATCTATTTTGAAGCATGTTTGAAATACATTTAATAGAAAACCAATATTGATACAATTTTTTAAAAAATTTCCCTGCAAGATACATGATCTTTGAGATAAATACTGGAGAAACTTAGATGACCTTTTATAAAATTACTTTAAATTTTCATTTCTCCCATACTATATCTTGGCTTAGGTATTTACAGCAGTATATTAAAAACAAAAGTGAGATTCTGCACAAGTCCTCAAATATCTAAACCCTCCTTGTAAATAGAATATGAAGTATTTAACACATGCTAGCCTCACCTGCATTAAACCTATATTGTGTATCAGTCAAAATCAAAAGTGTATTGTTAGAACAAAGTGGCTTAAAAACAGTGCTTCAACCACTCCTCTGTTTTAAAACCCATGAAAATTAGTTCACCTCACTTGCTTTGGCTCCAGAAGAGTTCTTCACCCAAACTACATGTCCATTAAAATGCTGTCATGCTCTTCCCAACAATCCAGTTGTTTCAGGGATCTGCGGTGGATGCCTGCGACTGGACCTGCCAAGTACCAGCGAGTCCGTCTTCTGAGGGTATGTAGTCTCGTGGGGGCTGGAGCTGTCCATTGAAATGCACTACAGATGAGACTGGGCATGGAAACCAGCGCCTGTCAGGAAGAAGCTACATATAAACTTGTGGAACTTGATAACCTGCATTTTGAAGACTAAGAAAATGTTACTGTTCTACTTATAAAGAATAAAATTCTTTAAATTTCTCAGATCTTCAAGAATGACAAAAATGCGATAAAAAGCCTTTGGGCGAAGACCCGTGATGCAGTGTCTGTTTCTTTTATGTGTGTCCTGGGGTATGGAACTTTCCAGCTCTGCCGATTCCAGGACTGACGTGGTTAGACAGCACATCGGCTACAGCCTTGGAAGGATGGTCTAAGGCTACCTGAAACCAGAAGGTCAAGCAGCACAATTTAAGCAGTTGGCCTTAGGGTTAGAGCGCTAATCCTGGGGCCAGACAGTGTGATTCCCTGACTTTCTTTTCCTTCTCCCTGGGCTGTATCCTCTCCTCACCGCAGTCCCAACCCTTGCGTATTGCTGAAACAGCACCCCTTCCCACTTCCACACCTCCACACACAAAAGCTGTAGTCCGATTTCCCTTGGTTTTTCACGTTCTTCTCCACTGAGAACAGCTGTGAGGTTTTTTTATGGCTGGGTGAAAGACTCCAGAAACCCTTCCTCCAGGAAACTGTTGGGAAAGATTCTCATTTTTGAAGTATGCTGCCACCATTTCAGTTTCCATCTCAGTTGATCATGTGAGTCTTTTGCTAATCCTCAGCCTTTAAAAAGGACTTTACTGCAGGACAAACCTATTCTTACCTATGACTCTTAAGGGATTACTTCCTGCATATCGAAGGCTGTGTATCTGCTTTTTAAATGAAATATTTACCTCAGTACGGCCAAATAAAAATCCCCATTTTAGGGACTGATAGTTAAGGGAATTCTTTAACTTCAAAATCATCTGCTTAAGGAATCAAGATTATCTCTTAGGTATGGAAACTACACTGTAATTTATGTATGAATTTGGAAAAGTTTTAGAAATTTTATTGAAGAGTTTAATTTGAAGTTCACCAGGTATCTGTCTGTGGCCCCCAGACTCGGTCATGGGGATATGTGTTGCCAAAAGTCTTCTTCAGCCTTTCTCTCTTCATGTCCCAAAGATCTGACTTCAAATGAGTGGGTCACACATGAAACAACATCTCCCGAGGACCCTGTGCATGCCGAGGACCGTGGCTGCAGCAACAGCGACAACAATGGTCTTCAAATGTCTCCACCGGCCCACCTGATGTAGTATTTGCAGTTCGAAGGGGAAGGCAGAGGGGTTGGCTCTCTGAAGCCTGCCACAGTCCTCCCTAGAGACACCATTCAACCTGGAATCAGACCAAGATCTTTTTCTTCTATGCATGAGCATTTATCCATGTGAATTACTATTTCGGGGCTCCTCTTTCACTCCTACCCACACATCCAATATTCCATATGCCTTCTTTTAAAAAACAAATGGCTTTCTGGTCTGGGTGTGCGCATTTCTCTTCCGGTTGCCTTTGTGTGACATTCTGGCCTGCCACCACCACCACCTGCTCCTCAGCCAAAGATCTATTTTGGATAGACTCAGCCCCTGCCCTTCGAGTCTACTGCAGAGAGCAGCGTCAGTAATTGGTGGTAGCAAGATGAACTGAGCCATAAATTAGCTGATGAATATTCTTCCCTGGGGAAGAGCAGGCCTTCGCCCGCCGTCAAAGAAGTCAAGGCCAACCAAGTAGCAAGATTGCACAGCGGGCGGGACCCTGGAAGATGTCCCCGACCTCCTCAACAGTTCACCTTTCCCTGCTGAGCAGTGCTGGCTGCCGTCACAAGCCTCCAAGTCTTGGAGCAGAGCCGAGGTTTCTGTGATGCAACTGCTATAGATAAGCGATGCAATTTATATTTCTTGGTCCCTTTGATTTTCTTTTATTTCTATATAGTCAATTATATATTAAAGTTAAAATTTTTAACTTGAATGTTAACCTCCTATTAGCTTAAACCATTTACAGGCATGCCTCGGAGATTTTGTGGGTTTGGTTCCAGACCACTGCAGTACAGCGAGTCCACACAAGTTTTCTGGTTTCTCCGTGCATAAAAAAGCTATGTTTACACTATGCTGTAATCTACTAAGTGTGCAAAAGCATTATGTCCAAAACAATGTACATACCTAAGTTTAAAAATACTTTATTGCTAAAAAATGGTAATCATCGACTGAGCCTTCAGCAAGTCATTGTATTAACACCAAAGATCACCATAACAAATATAGTAATAATGAAAAGGTCTGAAATGTGGGAATTACCAAAACGTGACACAGGGACACAAAGTGAGCCAATGTTGGAAAAAATGGTGCCAATCGACTTGCTCAACCCAGAGTTGCCACAAACCTTCAATTTGTAAAAACTGCGTTATCCGCAGAGTAAAATAAAGTGAAGTGCAATAAAATGAGGTGTGTCTATACCTTCAAAACTTACAGTATACACACAGTTCTCAGTTTGAAAATCAGGCAGAAGTATGATCTATTTTCACTTAAATTTTTACCTTTTTTAAAAAAAATAAAGCTAGTATTTTATAGCACTTATATTACAGTTATTACCCAAGATGTTTAATTAAAATTACATGTGCTTCAGATTCAACCCACCTGATCCACCTTTTTTCCCCAGTTTTAAAAGAATGTTTTTGGGGGGAGGGTATAGCTCAAGTGGTAGAGTGCATGCTTAGCATACACAAGGTCCACAGTTCAATTCCCAGTACCTCCTCCAAAATTAAATAAGCCTAATTACCTGCCCCACCAATAAATAAGTGAATTAATTAATTTTAAAAAATGAACAAAAACCTACCTTCCCCCGCAAAAAAAAATTTAAAAAGATAAAAATAAAAGATAAAGGAATACTTTTATTCCCAACTGCCTGTGAGCTGTCAGTCTCACTGAGAAATGTCTGCTACAAGGTCGTATACCCCTAATTATGTCCATTTCTACAGACAGAAATTTTCTTTGTTGTCCATACCAGATAAGTGTGACTCAGTTTATAAATCACTTGTGGAGTGACTCCTCTCAACCCCTGCACTTCTTATCCCCGAGCTGGGGGCCTGTTTCTCAGGTAATCAGAGGCCGGATGTAGGGCTCCTTCCCAGAACAACCGGGCACCGTCACCCTGCAGGGAACCAGAGAAAGGAGCGACCAGACGGCCTGAGTTCGTTTGCACTTTCCACTTGGCTATGATTATCAGACAGAGAATATTCTCCTGAGAGGTGGCTGAGACAGAGTCTATTTCAAATGACTTCGAAAGGACAATGCTGTCATCGCATACTTAAGGAAATTGCCGGCTGTACGGAGGAAGAGAAGCGACTTTCTGCAATGTGATAGCAAAGCATAACTCTAAAATGAAAAGCAATTTAAATGTATTACTGGACAAAAACCATTAGCCCAATGAACATAAATAACCTTACTGAGGAAGGGCGCTGTTTCCAGATAACTGCTCCCTTAGTTGGGAGGAAATTTCTCTCTTACTGGAAGGCCTCTGAGTGTCATTAAAGGGGTTGCAACTGAAACATGTTATCAAGGAGTCAGATTTTTCCACTTGTGTAAACAACTCCATTGGAATTACTGTGACATTTTTGCAGGCAGGGAAGCCAATAACAGCCGGTATAACCAGAACCAGGCAATTTTGCTTTCTGAGAGAAGGGCTGTCAACTCGATTATCTCTCTCAGATTATCCTCACAGATGCTGCCAAATTCCTATTGACATCACCCACACCATTAACCACTCCATTAAATTCTTCGTATTGCTAATGCTGTCTTTATTTAATCAGATTCAGCAAGAACAAAAAGAGAAAGGGCTTTAAATCTCTCGACTCAGGAAAGATGCGGAGCTCAAAGCCCCCGACACTGCCTTAGGCTGGGCCGTGCATCCGGGTGGGTAGAAGGTGGCATGCAGGTCCCCGTGCGTGGATGATGTGGTTGGGGTTATCCTCGGTGCAGAGTTACCATCATGGTCCCTTTACTACAGCGGTGACACCTGGAAGAGTTTGTGCAGCTTCTTAATGTGCCCTGAGTCTCCAGGGGAGCAGTCCCCTCCCGAGAAGCTGAGACTAGAGTAAGATGGAGATCAGTAACCCCCAGTAAGTGGGCTAACTCACAATTGAGTCAAAATGCAGAATGTCAGTTCACAAGGAGAGCACCTCACTTGTTTGTTTTCCTATTGTTGTGTGTGTGTGTTTTTGTATTTTGTTTTTGTCAAAGGAGGAGAGGGCAATCACCTTGGAGAAAGAAAGAGAAAGAAAGAAAAAGAAGGAAGGAAGGAAGGAAGAAAGGAAGGAAGGAAGGAAGGAAGGAAGGAAGGAAGGAAGGAAGGAAAGAAGGAAGGAAGGAAGGAAGGAAGGAAGGAAGGAAGGAAGGAAGGAAGGAAGGAAGGAAAAAGCATTTTAAAATCTCTTGTCTCCGAGTAGCTGCTCCCCATTGGCCCCCGGACCACAGGCAGCCCTTGGATGCAGGCTGAGAGCTGGTGGACAGAATCACCCCACGTAGGGGAGGAGACTTCTCCTTCCTTCCCTCTAGGTTCTTCGACTGGCCTAATAATTAAAATGACATAAGACAGATTAATAGGAGAAAAACAAATTTAATTTTGTACATATGGGAGCTCATTAAAAAATATGAAACTCAAAAAAGTGACCAAAGCAGGCAGCTTTTATACCTTTTAGACAAAAAACCAATAAATTTGTGAAAAATTGTTTGGGCTTGGGGTAATAAATTAGTGAAGAAGTAACCAGGTGTGTTTATACAGCCTTCTCAGCCCTGACTTTCCTATCTCTGGTGATGAGGATGTCTGTCTTCCTCCTGGTGCCTTTCACATGGGACACGTATTTCTTGCTTTCGGTGGGGATAAAGGAGGGTCAGAGTGTCCTTCTTGTACTGGCTGTTTCTTAACTTTAATTCAAAATAAGCAATATGTGAAAGTGGCACGTTCTGCGGCGGCCTGCTCTGAGCCCCTCACCCGTTGAAGGATTGGGATGACGATGCTAGAAGTAGGATCTCTGAAAACCAGGATCCTCTTCAGTGTAAATCTTCAGCTCCGCCCAAGTAGAAAACAGACACGTCCAGGCATCAGATAGGCAAGCTGGGGGCGTGGGAGTGACTCTGTACAGCCCTGCAGCACCTGGCAAGCACAGTGCCAACACACAACAGGAAACTAAAAAATCCCAATGATTGAGGCAAACTTTTTTCCCCTTTCTACACTGAACCCCTCTGTGACCAGAATCAAATCTCCTCACCTCTTTGTTTCCATTTCTCTCATGTGGCCATTACAATATGGACTTCCAGAGGTCATTTTGTGGATGCAATGAGATACTACATCTGAGTGAGTTCTGTAAACTCGAAAATGCTATAATGCTTAAACAGTTGGAAAGCTTTAAGAGAATAAAAAAGCATCCCATAGACTGTGAGAAAATATGCACAAACACATATCTGATAAAAGATATAAACTATAGCAAAGATCTCTTAAAACTCAACAATAAGTAAACAACCCAATTAAAAATGGGCAAAAGATCTCAAGAGACATCACATAAGAGATGCTACAGGGTATACAGATGGCAAATAAGCATATAAAATGATGCTCGATATCTTATGTCATTAAGGACTACAAATTAACACAACAATGAGATACCACTTAGATTCCTATTAGAATAATCAAAACCCAAAATACTGACAACACCAAATGCTGATAAGGATGTTGAGCAACTGGAACTCTCCTTCACTGTTGGTGTGAATACAGAATGTGTACAGCCACTTTGGACGGTTTGGCAGTTTCTTACAAAGCTAAAAACAGGCTTAACACATGATCCAACAGTTGTCCCCCTTTGGTATTTGCTAAATACATTGAAAAACCTGCACATGAATGTTTATAGAAGCTAAACAAAGAAACAAATCATTGTCAAAAACTGGAAGCACCTAAGTTGTCCTTCAACTGGCAAATGGATAAATAAACTGTGGTACATTCATACAATGGAATATTATTCAGTGATAGGAAATGAGTTATCAAGTCATGAAAAGATATGGGGGAACTTAAGTGCATATTACTTAGTGAAGGAAGCCAATCTGAAAAGGCTACATACTGTATGATTCCAACTATGTGACATTATATAAAAAAATAAAACTATGGAGACAATAAAAAGATCAGTGGTTGGGGATGGGTAAACAGGTGAAGCACAGGGAATATTTAGGTAGTGAAACTCTTCTGTGTGATGCTGTAATGGTGGATACACGACGTTATGAGCTTGTTAAAATCTGAAGAATGTGTACCACAAAAAGGGAACTCTCACGTAGATGATGAATTTTAGTGAATACGTCAATATTGGTTCATCAGTCATAACACAGTCACCACACTGATTCAAAATGTTGATGGGGACACTGGTGGGGGCTGTGCAGAGGGGCTGGGAGAGTAAGCGGGGATACGGGTATTCTCTGTGCTTTTGGCTCAATTTTTCTGTAAACCTAAATCCAGTATAAATAATAAAGTCTGTTAATCAAACAAAAAATCAAAAAGTTTCCTCATGTGTGTACTTCTCAAATATCTCCAAAGAGGAACAGTTTAGTGACTAAAAAGCCATGTTAATTTTCTCATTGACATTCTTCTGTTTAATAACATAAGTAAATTAAGTGGGGAAACTCCCCTCTCCCCTACCACACACACACACATAATTTTCCTTTTTTGGGACTCAACAAGACTAATTTTTTTTCCGTTTTGGATGGAAAAGATAAGTCATTGGTAAGCTTTTCCATTTCCTGAATAGGCCCATATACAAAAGAGATTGGTAAATACTACATATAAATGAAAATAAAAGAAAGTTCTCCTCTGAGGGGGACAGCTATCCCATTTGACACAAATGTTTTTGCTTGGTACCAAATACAAGAGTGTTTTTAAAAAGTGTATTTATTAGAAAGTCCTGATGCCCCTCAAAGGAGAGGCAGTTGTGCCTTGTCCTGTTTGGCTAAACCACTTCGGAATTTTAGATTTGGAAAAAATGACTTACAAACTTTACCACTATTTTGTGGTAATAGACCTTCACTCTCTCACTGATTCATTCATCCATCCACGCAGCAGATAACTGAGAATGGGGCCTTGAGATGTGCGTGGGAGACATCTGCTCTTGGCAGGAGGAAAGGCCTCCTTTCTGCCCTCCACAAAGTCAGTCTGTGGGGAGGCTGGGAAGACAGAAATCTGAGAACGACAGTATAAAATACTAATCCTTTCAGTGTCTCAGGAGCACAGCGGAGAGAGCCAGGAAGGCTTCCCAGAGGAGAGGGCTAAATTAAGTCTAGAACTGGGATGAGTCATCTAAACTCTGTCCCTGACCCAGGAAGTCAGAAGGCATACTGCAGACTGCGGCATCCTTCACTGCGCACAGAGCAGGGACTAGCTTCTGTTTCATTTCTGCAGGAAGCAGGCCGTGGCATCAGGAGGAGAGAGGCATGGGTGGATTTCCCAGTGAGCACAAATGTTACAAAACTTGACAATTTACTCCTATTTCCTTTACAATGTTTTAGGCTCTTTACAGTGTTTTCAGCTGACAATGCTGAAATCCAAATCATGTTTATTTAAGTAGATTTTTGTAATAAACCCATTTGTGGTCTTCAGCAGTCCTAAATTAAAAGTCATAATCACTCTTTGAATTTTTGTAAGAAAAGCACTAATTCTTCTGCTGTTGAATATTCCCATCTTGCTCTTCAGGGTCGGTTGCCCCTGGCCGTCCACACTTCCGCGCAGCTGCCCTGGTGTAATGGCTTAGGGGTAGACCCAGCGTAGGGGTAATCTGTTTGCATTACAAACTGGCCCTTGCTTGAGGCACTGGATTACCCAAGAAAAAGACTCAGGATGTTCTGAAGGCATTTTCAAAGCTAGGGCACCAAAGGAAACATTTTTAAATAATTTGATATTTGATATTATATTAGTTAAGCCCCAGCAGGAAATAAATGGCACAGTTGAATTGGACAAATTTGAGTATTATTTATCAAGGAGTAGGGAAGCCACAAAAGATAGTGCAGGGTCCTCAGGCTGGTAACAGTGGGCCCTGTAAGCCCTGTTTTTCCCAAGCCTGAAGAAGGGTCTGGGTCCTGGAAGGCTGACCTGCAGCTGGAGACTCGTGGAGCTGGGTAGGGAAGGCAGGTCACAGAGCTGCAGTCAGCCCTCAGCACTACCACTTCACTCGTCTCCCGCCCTCTCACCTCCTGCTCTGTGCCCCATTAGCCAAACCCACCTGGAAACCAAGAGCAAGGGAACTTGTTGGAACAATCAGCTCATTTAAGCTCCCAGGACACAGAGCAGGACAGAGAGAAACAGGACGGCAAAGGGACGATCCTTGGCTGGGGTATTTATGTGTTCATTGATTGCACCAAAATGTCTCGAATTCTTTTGTATCTTAATGTATTATTTTGAATTGTATGGTGGGAGAGAAATCATATATATTTTTTTCAAGCTCCAGACATCTTAGAGTCTCAGTTGGGCCTCCCCCTCTGGAGTGTCTGACCTGAAGGGTAAGGGTATTATATCCTGGTACTTTTCAATGAAGCTCCAGCCCAGAACATCAAAGGCTCCCAAGGAGGTAGCATATGTTTTGCTCAGCTGAGTACTCGAGGCTCTGACCTTGAGAGAAGCTGGGCTGTCAGCCTGAAAGGTAGGGAAGAGCCGTGGCCGGTCACCCGTGTGCCCTGCCACCAGCCCTCTGTGTCTGTCTGGTGATGACAGCACCCTTCAGGCCCAACCAGGGTAGAGAGATGAACAATTCAGGAGACAAGCTGTCCCTCAAGATGGAAAGATAAAACAGAACCAACATAAAGCCAATTTAGGAAAGAAAAAAAGTCAGGGTCAGTACACGGCACCCCAGTGGATTTTTCCGGGGAAGCGAGTTTGTGGTTATTTAATAACGTTGACATCTCCCAATGGATCTCAGCAGTTAAACGCAGTGGAGTACTTTCATCTGTACTCAGTACCAAAACGGAGCATTTGTATTTAAATATGTGAGTTAAACATATCTTGTGTTTGTAGAGCATTAATGCTGTTGACATTGTTCCATAGCCGCACTCTTTAGGGAGTTGGAATCTGTCTTCAATATTAGTCAACAAACCTTAGAAAACATTTGAATAGGAATCAGGACTGTGTCAGCTCCTTAAAGGGGCCCTTGAATTGGAGAACGGGGAAGATAAACTCCACTCCGGTGGCGGGGATGGCAAGGAAGACACGGGTCGTAGAGATGATACTGGTGCGATTCCTGCTGCTGCTGATTCCCCAGTAGAAGCACCCCCCCCCCCCCCCCCCCCGGTCCCTGGACAGAGGCTCCACCTCCCGAGAGAGATGCAGCTCTTCTCCAAAGGGAAGCACTCCCGTTCCCTTCCAGTCAAGCATCTAACTTGAATTCCTGGAAAACGTCTCTAGCCTGTTGACACTGGCCTCACACACTTGACTCCACTCCCCTCTCTTGACCTGGTTCAGAAACTACATCCTATTAATGTCTTGAAAGGGAAAGTAATTCACCTACGGAGAATTCACCTGAGATACTGAGCAGGTGCCGAGGTGGCAGCGGTGCCTGAGTTGGGACCATCCTCTGTATCTGTTGTATCCCCATGCCCTTCCCCTTGTTTCAACCACAGGGACCTGACATGCCAGCCAAGGTGTGAGGCTGAAAGGGCTCCGTCCCCAGAACCAGGGAGGGGCTGGATGAACCCTCCACGTATTTCCTGTGCTGACCGTGCAGCCCTCTGAGCTGTTTCTGTTTTAAGAGTCTGGGTGTCAAGAGTACTTAATCTAATGGGCCTCACGCAGGTTAAGAAGGAAATTAGAGCGCCAACCAACCGAGACTTTGTGTCAGGGACATGGGCCCGGCCTGGGGCCGCTGATTTGAAGGAGGGGACCAGGAAGGTGAGATCTGTGTTACCTCAAGGCTTGGAGTGACAAAGCATGATGGAAGGGAAGGTGGTGAGGGTCTGTGGTGAGGGCAGAGCGAAGCAGAGACAGAGATGAAGTTAGAACTATTAAACACCCCCAGCCCTACCTTTCCCTGCTCTCCCCAACCTTCTTCCTCCCACCTCCCCCGCCCCTCCCCCACCCAGGCCTCTTTCAGTCCCTGGGGGCAGGGGGACCTGTTCCCCAGATGTACCATTCTGTGCAGGGAGGGGAGAGAAGAGGGGATGATCTACCTGTCATTGTAATTTGAGACCTGGGGCCAGCGAGGAGGTCAGTGTGTCCCTTTGAGAATATGTGTGTGGGAGCTGTGGCTCTAGTGGGGAGGCACATGCCATTGGGATGCTAGGGCCTCCGGGATTCTTGGGGAGATGGTAAATCACTGTCAGCCCCCAGGGCCCAGAGACGTAATCTGGGCCATCATCGTATAATTCTACTCCCCAGACAGGGGGAGGAATGCTGGAGAAACGGCCCTGCCCCCCCAGCCCCCCTTTCCTTAACACTCCCCAAGGGACTCTGGCCTCACTTTCCCAGCCTTGGAAGCCCCCAGGGACCAAACAGCCAATCCTCACTCGGCTGAGAAGAACATCCACAAACTCTGCGGCCATTCCCACAGCCATTAATAACCTGACCCCCCAAACCTGGAGGAGTGACCTCATGGCTCCCCACCCCTGCCCCTCGGCAGGGCTCCACCTGCTGAGCCCCCTGCCTTCACAGCCTTCTCTCGCTGGACCGTCGTGAGCTCCAGCCGCCCGGCGGAGCCCACCCCGTCACCTTCCCGAGTTCTTCAGGTTTTTCAGGCCTCTTGGTCACGAGCTGCTACCGCTGAATCAGTGCCCGAGGCACTGCATAACAATCTCCTTCCTTGATTAGAGCATCTTAATTATGCTCTAGGAATTTGCTTAAACAGATTAATCATTTTCGAGGACAAATTTAGAAGCTGTGCTTCCTGGGGGACCTGCTCTGAATATCCCCCAGGAAATTCTGATTACACCATGCCTGTCGGGCCCTCGGCGGGACTGTGGGTGCAGCAGGGACCTGGACCCTGGTGAAAGCTGTATGCCACCCCTGAGAGCGCCTCTTCTCCCCCCCGGGCCAGCAAAGTAGGCTGTGAAGTGCAGCTAACCCCTGGTTGTGAGATGTGCCTGGAGACTGAGGACGGGGGTCCTGGCGGCCTCTCCCCCTTCTGGAGTGCCGTCTGCACTGTGGGCTCCTCGTCAGTGGATTAGTCAGTCCACTTACCTGTGGCAATCTGGACCCACATTGTTCGCAGCAGAAGCCTCAGCTTTAAAAAACTATGAACATTGGTGCCTCACCTCTGAATAACATAACCAGAATCTCTGAGATGGGGCGTCTGTCCTTTGAAAGGGCCCACCAGGTAGTTCCAAGGTACAGCCAGGCGAGAACCACAATGAAATTTGAGCACCATCAGATGCTTTTCTTCTATGCACATAAATGTGGGGAGTCAGCACCAGAGTCCTTTGAACCTAAGGACAGATCTGATACTAACAGAAAATAAAGTATGACCCGATCTACCCGTAGTTGGTGTTCACAAACCCTCAAAGCTGGGAAGATGGTTAAAGGCCAGGGCTTCGTATCAGACGACGTTCTACCATTTCCTAACTCTGTGACCCTGAGTAAGTTACCCAAACTCTCTGAGCCTCAGTCTTCTCGTAAAGGCTGTACCAACTTCACAGCACTGTACAGGGGTGTGGATAAAATTATACAAGTAAAGAGCTGAGGATAGAGCCTTACATTAGTACATAGTAAGCTGTCAGTAAAAGTTAGCTACCACGATTTTCCTCATTATTCTCCTCAACATCGCCATTTGGCTCAAGGCTAGAACAAAATGCTCATAAGAAACCAGGTCAGTAGGCTTTTCC
The DNA here is from genome assembly GCF_009834535.1 of Camelus ferus. Taxonomy (NCBI): domain Eukaryota; kingdom Metazoa; phylum Chordata; class Mammalia; order Artiodactyla; family Camelidae; genus Camelus; species Camelus ferus. The sequence continues at coordinate 46,621,522 of NC_045696.1, forward strand.
TACTGTGTTTTCATAATTCTCCAGAGAACCAGAACCAATAGGATATTTTATTTATTTTTATATAAATATATATACTTACATGACAGAAATCGGCTTATGTGATTACGGAGGCCGAGAAGTCCCACGATCTGCTGTCTGCAAGCTGGAGACCAGGAAAGCTTGAGGTGTAATTCAGTCTGAGTCTGGAGGCCTGTCATCCGGAGCCCCGATGTCTGAGGGCGGGAGAAGATGGATGTCCAGGCTCTAGCACAGAGAGCAAATTTGCTCTTCCTCTGCCTTTTTGTTTTGTTCCATTCAGGCCCTCAAGGCATTCATGAGGGCAATCTACTTTTCTCAGCCTACTGAGTGCTAAACTTCCAGAATCACCCTCACCGAGCCATCCAGAAACAATGTTTTACCAGCTATCTGGGCATCCTTTAGTCCAGTCAAGTTGACACGTAAAATTAAGCACCGCACCCAGCCAACAAGGCTCAGCCTGAAGCAAATCAATGACAGTTCCTTTGCCAGCACTCTCCTTATATAAGGCATAACCAGGAACTGAAATCTGTTCTTTTCTGGGTTTATAGTCATATTAGGAACCAGATAAATCTATTATTTTCTAAGATTGGCTTTTGGAAAAAAATTTGTTTTTAATAGTTTGGAAGAGAACCAAAAAGAAACAAACTGCTGATATTCCACAGTTTTTCAGGACAGCAGAGAGAACACAGCAAGGCAGGCGGGAGAACTGGTGTGGGCCTGGAGGAGGGCACGGAGTTCTGTTCAGCCGGGTGCCCGCCAGGCCCGCGGGGGCACAGAGTGAGATAAATGAGCGGCGTCGTGCAGCCCTGAACCGTGCCGAGGAGTGTGCAACTGACTCAGGAGGCCAGGAGACTCGTTTTCTTAGGGAGGAAGGAGAGTATGGAAGGAATCTATAGACAGATCTGGAGGAGAGAAAGATTGGAAGCAGAGAAACATGTTTAAGATCAGCAACGTGTTTAATTGAAGAAGTGGAAAAATGCAAAATATTTAGGCATTTGTTAGCGTAGTACTTAAAACATTCATATCTTTAGGGAAAAAAAGTACCAAGTTTTTAACTAAGACATATCTTTGGCACCAGCAACTATATGTAATGTAAGACCACACTGAAAAAAAAAAGCATTTACATTTCTAGGTTGAGATAATTTTCTTTTTCCTTATGTTGCTTCTATAGAGAGTAAACTGTCCAAATAAAGATTTGACTTTCCTTTGCACGTCAATGATTTTTCCACATCTCAGTGTGGGTGATACAATGGAAAATGTTACATTAAATGAAAGGCATAATCTCTGCCATTAAAAAAAAAATCAGATTCTAACAGGGGAGGCAAGGGAAGCCAAGTAAATGGTTCACCATATAGACAGTGCTGGCGTGGGAAGACCATACTGGGTAATAAACTGGAAATTCAGAAAGATTGTCAAAGAGCAGCATGTGGCTTCAGGGAGAGGCGGAAAGAGAACAGAAGTGCACAGAAAACAGTCTGGGCTCGAGCCTCAGTTCCACCAGTGACCAGCACTGTGAGCAGGGAGCTCATTCCTGGTTTCCAGCCTTAACTTCCTCTTCTGTAAACTGGAGCTAAAGTATTGGGGTAGAAACTCACGCTGTTCCAATCTTGTATTTACACAGCTTATTTCTTGAGTCCCTTGGAAATCTTTACTTTTATCCAGGTGCAGTTTTTCTTGGTAGCAGTTTTCAGGTGCATGAAGGGTTAGTATACTTGTGGAGGGAACAGACAGGGTCTACGCGGCCAGAGCCAGAAGTGGGGCAGACGTGGGCAATAGAAAGACAGATAAGGGGCCAGCAGGGAGACGTCATTTTCTAGCCCACAAAACAAAAATGGGATGAATCCTCTGCATCAGGAGGGGGTGGGTTTTGTGTCACTAGAGGGGTTTAGAGAGGGGCGTAGTAGAGATGATTTGAGCATCGGACGATACCTTTTCCAGACACCAAGCAGAATTTAAAACGGCACTAAATAAAATCTCATCAACATGCAACGAGAGTACGAGGAGGAGGCGGCCTTCTGTTTGAAGACTAATGAGAAGGTTTCAATTCAGGAGGCTTTTCCTGCAATGAGCTGACTTGGAATCTCATACCTATTTTTTCTTACTCTTTTCTAAGATAATTCTATTTTAAATAATTCTTAAAATACATTTTACTGGGTGTAAATACAAAGCTTCCTTTCTTTCTGAAGGAAGTGATTTCAATGAAAATTTCCTTAACCCTACAGTGCCTGCCAAAGGTGAGCTTAAAAATCCTAAATAACTTAAAATGAAATTTATGTTGACGTCTAGGAAATATATACACACTGTAGGGAAAATTAAATAGATCTTTTATTTTTTAGTACATTTCATTACCAAGAATTTAGTAAGGGGAATTCATTGTGGACAACCTAAGCTATAAATGGACTCAGATGAGTATTTTTCCACATGCCTAGCCTCTTAAAGAACCACTCCTGAGGAGAGTTTTGAAAGAACTGTTGAAAATGATGTATTGTATTCAATCTGAATGCTTGATCAAGTGGAAGCATTCCTTGGTTTGTATTTATCTGCATGTTCTTTGAGACAATCACTTGGAATATTTATTTCAATGGAACTTATTAGGAAAAAGGCCATATAAAATATTATGTACCTGGAATCCCAAATCCAACCATCTGGTGCAAAATATTCTCTCCAGGCAGGGCTGTCGTATAGCCGAGCATGCAGGTGAGTCCTGCGTCCCTGGCCGGTCATTCTGATCGCCTTCTTTGCATCCTGATTGGGAGGGGCCGGTTGGTGTGGCAGGACCGTGCGTAATGTTCCAACCAGGGAGATGGCCCGCCTTCTCCAGGCACTGAGTGTGACCTCAGCAAGCTACACTGACTGCTTTTCTCCCTAGAGGTGCACGTGGGGTGTAGGAGGCAGCTCCCCTAAAAATAAAAGTTTTATGTATTTTTCTGTTCCAGCAGTTTCTTCCTTTTTTAGGCTGAGAAAAGTAGATTGCCCTCATAACAGCACTACTGTCCCAGGGATTCTCAACCCTGGATGTGTATTTTAATCTCCGGAAGCTTTTTAAAAATACAAGTCTTGGTACCTGAAGCCATGATTCTTGAGCTTTAGCAGCAGTCATGTGGAGAACTTTTTCAGCACAGAGGGACTGGCCCCCGCCCGCCCTCAGCCCCAGCGGAATGATTCCGCAGGTCTGCGTCAGGCCTGAAAATGTGCAACCCTGGCAAGTTCCTAGGTGGTGCTGAAGTCCCTGTCCAGGGACCACACTGAGAACTAAGACCTAGAGATCTGAAATTAATTGGTCTCAGACGGGGCCTGGGCATTTATAGCTTCAAAAGCTCCCCAGGTGATTCTAATGTGCAATTAGGGCTGAGAATTTTGTATTAAATCTGGTGGACTCCTTTCTTAGAAACATGAACTTCAAAATTTTTATATCAAGTTAAGCGTGATGTGGAAAATGTTATGCTAAATACAAAGGCAGCATAACACCAACTGCCAAAAGTTGAGTGTGACCTAATTTTAAATGCACTTATTGACTCAACTATTACACCAACAGTAGCTCTCGCCGTTAGCACATGTAGTACTTGCAAGGCTATGACTATCTTCTTAAAATAATTCTTAGTGCATATGTGAAAAAACGAAACTAAATTGCACTCCTAAACATTTTTCAATTTGTTCTACTCAGACCTCACCAAGGCCCTATAAGAAGCTAACAGAGTGTTGAACAAAAATGGAGAATCTGAACAAACAAATGTGTTATTGTCTCTGACATGGGAGCAATAGAAAACATTTTAGATGAGACAGGCTCATTTCAAATTAATGCCGTCACTAAAGAGCCTATAAAACCTTGATTTAGAATTAAATCTTATGTTGTCGTGTATCACACCGGATCAATAAAGACGCAATAAAGCCAAAGTGGTTTGGGAAAAATTTTTTATTTTTTATTGATAAGTCATTGAAACAGAGTACTGAATAGATATCTTAAAAGGCCCACGGGTGTGTTTCTTTACATACATGTCCTGGGACCGTACATCAGAGATTGCTTTGGGTATAACAAAGATTCCAGCGGAAACTATCCTAGGGAGGTTTTGAGCAGAAGGCTGAAATGTTCTATTTGGCCTATCGCCATCCCTGTCTGGGACTCCAGGGTGACAGGTTGTAATTTCATACAGTAGGCATGTAGGCTGAATGGAATGCCTGAAGATCAAGATGATTAAAAATATGGATGAGGGGAACTTTCAAATATTAAATGGTGTTTGAAATTTGAAGAATGTTTTTAGAAAACTAAAACAAAAACCTAAAATGAGTAGCTCTGTCTCTTGTGAAGGCTTTACTTCCACTTGCGGTTCCAGAAGGGTCCCTTCAGATGGAACATAGTAGTTAATGTTTGCACAGCACTTAGTTTTCAAAGCACCTCTGCATATATTACTCATAGGATCCAGGCTTAACAAACAAACAAAAAAGATTACTTCTTGGAAAAACTATCCCAAGAAAGAGAATTAGGAAGTAATTTGGCTACTCTTGTTCACTGATGTTAATCCACGAACTACGGATGTTTGGTATGAGCTGAACTGGACGTCCAGGGGAAGCCACAAGCTTGGCAGGAAGTCACAGGCATTTGGAGGCAAAGTACGGGCAGGAGCCTCCTGCCCTGGGAGAGGCTGTCCAGGGATGCTCAGCTGCAGAGCTGGTTGGATCTGGAGGCTGCAGATGAGCCGGTCCAAGTGTCATCCACCAGAAAGGAGTCTAAAGCTAGATAGATCAAAGTGGACACTTGAGAGAGTTTCAATATCAAGGACAGTGTAGCCAGAAATGAGTCAAGATAAAGAAAACAAAACCAAAACAAATAAAAAAGCAAAATAAAACTAGAGGATTGAGAGAAGGAGGGAATGTACGGGAAGGGCACAGAGGGCGTGGGCCCAGAGAACTCCCGCGCACCGGTGGCCGGACCAGGTGCACGGCTTCCCCCGGCGCCCCCACCTCCTGCCGCCGCGGCGGTCCCCCGACGTCACGCGCGGCATCCTCCTCCGCTCGGAGGAGTCGACGTCACACTTTAAAGCCTGCACTTTTCCACAGGTCTGTCTTGATTTTAGGAGTGAAATTACGCCTTGGGTAAGTTCCTTTTCAGCAGCAATCAGTTGCATGCTTTAATTTTTTTTAACCAAAATAATAAGCTATCTTCCCAGATTATCTGAATATACTTAAGTCATATCAAGTCATAAAATTAAGACTTTTTTTTCCCATAGGTTTTCTGGGGTGGGAAGATATAACTAGGTCAATCTGTATTCTTGCCCCTTGCTGAAGCATATAAAAAGGAGCCCACACAGTTCTGAAAGCACATTTTTAATCCTCCTCATTACTAAACTAGAAAGGGTATCAGTTCCCTTGTTCCCACACGTACAATAGTGAGTCCCGGCAGGAGCCCTTATCATCCTCCTTCCTTTGCATTAAAGAAGCTTACCCCTCCGATCCTCTCCACGTGACTCGCTCCAAGTTTCACGCCTGGAAGAAAGGATGCTGCTGCTTCCTATTTCTAAGACCCGTTCCTTTCACTTTCTGACTCACATTTGTTATCTCCCTTGTCACAGAAGCTGATTCAACAAACACATATTCAGTTATCCCTCCCTCTTCATCTCATGCAGTAGCAGGAGCAGAGACCAGGTGAGCGTGGCATTGAAACCTGGGCGCTGAAATGCCCTTGCATGCGGTTTACAGAGCCCAGTGAGTACTCCCGCACCGGTATGTTCCCTGCAGCTACATCTTGGTAGTTGAGTAGTCTGTGCTTCTCCAGTGGACGGACTGGCTGGTTCACTGCAGCCTTATCCTCAATGTAGGCGATCTGCTGAGCTCTCTCCTTAAGTGGTACTTGGAGGAATATGCCCAGAGCTTGTGAAAGCAAGGCCAAATATTAGCATTGGTTGTGTTCATTGACCTAATCGTTTTGCCAGTGGCAGGACTGAGAAGCAGCAGGCAAGGATGGAGTGGGGAGTGGAAGCATGGGAAGTGAGAGAAGCCCCTGGGGGTGAGGAAGGATGATCTGAAATAACCTGGAAATGGACCAGCTTCTACTGCAGAGCACATGCTGCTGGGTGGGCCTGGTGGCCAGGTGAGGTTCTCCGAGGCTGGGATGGGGACTGGAGGGTAGTGGAGGCGCAGGATCTGGGCTTGAGGGGCCTGGCCAGCCCCAGCTGTATAAAGGGAAACCGGCTGTTGCAGTAGAAGCAGACAGCAGCCTGAGGGCTGAGCTGAGCAGAGCCTGCCAATGGGAAGCCGGAACCAGGAACCGAATTGGAGCAGGTTCCTCGGAGACGAGGTTGGCAGCCTGTACAGGTGCACAGGGCCATGAGCTTGGTTAACTCTCTGCTTCCATGGTCTTGAAACTCTTAATACTTTTTTAACAAGGGGCCTGGCATTTTCATTTGTCACTGGACCAGTCTTGAGTTGTGGTATGGGGCCTGGATACCGGAGGGGAGTTTCTTCTTAGGTGACAGGTGACAGGGCACCCGGCAGCAATATAGGGCTTGGGACAAAACTCCATCCTGTTCCACAGTCTCCATCACTTGCATATCCTTACCCTGCTGGAGGTTTCTTTAGAGCAGTCTTCACTTGTGAAATTCAAGTATTTATTGTTTGCTTGTTACCCATCTCCCTTTTGCCCTCAGGAGGCAAGGACAGTCCACCTTGCTCCTTGGCAGTCCCCAGTTCCTACAACCTGTCAATATGCGCTGCCCACGGGGTGAACTGCAGGTCTTGAGAATGGTAACGTTCCCAGAACCCCAGAGGAACCGCTAGACTCCACAGGGATCCGGGCAGAGCTGGGAAGGAACTCAGACCTATGCAGGAGGCTCGGGGTCTGGCGCAGAAGAAGAGCAGGTCTGTCTCAGGAAAGAAGGAAGCTGGTGTCGAGGAAGAGATTTGTGGAAAGGCAAGCTCAGTGTTTACGCTGCTCGCCTTCATCTATTCCCTGCCTCCAGTAGCCTGGGGACTGGGACAATGGCCGGAACATGTCGGTGGGAGAACCACTAAGTGAACCGGAGGCAGGCGAAGGCAGCTTCAGTAAGATGGGTGTTGCTGCCCTCAAATATTGCTGACTGCCTAAAAGCAATGTCCAAATTGGCAAGTGATATGCCAGTTTAGATTGGTTTGTATTCTAAAGGTGAAACAGAAATGGAAACAAGGTGTTCTCAATTGTTCTCACCCCAGCAGATTGATGGCAGCTTCCAAAGTCTCAAAAAGAAGAAAAAAAAAGCATCTACTGATTGGAATTGCCCATGAGGCTTGATTTAAGACCCTACTGACGACATCATCTTGTAACGTTTCAGAATTGTTATAAAACTAGCTTTTGTCAATGCACTTCTCATTATGTACACATGCTTTGTGCTTGTGAGGATCTGCACCCACAGCCACAAATGCTCATGGGGGCTGCCTGACCCTGGAGTGCCTTGGACCCATGGTGACAGCTCTGGGTTTTGGGAACTAGTACAAGAGTTTCCAGGATGAAACAGCTTTCCCCTTCCTAGCCGAGTACTCCCCAGATCTTTCCTCTCTCTGGATTGCCCCCCACCCCACTTCCCCTGACTTGTACAAGGACAAATGGAGGCGCCGTAGCTGAAATCACAATAAATGATGAGCTTGTGTCCCTTGAGCAAACCATGATAAATGTGGAGGCACTGGGTGTAAAATAATTATGTTGATTTCCGATTAGCCTGAATGGCATGTTTGGGAAAATAGTTAAACCGAGAAAGTCCTTCAATACTGGCAAACCTGCTGCTATGCCCAGTGCTGCACCCACCCCTCCTGGTCTCAGATAGATACAACTTTCTCCTTGCCAGTCACACCCCCAATCAGAGCGGCTGAGGACCTGTCAGAGGACACATGGCCATCGGGTTTATCATTTAGGCAGGACATGAGTTCTACTTAATAAGAAGGAAATTATTTTTTAAGTGCCTGATCGCTGCCTTCACTACAGCGTGGTAGTTAAGTCCAAGGCCTCTGAAGGCACCGTGCCTGGGTTCAAATCCCAGCTCTGCCACTTGTTAGCTCTGTAACCTTTTACAAATTATTTAATGTCTTTGTGCCTCAGTTTCCTTATCTGAAAAATTAACTCCCACCTTATTGGTGAGGATGAAATGAGTCGGTTAGCAGAGTCAGTGTGGGCTGATCTAACAAAATACCATGGACTGGCTGGCTTGAACAACATTTACTTCTCTCCATTCTGAAGACTGGGAAGTCCAAGATCAAGGTGCTGGCAGATTCGGTGTCTGGAGAGGACCTGCTCCCTGCTTCATAGACATTCATCCATCTCCTGTAACCACATAGGGTGGAAGGGGCCAGGGAGGTCTCTGGGGCCTCTTTTATAAGGGCACTCAGCCAAGTCACCTCCCAAAGGTCCCACCTCCTGAAACTATCACATTGGGATTAGATTTCAACATAAGAATTTTTGGGGGATACAAACCTCGCATCCATAGCATTGATACATATGAAATGCTTGGTCTGCTTTAAGGATTCAGTGCATGTTGACCATTATTCCATTTTGTTCTTCTTAGCACTTCTCTTCTGATGGGGAAATCAATTCCTATCCTCTCTTATCCCCTCCTGTTTGGACTTACTACTCCCGAGGCGAGAGTGTGGGCTGAGTTGTTTGGCATTTCTCAATTATTAATCCATTATTTAATCAATCAGTAAAGATCTCACAGTGTACACAAAGGCATAGCGTGGGTGTTTTTCATGCAGGGAATGGACTGTGTTGACTGACCTCTGGAGGCTGAGTGTCCTGCCTGTTGGACACAAGCTGCTCAACATGGTGACCAAATGTACCACGTGACAAGTGAAGAGGGATGGACTGTCAGCAAAGAGTACACTTTTGGTGTTCATTTAGGGTTCCCTAGAGTCACATCAAATCTAAGGCTCCCTAAAAAGAATGAGAACCAAATCAAACCCGTTATCAGAGTGAAACATCTCTTTCCAAGGCACCTTGTAACCAGGCATAACTCCAAGTCGTATAATCTGCAAAACAGAGATAATTACACCTGCCTGCTCTGTGTCGCACAGAGACAGTGCGAGGATTAATTAAATAATGACTGCCAAGAACACCAAGCTCCTTGGAGATAAATGTTCTACAAATGCAATCTTAGATTATTATTCAGAACTCCATTCTGTAAATATCAGCACAGACCCTCAGCTTATGAGACCAGACCACATCTGCACAGCTGGAATACCTCAGAGGATAGAAAGCCTGTCTGGAAAATTCCTGACCACCAAACTAACACGTTATTAGAGGAACTTTGCTTTGTATAGTCGCACACAACTTGACAGATGCTTTCTTAACAGTTATCAGAGTCTCACACCAGGCATTTAGATTTGGCATTACAGCTTCAGTGGTTATATTGGTCCCTTCCAGAAGAAAATCTCTCCGATGGTTAGGACCTTGTTTAGCTGATCTCACGCCATGTGACTTTATCCCATCCCTGGAGAGTGACCAAACGTCCTGGTTTGCTTAGAATGCAGGGCTTTTAGTCCTAGGAAAGCTGGATGTGGGAGTTCCCCTAACATGTTACTGATAGTAATGATACCAAATGTGCTTTTGACCTCAGGGATTTACCTCTGAGTCCTGGTAACCTGTTCTACAAAATATTAGGTTTGGAACTGATAATACAAAGAAATAATTTTGTCCAAGGTGTAGTTCTGAATACTTCATGCTTAAGACTCACTGTAACATCTGAAGGAAGGTACTGTCATTATATCCATGTAACAGATGAGGCACATAAGATAAGGAATTTGCTTAAGGTTACACAGCTGGTAAATTGGCAGGACTGAGGTTCCAACCCAGGTGACATGGTACCGGGCCCATGCTCTTAAGCACCATGCCGTACTGCCTCTCTAAGAGACCTTCCTGAGTCCAGAGCTGATGATTTTCCTACAAAAAGAAGCCATTTTTCCTTTATTTCTACCTGACAATTGTAACAACTCAGTAACCTAAGGGTACAAGGACAGATACATATCATCTCTATTTCTCCCATTAAAATACAAATCGGCTTAGGAATCCCTGTGCCAGATGGTCAGCAAATCTACTCTCTCCCTTTGGAGTGTTCCTCTTCCACTGAATTGTCTTGGGTGGCAGACTATGCAGGACACACGAGGAGTCCACTCCATCTAGTTGTAGGATGCTCTGGAAGTCCTCTGCCACCACTCCTGCCTTTTTCCTCCTGTCCATGAGCTGTCCTGAAAGCTGGCCCTGCAGGCCGCCCCATCACAGCCGGCTGAGCCGTCACTGGCCTGGCCTCTGCTTTCTGCGATGGCCCTGGCACTCTCTCCGTGCCAGAGATGTTCAGAGATGACACTCTTGCTGACTTGCTGGGGTTGCAGCTGTCTGTGTCAGAATTGTGTCAGAATCATGTCAGGCCTCTACCTCTGGTGGATACAGACCTTTCTTCCCTCTCCTCTCCAAAGACTCATGAATCTTGGAGTCAGGTTGCTTTTCCTTTTTCAAACCTCAATCAAAAAGTGCCAGTTACAACTCCTTTCTACTGCAGTTGAGTTACTGACTCACAGTCCTAAGGACAGCAGTCTTAGCTCTGCTGCTGATACAAAACACTGTAGGCTGGGTGGCTTACACAACAGAGATTTACTTTCTTATAGTTCTGGACGTCTGAGATCAGGATGCCAAGTGGTTGGGTTGTGGTGAGAGCTCTCTTCCTGGCTTGCAGAAAGCTGCCTTCTTGCTGTGTCCTCACAGAGTGGAGAGAGCTCTTCTCCACAGTGGAGAGGTATCTCTTCTTTTCATAAGGGCACTAATCCCATCACATGGACCCCACCCTCATGAACTCATCTAAACCTAATTACTTCCCAAAGTCTACAGCCCCAAATACTATCACACTGGGGATTAGAGCTCCAATACATGATTTTGGGGGTGAGAGGGACACAGTTCAGTCCATAGCAACAACTAACTGATTATCTTCTAGGGATCCTAGACCCCACCTAGCACATCTCACTCGACCTGTGAAAAATAGCATCAAAATGATGACTTAACTCACCTAGTTTAGGGCTCAGTGACTTAAGGATTTGTTGTAGTTGCAAATGGCTTTGGCATACACCCACATCCCTACTCCTGATTTTTAATATAGGGTTAATGTTTAAGTGGTTCAATCAAATGCAAATGGTCACTTTTGCAATTCTGCAATTGGCCATCGCCATTAGCTAGATGCCAGTTCCTGGTCACACCTTGTTTAGTGCTGCAGCATATGCAGAAATGCTCACAGGAATCAAGGAGCTAGAAGCAGATACCTTGTGAAGCAGAAGTGCCTAGGGTTGAATGAACTGTTGAGCTAGGATGATCAGGCTTTCTGGACACATGGTCTCTGATTATTGAAAACTGACTAATCGGAGGTGTTTCCTATATGAAAAAATGCCACTAATACTTGTAACATCCACCTTTTCTTTCTTTTTGGTTTCTTTTTATCACTATGCCCTACCCATCCCGCAGTTCAAGCTTTGATTTCATACAAAGAAGTGTATTTTAAAGTATTTCTCTGATACCATGCTAACCTCCCTGAAATACCATTAATGGTTTGTTTTCTTAGGAGGTTAATTAAAAAAAAAAGGTCAATTATGGGATCCTATGCCAGAGGTAACCTGGTGTTAATCACACCTCCACTGCTTTTGGTTGAGTATCTTTGTCTGCAAGGCATGGCAAGAATTAAATAGAATAATGTATGGAAAGCACTTTGTGTGGTGTCTCATGCAATGAGTGTTAGTTGACTTTATTATTTTCATTCTCCTGTGGGACAAAGTTATTATTTTTCCCTCATATGACATAAGAACAGACAGATGAATGAATGTTTGTTGAATGATGATTATCTAGATCAGTGGTTCCCAGAATTTTGGATTTCAAGGCCCATTAAAACTTTAAAAAAGAAATTGGGATTGATATAGGATGGATTACTTTTTATTTTTCTAGCTAAGGCACAGGAAAATGAATTTACAGCTACCAGCAGCAATATGGTGTTACAGACAAAGGGAGTTATACTATGGATATAATCTATAATTGAAATGGGACAAATTTAACTTATGGAAAAACATGACCTATCACTCACTTTTCTCATTTTACTGAGGAATGGTGTTCTCACAGTGGTCTGGCACAGGGACAGGGGCCAGTGTTTAGAAATCACTAATCCAGCCCAAACTGGTGGCTTCATAAACCATCTGAGCCAAGTGATTGTCACTCTTAATTTTAGGGATGAAGATTTCACAGTCCTCCTGGCATCTTGTTCTAAAGTTTAATCGTCCTTAAGTTACATCTGAGCTGCCAGAGGATTGAATCAAACCAGTGAAGAAAAAGCAGCCTGACCTGTCTGCCTTCTGGGCAGGCTGTGCCTTCTTGGGTGTTCAAATTTGTAATCAAATCTTCTCATAGTCATTCAGATTTGAAGTCGAGCCCTACACAGAGCAAGCACTCCTCAAATTCAAAATTAAGTGAGCACCGTGTGACTCTCACCAGAGGCTTTTTCCCCCTTTCTCTTCTCTCTAGGAACATATAAATATTCTGGAAGTATTGGAATCAACGTAATACATCCCTCTTTTGAGTCATGAGGTCTTCAATCAGAGCAAATCCAAAATGAGAGCCAGTTCACTGCCTTGGCCTGGTGACCCCAGCAGCCACTGGAGTCACTGGTTGTGTTCTACTTTTCATCCAAATCTCTGGGCCTCATCAAAAGCCTTTTCGTAGTTACAGGAGGTGTAAGGAAATGCAGTCAAACTCTCTCTACCTGACATTTCTAACAATTAATGCAAGAATCTGAAGTCTGTTGCTATTCAGAAAATGCTTAGTAATCTTGGAGGCGGGGTCTCTTTCTGTTTGGGGCAGGGTCACGGAAGGTAGGAAGATTGATTTTATTTGTTAAAAAGATCAATTTATGCTACAAGTAAGCTGTAGAGTGGAGCTGGCTTTCCTTTCAAAACAAAATGACAATACTACAAATCTACCCCTTGTTTCTTTTAAGTTGGGTCTACACAAGACAGCTAGCTGCCAATATGCCTCATTATTTGCATCCATTTGGGGTCTGCATATAGCTGCAGAACGGTTAGAAGTTTAAGCAGGACATAAATTTAATTTGAAGTAAATTTAGGAGACAATCAAAAGATTTATTTACTTCAAAATGCTTCCAAGAAGAACAGATACCTATTTTGAACTGAAGATTTTGGATGAGGCTTACTTACAGTCTGTGTATCTTTATCACGTTTTACAATTATCCATTCTTCAGTTCTTACCTGAGGTGGCATCTTTTCTGTACCTTCAAATCAGGAAAAATGATCTAACAACAGAACAGAATATTTGGAATTTTGATTATCCTTGAAAACTTCAGGATGTGAGGCCACCATGTGTGAATATGAGCAGAAAAATGACATCGTAAAGTGTCAAACTGTAGTCTCAGTTAGCAGGATAGTAGTTTATACATTTCCAGTTTTTTTAAACTCACCTTAAGATAAGTCAGAGGAGATTTTTATACACATAGACAGGCTCATACACATTCATGCCATGAACCAGAGAATTGCCAAAAACAGACTTCCTTTGTTAAAAAATGTTATGATTGCATTAAACATTTTTCTAGTTCTGATTCAATAAAGGAAGGGTTATGTTAAAAAAAAAAAAGTACTCTCAAGAATCAGGTAGACAGCTGACAACAGGGAATATGTCAGCTTCATTCAGCACACACCGTTTTGAATGAAAGCACCCTCCCTTGGAGAGCAGTGTGCTTCAGGGAAGGTGGAAACATGTTGTTCCAGAGGGGAATTCTCATTACCCAGGTGACCCTGTGCAAAAATTTTGAAAACCAAAATTGCACAGTAAATGCAGATTCCCTCTGTGATGTGTGGGTGTTTTGAATAAAGGCTCAATTGTACCCTTTGCCCTCCCCCTTCAAAAAATAATTATAAAAAAAACCTGCAACAGAGAAGGGTTCAGTGCTATAAGAACTCACTCAATAGACTTCTTGACAAAAGGAAGATCTATCACTGTTAAAACGGAAATAGAATTGGCTGTAGTGGCTTTCACAACCCAATGCCCCTGCTCTTAGCAAGAAACCAGGACAGTACTAGGTCCATACACTGTCAAGGGATTATCTTTTGAATACGATACACAGCCTAGATGGCGAGAAGGACATTCGAGAAGACCACAGAGACACTGAGCAGGGAGAACAATAGAGCTGTTTAAACAAAGCCTTTATTGGAGCCATTGGAAAGAGAGGCCACCGCGGCTAACGTGTCCCGGGAGATGTTTACATTATAATCCTCAAAGGTCCAACTCTCCGCGTGTGTATGGACCAGGTCTGCACAATGCTGCCAGTCTTTGCTGATGTATTACAGCGTTAGTGCTATTTATAATCAACAGAATTACTAAGGCTGTAATCATGTATGTTTGGTGATAGTAATTATGAGAGAATAAATAGCAGTCAGAATGCCTCGCTGCAGTTATTGATGTTGATGGCAAACACGGCCAAGGAAGGTTTGTTTTTTTTTTTTTCCTCCTTTTTCTTTTTAGGGAAACCATTCAAGAGGGCAGAACCTGCAAGAGTCTGCCAAGAGAAAGATTTTATATACCATTTAAAAATAGACTTCCTGAGGCCCTGGGATTTCGACATGAAGATGGGGAAGAGAGAAGGAGGGAGTATGCATTAGAATCTGGTATGCTGTGTGCTGCGTGCCTTCAAAAGTCAAATAAAACTGTTCTCTGTCCAAAATAAATTCTAAAAAAATAAATAAAAATAGACTTCCTGAACGATGTCAGAAAGGTACATTGGCTCTTTAAATGGTTTATGAATAGTGGAGCTATTTTAAAAAATAATCGCATATGTGTTTGTATAAATTATACATGCAAACATATGCTCACCAGTTCCCCTCTTGGAAAGGCTGTGGCTTATCCAGTTTGGCGCTGACACTGTCTTTCCACGGTCCCCTCTCTAGGGAGAAGGTTCTGCTGTCCCCCAGAGTGCCTGCCTGTAGAGTTCCTTCAGTACGACGCCGAGCAGTTACTTTCACATCTCTTACCACGAATGCTGGATGAGAAATAAAATCCAGAGCCTTTACTATCTATAATTAAGAGTTCCGCTGCTACTATGATATAAAGATCGAGTTGTCTGAGAGACAGGTATTTTATCTTGTGGTGGTTTTTATTTCCTTGTGGCTTAAATTATGAGTGAATGTTTTTCTTATTTCTTACTTTCCCCATAAGTAGTCTTTTCAGCAGCAAAATTACTACTCATTCTTAATAACTACCAAGCAATAAAATGAGCTGTCTATTTGGGAGACAGTGGGTGTGCATTCCAATTATTCCATTCATCATGATTTTAGGGCAGCAAAAGGCAGGGATTTCCAGAGCCTCCGGAGAGGCTCGCTGAAAAGACTACAGAAAGTTAGTGTTAACACTGCTTTTTGATGGAAGTGTCGGCTTCATGATAGTTCTGGGATTAAACAGGCACAGGCAAATAAAATAAAAGCAACCCCCTTACAGTTAGGAACTCTGTTAAACAGAGCAGTAGTTTGAGCTTGCTTTTGAAAGTCCATGCCATTTGATCCAATAATGTACATTTCTAGGAGTTTATCCTAAAGAAATAATTAGATCCATGGCCAAGATGTACATTTAAGGACAATATATGCATCAC